>NC_072387.2:59778204-60403204 GCF_028885625.2 Pongo pygmaeus
AACCAGGGGCCCTTGTATCTCAGGAAACAGGAGAAGAGAACATTTCAAGAAGGAAGGAGGGAGTGACGTGTCTAAGGAACTGCAACCTACCTGTAATGGAAGGGAAATGGAGATAACAAATATGGACAATAGTTTCAGAAAATCTGCTGTGTGAAGGAGTATCACCTGCTGAAAGGGGATGTGGAGTTAATATTTTTTTTCTTTTTTAACATGAAAAAGTTAAGTGTATGTAATGCTAATGGGAGAGACCCCATAGAAGACTGAAGATGCTACAGAGAGAAGGAGCAGCAATAGTGTAACATTTGTGAGAGGGGTGGAGAGGATCTAAGTGGATTGACTTTATTTGTAAAGTAGTCATTGTAAAAGGGATGACCAGGTCAGGTTCTCAGACTGTATTAAAAACAACAACCACACAACTCACTGCAGGAGCAAGCAGCATCATTGCCAGCACCAGGGAACCCCAAAGAAACTGTCAGTTGTGCTTCTTGTTGCCACCCTGAGGACAGCCAAGCTAGTCAGGCAGCTGCCTACTGGTCCACCCCCAGAGTGGTTGTCTGTGCCTGAGGCTTTGCTCAAGCCCACCCAGTGAGGCAACCTCTTTCTTCATTCAGTGGCCCATGATACTTGTGAAGCTACAACTCAGAAAAAGGGCTCTGGACCCACAGGCACGGTACTGCCAAAAAGCAGGCAAATGAGCCGAGTGCACCAATGGATGTTGTGATAAAAGTTACGATACAAGGTCCAGGGACCTATTATGGGGGGTAAAGAGGATTCCCTCAGCCTAACTTGGAACTTGAGAAAAGTTATCACATTGTTTTCCAACTGCCTAGTTACTTTTCACCCCTGGAATATAGCTGGCAGCTGCTAGGGGCCAGGATTGTGCCCTTTTTATCTGTGTCCCCAGTACCTAATGCAGTCCCTGATACAGAGTAATTGATGAGCCAGGAGGACAGGGCCCATCACAAGGAAGGTAGAGAGAAATGGTCCTGGAAGATGAACCAAGGTGTGTGCCTGTATTTGGTATTCAGTGAGATGGTAGCAATGAAAGTAATTTTTCTTTTCTTTTCTTTTCTTTTTTTTTTTTTTTTTGAGATAGGGTTATATTCTGCTGCCCAGGCTGGAATGCAATGGTGTGATTCTAGCTCACTACAGCCTCCAACTCCTGGGCTCAAGTAATCCTCCCACCTCAGCCTCCTGAGTAGCTGAGACTACAGGCATGCAACCCACCATGCCCAGCCAATTTTTTTAATTTTTGTAGAGATAGGGTCTTGAAATATTGCCCAGGCTGGTTTTGAACTCCTAGCATCAAGTGATCCTCCCCTCTCAGTTTCCCATAGTGCTGGGATTACAGGTCTGGGCCACTGTGCCCAGTCACAGTGAAAGTTCTTAAAGCTGTGCTGTGGGCCAACAACTCAAAGCAGTAGGTATGTCCAAAGACCTTTAGGGTAGCTCAATTGAGATACCTAAGTAGGAGTTTTTATGAGGCTAAGGAATAGGTAGGGAGACAGAAATGAGGATAGGAAGGACTGGAACGAGTGGTCATAAATTTGTATCTTGGAGTTTCAAATTGCAGGGTTAGAGCAGGTACAAAATGAAGACAAAAATTTAGGTAGACAGGATGATTCTGACCCAAATGCCAAGGTCCTCACTGGGCCAGGAGGAGGTGCCAGGATGTCTGTAGTAACAACACACCAGCAGCCACGAGGAGTGGGGCTGGAAGAATGGTTTCTGCCCTTCCCCTCTTCGTCTCTTTGCTGAATTCTACTCTGTAAAACTCAATTTACATGATCTATTCTCTGAAACCTGGGCTCATCACTTCCTCCTCTTTTCCTCTTTTCCCTGACCCCCTCCCTTCCCATCCTCCTGAGGATGTGTCATTTTCTCCCTTCCATGGGCTCTAACAGCATCTTGCACAGCTTTCTTTTTTCTTTTTCTTTTTCTTTTTTTTTTTTTTGAGACAGGGTCTTTCTCTGTTGCCTAGGCTGGAGTGCAGTGGTGTAATCTCGGCTCACTGCAACCTCCGCCTCCAGGTTCGAACAATTCTCTTGCCTCAGCCTCCTGAGTAGCTGGAATTACAGGTGGCTGCCACCACACCCGGCTAATTTTTGTATTTTTAGTGGAGATGGTATTTCACCATTGCACAGCTTTCTGAACTGAATTGCATATGCCACTGTCATAGCGTTAGTTACATTGTATTGAGGTTTGAGATTTACTTGCTTGGATCTCCCACTAATGATTGGCAGGGTCCAAGGGCAGGATCTCTGTCTTATTTGGACCAGATCCAACAGGATAGTCAGGTTAGTATAATTTGGCAGAGTGAGTGCATGAATGCATGACATTCCTGTGGACAGGGACAAGAGCACTGGGACAGTCAGACGCAGACCCAGAAAGAGATCATGAAGAAAGATTCAGACATGGAAGCTGACCACAGAGTAAAATGATAATACCCAATACCTCCTATGTGCCAGGCACTATCTCAGTACTCTCTGCGTGATAACATCTCAGTCCTCATAAAGACCTTAGTATGCCTGCGATACAAACAACTGAGTCCCGGAGAGGTTAAGTAACTTGCCGCAGTTCACAAGCCTAGCAGGTGATAGAGGGAGAGGGAAGACTTGGGCCTGTGCACTGTGGCTGGAGAGAAACTCAGTCTTACCCATGATAAGATCCTGCCTCCCACATGATACGGCTTCAAAGGCAGTGTTATGAGTCGAATTGTGTCCCCTAAAATTCATGTGGTAATATCCTAATCCCCAGTACCTCAGAATGTGACTGTATTTGGAGACAGGGTCTTTAAAGAAGTGATTCAAGGCTGGGCATGGTGGCTCATGCCTGTAATCCCAGCACTTTGGGAGACCAAGGTGTGCAGATCACAAGGTCAAGAGATTGTGACCATCCTGGCCAACATGGTGAAACCCCGTCTCTACTAAAAATACAAAAATTATCTGGGTGTGGTGGTGCGCACCTGTAGTCCTGGCTACTCGGGAGGCTGAGGCAGGAGACTCGCTTGAACCCAGAAGGTGGAGGTTGCCGTGAGCCAAGATTGTGCCACTGCACTCCAGCCTGGCGACAGAGCGAGACTCCATCTCAAAAAAAAAAAAAAACAAAGAGAGAGAGAGAGACAGAAAGAAGAAAGAAAGAAGGAAAGAAAGAAAGAAAAGAAAGAAAGAAAGAAAGAAAGAAAGAAAGAAAGAAAAAGTGATTTAGTTACAAAGAGGCCATTAGAGTTGGTCTTCATCTAATCTGACTGTTTAATTTATAAGAAGAGGAAATTTGGACACACAAAGAGACCCAAGGATGCACACAGATAGAAGAAAGATACAGAGAGAAGGCGGCCATCTGCAAGCCAAGGAAAGGCCTCCAAAGAAACCTATCCTGCTGACACCATGATCTTCCACCTCCAGCCTCCAGAACTGTGACGAAATCAGCTTCTATTGTTGAAGCCATGCTGTCTGTGGTACTTTGTAATGGCAGCCCAAGCTGACTAACAGGCCGTTGGAGCTGGGGAGGACCGGGTCCCTGAAGGAAAATGTCAGGATGAAAGTGGACAGAAGGCCAAAGCTTTCCAAGCCTAGGTTATTCGTAGAACCATAAATGGGTGACTTGGCCACAGTTCCCAGGAGGCGTGTCTATTCACGGGGGACTGGAGGGCAGTGCCCTGAGTCTAGGGTTCCCTTTGATTCTTAAATTTGCACAGCACATTTCCAGAAGCCAGCCTTTCACATTCCCATCTCATTTTACGCCCACCCACCCACCAGTTGTTGGGGGTCACAGTGGGTGTGTGGTCTGATGTCTGGCTTGGACTCCAGATCTCGTCCGGGTATAAACTGCAGGCTGAGAATTCTTGGGAAGCCTCCAAGGCAGGACCACTATCTGTGCTCTCCCTTATCAAAGTGGAGTCATTTATATTTTAATGAGATTATTTCCCAGCACAACAGTTTATCTTTCATTTCATTTATCCCTTTGCCATCTGGTCCCCTTATGTTTGCATGTAGGGCTAGTGCCTTTCTTTGTCTAAGTAAATTTGTCAATAGTTTATAAATTTTCTTCTCATGATCATAATATTTATTTTTCACATTAGACAGACTCTTCTGGAGACTTGGAAGAAAGAGATTTCTTTTTCTTTAATTTTAATGTCATTCTTTAACCTGTAATTTTTGCTTCCGGGAAATGTGTTTTCAAAAAGTAATTAATTAATTAAAACGAATGAGCAAAAGTTCCCAGACCAATATATTTTCTGGTTCTATTTGCTACTGGATAACCCTAACAAATATTTTACTTAAGGGACTAAATCAAGCTCGCCTAATAGCAAATGGTACAGATGCAATGAAAGTGGCCTAGCTTCCCTCTAAACTGAAATCCAAATCTGGGCAAATCCTATGTTCTGGAGATATTTATTTTTATCTGTTTTTAGTCTCTTGCTTTAAAGTTCTTATCTTAAAGCTACTTAGCTCCTCTTTTTTTGGCCCCCTCCCAATTACTCTTGGCCTACTCAATTACTAATCCATCTCTTTCATCAGCAAAGTTGATGGACTCTATTTACCATCCGATTATCTTAAGATTTTTCCTCCAAGACAGGGCTTTGGCATTCCAGTCCTATTCTAATGGCTGATGGCACTACATACCTCTCCTGGTGGGAAGGCCAGCCATGCCCACTGGCCTTGCCCTCTCTTGACCCAAAAAACTCCATTAGGCCAGAAAATAGCTCTGGCCTATTCCTCAACGTATCCCCAGCACCAGCCCCTGCCTAGTACACACTGAGTGTTCAATAAATAAATGAATGAACTGCCTTGTTTTCTAACACACCAACACATGCAATAATATAAACAGAGACTGAAACATGCTTTATAGGTGAAATACAACAAAAGATTGATGTTCAGACCTTTCTGAGAAAAAGTGATTAAAAAATCAGCAATATCTTTTATTCATATGCTTCATAGTTTCTAAGGGGCTTTGAATCTCCTGTGAGATTTATATCAACACCCCATTTTAAGGACAAAGGAAGCCTCACAAGGATTTTGTGAGAATTAGATAAATCATGTATGTAAAATCCTTACCACAATGCCTGACATGTAGTAAGAACTTTAGAAACAGTTGATGGCCTATCCTTTTTCTCTATTGAGAGTTTAAACAACTAGTACATGATGGATTCCAATCCAGAAGTCAGGTTTCATCATGTTTCCTGGCCTGTTACACTTCCTGCCATACCTCAGTATTCCCCCAACACTATTCTCAGGCTCTGATAGGAATATCTTTAGGGCAGCAGTCAAGACACCCTAAGCAGACCAGTGACACTTTTCTGTCCCCATCTTAAAGGGGTGGAGGAGAGCATTGTACCCACATGATTAAAGAGACTGACATTAAAGAGCTGGACTATGGAGTGTGGGAACCATGTAAGTTTAGGGGCTAGATAACCTGCAGTGATCACTTCAAGGTTCTTGTGCTGGTTACCTGCCAGCAACTCTTATACCCCACCCTCCCAAAAAATGTGCCAGGTGCAATGGCTCATGCCTATAATCCCAGCACTTTGAGAGGCCGAGGCAGGAGGATCACTTGAGGCCAGGAGTTCGAGACCAGCCTGGGCAACATATTTTTCTCTACAAAAAAATTAAAACTCAGCTGGGCATGGTGGCACGCCTGTAGTCCCAGCTACTCAGGAGGCTGGGAAGATCACTTGAATCATGGAGGTCGAGGCTGTAGTGAGCTGTGATTGTGCCACTGCACTCTAGCCTGGGCAACAGAGTAAGACCCTGTCTCAAACAAACAAGCAAAAAATGAAGTGAGGCTATTAAAACCTGGGAACTGAAGCAGAAAGCCATGCATCACTAGAATACAGTGATACCATACCGTTCAAGCTTCTCTTCCATATAATAAATGCATCACTGAGTTGCCATTAGACTGCTATGCCAATGATGAATGATAACACTGTGTCACCTGTGGGCGAGGGGAACCTGAATCAATGCATCATTTTGAGATGTGGCTCGAGGTTTTGGTCTGGCGTGCCCTTTCTCTGGATATTTGAGAAAGGCAGAAATCATTTAAATAGCATCTCATTTTCCAAAGCCCATCTTCTAAAAGTCATGCTGATTTCACCCTTTCTTCCCTGGCCTTTTCCTTAGTACCATCTTCCTGAGGATACAACTGGCCCACTCATCAGCCTTCTGGGTAAGTGGCACAGGCTCCAGCTACCTTAAGTGGACTACCTGGCTTCCCTACTCACTGATAGGGTGTCCTGGGACAAGGCACTCGAACCGGTGGGGTTTAGTTTCCTTGACGATAAAATAGAAAAGCAAGCCTATTTCACAGCACTTCCTCGAGGATCAAATGAGGTACAGTTTGAATTGTTCCCACACAGAGTAAATAAAGGCAGGTTCCCTCCTGGCTGCAAGATAAAAAATGGGCAGGGGAATCTCCCTTGAAGAACTGGCACGCTCCTTTCTTTCAGCTAATGCCCACCAATATGTCCGTTGCTGTTTGGGGTGCAAGAAATTTTAGGCTCTGTAAGGACAATTCCTCCCAATGGTTTGGATAGGGCTGTCAGAACTAAATTCAAGTTGTTCAGATTCTCCTTCCGCCTGCCCTGACAACTTGCCTCCCTCTTCACCCTCCTAAGAGGTGAGCCCCTCCAAAAGCGATCATTAACTCACCCTAAGGTTATTCCCTTGCTGCAACAACCCGTGAATTGCAGGTTCATTCAATGCTCTTTAAATTATTTTTAAAGGCTTTTTTTTTTTTTTAAGTAGCAAAAGAATGCATGACACCTATTGTAAACTGGAAAGTTGAGGGGGTGGGATGTCACTCAGACGTGTACTGAGAAAGGTGATAATGAATTTGGCGTCAGCAATTCTTCAGAAACTATAAGAAAACATCCAGGTGTTCGGATTGGTCCCAAAAGGGAAACAAATCCTTCTCAGCTTTCACGATGCGCTGAGGTTGGTTTTCTCAGTGCTCCTCCCAGATCAGGAGGTGGGGAACCTCCTGGCAAGCCCTGGGGCTCGGGATTCCCGGACTGTGGGCCTGGGGGAGAGAGGCGGCTCTCGTGTGCACACTCACCCCGCCCCCACAACACACACGCGGTCACGCACCACAGACGGGCACACGCGCTCAGCACAGCCACAGTCGCGTGCAACCAGGAGTGCACACCGCACCCACATCACACCGCATCCACAGACGCACGGGACCTCACACACCTCGGCCACTCACACTCACACGCCCCCCACGCGCTCGCACACGCGCTCGCGCGCACTCCCCGCGCATCGCCGCGCGCACACGCGGGTCCCACCGGACGGCGAGGGGCGGAGCGGGCGCGGGCGCGGGTGCCCAGCCGGGCGCGGCCGGGAGAGGGCGCGGCGCGGGGTTCGCGGCTGGCGCTTGAGTTGTTTGCCGGCTCCCGAGCCGCCAGACGCTCGGAGGGGGCCCGGCCGGCTCGTATTGGGCGGCCGGGAGGGAAGGCGCCCCGGGTCACGACGGCGCCCGCAAGCCGAGCGCGGCCGGGACGTGCACCATGGACCCAAAGGCGGGCGGCGGCGGCGAGGAGGACGACTGCGTGGACTCGGGCGCCGAGACCGGAGGGTGAGCCGCGCCGGGCCGGGCCGCGGGCGGGGGGCGCTCTCCGAGTTGCGCGGCGGCTCCTCCCCGGCCGGGGACCCTCCTGATCCCTGCGACGGGACCGGGGCGCGGGGCTTCTCCTCCTGCCGGATCCCCCGCTCCCTCCTGGGCGGGCCGCGCTGCCCTGGGCAGGGCTGGCCCCACCCGGGGGAAGGAAAGTGGAAGGACTCAAGGTTCATTGCAAGCCCACCCATCCTGTGAGGCGATGCAGAGCGCCAGGCGGATGCAAAGACCCCTTGTCTGCATCGCTAGAGACAGGAGATGCTATTGCACTTGTTTCCTCCTTCCTCGGGGACTTTCCTCCTGTAGCTCCGGAGCCCCCTGGAGTCCGGCCCTGGAGATCAGGAGAGGAGGAAAGCAGGGTGGGACACCCGCACCTAAAAGTCTTTCCGAAGTCGGCTAGGAGGATGGCGTTTCTCGTTATATGGCTTCATCCTGGGACTTTAATCTGTGCTGCCGAGTCCCCCTCCTCGACTCCTCCAGTCCCGCCGAACTTCCTCACCTCTAAGTGCACCTGTCCCAGCTGGACCCTTGGCCTGTTGTACCGGCGGGGTGGAGATGGTGTTGGGATTAGGATCTAGCTCTGCTTTTTTTTTTTTTTTTTAAACTATTCTTTTCGCTTCAGCGTACTCAAACAATGAGCTCAAACCTTTGGAGACTAATTAGTTAGTTAGTCTCCAAACAGTTTTCCTGAGCGGAACAAAAGACAAAATGCCTTTTAGGAGATGAATGTCATTATAAAGGCTTCCAGGCTGCCTCTGTCTCTAAAGGACTTTCCTGTGCAGAGTCAGCACCACATCCAGGCCGCGGGTACTGACCCAGGAGGAAAGGGTGTCTTTTCCTATCTGGAGTAATCCTGGGGGAGGGCGGGAGCTGCCCAGACTACAGAAAGCCTCATTCCTGGAAGGTCGGAGAGGTTTTAGACTAATCTCAGGATTTGGCAACCCTGTGAGGGCAGGTAGAGAATCCAGGCCCACGATCGACCCAGAGTTCTAACCCAACCCCAGCAAAGCTCCCCACACGGCCCCTCCTGCCCCACCACTCCTAGCCCAAATGCGGGACTTTACTCCCTAGGGCATTCACCCAGCAATGGGCTTTCTCTGTTATCCAAACTTATTCATAGCTCTCTACAGCACCCAATTATAATCTGGTGGAGTAACCTGATGCTAAATGCCAAACTTCCTTGCTTCTTCCCACTCTTTGTGTAAGTGGCATTTATCAACTTTAATTGAAGATTATTGGCTTTTTTTTTTTTTCTGCCACTAGTTAGCTAGACCATGAATAGAAGAAACAAAGCAAAATTAACCAGCTTATTTGTAGCTGCGTTAAATAAAGCATTCACTAGTCTATTCATTTTCAATTTGCAGAGCTCACCTAAAACTGATATTTTTTTCAAGCGCTCTGCCTTAGAAAAGGGAGAGGAAGTCCTGGACCCAGGGGGTGACATCGCCCCAGGATCTGGACATCAGCATGACAGCTGCCAGGCCTCCTGGGAGGGGCTCCCCACTCCTGCTGACACCAGAGCTTCTATTCTCAGCCTCTGTCACTAAAATGTGTAGTTGTAACAGAACAGAATTGTTTAAAGAATTCTTGGCCGGCCGCGGTAGCTCGCGCCTGTAATCCCAGCACTTTGGGAGGCTGAGGTGGGCGGATCTCCTGAGGTCGGGAGTTCAAGACCAGCCTGGCCAAAATGGAGAAACCTCATCCCTACTAAAAAAAAAAAATACAGAATTAGCCGGGCGTTGTGGCGCATGCCTGTAATCCCAGCTACTCGGGAGGCTAAGGCAGAAGAATCGCTTGAACCTGGGAGGTGGAGGTTGCCATGAGCCGAGATCACGCCATTGCACTCCAGCATGGGCAACAAGAGCGAAACTCCATCTCCAAAAAAAAAGAGGAATTCTTACTGTATCACTAGTATCCTTAAGCTAAAGGTAAAATAGCATGCATTTCAATGTATGCTAATTAGTTTTGTTTTTGCCATATATTCACAGAGCCCTTGAATTTCAGTTATCAAAAAGCTGTTCATTTCCCTACTTTTCCGGAGCTTGCCCCCACCCCTTACCCTATCCAGCTTTCACAGAGATTGTGTAGAAAGCACATAGAAAACAATAAGTGTTTGCTATCGTTAGTATATTTAAAATGCAAATCTGATCATGTCTCTCCCTTTCAAACTTTTATGGCTCTGTTATCTACAAATGCAAAGAATTTAACATGGTCTATATGCCCTGACTCCCGTTATGGAGTTTCCTTCTTCCCTCTCTGGCCTTGTTTCTCAGCAGGTCCTTCTTTGCGCCTTGTATCTAGCCACATCCGACAGGTTTTTCTGTTTCCTCACCTTTGTCAAGCTGCCCTCTTTGCCAGCTCTGCCCTTCCCACCTGACATGCCTGTCTGTCAGGTGAAACTCTACTCTTCTTTCAGGACTCAGCTCAAGTGACACATATGCTAACGCAGTGATCCTTACTTTGGGGTCCATGAATTCCTTCAAGTTGTATGCAAAATGATGTGCTTTGTGAATTTGTATGAGAAGAGAACTTATTTTTTTTTTTTATCAAATTCTCAAAGTAGCTGGTGATCTATTCCAAACCAAGTTTGGGCAAGGTATGAGACATTTCATTTTCCACACACTGTGTCTGAGGTGTTGCAAGACATCCAGGTAAAGATGATGAATCAGCAGTTGGGTATATTTGTCTGAAACTCAGAAGGGAGGTCTGCACAATGACATTGCATTTGGGTACTAAAAATGGCAATGGAAGCTCTGGGAGAGACTAAATCAACTGAAGGTAATAGCAAGCACTTTCTTAGCATTTAGTATGTGCCACCTACTGTTCTAAGCCTTTATGTATTTCATGGACTCCTGGAATCCTTCAACAACTCTGTGCAGCAGGTGCTCTTTAATACCAGCCTTGAGAAACTACATTTAAACGCCCAGTCAATGAGAATGAGCTGATAAAGGAGCCTGAGAAAGAGTAGACTTGGAGTCAAAGAAAGAAGAATATGAATCATTGAAGCCAAGGGAGGTTTGAGTTTTTGAGAAAGGAAGGAGAGATCAACTATGCTACTGAGAAACTAATGAAGATGAGGAACGCTAAATGTCTTTTTTAAATGGAGATGATGAAGTGAAGGAAGAGTGATATTTCACAGAGGGGTGGTGGAGGCAGGAGCCAGATTAGAGTGGCTCTAGAAGGCAGTAGAATGTGAAGAAAAGGAGACAGGTGGATTCCTTTGTCTGGAAAAAGGAGAGGCAAAAAGAGGCAGTAGCTAAAGGGGAGAGTGGAGTGAAGAAAGATTTCTTAAACATAGGCGCTAATTGAGCAATCAGTGTGATAGAAAGGATTCTATAGAAAGGGAAAGGAGAAGGAGGAGAAAAGATGATAATCTGTAATGTCGCTTGCTTTCTTTCTTCTTTTTTTTTTTTTTTTTTTAACAGACAGGTCTCTCTGTCACCCATGCTGGAGTGCATTGGTGGAATCATGGCTCACTGCAACCTGAAATTCCAAGGCTCAAGTAATCCTCCCGCCTCAGCCTCCTGAGGAGCTGGGATTACAGGCCTGCACCACCGACACCATGCCCAGCTAATTTTTTTATTTTTATTTTTATAAACACAAGGTCCTGCTATGTTGCTCAGAAACTGTCTTAAACTCCTGGCTTCAAGCAATCCTTCCACCTTGGCCTCCCAAAGCACTAGGATTATAGGTGTGAGCCACTGCTTCTGGCCCTATAGTGTCAGCATTCTGAAAAAGTGGAGGCAGATGGACTTCAGACCACAGGGGGATGGATGGCTTTAGGTAGGAGGCAGGACATCCCCTCCTGCAATTAGAAGAGCAGGCAAGATGGGGTTTCTCTTTGGTGTAAATACAGCCCTCCACCATCTGAGGAGAATGGAGATTTGAATAGTTGTTTGGGGCAATGTTGAGCGGGTGCCCAGTTGAAATTTGCAATTACGTATTTAAATAAATAACAAGGGGTACGAGTTCCCCTTGTTATTTATTTTCTCGCAGCAATGCTCAACTACCTAGGGTCAGGCAGAGAGAGAGAGAGTGGATAGTTAGGATCATCGAAATTTGGGGTAAGGGGGTGTGAACAAAACAGAAACAAGGGCTGTCAGGGTATTGCTTAAGCTGATTATCCATCCTTTCAGTGGCATGATGGAAGAAACAGTTCTGAGAAACTTTGTGGGTCCCACTGCTGGTGGCCATGTTGGCCACTTTGAAAGTTACAGTCACAAGAGCCAGCCTGCTTGCATTCACATTCTGGCTCCTCCACTTAGGGACTGTGAAACCTTGATCCAGTGACTTAACCTCTCTGCTCTCAGTTTCCTCCTCTGTACAATGGGGATGATGATAGTAGTACCTACCTTCTAGGGTTAGTGTGAGGATTAAATGAGCGTATATATTTAAAGCCCCTAGAACAGTGGCTGTTCAGTGTCTAGAACCCTTAGTATATGATTATTTCTCACCATACTATATTATTATTGTTATGAAGAACACTCCAAATTATAAACTTAGAGTTTTATATAATAAAAATTGTGAACTCAAGACCATATGTTTTTCAAACTCATCACAATAGATCCTCTGTTGCTTTTAAATACCTTAAGTAATGTGATCATTCAGAACATCTGAGAGACTACAGGGCATGCCTCGGTATTCTAATAATTATATTTTACAGATGAGGAAATGGAGACTCAGAGGGCACATGGCTCGTTAGAGGCATGAATTGAAGCCTGGATCTCCAGTGTGCTTCCCACCTAGTGAAGCTGCGTCTCCAGGAGCTGTTTGATCTGTAATTAATTCTTGTTTTCTGCTCAGACATTTTCTTTTGCTTGAAATGCTGCTGCTGCTGTCTCACCCACCTAATACAGACCAAGACTAAAAGCAAACTAGTATTCTTCTGTAGCAATTGATGTCATTTTGAAACTCCCATTTTCCAAAACCACTTGAAAGAAGCCTTGTGCTGTTATGTACTTTCTGTTAGCAAAAACTGGCAAGTTGGCTGCTGATGGTGGTAAACTCTCTTAAGAAACAGACTCCCTTAAATAGAAGGACAGCCAGTTCCTTGTAAACCCAAATAAAAGCCAATGCTTTATAATGACTGTTTCGTTATTGATGTCTTCAAGATTTGGCATGTAAGCCACTCTTTTGTACATGATGGGTTATTTTCATTCAATACTTTGGTCTGGCATTAATGAACTTCCACTTCCATCTCAGCTGTCACTGAGCTTCTGAACCTGTAGGGCCATACCATGCCCTGTTTCTTTGGAGGACCTCCAATTGATACTTCGCTGTGACTTAAGACATAACAAAAAATCAGGGGTCTAGACTTTAAATAGGTGGGTGGAAAAGAATAGGTGGGGTGAATTTTTAAATGGGATAGGTCTTTTAAAAAGACGAAAGGGGAAATGCTGTATAGAAGACCAGATCATTTGTTAGTACTTTGTTATCTTTGTATTCAAGGTGGAGCTAGTTAACACTAAATTTAATTCAGTGAAATGAGGATTAACAGATGAGGTTCATGATGCTCAATAGCTGAGGTTTTACAGAAACATCAAGATCAATTTTACAGGAATGCCAAGATCAATTCTTATGCCATGATTTTCCTGGAAAATAATTTAGGAAGGTATTCTGTATATATGTAGTGTATCATTTGGTAGCTAGGCTGCTGTCTGATAGGGTAAACTGTCTTAGGTATAGAACCTCTATATAATCCCTATATATAATATTGTAATTAATATAGTCAAGGGACTGCATCTAACTTTCTGTTCATTATTGCCACAAATACTAAATAGTATTTGGAAATGTGTCTGTATTTGTCAGGTGTGTGAATGTACATAATTCTTGTATTATTCTGCTCTATATCATGTGTATAAATTTTTCATTCTAAATTCACCTTTCATGCTTCATTCTGGCAGGGTTGAATGTCTTATGCATAGCCAGCTAACTAAATTCTTATGATGTGAGACCAATAAACAGAAATCTCAAGGCAGGTACCCTACTGCTCTTCCTTCTTGCCTAAAAAAAACTTGTCCAGAGTACAGACTTGTCCAGAGAACCCTAATCAAATACCTGGTTGTTCTCTGAAATGGTTTGAATCTATTTATTATGTACAAAATTGTTTCAAGCTTTGTAGTTTGTGTTTCCTAGCAGTATTTCTAGTAAATAAGCTTTTGAGGTTATTTGGAATATATTTTAAGAACTATAAAAGTATTTATACCTCAATTCAGTCTATATTTCCACCCATGATAATTTTTCTAAGGAAAAGAAAATAAATATAAAGCTATATTCATAAATACCTCATTGCCGTGTGTTTTGTAAAGGTGAACAACCAGGAACGATCATTTAGCCAACAAAAAGGTTGAATAAATTATAGTGTATTACTTAATTTAAAATGATAATTACAGGAAATGTGTAGCAGCATGTTATGATGGTATAAAGTGAAAAGAGCAATTCAAAATTGTGTCTCCGTCATTATGGCAACTGTATACAAATTGCATATACTGAGGATCAGAGGCTGGAGAGCAGTGGGAGGCTGTAGGTGACTTTCCGTGTGTTTCTGTTGTGACAGTGGACCAGGGTGAAAGTTGGTCTGCAGAGCTGGGCCATCCGTCACGGAGAGAGGGGTTTGTGTTTTACACTAGCGAGCTTGAATTTCATCCAGAGAGAGACAAGATCAGATTTATCCTTTGCAAAGATTGGCTGCTGTATGTGGAGGGAACTGGAGCAGGATCAGCGTGATTGTCAGAAGGCTGACCATTTGGCGGGCCCAACCCGGTGATGCCCTTAGTCTCTAGAAATGTGGAGGGACTCATAGAGGGGCATCAGTTATGCCAGCACCTGTCCTAAGACACTAAAATACTGTTGCACTTTAAGATTCTTGAACTATGTTTCAAGTGTTAATTTCATTCTACATACATATCCATCTGTATGCAGATCTTTAAAATGTATGCATATGTGAATCCCATCTGCTTCAAGAGAATTTGGAAAATCCTAGCTGAAAATACACATTTTAAAGAATAAAAGAAATAGCAATATCACACGTTCTTATTGTGTTGTATTTGAATAGTCATGACATTTCTTTAAAGTCTGTCCATCTTAAGATGATTTTATTGTAATTGAGTTGTTTTCCTGTTGCATCTACCACAGTGGATATTTGCTGAGCAGTCACTAAATTTATATATAATTACATTTCCAAGTATTGTTCTAAAGTTTATGTCCTGAATGGTTCCAGAAAGAATTTAATGCACCAGTACTGGGTTACAAATCCTGGGCTTCAGAACGTTTCTAATCCTTGACCCTCCCCTCTCTGTTGTCTCCCTTAGCCAGTATGTCACCATGTGCTAGCCAGTCAGTCCATTCTGCCTTCGGAGTCCTTCCTCTCCACCCACCCTGCACACTCAACTTCAGTCACTAATCATTGCTCACCTCCTGGTCTCTGTACAGATAGTATCATTTTAATTTCCTAGTCAATAAAATAAAAAATTGAATTTTATATATATATATGAATGCAGTTTGTAATATATAAAGGGATATGCAAATGTTGGTAGTTGTTATTCTTTCCAGTTTTAAAATTCATTGATTCCATGACTACTAAAGAATTTCATTTGCAAAAGTGAAAACCACATGTTGTTTTCTTCCATTTTGTTCCTCGACCAATAAATCAGTGCAGCATTTTGAGTGATGTAGGTTATTTTAATCAGTAAGAGGCATGCTGCTTATGATTTTTTAAAAAAGTTTTGCATGTACTTTTTTAAATGTGGCAAGAAGTTCAATGGAGTGAAAATTGGATGATTCAGGAAAAGCAGCAGGAGACTAAGGAGATAAAAGGAACGTATATCTATAAAATTAAACATAATTAAGCAGTTTATTTGCATAACTACGTCCGCTAACTTCCATGGCAGAATAAATCCCTACGTGCTAAAGTGATTAATTTCCTATTGAGAATGACTTTGGGACACTAGGGGAAGAAAATAAATAGCTTCCATATCAAATTTGTTGCCAGAGAGGAAAGTCTTAACAGCTACAGAAGTAGGGCAGAAATTTACTAGAGATTAAGCAGATCCTTGGCCAGAGCCCCACTCTTACGGAGGCTGAATGCCAGCAGCTGATTTCTCAGCATAGAAACTGAAAGGGCGATTTCACCCCAGCCTTAGCCTGCCTTTTCCCTTTCCCTATCACAGCTCACATCCTGTTACTCTAATATCCAGCAGGCTTTCTTCTCAGATGGAACTGAAATCAGTGGAAATATCATTGTGCCTTTGTTTCCTGGTGGTCAGCCCCACCTTGAATGTGGAAACCTTCACAGCTGAGATTCCCTCTCTCCTCGCACTGGGATCCTCTGCTTATGTCAGCAAAGAACGTTTCCCCATGGTGTGGTGCCAACATTTGAAGGGTGCTCATTCGCAGTAACCTTTGGAGTGAATCTGAGTGCTGAATCTGTTGAAAACTTTGGGGCTTCTCCCCAGAAAAATAACCATTCAGAATTTTTGTGAAACCTTTAGATGGCTTCTTCCAAACCTCATCAGAGGAATTTGCAGAACTCACATGAGAGCCCCCAGAATTCTAAAGTTCCTTTAAAGTTTTCTTTCAAATTCAGACGTAACTTTATTTTGCATAAAATGAGCCTTAGCACTACAGTTTTTAATTGGTGACATTTCTTTACCAGTTAAATGCTACTTACCACTGACTGTTTAAAATTCTGGCTTGAATAAATCATTTGGATAAAGAATTCTACTAACACTGAGGTCTTCTGTTTCAGGTCCGACTACAGCCACCTGTCCTCCACAAGCAGTAAGTATCTTTTAAACATCCTTCAGCATTGTCTAACGGTCCCCGGAGAGGTCAGTACCATAGAGGCCATGTGTGTACATGGTTTTATAGTAGGTAAGAATCACCAAAGCATCTTTGCCAAAGAAAGTGGTACAGGATGCTGTAACTCTGGAAGTGGAGGCTTTTGCTGGAGAATCTGATCATACAGAAATTCAGCCTGAAGGATGTAACCCAGGCTTTATCAGCTGCTTGTGGATGCTTCCAGGAGCATCATCTCTGAAGAATCTGAGGTAGCACTTTCATTGAACAAACATCTATCAGATACCTGCTACCCTCAGGCAAACAGAAAGCTCAGAGCACAGTTCCTGGATCCCTGCGGTTGCTCCAGCTCATCTCTTGCAAAATCTCTTCCCTTGCCTGTCTGCATCTGCAGGCAAATATCCTTCCCTCTCCAATGGAGGGAACATCTATCTCTGGCAAAATCCTGCAAAGTGTGTTAACAGTTGGAACAGTTATAGCTAAAGTGGAAAAGTGATAGCTAAATTCCCTAATTATAACCTGCATTGGTTATACATGCCAATACATATGTACCAATACATATGCACATTGATATACATATATATCAGTATGTATAACCGATGTAGGTCATAATTAGGGAATTTAGCTGTTACTTTTCCACTTAAATGTGACTAAAAGAATACAGACATTTTTATCAATCCATCATCCTGTATTTGTAATTCCTGGCTTATAGGTGGTTATTATATGCAGCAAAAAATGATCAGAAATATGTTTACAAAGACACTGGTTATTAAAAACGTGCTTATATTTAATATTAAAGTACAGGTAAATGTACTCATGAGAAATTAGGCCTCATAACTAGAAAGAATTGAGAGTGATTAAGATTACTACATAAATGACCAAAGCCATTCAGATTGATTGAATACTTATTTTAAATTAACAAAGTTATTGTCTTAATATAAAAGCCCTGATTGTTTAAATCAGTAAATACTAAATTGTTTTGCCCTATCTCACTAGCCTGTTAAACTCTGAATTCTAAATAGTTCCCAAATGGAGAGACACTTAATTGGATTATTCTATTTATTGATGTTCTGGCTTAGTTTTCCTTTGCAATAACAGACTGAGCAGATAGTTTTATATCTGGATTTGTAATTTAGTGTCAAATTATATTTCATTATTAGTATAACTGCAATGAGCAATTTCTGGTCAGTTCAGCCAACTGGAGACCCAATGTTGCCCCTTAGTTATTAAGAACCATTAGTAATAATGAGAATAATGCTTCAGAGATTTGCACTCATTCCCCAAAGCTCCTGCATTCCTAAAACCAGAGAAAGCTCAGTTGAACTCTCTCTCTGTGTGCCACTGTTTTCATTCCACTCAGTTTTGCCCAGAGGCTACATTTCTTTTCAGAATGATTTTTCTAAAATACTTTTGTGAAGCCTTAGCTCAATTTGTAGCTCACAAATCAGTCCTCTGGGTCACAACACAACACCTCTATAGTTATCAAAACTGGTAATTTGGTTTGGGATGTTTTCTTCTCCATTATTTTAATTGCAGCCTCTGAGTTGGAATTGCTATTAGTGCAGCTGGGATCAATACCCTGCTATTGCTCTTCCCTTCTACTTTAAATGTTTGGTGGTTCCTGCCTCACTCTTCAGTGTTGGGGCCTCTTGGTGAGTGAGTGTGTATATGTGTTTCAGTTAGGAAATGTATTTGACTACAAATAATGGTGGAAAATAATGGTTAAACAAGTAGGGATTAGTTTTCCTCTAACCCTTAAGAAGAAAAAAAAAAAAGTCCAAGGAGGCAGTGCAGGTCTGGTGTAGAAGCTCCTTTTGCCATCTGACTACACCGTGCTCAGCTTTTGGCTTCCTTCCTCAGGCTTGTCTCAGAGTTATAACATGGCTGCCTCCACCCCAGCCATCACATCCTTGTTCCAGGCAGGAAAAAAGAAAGGGGAAGGGCAGAAGGTACCTGCCAGCTGAGCCATCCCCACTTTTTAAGGAATTTTCTCAGAGACTCTACGCAGTAATTTTTATCTCTATTGGCCAGGCCTTGGTCACGTGTTTAACCCTAGTTACAAGGGAGTCTGAAAAATGTTGTTTTCTTTGGTTACATTGTCACATGCTATGGTTCCATTAATGAGGAAGAAGGGGAGAGTGGATACTGGGGTGGGGCAGGTGGGGGGAAGCCAGGAGGGTTGACTGTCCCTGCCTCAGCACCAGCACAGTGCCTGGCCTGCCTCTCCTCCCAGCCAGGAGCATAAATCCTCGCGCCACCGCTTTCAGGAGAAGGCCCCTTGAGCAGTCAGTGAAGAGTAACATAGTTGACTTTCTGAAAAGATTTGGAAACAATTTTGAAACCTAAAGTCTTAAATTCTTTAAAGTATCAATTTGACAATGCTACAATAAGAAAAAAAAATATTTTCTAAGTAGATTTTTAAAATAATGTTTCCCTACAAACTATATAATCATAGGGGTCTGAGTGGAGAGAAGAGTAGTGACTTTGTTATTTATCCTGAATGATTTAGTTGCAGGGCCTCTCCCAGTCACAGTGGAGACTTGGGGTGGCACTGTCTGTGTCCAGCAGGGTCCTGGGCTGCCCCTGCCCTTCAGCTGCATTGTCCCAGTCCCAGTTTGACATCCTGGGAGCAGCTCCTGCATCTCATTGTCATTCTGCCACTGCCGTCAGCCTCTCTCGACTCAGTGGCTTTTGAATGATTCCTGATTCCTGTTGGGAATTGAGAGTTAATTCTAATCATTCACTATTACAAGGTGGATTTTTCTGCATCTGCAAGTGGTTCTTACTCAACATTCACATGATGCTGCTTTACCCATTTGTTCCTGAGTTCACAGGCACAGAAATGCTTCTTTGGGGTGAGCTAGCAAGAGCATCGACCTTGTTGCCTATTTGTCCACAGCTGAGTTTTCATTACTAGGGATTGTAGTGAGACCTTCCTCCAGAGAGCACCATTCTATTTAGTTGTCTTTTTCCTCAAAATGCAGGGGGCTACTTCCTCATGCCAGCTGCCCCCATGGGAGAAAAAGAAAAGTTATCACTAAGCGAAAGGTATAAGAGTGGTGGCGTGGTTAGGTGTCCTGAGTTCTAGTCCCAGTTCCACCATGAATTAGCCACATGCTCTTGGGTCATTCACCCTCTCTGGGCCTTCGTTTCCTCCTCTGTAAATAAGACGATTGGGCTGGAGAGCCTTTAAGGGCCCTTCCAGAAGCTCTAGGAGGCTGAGATATGAATGTCCAAGAAACTCCTCTACAAAGAGATGGAAGGAAGGAGGAGGAAAGAAAGAAGCAGGGAAGTACTGAGGCACTTACACCTTTTCTCTTTGCTCTCTTTTTGACCCAGAATAAAAATCTGGAGGCCTGGGCATCCTCTCTCATGGCCTGTAATGTAAATCCTAAAGCAAGGGCCGGCCAGAATCAACCTGAGCTTCTCTGCACTGTGAGCTGCCTGTAAGTCGGTCACAGTAGACAGACTGTGGTGAAAGGCAGCAGCTGCTTTTTGTCCCCCTCCCCTCACAGAACTGCACAGGTCTAGGGTAGGGGCAGGCATGTGGACTGCTGGGCATCGTCCTCTTTTCCTCCACCTCACAGATCATGGAACTGCACTTCGCTGACTTGTCCTCTATCCGTGTCCAGATCTGGGGGGCGTGACTGGGGGGCTTCTTTAATGGACGGTTTGGTTTTGTCTGGGTGAATTTTTTCCAGTTGCAACTGGTTCATTTGCCTTTTTCAGATTAACAAGGAAGACAGGATTTTTATTTTTATTTTTTTCAGTGTTTTCTGAAAGGCTGAACACACCGTTGGCACTCAGGAGATCTCAATAAATAATAATGCTTGCTATGGAAGATTAATTTATACTTCCAGAATCCTGTTTTTCCAGAAATCTAGTGAGATCATCAAGCCACTATGTACAATTTACATTTTTATGCGGTTTAAATAAAGGGGGGAAATTATTTATAAACAGGAGAAAAGAAAAACAATAATTATGCCGGAAAAAAATCAACTCTGCCACGTAATGCTAATGAAATTTGCATCATGTGTGATTGAATATTTCCATTCAAATTAAGATTATAATCATACTTAGAGAATTACTCTTAGAAGGTATTAGGAACTTAAAAATTATATTTTTAGGAAAATATGACATTTTTTGAGGATATGTAGCCCCAGAATAAGCCAATAGGAAGTAGTCAAAGAATTAACTAGTCCTATTTGAGGCTGTTCTGAAGGAACCTTCTCTATTTTCTCTCCTAATTTTGCCTCTAAAACTGTTCCTCCTCAAAACTCAGGATAGTCATGAACTCTTTATCTGGCACCTTAGGAACTGCCAGCGATGGCAGGAATGCCTTGTAGACAGCAGAAAGCACAAATGGTAAAAGATTGGGTGAAGTGATAGAGGGCTTCTCCTAGCCCCTTGACAGTTCCCTGAGGAATTCTCTGTGGCTGTGGAAGTCAGGGAGAAAAGGCCACAAACAGTGTGCTCTGCTGATTTGAGCCTGGGAACATGTACTGAGCCGTGCAAAAAGCCACACCTGATGGGTGGCTGTGAGTCACTGAAACTGTTTTTCAACCTCATGGGGCTTCAGATTCCTGCCCTCTTCCATTTTGGCCCTACCTTCTTTTTCCAGCTTCCTGCTCTGTCCCCCCAGTAACTCAGATAGCCTCCCTTCCTGTCGACATCCTCCCTGCTGCTTTCCTGGGGTTGCCGTGTCTGAACTGCCCTCGAAGCAGCCCCAACTAGGCACAGCTGCTGCTCTGGGCCCCTGGATACACTCTTATTGAGAGAAAAGGGGTCAGAGGGATCACAGGTGTTTTTCAAATAGGCAAGTCCAGGTGTCTTGGTTAATTACAAGCCACTATAGCTGGTCTAGAGCCACCACTGGGGCTTGTCAGTTCTGCTTTGCTGCTCTATCTGGGAAGACATCTCATCCCTTCCTGAGACTGTCTTTCCTCACAGCTGTCTCTTTCCACATAAATGCTGCCTTCTCCCTTTAGTTTCTCAGTCATTTCAATATTTTCTTACAAGTTCAGGATACTGATGCAATAAATGTTTTGATTTTGGCCTTGGCCACATTTTTGCAACCCCTCAGCATTTTGGAGGGAAAGATGAGCTCATTGTGATATAATTAAGCAATTATATTTGTGATAAGCCAATGTAGGAGCTTTGAAAGCAACACATGGAAAAGATATGATTGCATACTGTAGAACGCCTCACCAATGGGGAATACGTGAATACATATGATCTGTGTTTCCATATGCAAGAGCTAAATTCAGACTTGGGATAATGAAGTATTTATTATTTTCTTTGTTTTCATTAGAGAAGATGATAACTTATTGACAGATTTTGCTCATTTTAGAGCCAGTTTTTTTTATCACATCTCCAGAAAAGGAAGATCAATGTGTCAGAAGAGATGCTAGTAGTCAATTTAACTTTTATCCATTTGTAAATGTTAGAGTCTTCATTTTTTCTTCTGTGTAAAATACTTTCCCTATAATTCTCAAAACAAATATTCTTCCAGAGTCTTATTCCATAAGATTTAGGCAAACTCAAATCTGTTTATTAATTCTCATAAAGAACAATTTTAGCTATTGAACTTGCTTAATTTTGTGATTGGCATGGAGTTGGCAGGGTTCACAGGTTTGTGAAAAGACTCAAAAATCCACTTCTTCCATCCCCGGCTTCACACCCTACTGCAGTAAAAGTGTCATAAAGAAAAGTCACCAATATTCTCTAAATTAGAATGTAGTCTCTTAGAGTTGTATATCTTGAGTGTCTCAGTTCAGGTTTGCCCCTATTTTCATTAGTTTTTTACTTCCTTAGCTTCCAAAGGGCTTACTAGTAATACTAATGATTGTTTGATATACTGTAGTAAACCCAGCAGTTGACATAAAACAAATGAAAGCACTGGGGAGATGGTGTACTTATTTCCAAGTGGAGGAAAATCATAGGGTTTTGAATTTCTACTCTACCATCCACAGAGCTGGAAGCACTTGAGTGTGCAACTTCCAGCCAACAAACCCCAAATAAGAACTATTTCCATTTTTATTACATTTAAGACCATGTCCTGGCACAACAGTCATGTTTATTCGCAAAACTCTTCTCAAAGGAGATTCAGGGTGAGCTGTGGCACAGCTGGAATGAGTCTGCAGCCCTGGATCGGGTTCTCCATAAAGGGCTGAGTGTTGGTCGATGGTGTCAGTGATAACATGTTCCATCTTGGTGTGTGGCCATGGCTGTAGAAACCAGTGAGAAACCACTGAAATGCTGTACATCTGGAGAGATCAATCTGATTTCCTTATCCAGTCTGTCTTCTTCTGTGGCTTTTCCTTCAAAGTGACTGCAGAATTCAAGCTTTTACTCAGTAGCATCTATTGCATTCCAGGCATGGGGCATCTGGTATACCTATAGCTACTGTCCCTGTAGGTGTATGGTATGAGAGCGCACCCTTAAGGTTTTTTTTTCCCCACCCCAGAAGCCAGGGACCTCACTCCAGCTTTCCCTAACTGTGGAGAGAGGGCCCTGCTGCTGGTGGCTCTTCCCACAACCCCAGGCATTGAAGCTTTCTGTGGAGGGGCTTTGGGATACTTGTCAGGTTCCTGGGCCCTCCTCTTAGGGCTGGGGCCATTTAGCGTGTAGCTGGTAGGTGACACTAATAGACCACAGGCCTGGGTGTGGCATTTATGGCAGGTCTGGGTTTTGCAGCCAGCCGTAGCCTCAGAACCACAGAATGCCAGCTGTTGTGGGTCAGGGCATCCTGCTTGCTTCGCATTTTGTCAGCTGCCCAGGGAAGGTGTTAATGGCCTGGTAGAGCATATAAAATCACCAAACTGGAAAATTTGCTGCTCAGAGTGTGGTCCAGAGACCACTGCATCAGCATCACCAGGAGCTTGTTAGAAATGCAGAATCCCAGGCCTCCTGAGGCCAGTAAGTTGTATGTACTGAAAGTTTGAGGCGCACCGAGCTAGCCCATGTCTTCGTTATGCAAGCTCGCTCTTAAATCATCCCTGATACAAGTGGCTTATCTGAATCTCTTACTTTTGGGTTCTAATTTTTAAAACCTATAGGCTCTAGGATCCACCTAATATCTAGATGAAAAACATTTTTCACTTGATATTTGCATTTTTAAGTTGATAATTGAAAAGATTTTATCCATTGAGAGTGGTTTATTCTAAAACACGGAATATATCCCTTATGAAGAGGGTAGAGGTGTGTGTTTGGGGTTTGTCTGAGAAGGAGGTAGCAGCCTTACCTGCTGGACCATGGAAGTGGCAAATGAAACCTCTGAGATGAAGGAATCTGCTGAAGCTGAACATGTGAGTCCATTAGATTGTTATTTCATGGTGTGGGGCCTGTGTATTCAGAGTCCTCTGAATGGGGGCCTGAAAAGCTAGGCAGTATTAACTATCTGACAGTTGATAAGAAAAAAGCAATAATCAAAGATATGCATCAGGAAATCACAGGGTAAAGACAATATATGACAGACAACTCCTTTGATGCTTTGCTACACTGGCATCCATTTCCAAAAAAAATATGGTATAGTCCTTCTGGTTTCAAAGGTCAGTTTTAGTTGTGACTTCAACTCGACAGAGAGTGTTGATTTCCATCTGGGGTATGAAAGAAAAATGGAGGCAGACTTCTCATGACTACTTTTTTTCCCACCCTGAAAAGCTGAAGTGGTACTTCAGGGATATCTGGTCTACCAGAATCGTCAGGATTTCCCCCAAGAGAGGAAACGAAAGTTAATAACTGCCACTACTCCTTACCTTGATGTGCCTGGTGCTTTTCTCAATTTCAAAATAATTTTTTGCTACCCAAATAATACATAGTCATTGCAGAAAAATCAGAGAATACAGATTAGCAAAGAGAAGAAAACCCAGAATCCTACTATCCAGAAGCAACCATTATACATAATTTGGTGTCTGCCTTTACAGGATTTTTTCCTGAGCATCTATATATTTATGTAGATATATAACATTTTGGGTAATAATTTACTAAAAAATGGCATTGTATATTTTGTTTTATAGTATAATTTTCTAACTATAGTGCAAACATCTTTATATGCCAGGAAACTCATTTCTATAATAGTTTGACTATTCATACAGTATTCCCTTATATTTTTGCACTGTACTTTATTCACTAGTTCCCTATTGTTGGTCCTATAGATTGTATTCACTTTTTCACTACTGTAAACAGCATTGCCAAAAACATCTTTCTAATAGGTCTTTGTGCATATCCTTCCTTATTAGGAAAAACTCCTACAATTGGAATTGCTGGGGTAAAAAGTGTACTCTTTAAAGCTTTTGATCCCTATTGCTAGGGTATTCTCCAAAGGTGCCATTTCACTCTCCCACAGACACGGATGAGAGTGTCATAAAAATTGTGATTTTATGTACACAAAAGATGATCTGGATAGATACATATGTAGATAGATAGTAGGTTTTTTAAACAATAACAATGAGCAAAATTACTCTATGGAGTAGGTTATACACGGGGAGACTTTCAGGTTTTGGAGAACCACAGGGAAATCTTTTCTGCTGCCCTCACTAGAAGTGTGGTATTGATGACAATCCTGCTCCAGCCTCAGACCACAGTAACAGCCACAGCAAAGCCATTGGTGCTCCGTCCAGCCTTTATGGAAAATATTTTCCACTCCAGTACAGTTTCTATCTTTATTCAACATCCATACTGCTGCCTTTAACCACTGATGGTATAACAAGTTAGAAGTAGCTGAAAAATGTGATACAAAAAGCCAAGTCATTTCCTTTCAAGTTTACAAAATTCAGAGTTGAAGAAAACTAAGATGATCCCATCATTCCTCCTTCTTTCTAAACCTTCTCTCCTTCTTCCACATTTGTGAAACTTCTATTTTGTACATCACCTGATTCGGGAAGGGAAGGAATGTTCCACATGCTCTCACTCCCCTTTTAATTTTGACCTGACCCTGACATCTTCTGACGTTATTATTGGCACACAAAGGAAGTGAAGCTGAGCAGTTCGACCTGTGCTTAGAAGAATGATTTTCCTTTTCGTAACAAGAATAGTTGCAAGAAGTCTTTCCTTTGTCAATTATGGAGATAATTGGGGCTTTCTCTACAAGTCCATATTTAATATTTCATTGCCCCAGGCTTGAGGAGAGTGAGGCTCAAACATGTAGGGCCACAGAAAGCCTGAACTGGGAAGTTAGAGGTCTCTCTATGAGACAGTGTGATGAAGGGTTCGCCATCTGTTAGATTATAACACGTTCTGCTCTTCATTGAGAACTCCTATAAGAAGCTCCTATTATAAAGAGTATGAATTTTCAGTCACCAACTCAGACATAAAAGCAGTACTGCTTTATTTCTCTATAATTGAGCTGAACTTCATCTTGAGCTGCCGCCCTCACCCCCTAATAAGTGAAGACACAGTCCTGCTCTTAGGGATCCCAATGCCTGCAGGGCTTAGCCCAGGAGAGGTTCGATCCATGATCCTTTCTCAGAACCCTTCTGGCACACAGATTTTGGTCAAGTTCCTTCCAGCCGTCTTCCTCCCACCAGAAGCCCAAACTTGGCATCTGAGCTGGAAAAGCTGCCCTTGCAGCCCCACATGTTCTTCTGCCTTCTGGTTCACAGTGTGAACCCTCTGCTCTAGGTTTTTAGCCTTTCCTGGCTCAGAAAGCCTTTTCTGTCTCCAAAAGCCCAGCTCTTGCAATAGAGAGCCTTGCCCTTCAAGACCATTTCCTCTGTTATGAGTTAAAACAAAATTTTCAGAAATTCAATTACTAAGTTTATCTGCTGCCATCCTCCCTGAAGCAGTGAACAGCCAGGACTCTGCAGGTGGAGGGCCCCAAGGCGATTAAGAAAACTGTGGGAAAGGGAAACTTGGCTATGATTTCTGCATCTCATTCTCTACATCATTTAGAATGTATCATCTCCCATTTGTATTTTTGTTACATTTGTCACGTGTGAAGGTCTTGGCTTCTCAGTTAGATTGTAAGCTGCCCAAAGGCAAGGACAAGCTATGTCTCCTCTTACTTGGAGTCCTTGGGGCAGGCACTTCAGGACTAGGCGCCGCTGAGGTATAAAGGAGAAAGCCCTGAACTGGGAGTTGGGAGATGTTTGTTCTCTTTCTAGACCCACCATTGACAAGTGGCCTGACCTCAACTGTAAAATGAGGGGGCTGGACTGACTATCTTACCCATCCTTAATTTTCTAGTCATGTCCAGTAAGTTTGTTCTCCAAATGGGCCCAAAGTACACATTTTCTAAGGAGACTTAGAAACAAGGACTGGAGACTTGTCAGTGTTATATTAAAATTTTCAAAATATTTGAATATTCCACTGAATTTTAGGCCCAAAAAAAAATGAGTCCCCAGGCTCCATCCACTTCCTACATTGCTCATTTGATCATGAGCAAAGCCAATGCTGGATTTCATCACTGCTGCATCTACTGCGTTCAGGATGTGTTTTATAAGCACATATGCAGTGGCTTTTCTTAGAAGAGTTGCAACAGCTAATCATTGTTCATCTGATTTCTCAATATCCTGTCAGAATAAGTCCCTTTTTAAGATAAATCTTGAGTAATATAATTGTAAGGATTCCTCCCACGAGCTCTAGTGTAAGACAGAGGCCTGGAGTTTCCTGGTGAACAAATCCTTGGGATAGGCTTAGGCTAACATCTTCCTCTTTTGTCTTTTTTGTTTTGTTCTTTTTGGTAGATTTCTTTCATTTCCTAATACAAGATGAATATTAATTCTGTTCCTCTTGTTTCCAAGCCCTGCTCTGTCATCTCCAGATCTCCAATATTTGTTGAGATCCTGATTTTCTCAGGATGACTTTGCTGCAAATGAAAATGACAAGCACATAATGTGGTTTAGAGAGAATTAAAATTACTGAGTAGAAGAAAGGACTCTATATAGAATGCTATAGTCTCTTCAGGCATTTTGAACTGTCAAATTTTTATGCAAGAGGAGTCTTAGTACATAATTAAGCATGGTACATTGCTGGGTGTCAGGCCTGCATTACCTTCTCATAAACTTTCAAAGTCCTTGCAGTCCCAAGGACTTACACACATATGCTAGATATGTTTAAGTGTTTCTAGCTGCAGTTACACCTCCTCAAACTAATTACATCTCAACCTCCTGGTCTTCTCCCAGAATCTCTGTCAAGCTGTATCAGAATTTAAAGTGTCTGTCATTCCTTTGGTTGGTGTCCGGCTTTTGTTCTCCCTCCTTTTCCCATCAGGAGAGTATGTTTCAGAATGATGGACCTGAATGAAGCTTAGAAATACGTTTAAAGTAAGATGGATGTCCCACTTCCAAGTGGAAAAAAAAACCGGCAGGGTATCTAAAGTATCTGCCTTACTTTCTGTATTTTTTTTTCTTAATAGTGTCCTGGTTTTAGAATGAGCTCAGGAATATGAATTAGACATCCACATCGCTGACATTGTTTTTGCAGCAAATCATAAAAAAAATGAGAGGGCAGTCGAATAACTGTTATAGCAAAGCCACCCTTCTTATAAAAGCATGAGAGGGCCTATAGACCAGAAAGATCCTTTATTGTACTCCTCTGCCAAATGAAAATATAAGCTTTAGCTTAATCATTTCAGCCTAGGTTCAGTTCTTCAATTACAGGACACTTCTGTGAAATCAGGCTGAGGAAGAACCTTATGATCTATATTACAAATGCAGTTTGGATCTCCATGTTAAAAATCCTATATGTCACTTCACTGCCACCACAGGTCATTATTTCCAGCACTGCAACCAGTCTCGCCACTTTCACAGCCCAAAATTGCAGGCCAACAGGCCTTGTCAAAATTATAAGAATTAACAAATTACTAAGAATTAACAAAGTCTGAGATTTTGTCTTAAATATTGGTGGAGTAAGGAAGTTGCTTACACATTTTTAATTAGTTCAAAGTTTCAAAGAACTGGCTTCTAAGACTATGAAAAAAAGAGATGAAGGCAGGTTATTCATTACATTCCGGATGAATAGCATCTCCCAGGAGGGAATTTGGAGGCCCCTTTCTGAAGGCATTTGTTTCTGGCGTTCTGGAGAATGCCTTAATGTGGGGAGGCCAGCCCTCTGCAAGTTTTGTGTTCATCGTCACCCAGAGCCTTTTTCCCTCCTGCTTTCAGATCTGGTTGTTGTTTTTTGTTTGTTTGTTTGTTTTGAGACAGAGTTTTGCCCTTATTGCCCAGGCTGCAGTGCAATGGCGTGATCTCAGCTCACTGCAACCTCTACCTCCAGGGTTCAAGCGATTCTCCTGACTCAGCCTCCCAAGTATCTGGGACAACAGGCACCCGCCACCACACCCAGCTAATTTTTTTGTATTTTTAGTAGAGACTGGGTTTCACCATGTTGACCAGGCTGGTCTTGAACTCCTAACCTCAGGTGATCCACCTGCCTCGACCTCCGAAAATGCTGGGATGACAGGCGTGAGCCACCACGCCCAGCCCAGATCTGGTCTTTATTCACAGTGTCAGCCGGTGCCCTGGATGTGTCTTTGTTGTGTGTGTGACGCACCATCTCACCTGAGTTTTCTGCCACTGGATCATGTGGATCTGGTTGGCAGACCAGTATCCCAGCCCCCAAGCCACTCAGTGCCGTTGATGGGGGCTTTAGAAATGCAAATAAGTGTTTATTCAACCTTATGCAGGTCTCAAGCCAGGCTCCAGGGCCAGATTCCTAAACCAAACAGCCTGCAACAGCTGGAGGTGCCCTCCTTCAAAGTCTGTTGGCCTCGTCGGAGATTACTGGGTACTGCGGTGTTGGCAGTAATTTTGGCACTGGAATGGTGCACAGCAGTTTATTCCATCAATGGTAAATTGTTACAGCCGCTGCCTTGGAAACCGCATTGAGCATGTGTGTGTTCAGTGACGTGTCTGTCTGTAGGACTTAGCTACCCGACTTCATCTTACATATTTGTTTATTGTCTGTCTCCCTCACTAGATTATAAGCTCTCTGAAGGCAGAGACTGTTTTATTCACCACTGTATCCTCTAGTGCCTGGCACATGGTGGGTGTTCAGTAAACATTCTTTGATTAAATAAATGATGAAACTAAATTGCAAATTGTCAGTGACAAATTGTGTCTAAAGTGACAATCATATTAATCGTTGCCCAAAAATTCTAGAAAGGGGTACCTGAGCTTGTCATATCCTGAGACTTGTCCAGGAAGTTCTTTTGGAATGAGAGATATCTTCAACTAGACATGCCCACTGCTGGGGAGGGGGTGCTCTGGGGACACACCAGTTGGCCAGTTCTGGGAGGAGGGGTAGTCTGGCAGGCACCAGGCAGCAAGAGGCAGTGCAGGCATGGCTGATCTAAAGCCCAAGACTGCAGAGAGTGGTTGTGAGGGGCCCTGGCGCAAGCAGCATTGAGGTAGGTCCAGCACCCGGAAGTCTGTCAACAGACAGACTGCCCTCTTCCGAAGACTCCAGCTGAGGATGCCCACCCAGGCGAAACAGCCAGCCCATTCACAGCAGGCTCTCCCACCTAAGGTGGGTGAAGGAGCTAAGCCATGATTTCAGAGCCCCAGCCAATATGGGGCAGAAAAACCAACGCGATGATTCCAGGTGAAGTGGCGTCCTTCATCTGGGATAATACCCAAGGTTTGTTGTCTCATGCCAAGGAAATCAAGGATGTGGACACACAAGGAGTGAGACTAAGAGCAGAGCTTTAATAAGCGAAAGAAAAAGGCAATCTCCTGCAGAGAGGGCTCCCAAGCGGGTGTCTGGTCTGCCACAAATGCTTAGGGTTGTATAGATGAGCTTGAGGAGGTGGTGTCTGATTTACATAGGGCACAAAAGATTGGTCGGACCAGGTGAGCCATTTGCATAAGATGCAAAAAACTGGTTAGGACTAGGCATGCCATTTCACAGCATGCGAAAATCTGGCCGCCCCCCACTTTAATCTTTTATTATGCAGACGGATTCTCTACCTGGCGGACGCCATGTTGCCTGTTCCTTTACTGTACACACGGTAACAAAGAAAAGGGAAGATGGAGCCTCCAGGTTGAACATACCTGGCCCTCAGGTAGCCCTTTTCTATTGGCGCAGCTGCCGGCATTCATCCGTGCAAGCTTCCAGCTTGCTTATCTATGTCTACAGCTCGAATTTTCAGACTGCTCTTTGTTAGAAAAGAAATGATTTGGGGGCTGCTTTTTTGTTAAAAGCAAAATTCTGCCAAGGGCTCTTTTACACTCACTATGTGCCTAAATAATTTCTTTCCATCTCCTGTATCACAAGGATTGTGCCCTTGAGTAGTGAGAGGACATTCTGGTGAGGAGCACAGATCCGGGGTTCAGACAGCCCTTGCTGTTCTCCAGCCAAATGGTCTTGAGCGGGTCAGTTAGTAGTTCATCTATCATAGTGTTGTTTTAAAGATTAAATGAGATAGTATACATAAAGCTTGTAGGACAATGTCTGGCAAATAATAAGAGCATAATAAATGGTTGCTATTGTCTAAATTAATTTTCTGTTAAATTTAAATGGCCAGAAACAGGATACACAGGAGAGGTAAAATGTTGGAAAAAATATATATATATAACAAATGCCCAGGCTAATAGTACGCTTTCTGCATCATAGAAGGCCTGAGCTTGTGCACTGCTTTCTTTAACACTGTTTTCATTTTGTGTTATCAAAAGAAAGCCTAATAATTGTCTATAATCAAATGAAAAAGAGTCTCCCTTCTCCTTAGGAAAACACAAACTAATTTGAAAGCCTTGTTAATGGTGTGCTAGCAGCTCCCATCCTCCCACTAGCCTTGGGGCAGTCTGTGCCACTGCTCTGTTTGGTTCTGGTCTGTGTTTTACCCTAATTCAACAGGTGCTCGCTAGGTCCTTTGAGAAGACATGTAATAGATATGATAAAGGCCGAGCACATCCCACAGTCATGTCGTCTGTGCTTCTCCAGGGAGGCATAGAGACTTTTCGTGGCAATTAATTATTCACATTTTCTGTCCTTCCCCTCAAATGCTTGGTTTCCTATCCAGCTCCACAGAGGCACATTTCTCTGGGGGGGTGTGTAACTGTAACACCTGATGACAGCTTGAAGCTGCGTTCTGTGTTCTTTGCTTGTGTTTTCAGGTCACGTGCAGTGGGTACATGCTAGTGATGGCCAGAGCATGCTAATGCCACTGCTCATTCTCCTTAGCTCTTCTGGGGCAGGGTCTTAGCCACTTACATGTCCCTGGTTCAGGCAGTGCAGAGGGGGCTCTGGGGGTTGGGTCTTCGTCATCCTGGCTCGCCTGCTCTCGACTGCCTCCCAAACTGCCAGGCGAGCTGGTACTTGGTGGAATGCCTTTCAGCTCACCCCCCTGCTCTGAGGCCGGGCATTTCGCCCTTCTGCAGAGCTGTAAACATTCACTCATCCATGCAGACTTCAGCATGGTCTTTGTTACTGCTCTCAGGGAAACCTTTGTGTAACTGATAGAGATGGCACAGGGCTGAGCGCCCTGACAGCTCCACTGGGGAGTCTCAGAAGCCACCTTCTCCCGGGCCTCTTCACACCCAAGCCTCTCACGCCATACTGTAGGCTTTCTTGGGTGACTGTTGTGCATTCCTTTCACTTGTGCACCCACCTGTGGTGCTGGCCTGTTTGAGTTGCCCTCGAGGGTACTGCTGAGATGTGAAGACCTGGGCATGTGCCAACAGGGAGGGCAGTTTCTAGCTTATTCTTCCTCCAAGACCTGGGGCCAGAGGAAAGAAATGTAAGTGGGTGTCCAAGAAATGAAGCTGTTGGCTGGTGGCCGGGAATGAAGCCAGTCAGAATGAGGTGGGAGAGCCGTGCAGAGGGGCCAGGCGGGAGCTGCCGTGGCCACACATGGATGGAGAATGGCAGCTGGCCACTCGGCTGTGAAACGGATACAGTGGAGAGGCGAGCACACATCTCTGCAGAGCCTGGGCTGATGGTGCACACGGAACTCGGATGCTGGAGTTAGTGCTCATACTCTGTGTGACCTTGGCAGGCTACTTCACCTCCTGTGCCTCAATTTCCTGGTCTCTAAAATGGGGACAATCATAGCACCTCCCCTTTCTATGGTGGTTGTAAGGATTAAACGAGTTCATACATGTAGAACACGGAGAAAGCACCCATGTGAGCTAACATGTCACCTGTGTACCTGGCCACATGCACACCTGGGGGTGGGATTAGGACCTTGAAGGGACTGCCTGGTGGCCCGGGCAGCTTCTTTTCCCAGACGTTCCTTTACTTCGCATGGCATTTTTCCCCCCTCATTAAAATCATCTGTCATTTTTTCAGGTAAAATTCTTGATCCCCTTGTTCAAAGCCTTTCTGTCCTTTTCCATTTACATGGAACATTCACTGATGTTTAGCAAAGTCGCATGTCTCCACTGTTGGGAGTTCAAGGCACCAGAGAAAAGTGAAATCCATTTAGATTATGTGGTATTTTCTCCTAATTTTACTGGAGTTACTGACTGGCAGAAAATTTCATTGCAGCTTTACTACTTTTGCATCAACTGTACTTCTGCCAATAGTGTCATGAATGTTCAACCAAACCGAAAGAAGCCAGGCAGGCAGAAAGGGCAAGCAAAGAAAAGGGCCAGACTTATCTCTGAACTCTGATTGTTTTCCTAGCCACCATGATGAATTTTCATGAATTCAAGTCTATATGGGGGCACACACTTATCAGATAACTGCATAAAAATGAGAATATGATCTGAAAGTAACTGGCCCATCCTTAAATTCAGCCCTTCACCTACGCAACACAAAGGTCCAGTTGCCAAAGAACATCTCTCCTGGAAGTCATTCGGGCATCTCAAGCCAAGTGGTCAAGGTGGAACTTTCTGTCTTTTCCCACGAATCTGCCCTTCTTCCTCTGTTTCCTATTTCAGTTAAACATCACATCAGATCACTTGTTCAATCTGGAAACATCAAGATATATACTCCTCTCCAACTTTTCCTACACCCCACCCAGCAGGCCTGTGGGCTCCCTGGCCTGCCATTTGTATCGTTATAGCCTGTGAATCCATGCCTCTTCTATTTACCCACTTGACTGACTGTCCTGGATCTGTAAGTACTGCCGGGTAACAGCCACCTCCAGTCTCAGTTTCAGGCTTGAAACAACCGTCATTATTATTTCCCATTTGTCTTGGGTCAGCTGATCTAGACCATGCTCACCTGAGTGGCTCTTGCCCTGTGTCTTTGGGTGTGAAGGTTGGCTGATCTAGGACAGGCTCAGCTAGAGTGGGTCTGTTCCATGAGTCTCATCCCCTTACCAGGACGGGTGGGCTCACCCAACCAAGCATGTTCTTATAGAAATGTTGGGAGCACAGGGAGGCAAGCCAAAACGCATGCCACTGCCATCTCTTTCTCCTGGCCAAAGCTAGGCATATGGTCTCATCCTAAATCAAAGGGTGGGGAAATACGCCACCCATTTAGTGGGAGGAACTACACAGTCACATGGCAGAAAGTAAGGATACGTAGTAGGAAAAGGAACTGAAGCCACTAACATAATCTCCTACACTGCCAAGTCCTTGTCATCTCCTGTCTGGACTCTTCACTAGTCTTCTAACTCCTTATTTTGCCGATAGCCAACTTTCCCCCAACTTGATCCTGACACCCCTTCATAAAACCTTCCTTTGCCCCTTATCAACTACTGAATTGAGCTGAGGCCCCATACAGCTTGGTTCTAATCCATTTTTCCAGCTGCATCTGTTGCCATGTCTCAGAATTCCCCACGGCCCCCTTCCAAATGTGCTTGTTTTTTGCACAGTTCTATACCTTCGTAAACTCTTCCTAATCTCCTCAGCATTTGAGGGCATCATGAGCAAGAGGATGTGCTCTGCCTTTACCCTTCAAGACCCAGTTCATATGGTGCCTCCTCCAGGAAGCCTTCTGCAGAGCCCTCCTTCTTTTGTCATATGCAGTAAGTTGGAATTGCTTAATGCTCATATTTAACTCATACAAATTTGAGAATACATGCTCAGCCAGCAGGAAGGAAAGAGAGGGAAGACAATTTAAAGGATTCCACTTGCCATTCTACTCCATGACTGTGGAGAGCTGAAACTTGACTCTGCTCTTACCTGAGTCATCCTTAAGTTCCAGAAGCCTCTCAGGTTCCCAAAAGCCTCTTGTAGAGTGAAGGGCAGGGTTTGATGGGTAAGGGTTCAGTGTTTAAAGAAACAGACTATTCTCTTATACATGGCCCTGCAGCAAAATGGTTATTTTATGTGGTGTTCAACTAAAGAAACGTCTATCTGGCCATCTTGTCTTGTTACAAGTTAGTGCTTTATTGGAAATTTAGGAGACTTTCAGTGTTAATCGTGTCTATAGATAACCTTTTCTTCGCAGTGACTTTAGAATCTAGCCCCCACCCCAAGTTACTATCCCATTGTATTCCTTTTAGGCATATATCAGATTTAATATTAATTTTTGATGTTTGTGTTTCCCCACTCAGTCACAAAGTTCTCATCTTATGGGCTTATGGGTCTTCAGAGGGCTGCTGCCTATGGTTGTGCAGGTTGTGCACTGCACAATTCTCAGAGAGCATATCATGCAAGAGTATATGTAAATGTACTCCCATAGTGCTTGGGCATACATAATTAGTGCCAGCTTCTTTGTGTCCCCAGTGCCTGGTACAAACTGATTGCTTAACAGATGTGCAAATGAATGCATGAATAAGAGAGAAGACAACAAGCTGGACTGTTTTCAAGTGAGACACTTAATAGAGTTGGGATGAAAATTCAGACAGGTTTTGATCCGATTAAATTAAAACCATGTTATTGCAGCTGTACATGGTGAAATGGACTTGTAAGCCCACTTGGAATGTCTACCTACCACAAAAAAATTTTCAGCCTGTGACTTGATCAAGGTTATGATTCTGAAAAGTACACCACATTGATAGAACACAACTGACCACATGATCACTCTATGCCTGACACCCCTAGTGGACACTGTGAGGCATGTGTTTTGTCAAGGCAGATCTAGATTCTAGGTGAATCTAGCCCCCTAAATCACAATTGGCCTAAAGATGTCTCAATTCCCTTAAATGAGACCTAAAACTTATATAAATGCAAATAGAACCATCTTTTAAAAGAGCAAGGCTTTTATCAGATATAGTTATGTGATTCAGAAATATGCCAAGTGTGGCCAAAAAACTGTCACCCCACGGGAAACTGTTGCCAAGTTAAACAGTCAACTTCATGCTTGGAATTCAGTACTTTCAGGTGTTCTGCCAGAGATCACAGGGAGGGTAACTGACCCATTCAAGATGTTTGGGCTTCTGAGTGGATGTCGCCCAGCAAGGGGCACAAAAGGCAGCCTTTCATGGGCAGTCATGGTCTCACCCTGCTTTCCTTCCACCCTAACCTCAGCCCCAGTAAGCTCCAACAGCAAGAACTCTGTGCTTGGCTCCGGGGGTCATCCTTCCCTGTGTCTCCAGCAGCAACATGATCGTGGCCAGGCCCCCACAATAGGGGACACTGTGGGCAGGACTGGTCACCAGCCAGAGCATGACTTGTCTATAGAGTAAGCCCCAGAGGGCAAGCACAGGTCTCTCTTGTCCTCCATCATTCGCCTTGTGCCTCACTCCCTGTGAGGCAGGTAGGAAGGAGCCCATGAGTGTGTGTTAACAAAATAAACAAATGAAATAAGCAAACCAGAGGAGTATTTGTGTAGGGAACTACAGGGCAAGGCCCTGCAGTTATTTCAGGAAATACTAAATGGTATCCACAAGATGCTATGCCATCTTTTCTAATGGGCCTGTTGTTCCTTCCAAGTCACTAGACTTGACTTTCTATTTGTCTGATACGTAAATATAAAGTCAAATGTTCCCTATACCAACTAACCTGATGAAATACAGGACCAAGTTTCTCCTCACCCTGTCCAGCTCGGAAACTATTCACATAGCAACAGCCCTTTCCTCTTTGGCTGCTAGGGTGCTGGCATCGTAGTTTTTAATAGGTAAACTTGGGATCAGAAAATCACAGGTCATGGAGTCAGTTCAGTTAGAATTTGACTTCTCTTCCTGTCAAGCCAGTACATGTCATCACTGGACACTTTAATGATATAATCATAATTGTATTCATTCATCCATTCGTTTTTTGCGTGCCCCCAGGTGAGCTTTCCGTTGAAGAGGCGCAGGACCCTTTCCTGGTCAGCATCCACATAATCGCAGACCCAGGGGAGTCCCAGCCCCTGCAGGAGGCCATCGACAACGTCCTGGCGTGGATCCACCCGGACCTCCCGCTGTTCCGGGTGTCCGAGAGGCGGGCGTGCCGGCGGCGACGGAAGCCCCCCAAGGGTGCTCAGCCAGCGCTGGCTGTGGTGCTGTTCCTGCAGGAGGAGTACGGCGAGGAGCAGATCCTGCAGCTGCACCGCACACTGCAGCAGCCGCCCTGGCGCCACCACCACACTGAGCAGGTGCACGGCCGGTTCCTGCCCTACCTGCCCTGCAGCCAGGACTTCTTCACGCTGGCTCCTGGGACGCCGCTTTGGGCCATCCGGCCCGTGCACTACGGCAAGGAAATCGTGCGCTTCACCGTCTACTGTCGCCACGACAACTACGCCGACAGCCTCAGGTTCTACCAGCTGATTCTCCGGAGGAGCCCCAGCCAGAAGAAAGCGGACTTCTGCATCTTCCCTATTTTTTCCAATCTGGATGTGGACATCCAGTTCTCCCTGAAAAGACTGCCCTGTGACCAGTGCCCGGTGCCCACCGACTCCTCCGTGCTGGAGTTCCGAGTGAGGGACATAGGCGAGCTCGTGCCTCTCCTGCCCAACCCTTGCAGCCCCATCAGCGAGGGGCGCTGGCAGACGGAGGACCACGATGGGAACAAGATCCTCCTACAGGTACTGGGGGGACGCCTGTCTGTTTAGGGGACCCGAGAAACAAGTCAATTAGCTTTGCCTCAAACCCTATAGTACCAGTCACAGAGCAATGATCAAGGAAGGAAAGATCAGTGACCCTCTGCCCAGCTCCTAGTCGAAGTCGAAGTGGCCATACAGGATCCCAACAAAAGAGTGGGAATGAAAGACTCTTCCCATTGGTTCTTTTCATTTCACTGTCAGCAAACATGTTCCCAGTTCTTCCTGGTGCCCCCTGGAAGAATTTTGTAGAAATTTGCACTGATGCCTGATGATACTAAACTATGGCTTTGTGGAGTCAAGGATTGCTTTATGAATCTTTCCGATCCCCCATAGAACTAAACTGACATTCCACTTTGAACACAGTAGGTTCTCCATATATGTTTTTGTTTACTTTCTATTAAAGAATATTATTAATTATATATATACCAAAAAATTCACATTGTAAGTATACAGCTCAGTAAATTTTCACAAATTTAACATTTGTATAAGCAGCACACAGATGAAAAAACAGAACAGAGACAGAAACCAAAGAAAAGATTCTTCCTCCCCCGCTCTGGGACTCCCTCCACTTAAATGAACATCTTAATTACTCTATATTACATGAAAGGGGGAGGGAGAAGAAATTTCTAGTCCAAAAAAATTGGGCATATGGCTATGTTATCCTTTTTTTAATATTTATAAGTGGATCTCACATTTAAAAAGCTATATTTAAGTTGGCTGGCAAAGATATATACCATGAAAGAAGATTAGTGATAACAATTAGATACAAAGGGATTTCAAGTAGAAGGCAAATATAGATAGAAAAATCAGATAAACCAAGTGTGACATCCAAAATGCATGTCAACTTTCTAGAGCTATACTGTTCAGTAGTAGCCACTAGCTACATAGTTAATGTTGCCATTAAAATTAAAATTTAAATTTCATTCCTCATTGACACTAGACACATGTGGCTAGTGGCTACTGTACTGGATAGCACCACTGCAAAATTTTCCTTATCGCAGAGAGTTCTATCAGCCAGCACTATCATTCTATCAGCCAGTTCTATCATTCCAGAAATGAGCCCCAAAGTTGACTTTGAGTTCTTGTAGCAGCAAAAGCAAAATGGAAAATCATCAGTGATATGATTCAGAATTCACAAAGGAAAAATCAACTGTGCTTTAGATGCACATATAGTCCCAGTTCAGAGTCCTGGAAGCAAAGTCCCCCCAGCATCTCACATGCTCAGTGGTGTCAGCAGCCTGTGCTCAGCCACACCTCTCGAATAACACAGCAGGGGACTCACAAGGCTTTCTTAACTGATGGCTGCAGTGAGGCCAGGTATGCCCAGCCAGATGTAGTCCAGAAAAGCTGCTGCACAGGGGGAGGCTGGGCAAACAGAGTAGCCCCCACTCACACCTCCTGGTGGCTTTGCTTAATCTCAGAGGGAAGAATGCACCTTCAGATACTCTCCCACAATTTGTTTCTCTCAGCCAGGCTTTCAGTAGCTAGTGAGTGTCAGTGAATTTGCCTTTTTTATTCCCAGCCAGGTTCCTGGAGCCTATTCTCTATGTGATAGATAAAGGACAGGCTCATGTGTCCTGCAACTCGGCCACGTGGGGTTGTGCACTGTTCCTTTCTCAGGGAGCCCCGAGCAGCCTGGTAGAAACACAGGCCTGAATGGAAGGCCGCCTGCCTCTTTTGGAGGCCTGCTACAGGAGTGCTGTGAGCAAGGCCAGAGTTCTCCTTAAGAAGTGACTTGGGGCCCCCTAAAACAGCAGACAGAAGCACAGTCTGAGGACCCAAAGCTCAATTCTACAATGAGATTGTGGCTGTACTTTTAGGCTGGAAAATGATGAGAGCAGGTAGTTCCAGGTCTTCAGAGTGGCAAGATAATTTAACAATGGTCTCCAAGTCTATGGAAAAATTCTTCTGTAAAATATGCTCACCACTATCCCTTGGGTCCTTAGAAGGTAGAAAGAGAAAAGAGCTGCAACTAAAGGTTTCAAATAAGGCTTAAAAGGCAGGAAAACCTGATGTAGAGAATTATTACCAGTTGAAATGAGTTGCCAGGCAGAGGCCTGGGACTGTTATCACCAGAGAGCTTTTCAGATCTCATCCACACCAGCTAGTATTGCTTATCTTCTGCGTGCAGCAAGGAGATTGACTGGGCCATCATTCCTAGAATACTGGGGACACTGGTTTTGTGAGGACAGAGAGACAGATGCCACTGAGGATGTGATGAGGGACTGATGTGGGCTCCAGAGATTTATTTTGTAATTGTTAATTGTGGTAAAATACACATAAAATTTACCATTTTAGCCACTTTAAGCCTACAGTTCAGTGGTTTTATACATTCGCATTATTGTGCAACCATCACCAGCATCCATCTCTATAACTTTTTCATCCTGCCAAACTGAAAGTCTGTACCCACTGACCACTTCCCATCCCTCCTTCCCGAGGTCCTGGCAACCTCCATTCTACTATCTGTCTCTGTGAGTTTGACTACTATAACTACCTCATATAAGTGGGATCATATAGTATTTGTCTTTCTGTTATTGGCTTATTTCACTTGGCATAATGTCCTCAAGGTTCATCCATGTTGTAGAATGTGTCAGAACGTCCTTTCCTTTAAAGCTGAATAATATTCCATTGCAGGAATATGATAGATTTTTCACATCCATTCAGGATGGACCCCTGAGTTGCCTCCACCTTTTGGCTATTGTGAATAACACCGCTATGAATGTGGGTATATAAATGCCTCTTCAAGACCCTGCTTTCAGTTCTTTTGCATGTATACCCAGAAGTGGAATTGCTGGATTGTACAGTAATTGTGTGTAATTTTTTGAGGAAAGGAACCACCACACTGTTCTCCATAGCAGCTGTGTCATTTTACATTCCCAGCAAGAGTGCACAAGGCAGAAACTTGCTTTTTAGGGAAGCAGAGAAAGGCCTGCTCTTCCTGAGGTGAAGCACATGGTATTCTCCACTAGGAGGTGCAGAAAGTGACAGTGGGTGGAAAGAGTGGAGCAGACACTGAGATGGGCCTTGTTTTATCTTCACCCTGTACACTCCAGATCTAGACCATTTGTATGCATGTGCTTATGTGCGTCATCATAAAAGATGCATCAGATCATGTCTCTTTCAAGATTCAGAGTTTCCAAGGGCTTCCCATGGCCCTTGCAGTCCCTTCCAGATCTTCACCAAGGCCTACGGCTCTCTGGCTTTATTTATCTCTCATTTCCCTTCCCTCTTGCTCATTCTCCTTCTACATTGGCCTGTTTTCTGTTCCTCAGATGCAGCGAACTCATTTCTGCCTCAGGACCTTTAAACCTGCTGTTCTCTCTACCTGGAATGATCTCCTCCATGATTTCCTTCCCATCATCCAAGTTTCAGAGGGCCCTTCTCTGCCTTCCCCACCTAGAGCAGTTCCCTTTCCCCAACCCTCAGCACTCTGGTTTTTCTTCTCACACACTTAATCACTTTTCTAAGTTTTTGTCTTGGTTTTAACACAGTACCACAAACTGGGTGGCTTAAACAACATAAATTTATTGTTTCAGAGTTCTGGAGGCTAGAAGTCCAAAATCAAGGCATCAGCAGGGTTGGTTCCTCCAAAGGTTGTGAGGAAGAATCTGTTCCATGCCTCTCCCCAGCCTGCTGTTGCACTGGCCTTCTTGGCCTTCCTTGGTATGTGGAAGCACCAGCTTGGTCTCTGTTTTCACGTTCATATGGCATTCTCCCTGTGTGTGTCATCTCCAAATTTTCCCTTTATGTAAGGACACCAGTTCTATTGTATTAGGGGCTCACCTTTCTCCAGCATGACCTCATCCTAATTAAGCTAATTCCATCTCCAACAACTCATTATTTCCAAATAAGGTCATATTCTGAGGTTACTAGGGGATGGGACTTGAACATATGAATTTTGAGGGGACACAGTTCAACCCATAACAACTATCTTGTATATTTATCTGTTTACTTGTATCTGATCTGCCTCAGTTATTATATTGTCAAAAAATGAATGAGTGTGAGCTGGGGATAGAGGAGTGAGGGCCATCTGGGATCTCTCATGGGTCCCCGAAACCCTCTTCAGACTCTAACGTATGGGTTATTGGGCAGCCCCTTATGCCAGGCTTCACCTTTCAGAGCAATGGAGATGGCAGACATGCAAACCAAGAAAGCTAGCAAAGCATTCCAGTGCTGTGGCTTCAAAACTCATCCAGGGCAGCACATGGCATGGGCTTCAGAGTCTCAACTCTTGTACTCACCTGTTGAGTGGCTAGGGGCATGTTCCACTGCATTGGGAACCTTTGTTTCCAAATCTGAACGCGTAGGATGGTAATTCTTCCCTAGCAGGGTCACTGAGACCTGTGGAAGAATGCCTCTGGCGTGCCCTTGGTCAGCACCCATGACCCGGGAATGGCAACCGTTACACACAGAGGTGGATGGTTTCGTGTGGCCAGGGTGGGAAGATGCCAGGAGAGGCTGCTCAGAAGAACCTATGCCTGAGCAGAGCTGGGGCAGATGCTGTTCCGGGGGAACTGGGGAGCCCCAGGGAGCAGAAGGCACAATGGCCTGGGCAGGATGGGGCCGGGGCAGCCGTCAGGGTTCCGAGCTGCATCTTCCCTGGGCCAGAGACGTCTGGTGAGACACTAACTCAGGAACAGGCAAATCATGTTCCAGTTCCAAAGCCCAAAACCAGCGGAGTCATCCCTGAGTCCTCTCTCATGAGACCACTTGCTCTACCTCAGGACGCTTGCAGAACCCTGCCACTTTCTCCACTTCTGCTGCCACCTCTGTCTCTAAATGTCACTGGCATTTCCTCGTTTCTCCCCTGGCTCCCACAGCCACTTCTCCACTGGATGGGCAAGGGATCCTTTTACAATGCAAATCAGATCATGTGACTCCTGCCCAGAACCCTCCAGCGGCTACTCATCCACAAAGCTCAGTTCCTCCCAGGGCCGGTGAGGCCTGCCTCCCCCTCCTGCTGACCTCTTGCCTTTCCCCTCATCTGCCCGTGACCCTGTGTCACCTGGGGTCCTTCAGAACGCAGGGTACCTCCCATGCTCGCCTCACCCGTCCCCACCACCTGATTCCCTCCCCACATAAAAACACGCTGGCTGCCTCACCCCCGCAGGTCTCCCCTCAGGGTCCCCTCATGAGTGAGGCCTCCCTGGAGGTTCACTGAGATCTGTGGGAAGAATAGTCGGTCTTCCCGCAGTGAAACGCAGTTGTCCCTCTCTCATTCTCAGGCACAGATGCCCCAGCCCATCCCCTTCACCTCGCTGTGTTCCTCCCCATAGCACTGTAAGCTGCCAGCGCACGGCAGCTGCCCACATCACAGGCTTGGCCACCTCCCTACCAGGGACAAGCACCTTGAGGGCAGGGACTTGGTCTTGTTTGCCCACTGCTGTCACCCTAGCGCCTCTAACAGTGTCTGGCACGTGTTAGACACCCAGTGTTTGTGGAATGAATAAAAGAAGGAAAGGGAGGGAAGGTGGTGAAGATGGCAACCTTGGACTGGTAGGGGTGTGTGCAGGAGGCTGAGGGAGCAGTGGAGAGCCTTGGCAGAGGGGGCGGTTCAGAGGCAGTTCCTGGGTGTGTGCAGAGTGAGGAGGACCCCCCAATAGGACACAGAGGAGGCTGTGTCAGGAGGTGTCCGGGAGGAGGGCTCCTGGGGCTGTGGTGTCTGCTGGCTGGCTGTGAGCAGGAATCTCCAACCACTGAAAGCAGGGCCAGAGAGTAAAGCAGGTTGTGAGGTGGCCATCCTGTACCCTGTCTCTGCACCTTATGCCAAGCCTGAGGCCTGTGGGCCAGCTTTCCTCCCACACACAAAAAATGGTGGCTGTGCTGATGGAGTCCTCCATCCCCAGGCCAGCCATGTGGCTGTGAGAGAGCCCTGCTTCTCCCAGGGGAGGGCTCAGCCAGTGTCCCTGGGAAGGCCAGAGATACACACTGCCATGGTCCGCCCTTCTGGAATGACACCTCTGCTTTTTGCTGCCAGAAGTGGTGACAGACTATCCCCAGTTGGTCTTGCCTGGGAATGAGCTCATGCAGGAAAGCATTTACCCTAGAAATAATAATGTGATAACTAATGTTAATTGCACGCTTAATAGGTTCCACGCTTTGGGCTAAGTGTGATCTAATATCTTACTTAACCCTCAGCATTTCTACCAGCCAGAGACCATTCTTATCTCCATTTTGCAGATGCACACACTGATATTTAGGTCAGAAAACTGCCTACTTCCCAGTACTACAGATGGTAAGTGGTAGGACTGGAGTGGATGGAGGCACAGCCGACTCATGGACCTAGTAGAGACCTGGCATTTCCAGTGCTGGCGTCGTCTCCAACTTTAGAAGGCATAAAAACCTGGAGGGCTTGTCAGACTTTTGGATTCTACCTCCAGAGGGTCTGGTCCAGCAGATGTGGGCTGGGGCTGAAGTTCTGCCTCTCTGACCAGCTCCAGGAACTGGCCAGTAGCACCCTCCTCGACATTTGCCAGGCACAGCGCACTCCAGGGCAGGATAGCCCAGCTGCTGCTTCAGGTTTGATTACCACCACCTAAGACACAGCCACTTTTTAAAATATTTGTAGTTTTAATTAATAACAGTCTCAGTAAGAGCATCAAGAATACAAGTCTCAAGAGGTATCTGGAGAGTGAACAAACCTTCCTCAAACTGATTTTATCCCACCTGATGTCTGATACACAGCAGCTACTCAGTAAGCATTAGCTTGCCTTATTACTCCCGCTTGGGCTCTGGTATTCTCCGGGCAGGGGTGCAGTGACCTGAGGGGCAGGAGATCCACATGTGGGGGCAGGAAGACACTTGCGAACAGCAGGCTATGGGGCACGGGGCTAGGGCAGAGTCCCCGGACCTGGGGAAGTGATAGTAATATGCCCGCCGTGGGCTTGCCCCTAGGCCGAGACCCTGAAGGAAATCGCTGTTTCAGCCAACTGCATTGCCTGCACAGGGTCATTTCATCTGTGCCGGCTACCCAGCGTGCTTGAAAGTCACCCCCAGAAAATAATTTCTCAGAGCGTCATCTGGGTTTAATATTCTGGCGGCAGGTATAAGTGACATCATTGCCTTTTCAGCCCTGAGAGGAAGAGTAATTTTCTTTTAGGAAAAAAGAAGTGAACTATGATTACAGGCAGATCTTTGAGGTGGAGGAAGGAAAGTGGGGAGTTTTAAGCGATGTTTTCTGCTCTCATTCTTGGAACGGCTTTCCCTCTTGCCCTTCCTTTCTCACTTAGCTTATTTAGTTTGGTCTGTTCAGGGTTCCGTTTCTTAAGGGAGGTTTGGTGGGAGATCTGGAAGAAAGTGCTGCTGCTTCTGTATGTAGCAAATGGTGCCCAGCAGGCAGGGCCCATCCCCTGGGACACAGGGCTACAAGACAACCACTCTATGCCTGTGAGTAAACCACACCAAAAATGGCCAGTCCCGCACTTCCAGGAGCTGCTCAGGTCAGCAAACTCTTTGAACAGCTCCTTTCAGACAGGTACAGTACTGGAGGGAGACAAAGATGAACCAGAGGGTCCCTGTGCCCCAAGTTCACAGCTGGTTCCAATTGTTCTGTGGCATGGCTCATGAGAGCCATGGCACAGGGAAGTGGGGTGTGGCTTTGGAGGGACACCCTCCTGGCCCAGGAAAACAGGAAAGCATAGCCAATGCCTGCTGGGAGGCAGCAGTTAGAAGTCCAGGCTCTAGATCTCACAAAGCAGAGACCAAATCCCGTCTGTCCTGCAACCTGCCAGCTTTGTCAGGTTGGCCTGTTCAAACACCAGATCAAAAACCTACTTTCATCTCCACTGAATTTTCCCCCATGTTAGTAGTTATTTTTTGTTAGCTTCTATTTATCTTTCTTTTGATGTTTTCATACTTTTAATTATAATTTTATTAGAAAGTAATAAAACCAAATTACCCTAAAAAAAGTTTTGGAAGTTGCACAATATTTTTAAAAATCACTCATGGTGCTACCACCATCACAGAGCATTTTGGTACATTTTCATCCACATCATTTTTGTCATGTGAACTACATGTCAATTTTTTTTCTTTGAATTCTTTAAATTTTTTTTTCTTTCTCTTCCTCACTTATCCCCAAAAATGTAGGAAAAGAACGTTTTGCTAAATGGGTTTCAGGCCTTTGGGTTAGTTGTCTCTTTTTTGTTGCCAATCTCCTTCCCATTTAAATGGAAGGTCAAACATTATGTTCACTTTAAGGAAATTTCCTCCTGGCTCTTGGCTTTATGCTGAGAGAATGGGCCCCTGGGACTTTATGTGAAGGGAGTCCCTGCTTTGCTACCAAAGAATCTAGGTTCTACTAGTTTGGATTTTTGTCATCTCAAGTCACTATCTTCCCGAGGTGGTCTGGAAGGGGGCATGTGTGAGAATCCAGTTACTATTTACCCAGGCAACTAGCTCAGCACCGGCTCACAGCAGGCTCTCACTAAGCTTTAAAAAGTTAGTGCCACATGACCAGCATCGACTGGCCTCAGACATCTGCAAGCACTCACCCAGGCCACAGGGTCAGGCAGAGGGCTCCTGGACCCACTGTAGCCCCTGCTGGGTCAGTGTAGCTGGAAGACTGCGGGCCCTTAGTGGGGAGCCACAGCCTTTCCCACTAGGGGGCCTCTCACTCTAACATCTCCCTGTGGTGTTCTGACCAAGGGTGGGGAGGGAGACACGCTGACCCTAAAGGGAGGTGGTAAGGAGTGAAGACCTCCAGACCCAGCCCACAGGGGCTCTGTCCATCTGCTCCTGAAAAGCCCACGCTGGCCTGCCTGCCATAATGCCAGCCCTGCCTGGGTTACTCTTAACCAGGCAGAGAGCCTGCTCTCTGTGCATTCCCCAGCATGGGATGGAAAAAGGGCCTGAATGGTCCTTGGTCCCTTTGCCAACGTTTCTGTTCCCCTGGACCTCACCACATCCCTGAAGACGCCTCTTCTCCTCTGCGACCTCACCCTTCCAGGGACAAGAGCATTGCACAGCCCTGGCTGGAGAGTGATGGGATTAACAAGAGATGGAGCCCCACATGCCTCTCAGGGGCACCCTCGCTTGGCCGAGTGAACCCTCTGCTACATGAGCTTCAGACTCAGTGCTTTGTAAGTAGGTGGAAAACCTGGCTGAAACAAGCACAGCACCCCGCTTGGGCACATGAAACCCTCCAATCCCCTTTGAGAAGGAAGCAAGTAAACGGTGCCCCTTCACTGTGCTTCTGCTTATTGGGAATTTCCTATAATCCCGTTTAGTTTGATTTTTTATTTCTTCAGTACTTCTCAGTGTCTGTATTTGGTATTTATAAATTATATACTGCCATTTAAAAAAATTTCAGTAAATATATACATAGCGGGATAGTTGTCCTCACTAAGAGATCAGAAAGTGAATATAGCAAGGGCAGAGAAATGAATTGAGGATTAAGTGCTCAGCTTCCTGGAAGCGAAATCAGAAAGAAAAATGAAATTTTTATTATTTAATTAAAACAAAATTCCAGATCTGAAAACAAACTTTTCTGGGTGCTGAATCTCATTAGGTCCTTTTAGGAGAATCATTCAAAATAACAGTAAATGGCCTTCCATTATGACTTTTTGAAGGTGCATGAATGTTTTTCATATGGCCAAGGACAAAGTCAAGGGTGACTGATGCCTTTAGTAGCTATACCCATTGGTACTCTAGGCCAGTGGTGCTGTCTTGCTTGCTTTGGAATGGTTTTAATGCCCATGATTGCTATTTGTCCAACTTTAGAAGAGGAAATAAATAAGAATTGGCTTTAAATAAAATCTTATAGTCACTGGATGAGAGCAGCCACTTGGGTTGACCCCCAAGGCACCCCCTCTCCCTGCCAGTTGTCCATGTTTCCATTATCCTATAGGATTCCTCAAAACCTGACCCTTCACCTTGTACATCCTCGGAAACTCAAGCCCTGCCTGTCTGTCAGCCCCTCTGCATCAGTCCCTCCTCAGTGGCCTGTGCTTTGAGATCTCTCTTAACTGAAACTTAAGACAGCTTCAAAGTTGCATACACCTGCCAGATGTAGTGGCATATGCCTGTAGTCCCAGTAACTTGGGAGGCTGAGGCAGGAAGATCACTTGCGCCCAGGAGTTCCAGGCCGCAGTGCTCTATGATCACGTCCGTGAATAGCCACTGCACTCCAGCCTGGACAACACAGCAAGACCATATCTCTTTCAAAAAAAAAAAATGGCATACACTGTTTATCTTCCACAGCAGTGGCTTCCATTTATTTATTTGAAATTCTAGTTTATGGATTTTATGGATTCATAATAGCTGTACATATTTTCACAGTACTTGTGGCCATCTGATATATAACCAAATCAGAGTTACTGAGATGTCCATCACATTTATTAAGCATATATTTGCACCTGTCATGGTTCAGACATTGTGTATATATCATCTTTAAGCTTTGATGCTAAGAATCATTTTTCCTGTTTTGTGCGTTAGTAAAACAATGATCCAAAGACTGATCTCTGAGCCAGGGTTTGCATTTGTATCCTGTCTCTTCCAAATGCTAGCTCTGCAACCCTGAGCAAGTTACTTTCCTTCTCTGTGCCTCTATTTCTTTATCTGTAAAATGGGGGTAATACGAGTAAGCATCTCATAGGATGGCTGTACCAGTCAGGGCTCACTCAGAGGCTTAGGAGTGATCTAGCCTAAGGATAGCACACAGCTGGAGGAGCTGGTGGAGAAGGAGACTCCTGGTGTTGGGGCTGAGATCTTCCCAGGTCGGCTTGGCCACCAGATGGGAAAGAAGGCTGCTGGGAAGTTGGGGAGATGTGTTGGAACCCACCTGTGTCTCTCACCGCCTCAACTTCTGTGACGTGGCGACCTGAGGAGGAGCTGGTACCCATTGCCATGGTCCTAAAACACACCTGCCCAGGGCCAGGTGAAGCTGAAAATGGAGATCTAGTGAGAGCTGAGGAGCTGCAGGCCTGGGAGCACTGAGCCAGCTGACTGGGGACAGCCCTACTCTAACCTTCAGAGCATGAAGAAATGGCTGCTTCTGCATTTCCACCTTACACCCAACCCTATAGAATGCTGCAGGGAAGGGACTTCTGGGTGGTTCTCGCATGCCTAAATCAACACAGTCAAGGCCACATGGTTATGGGATGAAATGAAGAAAATATAGGGAAAGAATTTAGCATGGTAAATCCTGGCACACGGTAAGGACTATTAAGAATTAGCTGCTGTTATTATCATTATCACCGCCGCCACCACCATCATCATCATCATCAGAGTCCATAAACCACTAAGGATTGAAATGCACAGAGGCGGCTCCACCATTAGCTGAATTTGGTGGCTGCCCAGGGCCTTCCCAACAGCAAGGGCCTCTTTTCAGACCACAAAATATATCACCTTCCTGACTGAGATAGGAATTCAAGATGCTTGATTGGTCGATGGGAACATGTGCCCATCTCACTCACATATGTGGGATTTATATAAATTATTCTAGAAGATGCCACAAATTACTTTCAAGTGGCTCACCAAAAAACTATACAGATTACATATATACTCATACATATATGTATACATATATAGATAATATATGTGCATATGTAGATTTTTAAAATAAGACAACTTCATCTAAGTGGTGGGTCTAGGGGTGTTCCTTAACACTTTTGGATGTTTGAAAGTTTTATAATAAACATTGGAGAAAAGTGTAGGTATTTTCAGCCATTTTTAGGGGATAGTTTTGGGGGCCTTTCTCCAGTGGAGGCCACTGAATAAATATTGCCAGATTTTTATTTAGAATATATAAAAGCTATCATCTGCTAGGTAAAACATAAGACACACACAGTGTCTCTGTCCTCCTAAAGTAGGTATCTAAGTTGTACTCTTTTCCTTTTTTTTTTTTGTTTTTTTCTTTGAAACCACCTTTGTAAAATAAAATTGTACTTTTAATATGCATTAGTGACCAGGAATCTACCCGTCCAACCCCAAAGCCAGTTTAATTAGCAGGGACTCAGTAATGCTCTGAGGATGCATCTGCAGGTGTTTGTTTATGGCAGAACTTGACAACTAGATTTTAGAAGGTGATAGGGCCCATTATGAGCCATGGAGACTGATGACTTACCAGAAACAACACTGCAAGTTTATAGCAATTGTAAAAATGTCTGTAAGTCAGAATGGAAGTGGCAAGGGCAGGAAGCTTGAGTATTATCATCCTGAAAGACAAGGCCACCTACTTGGGAAGGGGGGCCTGCCTCCTGCATAGCCACGTTCCTTGACCTCTGCTCATACAGAGCCCTCAGGCTTCCACCATGCACCACCGCCCTCATAGTGACAGGAATAAGAAAAGTCCTGCCACAGCATCTGCTACTATAGTTAATCCTTATGGCAGTTGTTGGCATCAACACAGACCTGTAATCTTTAGGTCAGGAGGAATTTATGTCATGCCTAAATTTAACCCGTTGTCCATTCAGCCAATTTATAGAGTGTCTGCTCTGTGCCAGGCTCTGTGAGCTCAGAATACATCAGTAAACAACACAGACAGAAGTCCCTGCCCTAGTGAAATTATATTCTAGCAGGGTCAGGCAGATAATAAACAATAGCTGTAATAAAAGTTATGTAGTGTATTAGGGGAGCCGATGGGAGAAATGGGTTCAACCTGCTTTTTAAAACTTGTAATAGGAGGCTGATTCTGTTTCTCAAATCACTGTTTACTAAACCTCCAAAGCATAAGGATTTTTGGTTACTTGAATCAAGCCATTATTGTCCTCACACATGCTAAGATTCACTAGTAATCCAAACCAAAAACTTCTGGAAGCATGTAGATAAACCTCCTGTGGAAGAAATGACCACATTTGTTTTCAAATATATTCCCTTGTGTTTACATAATATATATTATACAAAATATATAGGATTTTGAAATTTTTTAAATGTATGTCATTTTAGTTCGATCCTAGTATATTGCTTATCTGAAATACTTGTAGGAAATTGCAAATAGATTTTTCTGGACCTCAAAAGAGAAGAATAACTTCCTGAAATTGAGAAGCAAAGAAAATGCCTAGAACTGCGGGGTTGAAGTCAGAGCTAAATCTTTAGGCTATGGCTATCTGTTCATTTCCTATAAATTTCCAAGAAATTAGGTTTTATAGGTTTCTTGTCACATAGGTTTCATGTAAATAAGATTTTTTTTTCTAAAAGTGTTCTTTTCTGATTCATTTTGAACAATGTAAACGAGAAATGTAATCTAGCTGTTTTAAGAGAAACAGCTACTACTGAACCACCTAAGCGATGCTCTGAGTATAAGGGTTAAGCTGCCCTTCTACTAGTATTCAGCACTGGTCAGCTCCAGATTGTGGCCAGCTGAAGTGTTGCCTTTTCAGTACGCCTTTACTGAGAGCCTCCTACCCCATTCACACAGAAGTGCCATGTTAGAATAACCCAGTCCCGCCTCCCTAGCTGTAGTCGGTGTGTCAAGACTATCTGTGCACCAGATGTCACGAGGCCTTGGGGATTGGAATTGGGAAAGAAAAGTTGGCTCTTCCATGTAAAGCTTGGGGAGTGGTCAGCAGCTGTGTTTTCCACCAGGGAGAGAAAGCCATCCTGCCTTGAGTGAGAGGAAGGGTGCTGACCTGCAGAGAGAAGTCCAGAGAAGAGAAGGAACAGGACTTGTTGCGTCGGAACCCTTAGCTCCACTTATCCTGTGGCCCAGCTGCATTCCTGCAGTTGTGGACATCTCCCCAGTTCATTCAATCTCTTTTCTTAATAGCGTGAGTTGGGTTTCTGTCCTTGACAAACGAAAGAGTAAAACAGTCTTAGGGGACAAATTCAGTTCTGACATCTTTCCTTTGAAAGGGCAATGGAAAGGAGTAATGAGAACGGCTGAAGAAATAACAGGACCAAGGAGGAGGTTTCCAGAACTTGGTCATTATTGAGTGAAGAAATAATTTTATAAACTTTCTTAATGTCATATTTAAAAAAAAAAACAAAAAAGGTCTTTTATCTCCTTTTCACTAGAGGAAATGGATGAAAGTCAAAACCCAACCCACACTGTTAAGAAGAGGGAGAATCCAGTTGGCTTAGCTTAGTCTTTTAGTTGCTTTTCATTAGGTCAGGTGTCTACCCCAGCTCAGTCACTTAGGTGGCAGGATCAGGGTCCTGTAGCATGAACAGGTGCAACTGGGACCTCAGGAGGAGGCCTGTGCATGGTCATAAGAGGACACCACGTTGTAGGGCCCAGATGTCAATAAAGGAAATTGCTTTCCAAGATCTACTTAAGTCTAATGGTGTGGATCGCCAAGTTATGAGCAACTTTAGCGGCTTTCTTTCCTAAACCTGCTTCTCTCTTCAGTTGCCTGGCTGGTTTGGGGTTGCTCCTTTAGTATCACACTCAAGTGGGACATTTTAAACAGCTGGGGCTTCCAAGTTCAACCAGCTCGTCTCTTCCATTAACTCAGGAACACCAAGTTATCAGAGGGCTACAGAGGCAGCAAAGCCTCAAGAGAGATGCAGAATCCAACTGAGTAAGATGTAAGTAACTTAGGAGAAACAAACACATGCAGAGCCAATGAAGCCATGATGGAAGTTAGTCACAGTCTGAGTAAAGTGCAGAGAGGATGGGCCATGTGCACAGCTCTTTTCAGTTCTGAATCCCTGTTACAGAAACCACAAGAGAGGCTGCTGTGTGTCCCTCCTTGTTGGGACACCCCCTGGCCAGAATTGCTGTCTGTGTGCAACCTCAGTCAGCTAGAAAAGCAACACCAAACTGTTGGAAATGATATAATTACCTGCTTAATGGACACTAAATCCCAGAAAAATTTAGAATAGAAATAATACAGTAAAAATACATGATATTAACATTTTTTGTGGTAGCTGAGAAACAATTTGGTCATGTTTGGTATTTTAAGAATGTGTTGTGTTTTAGAGAATTTGACCTATTAAGACAAGAGGTCAACCTTGTGATTCCAATGTAAAATGTAGTTTAGAATTGATTTAGATTTGTACTTTTAAGTTGAGGAATATGAAAGCAAAGTTTTAGTAAATTTGTAACATTGAAACAGTTAAGAGGATCTAATTGTCACTATGTTTATATGTTGAATTAGATTTACAAGAGTTACTTAAGTACTTTAAAGATTTTGTTTATGAATAAGACCACTGAACTACTTAAAAAGAAAATCAATACATTAAATGTATAAATGAAGTTTAAGATGTTAAAGGAAATTAAGCTACAAAGCCCTTTTAAAAATAATTGTTAATTGTTAACATTTGCTAGACTTATTAATAGAATAAGATTTGTGAGTTGAACTCAATCAATTTAAGGGAAAATTGAGCTTGAAATTGGTAACTTTAATCAATTGAATGTTAATTTTTTAAAGTATTTTTTGGATTTTTTTTCCGTACCCAAAAGCAGATCAGAAAACCTACCTTGATATTCCAGAATTTTATCTGATTATGTAAACACCCACCCTAGGTAACTAATGGAGGGTTAGTTTAATCCCAGCCAGGACTACTTTAGGTACAGCCAGAATCCCAGGACCCAACTACTATCCTGGGTGAGTTTAGAATCAGTGAGACAGTTCTGGGGGTCAGTTCTCACCCACAGTGTTCCTGGAGATGTCCTGTTTACTCTGGGTTCTTCCAGCTCCTGTGGACATGCGGTTCTGGCCTGTCTATTTGAAGGCCCTTTGCAACTCCAGGGTGGGCCCACCCTGAATCAGAGACCCCCAGACCCAGATCATCCTCTAGCCTTAAGGGTCCCCAGCAGGTTAAGAGGCTGGTACTTTTTCAGGCAAATAGCCCACTGACTACATACTGAGTATGTACATACTGAGTATGGCAGCAACTGAAAGGTTGCTGCCATATCTGAAAATGCAAACTTGAGATAACTCATTATTTACAACGTACTTGCATCCCATCTTGTCTCTGGAGAAGATACTTAGTTAATTGACATATTCTTTGAACATCTATCAAGTTGTCCTGTCTTTAGGTCCTTTTGTTTCTGCATTTGTGTCTTAAATACTATGCACTTCAAAGATGGGATTTTTTTTTAATTTATAATGTTCTTACTTGATTTTTACCGCTCAAGAAAGCCCACGCAGAATTCTGGCCAGGAGAGCACCTAAGGACTGCTGCTTTGCAGATAACAGAATAGCCACAGTGAATTCTTGACCTATTCTTGGCATGAATCTTACTAACCCATGAAACTTTGAGGTGCTGTCCTAAATTCTATTTGCTGAGAAGAGGCATTGTTAGTACAAGGCTAATCTCAACAATCAACATTTTCCCCCCTTAGGCAGATTTATGGAAAATATTAGATCTATAGTTACTCTTTAGAATCTACAATGGCCATGACGTCCATGTATTCTGAGGAAGGCTGGATGGACCGTTTGTTCAGCCTGAGTCTTTGTCCTGTGGGCGGTTAGTTGATCTCTTCTGATGTAGGCAGCCTGTGTTTTTGGCATAAGCATTACAAATATATTCAATAGTTCTCTGTTTTAAGTGAGCTAACAGATAATACTGCAAGAACAAACTTATGTAAGCCATAGAAATGGGTGGAACTGATGAGGATTCAAGGCTAAAAAGCAAGTTTTGTTATTTAAACAGATCTGCAGATAAGAACAAAATAAAAATTTATTGGGAGGGAAATGTGGCAGTGGAAATTCATTCTCTGGAATTTCCATTATCCATATCATTTTCCAGACAGAGGTTAATTGAAAGGACAAGTCCAGCATACTTTAGCCAAGATAATTATATACAAAGAGGGGGAAATGTGAATGCTAAAGGAATTAACATAGTAGGGATAAAACAAAAGGGACAGAACACTCCTGTGCACCGGCGCTGCCTCTCCCACTAGCTTTCTCACTGCACATGATACAGGGCACAGTTTTTCTAGGTCTCCATTTTTACAGCTTTCCAGAATCACAGATTTTTGGAGCTGGAAGCTTGCAAGAGTTTAGTTCACATAGAGTAAAAAAAGGCATTTTTTTAAGTTTTGAAGAGTATATAGTCATGAAAATATAAAGTCATTCAGAATAAAATAATTTCAGTAGCCATAAAAATAGATAAGGGCCCCAGAACAAGAGAAGTAAAGCCAGCTAGGCAGAAGGGAAAATCAGAAAGTTGGCCCTTGTCCGGCTGCACATTAATTCAAATCACCTGAGGAGCTTTTCAACTGATGCCTGGGACGCACCCCGGAGATTGTTTCAGTTGCTCTAGAACGGTTTTTTTTGTTTTTTTTTTTTAAAGCTTCCTGGGTGATTCTTATGTGCAGCCAGGGTTGCAAAGTACTGGCCCACATAATACAGTAAATTCTGCTCTCATTTCTGTTCCTCTTGGCATGATTTCATGACAATCTCAGTCTTGAGGACGCTGCCAGTATCTTTCCTGGAAAATACATGTATTCACTGATTCTAATGATGGTGTGTGTGGCCAGAGTGGAGGAGGGTTAGGTGGGGACTATGATGCCCAGCTGCAGTCTGGGCAGTAATATAACCTCGCCAAGTCCAGTGGAAGGTTTTGAGGGTGTTGAGGAGACCTGACTCACTGGTGTTACCACAGTTTAGGCGTGGATCCTTTTCTGATACGGTCAGCTAGCTCAGCCTTGCAGTAGTACTGCTTTTGAGTTTTCATAATCCATTTTTATTATGTCAAGTAGTGGGGGCTCACTTTTCTCTGAATTAGTGATTGGAGTCCAGGCCAAAAAGCAAAAACAGTGATAAGTATCTCACACTTAAAGTTCAGAGAAGCTCCAGCTGTGAGACCAGCCACTTCCCTCTTCAAGGCAGGCTGGGTATCCCAGATCAGCAAAATCAGAATATCCTTTTCCCCCTACCTTCTTACAAGGAAGTTAGGGGCACAGGAGGTCAGTAGGTTGGCTTTGGGGGCACACCTCCCCTCTGCTCCCTACCAAATCAAGAGTCCCCAAACCACAATCCCCTCCTGCCCGCACTGATTGTCTCTCGTCTTTATCATTCTGAGACACTGAATGGCCAAGACTTGATGCTGCAGGCCTGGGCCCTAAGAAAGGAGCAGGAGGGAGATGGCTGGGCTAAATGAGAAACAGACAGTGTCTATGCCTAGACGAGAGAGTGGGAAAATTGGTTTAGAAGTTTGTACAGAAAGCAATTGACAGGAGTCAACAAATTAAAGACCACAGGCCAAATCTGGCCCGCCACCTATTTTTGTAAATAAAGCTTTATACACGCACGCACACACACACACACACACACCAGTTGAACCCCCAGATCAGCTACCTCTTCCCCTTCCCATCAGAAGGCCAAAGCTTACTCTCTGGAAAGATGGACCAGGGACCTAGACCACAGGACGCCAAGCACAGTCAAGGTGGGAGTGCCATACTGGGCCCAGGAGGAAGAAGTGCAATCTGTGTTACGCTTCTGGGATTGCCAGGTTCCTAACACCTGCCCAGGCAGGAGGCTGAGGGAGTCCCCTCTGGGGAGAACTGGCAGGCTAGTGGCTGCCAAATCAGACAGCACAGATATTGAACATTTACATCATTGCACAGAGTTCTACAGACAGCACTGCTCTAAGAAATAAGACTTGGATAAGGGTAAAACCTTTTTTCCCCCATTATAAGCTTTGTAAAACTAATGTGTACTTTGTTTTTAAAACTCTGTTTACATATCAGTTTATAAAAATAAAAATTTAATTCAAAAAATGATAGGGAGGCATTCCCGCAGAACTTAGACCCCCAGGTTTATGCAAGGGCATTATATTTTCATAATACAAAAGTTTAGCAGCGACTCTCACCTGGGGGCACTTGGCATCTCTCCTCCACCAGGGGACATTTGGCAATGTCCCAAGGCATTTTTGGTTGTCACAACTGGGAGGTAGCCAGGGTGCTATTGGTATCTAGTGGATAGAGGTCAGGGATGTGGTTAAACATCCTCACAGGACAGCTCTCCCAACAAGGAGCTATCTAGCCGAAAATGTCAATTGTGCTGAGCTAGAGAAAACTGAGATTAAACTGAATCTCCAAGATTCCAGTCAGGCTTCCAAATAGATATGTATGCATGTACTTTTTATTCTAATGAGACGGGGGCTTGCTGTGTTGCCCAGGCTGGTCTCAAACTCCTGAGCTTTAGCAATCCTTCCACCTCGGCCTCCTGAGTAGCTGGGACTACAGGCGTGTAACACTGCGTTGGCTTAATTTTTTTGTTTAACTTGAATCCTTCAGGCTAGAATGCAGTAATTAGCTAAAGTTCAGTCCCACAAGCTAGCATTATACCCTCAGTGCAATAGAAAATTAAATTGGAGAATTGAAGAAATTATCTGGATAATTCAAAAACAAAATACTCTATCTCTTGTTGTTCAAATAAAGTAAGAATGAGATTTTTAACCTAAGTTATTGTTAATCATTTCTGTCAGCTCCTCCTGGTCATTGAACTATGTCACGGGATATTTCTCTTCGGAAATTTCTTAAAATCAATGATACTTAATGAAACTCTGATGATCCTTTGTTACTATAAAAATCAGTTCTGTCTACTCCTGTGTTTTACAGCCAATGGGCAGGGTAATTCACAAATTACACCAAAAATAAATATTCGGGGAAAGATGCAGAACTTATACAAAGAGAAAGCTTGCACCTGGGAGTGATATTCTTTCAAGTTTTACAGATTCTATCATTAGATTTGTTGGCGCTAGCTCCGGGTCCTCAGCTGTCACTTTGATTTTCTCTGTTGTTCCTCCTTAAGTGAATAGCTTTTTAATATACATCAGATCAATATCCATGTTGTTTCCTACAACTTCTAGGTGCCCAGCCCTTTTCTGTTTATTAATAGTGTCTCCTGGGATCCTTGCCACATTTTCACAAAAGTCGCTACTGATACAGGTTGACTATCCCTTCTCTGAAACGCTTGGGATCAGAAGTGATTAAGATTTCAGATTTTTTTGGATTTTGGAATATTTGCATTATACTTATCACTTGAGCGTTGGAAATCCAAAATCCAAAATGCTTCAGTGAGCATTCCTTTGAGCATCATGTCAGCACTCAAAAGGTTTCAGATTTTGAAGCATTTTGGATTTCAGATTTGGGATTAGGAATACTCAACCTGTATTAAACAAAGCTGGTCCCTGAGGCAACTACTCAGATATTTTTTTATTTGAAAAGTTGCTCTTTATCATTAGATGTTGCTACTGCTTTTCCCAAAAATATCAGAGTCCTCATAACTTTTTTCTGTTAAAATCAAATAATATTTATTGATATTTATGACTTATGATATATAGGCATATATCATAACTTACACATGTATAAGTACCTTAAAATTACCTTAAGTTATTTTAGAAGATATGTATTTGTATCTCACATGTATTTTTGTATTTATTCATTCAGGAATATATTGAGTGCTTGCTATGTACAAAACTGAACATTTGTTTAAACACATAATTGCAGGATCAGATGTCAAGCAACTCAGTTTCTAAAAGCCTCACAGAACTAGGTGAAGATTTAACAATTAACCCAGTTCCTCTAAATATGTCAATATCTCTTATTTGTTGAGGTAATTTGTAAGCTCAAGTTCAACTGAGAATGATAGGGACCTAAAGAATCGTGGCTTAATCAACAGTGGCTTATTTTCTGTCCTACCTGTGGTCATCCACAGTACTCAGGAATCCTGGTTCACAATGGCGACTGGACGCAGTAGCAAAAAGTTTTTAAAATAGAGCAAGGGGCCAGGCATGATGGCTCATGCCTGAAATCCCAGTGCTTTGGGAGGCCAAGGCAGGAGGATCACCTGAGGCCAGGAATTCAAGACCAGTCTGGGAAACATAGCCAGACCCTGTATATACCAAAAAAAAAAAAAAAAAAAATTGGCTGAGCATAGTATCACATGCCTTTAGCTCTAGCTACTCAGGCAGCTGCAGCAGGAGGATCACATGAGCCCAGGAGTTGGAGGCTGCAATAAGCTATGATCGTGCCACTGCACTCCAGCCTGGGTAACAGAAGGAGGCCCTGTCTCTAAAGAAGTAAAGAAATAAACCAGAGCACGATAAGTACCAGCCTTAAAGAAAAAAAGATAAATGACTTTAAAAAGAACTTCTGTTCATCAAAAGATACCAATAAGAGAACAAAAAGGTAAGCTACAAACAGGCTGATGATATTTTTTGCAATGCATATATCTAAGAAAGGTGTTAAATCCAGAGTATGCATAAAGAGCAGGCATGTCTCTAAAAAGCATGCCTAAATAGCCCATAAACATCTCATAAGATGCTCAATATCATCACTCATCAGGGAAATGCAAATTAACAACATGATGAAATGCCATTACCCACCAGAATGGCTAAAATTAAAAAGAATTACAATGCCAAATGCTGGTGAGGACATGGAGCAACTGGAATACTTATAAATTCTTGGTAGAATTATATATCAACGCAACCAATTTGGAAAACTGACAGTATCTACTAAAGCTGCAAACATGCTCATGCTGTGGCCCAGCATTTCCACTCCTGGGAATATACCCAAGAGAAATGAGTGCATGTTGTTCACCAAATGAGGGGAAGTGGCCAAATGAGGCTTCACAGCAGCACCTTGAATTTTGTCTCCGAAGATGGCAAGTATTCTCTAAGTACACAGACACTGGGAGCACCATGTAAAGTCATGGAGATACAGACGAGCATGAGGTGTTTGAGAGCATGGTAGTTGTAAACTGCTGGAGCACATGAGTTAGGATTCTAGAAAGACACAAGGCTCAAGGTGTAGGCCGGGTCTTGTAGAGCTTGCCAAGGAGTGAGTTTTGCCAAGGAGCTTGTTCAGAATGGAATTCTCTGCATATGTTGCTATAACTGATGATTTTCCAGAAAGCCTTACACTTCCATAATAGCGACAGGAAGAGAAGGTAGACAGATGAAAATCCAGCAAGCATTTGCTCAACCGCCATCCTGTCTAGCTCAGCATCTCTTCGACAACTTTCAAACGTTCTACCAAAAACATCACTGATTTTGCAAAACGTGTACAGGCTTTGTCCATTCTTAGAGTGAACTTTGCCCTTTCCATCCAAATCCTCTTCCTGTACTGACCATTCCAAAAAGACAACACAGGCTTTGCCCATGGCCAGCATCCTTAGTGAGTGTGTGAAAACCACCCAAAGGAAAGGGAAAGGAAAAGCAAAACATGGTGTTTTTCTTTAGAGCAAGACTCTGATTTCTCAATGTGAACCCGTTGCCCAATTTTCTTGAGACAGCCTCAAATTTGTATTAGTCCCTGTGTTAAAATGGCCATCACGGGCTCATTACACAGCAGACATTGTCACACTGCTTATGTTTCTGCCAAGGAAAAACAAGAGGAAATGATCTTACTGAGAAAGAGGAGGTGTGAGGCTGAGGGTAAAGTCCCTGACCATGAACAAATCATGAGACTCTGCCAGGGCTCCTGGGGGAGGGGCAGAATCACCTTTACTAGTGATTTAAGAAGAAAAGATTCTTACCAAAAACATAGCTGCACTCGTATATTTATCACAGCACTATCCACAGTGGCAAAGATATGGAATCAACCTAAGTGTCCATCAGGTGGATGACTGGGAAAAAAAATGTGGTATGTATAGCATGGAATACTCCTTAACTATAAAAAGGAATGAAATCACATCTTTTACAGCCACATGGTTAGAACTGGAGGTCATTATCTTAAGTGAAATAACTCAGAAACAGAAAGTCAAATACCACCTGTTCTCCTTTAGAAGTGAGACCTAAACGATGGGTACACATGGACATGCAGAGTGGAATAAGAGACGCTGGAGCCTCCACAGGGTGGGAGGGTGACCGGGGGTGAGGGCTGAAAATTACCTATTGGGTGTGCTGTTCACTATTTGGGTGATGGGTACACTAAAAGCCCAGACCTCATCACTATGCAGTATTTGCACATAAGAAATCTGTACTTGTACTCCCTAAATCTATCAAAAGTAAAAAATTAAAGAATTGGCCGGGCATGGTGGCTCACGCCTGTAATCCCAGCACTTTGGGAGGCCGAGGTGGGTGGATCACATGGTCAGAAGATCGAGACCATCCTGGCTAACATGGTGAAACCCTGTCTCTACTAAAAATACAAAAAACTAGCCGGGCGTGGTGGCACGTGCCTGTGGTCCCAGCTACTCAGGAGGCTGAGGCAGGAGTATCACTTGAACCCAGCAGGCGGAGGATGCAGTGGGCTGAGATCGCGCCACTGCACTCCAGCCTGGCGACAGAGCGAGACTCTGTCTCAAAAAAAGAGAGAAAGGATTCTATCCATGTGCCAGGGAATGAGCCTCTTGACACCCAGATCCTTGAAAAAGATGCTTTGGCTCAGTGGTCCGCCGCAGACCCCTTTGCTTCCCCAACTGCAAACTGCACTCAAAGGTGCAGGGAAAACTTTTGGATCGGTTACTGAATTCCAATTTTTTGGTGACTTTAGGGACATAACCAAATTTCCCGGGCTGGTTGCCTTAAGCACATTAATTTATGTGATGCTATTCTGTTCCTTAGATAAAGTTCCTTAAATAGAAAGAAGGGAGCTTCTGGATTCCAGGGAGGCAGCTAACCTGCACTGCTTCAAAGAGAAAGAAAGGAACCAGTACATCGCTGCTATCACTTGGAGCAGCTCAGGAGGGCAGCCCCCAAGAGCTGAAAGCCAGGGGGAGACTTCCATGTGAGGAGGATTCAGGTTCCTGTTTCACTCTAAAAAGGTCCACTGAGGAGTTGTCTCTAGAAACATCTGAAGTAACTCCCTCTCAGCCTCTAGTGTTTCTGGTCAGCAGACAAGCACACAAGGGAGGCCAGAGATGGAACCACCACCAGGAGAACAGCACATAAAGGAGCTCTAACCTTCACAGGTGCAAGTTGTCTTTAAATCCAACAAGACCCCACTTTTAGAAACTGACTCCTCTGCCACTGGACAGAGCCAGAGAATACCACCAGATCTGCCCAGATCCAAACCCTGCAGGCACATCAGCTCCAGGCCTCAGGAGGGATGTGGAGGCTCCTCAGCCACCTGCCTCCTGCTGCTGCCCAGGATTCCTGCCGTTATTCACTGTGCCATGTCAGCCTCAAATTCCGCCCACCCAGCAGGCAGCTCCACTGTGCACGTGGGCACCCTCCAGTAAAAAAGACCGGGTACCATCTCTCTTCAAAGCAGCAGAATGTAGGGTTTGTCTGGATTCCTACCTTCATCATGTGGTAAAAATAAGAGAGTACAGATAGATTTCTGTTAAACAAGCACAGTTACGAAAATCTCTGCAAAACTACACAATGTTCATCCTCCATCAGTTGTGCTTGATTTTAAGCCAAATTGAACAGTGTCCTATTCCCTGACAGTGGGAAGATTTAGACGTCCCCTGGCATTCCTTGCATGGGAACCTTGACCTTCTGCTCCTCATAAAGCAACCACAAAGGCTTCCATTTTCAGGCAGAATCAGACTGCAAAATTTTTCACCAAGTGCATGCTCTCAAATAAGACTTTGAAGACAGAAGTTACAAGGTGATGCATACTTATCAAGAAAGAAAATGACATTAGGGCACCCAAAGGAATTGGCCTTTGGAAAAAATAAGATAGACATTTGAATTAATAAACATTGTCCCCCTCCCCCGGAAACAACCTCTGTACCCAAGGACTTCTTTCTCTAATAGCCTCATGACTTATTTTCTCTTTTATTCAGCCAATTCAAATGATTAAGAAAATTGGTTTGTTTCCCCAGCAGCCACCCAGCTGTGACACGTCTCAGGCACATCTGAGCCTTTTGGGGCTGCTCCTTACCCCATCCCAAAGGGGTGACTCTTCATTCCTGCTGGATGCCAAGAGAGAGCCCTTGTAGTAAACCCCAGTCAAAACCCTTTTCTTATTGCAGGGATTTGTAAATCAGATACTGTTAATATATACTAAGTCGAGCCAGACCGACTGCCCCCAAACTCATTCTTTAATTGAAACCTTGAATGCATAGTAAGGTTGGCCTGGGTTCTGGCCTGTAGGCTTGGACACAGACCAGAGAGAGAATCTGAGAGAAGCAGACCCTGGTGCAAATGCACATCGGAAGAGAGGTCTCCAGTTCTGCACAACAGAAATGGGTTACTGGTGAGCTGCAGTGAGGGCCGGGGAGGGCTGCTGGACCAGGAGGATAGGCTGGGATATGACAGGGCAAAGCTGCTCATCCAACCCCTGCAGGATCCGCAGGATCAGTCAGCAGGCGGCAGCTCCCTTTCCTGTACACAGTTCCTGAAAGGCAACGTATATAGAGGAATCAATAGTTACTAGCAACAAGTAGATAAATGCTAACCCCGATAGCCCCTCACTCATGGAGGATTTACTGTCTGGAACCATGGACCACCCCACCCTAAGATTGTATCCTGGCTATCATGCATGTACTAGAATCACATCCCATGTGGATCTGGTCTGAAATTGTGCATAGCCCATCCTGATTACTTCTGTCCTCTGATCAGTAACATTTCCAAACAGTGTCTATCAGGTGAGCACACTGTGATTCTTTGGTTGGAAGGAAACAAACCCTGCAAGCTTTCTCTTTGCATTTTGTGATAATTCTTATCTCCGTTATCCTGCTCAGCCAGGCCCATGTTCTTTTTGCCAGTTTGTTGAGCACAATGGGCATGTGTGCTTTAAAAAGTATTCTGTATTGTGATAAGGAGCTGAATCTCCTCCTAGCCTCGGAGATGGCTCCTCAGACTGAAAAGTCTGTCTGGTGCTCCTCAAAGCTCTGCTACCTCTGTCTTTGCTCTAGAGATTGCAGAACTGGTAATGCTTTATTGCCATGACATTGCCAGGAGTTTCCAATGATTGGTAACTGTGTTTCCTGATGCATTTAACAATTCCCATCCTGCACTAATGTGATCTGCCTCTCCCCCCACAGGCACAAAGGGTGCATAAGAAGTTTCCTAAACCTGGCAGAGTACATCATTCCTCCGAGAAGAAACGTCATTCCACTCCTTTGCCGAGCACTGCTGTACCAAGCCATACACCTGGCAGCAGCCAGCAGTCCCCGCTCAACAGTCCTCACCCGGGGCCCATCCGGACAGGCCTGCCTCCTGGGCACCAGCAGGAATTTGCCGGACGAGCCAACAGCACCCCCAACCCTCCCTGGTCTTTCCAGAGAAGCAAGTCCTTGTTTTGTTTGCCCACGGGAGGCCCCTCCCTGGCCTCCTCAGCTGAACCACAGTGGTTTTCAAACACAGGTGCCCCAGGGCACAGGGCATCAGAGTGGAGGCATGGCCACCTCCTCTCCATCGACGACCTAGAGGGGGCCCAGGAGACAGACGTGGACACAGGCCTGCGGCTGTCCTCATCGGACCTGTCTGTGGTCTCTGCATATTCTGCACCCAGTAGGTTCTGCAGCACAGTGGAGACACCCCTCCCCTCCGAAAGATGCAGCAGCCACTGGGCAGCTCACAAGGATTCCAGGGAGGGACCACTGCCCACTGTCAGCAAGGTGACCACAGAGGCCTCCTGGGCTTCTCTCCCTTTCTTCACCAAAAGGTCTTCCAGCTCCTCAGCGACAGCTCGTGCTGCTCCCCCTGCTCCCAGCACCTCCACCCTCACAGACTCCTCCCCACAGCTCCCACGCGATACCCCCAAAGTCAAGCAGACTGATGGAGACATGCCACCACCCCCAGGGTCGGCTAGCCCCGGGGATAATTACATGGAGGAATTCTATATCTGAGTGCCCTCTGATCTTGTTCTCGAAACGCACAAACTCAGAGACACAGACTCAGGCCCCACTGCCCTTCTGGCCACTGAGCACACCACATTCTTCATGATCCATTTCCCAAGAGCCCGTAGCACATTTGCCTCCCACCCACTCTTAGCTGGGGGGTGGTATATCTCTAGAGACACAGCAGAAAAACACTGGCATTTTTATGCAAATAAATTCCCAACAAACTTGTCATAAAATATATTTTTTGAATATTCAGCATTTGAGATATGGTTTAGTGGGTTTATACAATTTAAATGGCTTATATAATTATTTGAAATGAAAAGAAAACCTAGTCAGCCAGAACCAATTTGGCAATTTTTCCATGGTATGAAGGAAAATCAATTAAGGCCAAAACGTTGAATGTGGAAGAGATAGTAAGTGACTTGTATGAGGGATTACTGCATAATAACGTAACACACACCTTACTGGATTCTCCATATATATTTACATTACCAGAGAACAGTGGCCCTAGGGATGTTTAAGCACTGCTTATAGTGGAAAATGTCAGCTTGAGAAGTAAACATATGTCAGACTACAGGTAATTCCTCACCTTGAAGCCATGCAACACCTGAAAATCTGGATTTATACAGAAGTTGCTAATGTGTTTTATAAAGATTTAGCATGAGTAACAGACTCCTGGTGCATTTAAAATATGTGAGTTCCAGAAAGTAGATTTGCATACACCTTTTCAACAGCACATTTCACTGGAATGGATGAGGGGCTTCTGAAGACCACTCCACTACCTGAATTTATTTGGATCACTGAGGAAGAGCATTTGTTGGGATTACAGAATTATAGGCCATTAGACATCATGGGTAGGTAGTCTTAAGTTTCTTCAACTTTCAAAAACCACAGTCTAAGGGCTATATTCAAATGACAGGAGCTGCACTGTATACTGCTTTCTGCAGTGACCATCTGGGTCACACATCCTATGTTTCTCATTTTTAAATGATTTGGAACATTTTAGCCAGCATTTTGATCACATAGATTAATAATGCTGTTCTCCCCAAAACTGGAAACTTTACATGAAACGCTCTCCTGAACAAACACCAGTGCACTGCCAGCCTCACATGACTGCATGGGAGCTTTAATTAACGCTGGAGCCCAGCAACCTTGGCTTTTCCTGCCTGTTATCTGCTACTGTCACACCGTGAATGGTATTTGAATCTCACCTCCCTCTCACCTCAGTAAGAGTATGTTTATTTACAGCCCCAACCTCAGCAATGCCAAAGACTGGCATTGGGGGCAGTGCCAAGCTGTCCCTGGATACTATTTACCTTTGAGGAAGAAGAGCGTGGGTTTGCCAAGCTCAATTCCCAGGCTGGTGCTCCTTGAATTAATCATGGCACAGTGTTCATCTCTCTGGAAATGCCCACACCAGCCCAGACACAGCCTCAGAGTCCTTTCCAACACGACCCTCCAGGCAGCAGTTACCAACCATCAGTCTTCAGCTGAAGCTTCAAGTCTTTGCCATCCTTGTAATGACAGCCTTAGGTCTTGCCCCAAGCACTCTGGACTCTCCAACACTCAGAATTGTAATATTCTGCTCTAATTTAAATTTTTAAAAATATATAGTCTCCTAATTCAGGATAAGGAGTAAGCAAACTTTTTCTGAAAAGGGCTAGATGATATGTATTTTAGGCTTTGCCAGTCGTATGGTCTCTTTTGCAGCTACTCAACTCTGCCACTGTAGTATGAAAGCAGCCATGGGTAATATGTTAATGAATGGGAATGGCTGAGTTCCAATAAAGCTTTATTTATTTATTTTATTTGAGACAGGGTCTCGCTCTGTTGCCCAGGCTGGAGTGCAATGGCACAATCTCAGCTCACTGCAAGCTCTGCCTCCCGGGTTCACGCCATTCTCCTGCCTCAGCCTTCCGAGTAGCTGGGACTACAGGTGCGCGCCACAATGCCTGGCTAATTTTTTGTATTTTTAGTAGAGACAGAGTTTCACTATGTTGGCCAGGTTGGTCTCAAACTCCTGACTTCGTGATCCGCCCACCTTGGCCTCCCAAAGCACTGGGATTACAGGCATGAGCCACCGTTCCCAGCCAATAAAACTTTATTTACAAGAACAGCTGGTGGGCCAGATTTGGCCCAAGGGTCATAGTTTACTATCCCTTGAGCTAGGCTGCTGCCTGAGGTTGATTCAACATCCCAGCTCCAGTCAACAACAAAAATTCTAAGTCTCCCACCTAATGCTGCTGTGGCGTGTCATGCCAAGAAAGTGGACTACTCAGGTTAGACCAATGACTACAGAACCACAGGGCTCAGAACAGAAAGGAGCTTCTTTCTGCAGAGCTGATTCCTGGAAAGCCACCAGCACTCCACCTTCTGCCCAGAAATGTGATTCAGTCAATAGCTGATGATGAAAAGCAACCTGCAAACATTAGGAAGAAGGAGAAAAATAATTCAGAGGTGATGATACCACCTCCAATGAACAGGGAAGCAAGTTCATCAGTAACAAAAGTCAGTGAGGCAAAAAAAAAAAAAAAAAAAAAGGCTAACGGCCGAGGGCTGGCTCCTTCTTTCTCACTAATCTGTCCTTATTTCAGTGTACTCACATGCTCGCCTAGGACTGCTTTAGAGTACAACTCTGGGACCCGCCCTCATCACAGTCCAATCTACCAAACTGAGTAACCCCAAAGGACATCATAGACAACATTTGAAAGCAAGAAATGCAAAATATTCCCATAGCATCAGGTGAGCAGGGAGAGGACGCCTACTACAGACCACATGGGAATGGCAGTCCCTCCACGGAGAGGGAATCACAGAAACACATTTACCAAAGCCTTCCTTTCCATTTCTGGCCATTCCAGTAGCACCTTCCTCATCCAGAAGAGCTCCCAATACTCTCTGGAGGATCCTGACTTGTTTGGAGTATTGTCCTTGTAAAAGATGCTGGCACATTGTAGGTGCTCAATAAATGTGTTCAATTGAAAAATATTGAGGTTGTCTCATAAATTATTTCTATGTATTAGGCTCTGTAGTGTAAGAAGTCTAGACTGTAGCCCTGGTTTTTTATCACTTCATGGAGCCGTGTCTCTTGTTTCCTTGGCCTTGCACTTCATCCAGCATTGCCAGGGAAGGGGGTGTGTTGGTAAGTGCTCTGGTTGAGTTACATCCCATCCCTCATTTGCCTCTTTTCCAGGTAAGATCCCCTCACCCCCAAATTACTGCTCACGGTCCCACTTTGGCCTACACTAAACACCACCTAGTGTGTGCTTTAAAGAGCAAATCTTTCTCTGTCTGTCCCCAACTCACCTGGCAAGTCCTACAGAAATCATCTTGGGTCACCTCAACTGGTTAAAAGGAGCATAAGAGGAACTGGTAGAAGCAGTGGGTGAGCCACTGCAGAGACTTTTGTGACATGGGAGGGTTGATGTGTGCTTGAATAAATTGGGTTTTAGTAGTGGCTGCTCCTTGAGCCTCTGGGTCTGAGGGCAGGGGAACAGTCACAGCAGAGTGTACTGGACTGTATCACCCAGTGCGTTCCCAGGTGAGACCACATGTTTACTTAGAATGAGCTCCTGGTCACAAATAAATCAGGAGAAATGCAGGTATCTTCCTACCTCCCTATTTTCCTTTTTTTTTTTGAGACAGGATATCACTGTCACCCAGGCTTAGTGTGGTGGCACAGTCATGGCTCACTGCAGCCTCAACCTCCCAGGCTCAAGTGATCCACCCATCTCCGCTTTCTGAGTAGCTGGGACTACACATGCACCACTATGCCCCACTAATTTTTTATTTTTTGTAGAGACAGAGTCTTGCTATGTTGCCCAGGCTGGTCTCAAACTCCTGGACTCTAACCCTCCTCCCGCTGCAGCCTCCCAAAGTGCTGGGATTACGGACATGAGACAGAGCACCCGGCCTATCTTTCTACTTTCTGTAGATGAATTAGTTCTCCAAACTGTCAGCCAAGAGGCATCTGAATAGATTCATGGAATTCCTGTAAGATTTTTAAGGGCAATAAAACCAACTGTGGACAGCTTCTCCCTCCTCATACCCTCAGACCAGTATCAGTGACCAGTTCTGACCAGTGATCCCTGGGTATGAATTTCAGGAGAGCAGTAGGAATAGCTGAATAGTCACCCTCTCCTTCTCTGCCCCAGGCCACATGGCTCCATGTGCTCATCATTTGTAGGGTTCTGCTTCTCTTGCATTCCTGAGAAATACAATTGATCAGATACTGCAGAGGCTTCAGAAAATAGCATGAGAAGCTGACATGAATAAATTGCATTCTCAAGGGAAACACCTTTTGACACACTATCATTATAACAAATGGAACCATGAAGGGTCAGGAACCTGAATTTAAAGATTATATATAAGTACATTCTTCCACCTTTTACTGAAGGCTTTTTCTAGTCTTGGGCACAGAGTTCTATTTACAAAGTGGCTTTAAAAGATCTAATTTCCCTGAGTGAATAATGGAGGCAAACATGAATGGTAATGTCGGCAGGCTTGGGTCTTTTTAACAATTTCCATCTTAGAGGGGCGAGGACCCGTGTCCAGTGATGTGCCCACTGTAAGGAGCAACACACTCATTTCAGACTGAAATCACTAGAATACATGGTGAAGGCAAAAAGACCCCTTCTGGGTCCCACTGACAACCTCCACGAACTCTGTTTGTGATGAGGGTGTCGCCTCCTGTTATCTGGGATGGTGGCGTAGAAAAATGGAGCTGTAGGCCAGGCACAGTGGCTCACACCTGTAATCCCAACAGTTTGGGAGGCAGAGGTGGGTGAATCACTTGAGGTCAGGAGTTCGAGCTCAGCCTGGCTAACATGGTAAAACCCCTTCTCTACTAAAAATACAGAAATTAGCTGGGCATGGTGGCACACACCTGTAATCCTAGCTGCTTGAGAGGCTGAGGCAGGAGAATTGCTTGAACCTGGGAGGCAGAGGTTGCAGTGAGCTGAGATCACGCCACTGCACTCCAGCCTGGGTGACAGAGCAAGACTCCATCTCAAAAAAAAAAAGAAAAGAAAGAAAAATGGAGCTGCTTCACCATATGCCCCACTGCCCTGTTCTGGCTGGGAGTGGTCCATTTGAGACATTTGAAATATTGATCTTATCAATTGAGAGCCTGAAAAAGGCTGCCTGGCTCCCTTAGATCAGCCTTGCTCAGTCCCTAAAACTAAACCCAGAGCATTTTGGATTGGAGTCACTCTGAATGTGTGTGGCACAGCCCAAGAACTGGCCGGCCGGCTGAACAGAAACGCTTTCAAGCCAAATCGCATCCCTGAAGGTGGCTGTGGGGAAGCTTTGGTGCCACCTGGTGGCTGCTGTGCCCGGGAGGGTCAGTGAGTGCCCTTTTCATTGAAGAAGCCTCCACCTGGATGAACGGGAGGGAGGCACTTCACTTTATTATCCTGCATTGAATTTTTTATGCTGTTTATGTCTACACAGGATTGAGGCAATTTAATTTCCAAATGAAACAAGACAATGCAAATAGAAAAGCAGGCCCCCAAAAAGGAGTCTACAACTATGTCCATCGTAAAGAAAAATGTAACTGCTATAGTAGTTTCCTGGAATTTCCTGGAAGCCAGAGTGAAAAGGGAAAGATGAGTAGCTGTCTAGTTCTTATTTACAATTAAAGAATCTAGGCCGGGCGTGGTGGCTCACACTTGTAATCCCAGCACTTTGGGAGGCCGAGGCGGGTGGATCACGAGGTCAGGAGATAGAGACCACCCTGGCAACACAGTGAAACCCCGTCTCTACCAAAAATACAAAAAATTAGCCGGGCGTGATGGCGGGAGCCTGTCATCCCAGCTACTGGGGAGGCTGAGGCAGGAGAATGGCGTGAACCCAGGATACGGAGCTTGCAGTGAGTGAGCCGAGATCGCGCCACTGGACTCCAGCCTGAGCAACAGAGCGAGACTCCGTCTCAAAAAAAAAAAGGAATCTAGAAACACTGTCTTCTTCCATTGTAATTTAAGTTGCCTCAACACAGTTCCTCAGAAAAAAACAAGTTTTTCTTAGCACAAATTTCTAAAATCTTTCTCACCAGGGGATTTTCATTGGGATTTTCTCTGCAGGGTTACTCATTTGGTCCAAGTCTTGGGCTTTCTTGCTTGGGGGACGGAATCAGCAACAGCTGGAGGAGACAGTGCACCCACAGCTTGTGGGTGAGGCTCCCTAGATATCCTTCTCTGGCCGCACTGTGCAGCAAGGTGGAAACTTCTCTCAGCAGAAAGCCTGGAGGGCTGGGCTTCTCCAATGCTCTTGAGGCCATATCTGTACAGTTTAGAAACAGAAGGGCCGATAATAAGGTTGCTTCCCTTTCCGAAGCCAACCTTGCCCCTATTCAACCAAGGCCAGAAGCGTCTACTACCTCCCCAGGTTTCCTCATCACATAAGATGTGTCAGATCCTAATGAGGTAAGAAGCAAGAGGAGATTAAAGAGTAGGCTGGATTGACTGCCGGGGGCGTAGCTCTTAGCAGTGGCCTGAAGACTGAAAATGCAGCCTGTCAGAACAGAGGAAACTGAGGTGCAGTGGGAGACTCCTCAACCTATTTCTACTCCAAGAGTTATGTTCCACTTCCTGCAAAATGAGCCTCCTGTGCCCGATATGAGCTAAATCACCTCATGCCAGGGCCTCTGAAATTCTCCTTGGCCATAAAGCTCTGTGGCCATCTGGGCCTGTGTTCATCACCCGAGCTGGTTCTGCACTCCTGCAGTGACCTCTTTGGTCATTTGGTCATTTCAGAGCTCACTGTCCCCCACCCCTACAATGGCTTCCCAGGAGTGTTCCCTCTGGCCAGCTTTACCCTTGCTGGAAATGGTGAACTGGCTGCAGCTGTGGAGGTGAGTACCCAGGAATCTGGCAGCAGACTCAGGACTGTGACCCGACCACCTGTGGCCCTCCCAGGGAACTCTGCATGGTCACATTTTGTTCTGGTCTAACCTCGCCTTTGCTCTCAAATTCAGTACACACTGGAGCTTTCCATTTGGCGGACACTGGCTTTCCTTTCCCATCCTGCACGGGCCTGGCCTCTCTTACAGATTCAGCCACACTTTCCTGGGTGCTAGACCTGAATTTTCAGCTTCCTGCAATATACCCATGACTTGGGGTTTTCCTGTGCCGCCAAATCCACACCAAACCACCACACACACATCTACACCAATAAGGAGCATCTCCATCTCCTCCATCTCCTCCATCTCCTCCATCTCCTCCATCTCCTCCTCCATCTCCTCCATCTCCTCCTCCATCTCCTCCATCTCCTCCTCCATCTCCTCCATCTCCTCCTCCATCTCCTCCATCTCCTCCTCCATCTCCTCCTCCTCCTCCATCTCCTCCTCCTCCTCCATCTCCTCCATCTCCTCCATCTCCTCCTCCATCTCCTCCATCTCCTCCTCCATCTCCTCCATCTCCTCCTCCATCTCCTCCATCTCCTCCTCCTCCTCCTCCATCTCCTCCTCCTCCTCCTCCATCTCCTCCTCCTCCTCCTCCATCTCCTCCTCCATCTCCTCCTCCTCCTCCTCCATCTCCTCCTCCATCTCCTCCTCCTCCATCTCCTCCTCCTCCTCCATCTCCTCCTCCTCCTCCATCTCCTCCTCCTCCATCTCCTCCTCCTCCTCCATCTCCTCCATCTCCTCCATCTCCTCCTCCATCTCCTCCTCCTCCTCCTCCATCTCCTCCATCTCCTCCATCTCCTCCATCTCCTCCTCCATCTCCATCTCCTCCTCCTCCTCCATCTCCTCCTCCTCCATCTCCTCCTCCTCCATCTCCTCCTCCTCCTCCATCTCCTCTATCTCCTCCATCTCCTCCATCTCCTCCATCTCCTCCTCCATCTCCTCCTCCATCTCCTCCTCCATCTCCTCCTCCATCTCCTCCTCCATCTCCTCCATCTCCTCCTCCATCTCCTCCTCCTCCTCCTCCCCCACCTTCTCTCTCATCATTCACATTCGAAAATGAAGAGTGAAGCACCAAGATAGCCCAATGGAGAGAAGCAGGGCTTTGGGGTCACACGTATCGGACTTTGAATCCCACCCAGACTTGCTAGCTGTGTGACCCTAATCAAGCTATTCCATTTCTCACTCTTGGGTTCCTCATTTGCAAAGTGGGAGGAGTAGGGTGCGGTAAGTGAGGTACATGCCTCGGGGCAAAACTTAAGAGGGTTCCCAAAACCTCATTCATTAAGATTAATATTACTTTTGAACTCATATAAGTAAAAAGTAAAACAGAGGATACTAGAGGCTGGGAAGGTTAGGGGGAAAGGAGGGAAAGGGAGAGATTTGTTAAAGGACACGAAAGTACAGCTAGACAGGAGGAATAAGTTCTAGTGTCCTGTATCACTGCAGGATGACTCTAGGTAAAAATATTATGTAGTTTCAAATCACTAGGAGGGGGATATTGAATGTTTCCCACACAAGGAAATGATAAATGTTTGAGATGAGGGATATGTTAATTACTCTGATCACTATAGATTATAGGGATCCAAACATTACTATGTACCCTATGATATGTACAATTATTTGTCAATTTAAAAATAAACTAAAAAAAGAGATTATTAATAATAACATTTTAAGGAATGAAGCCTTCTTCATAGGGTCATTCTGAAGAATAAATGAGATCCAGAGGCAAAGTCTGGCACAATGAGCTGTCATTTCCACCTTTCATATCAGCAAAGGTTTTGAAGATAATGCTCCATGATGTTTATTCATGGTTTTTAGCATGGGAAAGAAGTGTAGCAATAGATATATCAGTAGCCTTAAAAATGCTTATGTCAGGTAGAGTGTGGTGGCTCACGCCTGTCATCCCAGCATTTTGGGAGGCTGAGGCAAGCCAATTGCTTGAGCCCAGGAGTTTGAGACCAGCCTGGGCAACATGGTGAGACTTCATCTCTACTAAAAATTAAAAAAAAAAAAAAATTTGCCAGGTGTGGTGGTGCATGCCTGTGGTCCTAGCTACTTGGGAGGCTGAGGTGAGAGGATCACCTGAGCCCCAGGAGGTCCAGGCTACAGTGAGCCTTGATCATGCCACTGCACTCTGGTCTGGGCAACAGAGTAAAACACTATCTTAAAAAAAAAAAAATGCTTATGTCTGATAATTTAGTTTCTGGGAGACTATCCCAAGGAAATTATCCAAAGCAGAGGTAAATACTTGTACACTTGTTTGTCACAGTACAATTTATAATAGCAAGCCATTGGGGAACAACCTGAATGTGCAGTACATTCATAAGAAAGAAAAGTAAGTGAGGTGCCCAGGAAATGGAATATTATACAACCATGACAAATAATGCTTCAAAGCATGTTTAATAACAAAGGGAAAGCTTGACATAACTTTAAGCTTTAAAACATCAGGATAGAATGTTAAATATAATAAAATGCCCTTGACCATGTAAGATACTGTAGAAAAAATAGATTGTAAAAAAGTGTGTCAAAGGAGGATGGCTTTTGCTTCTGGGTGGTAGAAGCATGGATGATATCTCTTCTTTTTCATTTTCCTTTTTGAACTTGACATCTTATATGATAAACATTTATTAATTTTATAATTAAAAGGTAAAGATAATAAAACTGGGCTGGGCACTGTGGCTCGTGTCTGTAATCCCAGCACTTAGGGAGGCTGAGGTGGGAGGAGTTTGAGACTAGCCTGGGCAACAGAGTGAGACCCATCTCTACAAAAAATATTTAAAAACTGGCCAGGCATGGCGATGCACGCCTGTAGTCCCAGCTACTTGAGAGACTGAGGTAGGAGGATCACTTGAGCCCAGTAGTTTGAAGCTGCAGTAAGCTATGTTGGTACCACTACACTCCAGCCTGGGTGACAGAGTGAAACCCTGTCTAAAACAAAAATGAAAACCTGGAGAACCCTAGGCCCCTTTGAGTGTTCTGCACCTTCACATCACGTCACATCTGTCCCCTCCAGCTTATTTGTCCTCTCCAGGTTTTGTGTGTTGTGTGTTTCTGCTCCTTCCTTCCCCTCCCACCCTAGTTACACAGGTGGGATAAACTAGTGGTTAGAGCAAGGGTCTTCTAATCCTTAACTTGAACAACTTCCTTAACCTTCTGTGACTCAGTCTCCTCATCTGTAAAGTGAGGACATTCTAATACTCTTCTAATACTCCACATCTCGGCATATTTGTCTATCTATGGTACAGAAACTGCCCTTGTGGGCCACTGTGGGCTGGGACAGTAAGGATGTTGTCAGTAGCACCACAAGAGAGCAGAGGCCCATCCTCATCATCACTTACCATATAATCCTTCTAGAGTCTACTGTGTCCCTATTCAGAGGAGGGGGTCCCCAGTTATGATTACAATGGAATTTTTCAATGACACACAGGATGATAGCTTCCAGTCAGAATTAATTTGGTTTAAAGAAAATGCAGAAGTATTTTTTGCACCCCTGATTTTGTTGCCTGAGAGTCATGCCCTGTACCCATCGTCATGATGAGCTGGGTTACCACTTTCCAAGGTTGTGGCCATAGATTGCCAACTATCTCCTGGCCCCAACATCAATCTACTCCTGTGCATCTACACACAACTACCAATTATTTTTTAAAAGATCTTTGCACATCCTTCTGCTCAAGACCATCTCATGCCTCCCTCTTGCCGAGTAAAAAAGCCCTTTTCCCAGACACACTCTCAAGGCCTTTGCTGCCTGGCCCCATCACCTTTGCTATCTCGGCACTCACTGTTACATGCTCCAGCCAAATGGGCTCTTAACTCTCCACCAAACATACCTTGGGCTCTCCCACCTTCGGGCCAAAGCTCAGATTATTACTGTAACTCACCATCTCTGCCCATCAAACTCCTGCTGTCTACCAAAGCCCAGTGCAAACACTGCCTCTTTCAGAAAGCCTGCCCAGCTATCCCTGCCAGAGCACACATCCTCCTGCTAAAATTCATGAGGTTGTCCTTGACTCAGGACAAATCACAGGTTATTTAGACTTGTAGTGATTTAGGCATACAGCTTATCTACCCAGGCCAATTATAAACTAGTCCTTGGTCCAAAATAGGACCTGGATAAATAAGATTTGAAGGAATGCATGTGTGAGTGGTTTATGTGCACAGGGCAGCCTCTCTGCTGCCAGCAGATGTGCTTTTCATGATAAACCCCATTATCACATTCCTGTGTGAAGGCTCCTGCCCTGATCAGGCTGCTTATTTCATGATATTCAAATGTCCTGGAGGGTCAACAGGGAGAAATTATGTGCACAGAGGAAAACACATGGGGCCGTTACTGAGCCTGTTTGTGTCTACCTTAACCTCAGCCATTTACTCTGCTTTGGTTCTGATCCTATTTGTCTTCATCCTTCCAGGCTGAAGAGTCCTGACTTTTCAAGCCTGTCCATATGGAATTTTTTTCTCCCTCTTCCTCCCTTACCCCTTTTTAAATTTTAATTATTTTTTCCAGGCCTTTAAATGCCCTCATGATGTATTTCTGAGTCACTCTATCCACACTCTCGTATGGATCCAGTTGCATCTTGGTTCGGACCAAGAGCAGGGCAAGGTTGTTACTTTGATCTCTGAAATGTTTCTTGTCTTTGCTAACATTAAGGCTAAACACTGAGGGCATTTGCTTACAGAACCTTTTCCCAAAGTAGAATTTACCCTCATTCCCCTGCAGACATCCTACGTGTATATAGCTATTTTTAAACTTTTTACCCACAAAACTCTTGGCAAAAACACAAACTGAGTAGATTCCAAACCCAACTGGCTTGGAGCCACAGGTTTGAAAAGGAGCACTAGAATGGCTTGAATGTGCCTGCTTGCTCTGTTTGAAGGTGAGAATTATAGCATTTCAAGATAGGGCCGGGAGTTCAGGTATTTGACCTGTTTCTTTGCCTCAGACTGGAAATCGTTTTCATTGTCACTTTCCAATTTTTTCTCAGGATCAGTCTTCTGCACCTCTAAAGCCACATGTATAACATAAACCAACAAATGGGGTCCTCCGGGAGTGGGGCTGAGGCTGTGCACCGAGAATCTCTCTGATAGTGGGAACCACTCCCTGGAGCTGCAGTTGCAGACTTTGTTATTTGCTTTGCATTTTCACCATATCCGTGCAGTCACTGTGCAATTGTTTACTTCTTTTTAAAATCAAATGGAAACCAGCAGACTCCCCGACACTAGGTTTCCTGGGAAGTGCAGTGCAATGCCCAGCATTTGGGAGCCAAAGGCTAACTGAGGAGGAGGGCGGTGGCTGGCCAGGTTCAAGGTGTGCGGCTACCTCTCTGTGCTCAAAGCTCTGGCCTTTCTTCTCAGTACATCCACTGCTTTGAGGCCACTTTCCTTGGAGGCTGGTCAGACCTCAGGGAGATAGGCATGCCCCAATCTGTCCCAGGACAAGAGGCACCATGAGACCACCTGAAAGTATTAAGTGAAGAGCCTCCCTACAAGACAGTTGCCACATGGGCTTGCCGGGCAGCCATAGCCCAGTAGGAAAACATGTAAGTAAAGAAACAAACGGAGGAGAGGAGGTGACAGAATCTGTGAATTGGATCATGTTGCTATCCTGCTTAAAGTCCTTCAGCAGCTTACCATTGGCCTTGAACTAAAAATACAAATGTCTGTGCAGAGGCCACAAAGCCCTGCATGACCCAGCCCTTCCATCTACACCCAGCCTTGTCTCCCGCCCCCTCTGCTTTGTTCTCTATCTCCCAGTCTCACCAAACTTCTTGCATTTCATCAAACACTCTGCAAGACCTTTCCATGTGCAGTTCCTTCAGCCAGGGATGCCCTTCTCCTTTCTTCGCCCATAGCCACTTCTTATTCCTCCTGCCTCTGTTTCAATGCCATCTCTTCTAAAAGGCCTTCATTGACCATCTATCTGCGTACCTATCCATCTACCTACCCACAAGCATCCCTTCCTTCCTTTTTTTTTTTTTTTTTTTTTGAAAGGGAGTTTTGCTCTTGTTGCCCAGGCTGGAGTGCAGTGATGTGATCTCAGCTCACCGCAACCTCCGCCTTCCAGATTCAAGCAATTCTCCTACCTCAGGCTCCCGAGTAGCTGGGATTACAGGCATGCACCACCACACCTGGCTAATTTTGTATTTTTGGTAGAGATGGGGTTTCTCCATATTGGTCAGGCTGGTCTCGAACTCCCCACCTCAAGTGATCCACCCATCTCTGCCTCCCAAAGAGCTGGGATTACAGGCGTGAGCCACCGTGCCTGGCCTCTTTTTTTTTATTTGAGACAGTCTCATTCTGTCGTGCAGTGGCACAATCTTGACTCACTGCAACCTCTGCCTCCTGGGTTCAAACAATTCTCCTGCCTCAGCCTTTTGAGTAGCTGGGATTAAAGGCACACACCACAATACCCGGTTAATTTTTCATATTTTTAGTAGAGATGGTGTTTCACCATGTTGCCCAGGCTGGTCTCGAACTCCTGAGCTCAGGCAATCTACCTGCCTTGGCCTCCTAAAGTGCTAGGATTATAGCCATGAACCACCACACCCAGCCCCTTCCCTCCATTCTTTTTATTCTCCAGCTTAGCCTCTACTCTTTTTTCCTTTGTGATTATAATCTATAAATGTATATATTTGTATCTGGCATTGTTTTTTATCTGACACCCTGACTACAATACTTTTCATGACAGCAGAGGTTACCTGTAACTTACACACCATTGTCTTTCAGGGCCAGGCATCTAGCTGATGCTTAATAGATATTTGTTGAAGGGATGAATGAAATGAATGATAAGCATTGATCAGGTGTTTGCATAACTTTAGACCACAACTTTAGGGTACATGATATATCAGATTGCTTTGTTTCTATGGGAATATAAACATATATACATATAGAGAGAGAGATCAAATGTTACCTCCCAAAGCACCCACCTGCCATTCCCATAATGAATTTGATCCCAGCCCTCATTGAGGTTCCCATGCTCTCTCCAGGGATCACATAATAACATGGGCTTATGTGGTCCTAGGAAATCGAGGAAGGGGCTGGCTGCTCCCTGATGTCAGCCATCAGGGCCACTGGAGTAGAACCCTGGTCCTGTGTGTGACAGGCTCTGTGCCCAAAGAAGGCTCAAGGAAGGCCTCATAGCTGTCTGTCCCTCTGCTGCCAAAATTCTCCTGGTACAACACAGAAATGGAAAACTTACCAAAGGCAGATCCATGCGTTTTAATGGTTCACACTCGACTGGTAAAAACAAATCTTTAAACATACACCTGCTCTCCAATAAGGTAATTGCAGTAGTGCAAACAAGAACAATCCTGCAGGAGGGGAGGCAAGGAACTCTTAATGGACACTAGGGAAAGTTTCCTGACAGAGGCACTTGTTTGCACTCGGTCTGGGAAAATCAGTGCACGATGCCAGCGGAGAGGGATATAGAGGAGCTTTGGTGAAACTGGAAAAGTTGGAGGCCACGAAGGGGAGAAATGCTGTATCCAGCTCCGACTTTGCAAAAAGACTGTCCAGTGAGAGAAACTGCCTCCCATCATCATCAATAGATATTGACCAAATCTACTTTGGGTGTTGACCTGAAGGTCACAGAGTGATTGCAAAGGCCTCTGCTTGCTATAGAGAAATGAATGCAGAAAGAAATAGGCATCAATTTAACGTTCCTTGGAGAGTCCTTGTAAAACAGCAGCGTACCAAAAATACCCACCAAAGCCACGCTGTGTCACAGGGAGACCAGCACAATATGAGTTCACTTGAGAGTGGACACAGTTATCTGGGCTATAGATCAGATTTATGATAAGGCTGAGTTGTATTTTTATGTGCTGAATGTAGAGTACATGAGACCCTTCTGGAAACTGCCTGTTATTGTATATAGAACTTGAAGCATTATTTTACCAGTTGAAATTACTCTCACTTTATAGCTGTTACTTTGCTTTTATGGAATACTGTTGATCGTATCTATTCATCATTTACCACTGTGCCCTTGTTCAGCAAAGAAACCACCCTACCTCAATGTACCTGCTGAAAAATACATTCCATGTTAGTAATGATAGAACAAACAGCTGACATGTGTTAAGAACTCAGTGTGCCAGGCCTTTTGCTAAGTACTTCATATACATGATCTCATTCTATCTTAAACGTAGGAGGTTGTAGTTGATCAGTATTTTACACATGAGCAAACAGACAGAAACGGAATAAGAAATTGTCCAGGATCACGCAACTAGCCAGGAGTAGACTATCATCATCTATTCATTCATTCCTTTAAATAAATGTACTGAGTATTGTAAATTGCATCAGAACATGTGAGTTGTACATAACATTAACTTTCCCCTAAGGAGTTCAGGATATAGCAGGTGAAGTAAAACTTAGAAGGGTGAGGTGTTTGACAAATGATGTGAGCACTTTATGCTTATAGAGAAGTGAGGACTCAATTCTGCAAAGGCAAATAACAACTGAGCTAGGTTTTGAAGGGGGTAAAATTGTTAGAATAAGCTGTGAGAAAGTTCTTCCAAGCAGAAATATTTCTTAAGTCAAGCTCCTCTAAAACAAGAATAATAAAACCAGCACATCTGGTATAACCTATTTTATTATTATGTTGTTAATAAAATATTAATGTCTTATTCACATATTTAACTGCAAGCCCAAGTCACAATCCTGTTCTTCTCAGAGGTGGCAGTTGAACCTGATGGTAAAAATCTGGCAGGAACAGCCTGTAGTCACTAGGGACACAGGTTTCAGAAGTCCTAAACAGATTTAGCAAAACTCTATCCTTATGACTTAGTTATGGTCATTAACGAGACTAACTGTGGATTGTCTTTTCAATGGGAAGGTCCTGCCTGAAGCAGAAATGTGCTGAGTTTGAGTCTGAACTCTGCCTTTGAAAAGCAGGCAGGAGTATCCATGTATGACATATGAAAGATCTGCTTTATGAAAGTTATATAAACATAATTTCAGGCCCCATCCATGGTCAGTTAGTGCACTTAGGGACACATATTCTCATTGGAAGTGTCCTTGTCACACTTGTGGTTTGACAGGGAGACCAGCTTCTTCCCTCTGCATCCAGGAGGGCCTGGGCAAGGGAACTCTGGGGGCTCTTCACCTTCCTGGTTTGGGGTGAGAGGAAGAAGAAATGAGAATGAGTCTCTAGCTTCCTGTCACTCCCAATCAAGAGCTGAATTCTTCTACCACTTTGATGTTTGCAGCAAAGAGAGAGAGGAGAGGGAAATAAGTAGAGGGTAAGAAGGACAGATACAAGGATGGGAGAAATCAAATGGTCCCCCAGAGGGACCAGAGAGACACATCCCTCTCTACTCCTCCTCACCGCTATGGTCCCAGAAAGTGGGGGTGAAGACTTGGTGGGGTTCCCCTGCATTTCTGAGAGGTCTTGACTCCCCTGCATTTCTGAAAGGTCTTCAATGGTGTCTTTAGCGTCACTAAAGCACTCCATACCCACTTTGGATTAAAGTGGGGAGGATTTATGTCTCCACAGTACCCCAACGGGGATACCAAAGATGGGTATTTTAAAATTCTTCTCACAAATAAGGATAATCCGGCACAGAAAGGAATAGAAATGCAGCCAAGATCAGACAGTTTATCAGATCAGATCTGTGACATTTCTAACTCGGTTGAAGGATGTCATCAATTCTCATAACAAAATTCATATCAATTTGCTCTATTTGGCAAGTTATAACGTTCATCTGGAATTAGGGAGGGATGAAGGGTAGGAGTGGAGCAGAGGGAAGAAAGGATGAAGCTGAGTCCTGTCATCGTCAGAAGAAACAAATGATGAGGATGAAGCGTCAGGAACATGCAGTGAAATGAGTCCCTAGTTCCACACATGGACTTCACTCTTGCACAGAGGCCCTTTGCGCAGGTCAGCACTTGCCACAGAGCCCCTCAAGCCATGAGTTTGCCCAGCTTTTCCTCATCTGAGTACAATCACTTTGGGAATCTGAGCATTTGATTTGCTATAACCAACACAGGGTCTTCGAAGCAGCTGCCCTGCCCAACTGGATTTTTGTCTGTTCATTTAATTACACTGTCTGAGATCCCTCCTGCAATGCATCACCTCTAGACAGCAGAAAGATGGCACTGTAGGTAAGACAGGCCTGTTAAATTGCAAATGTCTCCCAGGCATTTGGCAGCTCACTTCCACCACAGATCTCTAGCAGGGCCCCAGAACCAGCATGCTCTAAACAGCTGAAGCAGAAATAACTAAAGAAGATTCACCAAATGGAGAAGGAGTCCAGGATGAAAGATTTAAATGCTGAGGAAAAGTGTGTGATGAAGGAACAGAGACATATGCATTAATAGAAGCTGTTCTTATAATGACTAAAATTGTATATTTGCAAAAGCTTTGCTGAAGTCATGCCTGATACTAATGTTTGTAGTCTCCCACTCCTGATCCATCCCAATGATCTGCAGGGTCATCATAGCATTAGCCTAAGTGGAGCCAGTGACAAAACCAATGTCCAGAGGAGAAAGACCAACCCACATTCTAGAAAGACAGTGGTTGGCCCCACCCCATTGTTGGCTTCCAGAGGATCCCAGATGTCCCATGGAGTAGAACAGGGGAAAACCACCTCTATGAGAGAGAGGAGCTTCTACCTCCAGCCATTTCCAATCCTTTGTTTTGCATCTTTATCACAGAAAAATTCTAAAATAATAAATTAAAAGACAGAATGTATGCACACCTCACTGGAATTAGCTACACTTTTATTCACTGAGTGTCAACTATATGCCAAGCATTGTGCTAAATGCTTTACATTTTCTTATGAATCCTCAGAACAACCCCGTGTGATAGGTTTTAGTTACTTATTTTATTGATGAGAGAAGAGAGACTTGGTGAGATTAAGTAAGATATCTAATAGTATATAGCTAATTACTAGCTGGCTCACGTTTCAGACCCAGATCTGTCAGATTGCAAAAACCATCCTTTAAATCATGACGCGGTCCTGTCTGCCCACCACTTGGTTTGAAGTAGTTCTTAGCTGTAAACAACAGAATCCAGTCTCCTGGTTGAATGTAGAAAGAAATTTGTGAAAGGGTGCCAGACAGATCCCAGAGTCTGTGCAGGGGCAGAGACCAAGATTGAATGCCACACTGCAGGAATAAGGAAGGAAGGAGACCAAACTGCTCTTTGGAATGTTTCCAGCAGACAAGCCACTGCTGCTGTGACACTTGTCCTGATTATGCCTGGAACTGGGCATCAGATTCTCCACTAAAACTGCCCCAGAAAAGCCAGAAGCCTCTGCCACCACATTTACCAGGAGGTCAGTCTCCCTACATTGCCCACCATTGTTCAGTTTCCATTCCTGTCTTGCATGTGCGCTTCTGACTAAATCACATGGCTGTATCCAGTTGCAAGGGATTCTGGGAGATGTAGTTTGGGAGTGTTTATCTCAGGAAGATGAGACTTGCAATACAGAAGCCATGAAAGAAAAAGGAGAGGTTAAACAGATTTTGATCCACTAAAAATAGTAAGATCAAGCATTTCTAGAGGGGGTACTATGCACAGAACATGGAACTAGACTCAAGGATTCTACGTATGAGGAAATATGATCTGAGACCTGGTCCTTGGAGGTGTGGAATCTGACTGTGTAAAGTAAGTGGTTACCCACCCAAGGCAGCCCTTATGAGGGCCAAGTAAGCAGTCCAAGAAGAGATGAGACTGCAGTTCAGAGCCATGTGCCACCTCAGTGAGCTGGGGCATCGGATGTGATGGATGAAGACATGGGACCAGATGCTTTGTCCCTGAAAGGCACAGATGCCATCTACAAAGCAGAGGAGACATGGATGGAGATGGTGGCCCTCCCCTAGCCTGGCTCAGGGTGTGTGGGGTCAGAAAGAAGGATCGCAACCCCAGGGAAGGGTCTAGGGTTCCACTCCAGCCACATGGTAGAGGGCCCAAGTGTGCAGGAACGTACTTACCACGGAGTGGTGTTTCTTTAGGGATCAACGAGGGGAGAGGGAGGCCGTGGGATGGGAAGAGAACACACACAGAGTCATGACCATGAGCATGGGGGAGAGGACAGGAGCCCAAAGTAGCCTGTATTTCAGACAGCGGCATAAGGAGGACAGGTTGTAAGATTGTGCCAGGCCAAATTACGAATTATAAACAAGACCCCTCTAGCTGTTTAAGCAGCAAGGATTTGTTAAAAAAAAAAAAAAAAAAAAAAAAGGAGTTAGCTTTTGAATCCCTGGAAGAGCTAAAGAGTCAGTTTGGAGTCTGTGCAGGACCCATGGCCAGAACCCGAGCCTCTGTTGCTGTTACTGCTGCTGCAAGACAACCTTGCAGCCCAGAAAGTGGAGTCCGGAAGGTGCTGTGGTCCTTCCTCCCATTGCTCTGTATAGGAACACTTCTTTGCGGGTTCCTTTGTCAAATCCCGTGTTCCAGCTCCCAGGGAAGCCTGACCAAATGAGTTCTGCCTTCTCCCGTGGGGAAGCAAGACAAATAATTGTGGGAAAAGGGTGTTCAAGGATCCAGGTACCCACTTTCATAATAAATGTCCTCCACAGAGGAACGGTGTGAGCTGGCTCTTGTGCCTGCTTAGGGAACAGTGACATTGGACTTGGCTTCATATACCCTGACCAGGAAGCAGCACCTCCTACAGCCATGGAGAGCCTCCAGGGTCCCAGACACCCTTCCGTGTAATTGGACCTGGAGGAAAACTGATCTCTGAAAATACGAAAAGTTCACTCATCCTGAGTTATGAAAATGACTGACAATGCCATGGTGGCTCATGCCTGTAATCCCAGGCTGAGGTGGGCGGATCACCTGAGGTCGGGAGTTTGAGAGCAGCCTGGCCAACATGGTGAAACCCCATCTCTACTAAAAATACAAAAATTAGCCGGGAGTGGTGGCGCATGTCTGTAATCCTAGTTACTCAGGAGGCAGAGACACAAGAATCACTTGAACCCAGGAGATGGAGGTCACACTGAGCCAAGATCGAGCCACTGCACTCCAGCCAGGGCAACATGGTGAGACTCCATCTCAAAAAAAAAAAAAAAAAAAAAAAAATGACCGGCATTGCTTATAGTGCTTATAGGCTACCTTCCCAGAGGTACTGTAATTTAATAGAAAACAATGCTTTAAGTAAAAGGGATAAGTTACTACTAATTGGCCCATTTTGGGTATCAGGCAGCCAGTGGAACAAATATTTGCTAGTTGGTGGGAGGAGAAGCTGTGGCAAACACTTCAGATTGCCCGCCCAACACCCGGTCTTCCTTGCTTCACTAATGACAGTATTCCAATTTGGTGGGAGGGGAACAGCAATGTACTGTTTAAAAATAGTCACTCGCTTGCAGCCCAGGTGGTCAGGTGACCCAGTTTTGGCTTTTGGGGTATAAGCAAAAGTCTACTGGGAGGGATTTCTATGGAAGCTATTATTTTGTTGATGAAAACGGGCAGACTCAACTGGCCCATTACTTTTCTTAATAGACTTTTTAGATTCATAGCAAAATTGAGCAGAAGGTACAGAGACTTCCATTATATCCCCTGTCCCCACACACATACGACCTCTCCCACTATCAGCATCCCCTACCACAGTGGAACATCTGTCACAGTCAACGAACCTACATGGACATGTCATTATCACCCAGATTCCACAGTGTTTACATTAGGGTTCACTCACAGTGTTGTCTTTTCCATGGACTTGGACAAGTGTGTGACACATACCCACCACTGTAGTACCTTACAGAAGAGTTTCACTACCTATGTCAGTCAGTTTTCCTTGCTATAAAGGAATCCCTGAAGCTGGGTAATTTACAAAGAAAAGAGGTTTACTTTGGCTCACAGTTCTGTAGTCTGTACACGAAGCATGGAGCTGGCCTCTGCTTCTGGTGAGGGCCTCAGGAAACTTCCACTCATGATGGACAGTGAAAGGGAGGGAGGGAGTTAACATGGTGAGAATGAGCAAGAGGGAGAGAATGGGGAAGTCCCAGACTCCTTTAAACAACTAGATCTCTGTGAACTGAGCAAGAACTCGCTTATCACTAAGGGGCTGCTGCTAAACCATTCATAAGGGATGCACCCCCATAATTCAATCAACTCCCACCAGGCCTCACCTCCAACAATGGGAATCACATTTCAACACGAGATTTAGAAGGGACAAACATCCAACCATATCACTGCCCGAAAAATCCTCTGTGTTCCGCCTATTCATCCATCCCTCTCTCCCGTAACTCCTGGTAACCACTGATGTTTCTACTGACTCCACAGTTACTCCTTTTTCACAATGTCATCATATAGTTGGAATCATAACCTTTTCAGATTGGCTTCTTTCACATAGCAATATGCACTTGTTTCCTTCACCTTTACATAACATCTCATTCCTTTTTAGCACTGAATAATATTCCACAGTCTGGTTGTACCATAGTTTATCCATTCACTTACTGATAGACATCTTGGTTGCTTCCAAGTTCTGGCGATTGTATTAGTCTGTTCTCACGCTGCTGATAAAGACATACCCAAAACTGGGTGATACATAAAGGAAAGGAGTTTAATGGACTTACAATTCCACATGGCCAGGGAAGCCTCATAATCATCGCAGTAGGCAAAGAAGGAGCAAAGTCACATCTTAATGGCAGCAGGCAAGAGAGCTTGTGCGGGGGAACTGCACTTTATAAAACCATCAGATCCCGTGAGAATTATTCGCTACCACGAGAACAGTGTGGGGGAAATTGCCCTCATGATTCAATTATCTCCACCTGGCCCCACCCTTAACATGTGGGGATTATTACAATTCAAGGTGAGCTTTGAGTGGAGACACAGCCAAACCAAATCAGCAATTATGAATTAAGCTGCTATAGATATCTGTGGCTGGTGTCTGTGTGGACGGAAGTCTTCATCTCATAGGGTAAGCACCCAGGAGTGCGATTGCTGGATCGTGGCCTATCATTTGTGCACTTTGCCTATTGCCCTTCTTCCTGCCTGCAACTCGGCGGCAATGCCCAGAGGAGGAGAAGCCATCCTGCCACCCCAGGCAGAGGCACCCCATGCTAAGGAAGGAGGAGCTGGAAGCCAGAGAGGACCTGGTTGGTCCACGGTGTCTTCCTTGAGCAGCTACACCAGCCCTTAAACTGTCTGCACCAGACTTTTTGTTACACTCAAAAACCAGATCCCTTTTGGGTTATGCTACTGTGATTTGGTTTTTGTTTCATCCAAGCTTAGTCCTAAATGGTATGGAAACCATCTTGATGTTCCTAAAATCGCTTCAGATTGGCACTTTGTGGGCAACAGGCTTGGTTCTTAAAATATTGTCAGCCTAGGAATGACTGTGGGGGTACCCCCTTTTTTAAGTTCTCGATTTGAATTCATCTGAATCTTGAATATTTTGTCTTTCATTTAAAGTAGACATCCCCCCTTCCCCAAGTGAATCTCAAAGAAAAGAGAAAATGCGTTGCCAGTGTTTGAGAGCTAGACCCCTTCCTTCCTCATTAAATCCCCAGTTGGGAATGTAAAAGCACCATCTGCATTTCAGTACCTGCTGGGCAGAAGATGTGCATTCCAAGCAAAGAATCCATTTGCTTTTATGAGAGAGGTTTTTTTTTTTTTCTCCTTCCTGTGAAAGTCCTATTATAAAAACAATTAGTCTCCTTGAAGGATTTTGTTCTGCAAAAGAACTAATTCTCTGCACAGCTGCTCATCCTTAGAAACGGCCTAAGTACCAGAGGGAGGGGGCTCCTGCCACTTCCACAGAATCTGCTTCCAAAGCCAGCACCAGCTCTGCCGAAGCAGAAGCCCTTGGGTCCCCCTACACCTCCAGAGTGGTAAGAGCTGTCAGCCACAATGTGTTAATCTGCCCTCCCTGCCAGGCCATTTGGAGGACCCTCAGGAGCCTGGGGAGGCAGGAGACAGACAAGGCCTTTAACTCATCAGTGGCTGCTCTGTGGTCAAGAGGTCACAGTGGCTCAAATCCAAAGGTGAGAAAGGGCTCAAGGATCATGTTGGGAAACAATTCTTTGGGACCCCCAATACTTCATAGTGTGTTCAGCAGCAGCAGCTCTTGATTAAAAAGGGCCCTTTTCAACATCTTTAGTTTCATAGAGGTATGCAGTTTGATTGAGGAGGTTTGATTTAGGAAAGATAGACAGGAAGCAGATTATTTTCCCAGTATACCATTATGCTTTGCCACATTCAACTTTTCTGCTGGGTACCAGGCTTCCTTAAGAACACTTCAGCCCCGTTTAATAGCTTTTCAATAATTTTCTGTTATTTAGATAGTAAATAACTGGCTGGGCACAGTGGCTCATTCCTGTAATCTCAACAATTTAGGAGGCCAAGGTGGGAGGACCACTTGAGCCCAAGAATTCACGACCAGCCTTGGCAACATAGCAAGACCCTGTGTCTCTACAAAAAGAATACTAAAAATAAAAAGATTTAATGTGGTGTGGTGGTATGTGCCTGTAGTCCCAGCTACTCAGGAGGCTGAGGCAGGAGGATCACTTGAGGTCAGGAGGTTGAGGCTGCAGGGAGCTGTGATTGTACAACTGCACTCCAGGCTGGGCAATGCAGTGAGACCCTATCTCAAAAAAAAAAAAAAAAGAGAGAGAGAGATTAAGTCTTAGTCTTGTCCATTTCTAAATCTTCATCCTATTCGACTCACATGATTCCCCACCACCCATCTCAACTTAGGGATGGCAAGTGGAAAAAGCACCAATTGGTATATTTTGCTGATTCTTGTGGTTAAATCTTCCCCATATGGTGGGTTTCCAAAGGTGATGTCATTCAACACAGAGTTGGGAAGGAAGAGATGGGCACAATGAGCTCCTGCCAGCTAATAACACCAGAAGAGCACTGTGTGGAGGGCATGGAGGGACATGGCCTCCCATGCCCTTCCCTGGGCCTGCTCTTCTGGTGTTGGGGCAGAGAGTGTCAGAGGCATGTGAAGCAGAGCAACTCCATCTTGAACAGGAGCTGGGTAAAATGAGGCTGAAACCTACTGGGCTGCATTCCCAGATGGTTAAGGCATTCTAAGTCACAGGATGAGACAGGAGGACAGCACAAAATACAGGTCATAAATACCTTGCTGATAAAACAGATTGCAGTAAAGAATCCAGCTAAAACCCACCAAGACCAAGATGGCCACAAGAGTGACCTTTGGTCGTCCTCACTACTACACCCCCACCAGCACCACGACAGTTTACAAATGCCATGGCAACATCCGGAAGTTACCCTATATGGTCTAAAAAGGGGAGGCATGAATAATCCACCCCTTGTTTAACATATCACCAAGAAATAACCATAAAAATGGCCAATCAGCAGGCCTCAGGGCTGCTCTGGAGCCATTCTTTATTCTTTTACTTTCTTAAAAAACTTGCTTTCACTTGACTCTATGGACCCGCCCTGAATTATTTCTTGCGTGAGATCTAAGAACCCTCTCTTGGGGTCTGGATCAAGACCCCTTTCCTGTAACAGGAGGACAATAAGAAGGCCAAAGACATTTCTAGACTGAACAATTACATGATAGTGGGACTGCTGATACCAGCAGTTCCAAGCCACCACTCTTTGATTCAGCCAGTGTCACCTTAGCTCATTAGCGATTGTGCAATTATTTGACATGTTATGGCATTCTGCCTTTATTTTAAAAAAAAGAAAAGAAAAGAAAACTACTGGAAAGTAATAATTAAAAGGTCTTCTATGGAAGATCATTTCCACAGAATGATCTTCCAAATGATCTTCACCAATATTGATGCTGGGGGCTTTTTCTTGGCCATCATTCAGCCATTTTTTTTTCTCTGCTCCCCTGTGATAACGTCCCTCTCCCTGAGCAATGTGCGTGCTTCTTACCCACTGGGTCGGGAGGCAAGCGACGGGGCAAGGAGTAATGCTTCAAAGACATTTTCATGGATCTGTGGCCATAGGAAGCACAGGCATCGTAAGTTTCATGTGCTTGGAAGATGTGACATGCCAAAACTGGTGAGTGAAGATTCACTTCAAATCAGATATCTTAAACACTTAATCAGATACACAGCAAGGCTGTGTATTTTGTCAATGTTTATTATTGATATAAACTCTTAAGGGAAGGGATGCATACTTCTTTAAGATAATGTAATGACTCGCTCTCTCTGCTCAGCCCTAGGCCAGCTTAATGAGGAAATACTAGGAACATTCCCATGTGGGTCAGAAACAAAATGTCATGACTGTCTACCTCCGCCCCCTTCAATTATTTAACATCATTCTTGGGTACTAGCCAATGCAATCAGTAGAAGGAAACTGAAGAATAAAAATTGAACAGAAGATACAATTATAATTCCTTGAATTATAAGATTGGTTCACATGAAAAAACTAAGAGAGCCAAGTGAAAAACTATTATAAACAAAAAGAATTCAGTAAGGGAGTTGGCTACAATTTTAATGTATAGAAATCAATAGCCTTTATGTATACAACCAACCAATAATTAGAAGGAAAAATAGAAGAAATGACCCTATTTACAATGGCAATAATAAAAAAAATCCCTAGGAATAAGCTTAACCGAACATTTACAAGATATGTTTAAATTACCACTTATATCACCAACAATTCAAAGAATTTATCCTATGGGCACGTGCACATATGAGAAATTACACCTACATTGAAGCCTTGTTTATAATAGGAAAATTCAAGACGGAAAAAGGACTTGGAGAAAATGAAAAGCCTACTATGTTCTTAGATAGGAAGTCTCTGCGTCATAAAGATATCATCAGTTCTCCTTAAGTTGGTCAACACATTTAACATGGTTCCAAGTAAATTCCAATTGGAACTTTTTTTTTCTTTTCTTTTCTTTTTTGAGACAGAGTCTCGCTCTGTTGCCCAGGCTGGAGTGCAGTGGCGCGATCTCGGTTCACTGCAAACTCCACCTGCTGGGTTCACGCCATTCTCCTGCCTCAGCCTGCCAAGTAGCTGGAACTATAAGCGCCCACGACCAGGCCTGGCTAATTTTTTGTATTTTTAGTAGAAACGGGGTTTCACCGTGTTAGCCAGGATGGTCTCGATCTCCTGACCTTGTGATCTGCCCGCCTTGTCCTCCCAAAGTGCTGGGATTACAGGCATGAGCCACCGTGCCTGGCCTCCAATTGGAACTTCTTAAGTGAACAAGTTGATTCTAAAGTTTCTGTGGAAAAACAAATAAGAATAGCCAGGAAAATAATGAAGTGGAACTGTCCCTACCAGGTATTTAAACATAAAGCTACTAAACAGTATGATTCTAATACATAAACAACAGACCAAAGACACTGAACTGAAATAAAATCAGATACATCGAGGAAATTATTATATAATAATAAAGATAGAATTTTAAATCAATGTGGAAAAGATAATGTTGGATTAACTGGGTGGTCATCTGAAAAAAAAAATAGAGCCAAACATCATATCTTACACCAAAATAAACTACAAGTGGTAAAAATATTTAAATGTAAAATTTAAAATGAAACCATAAAAGCAGAAGAAATCACAGGAGAATTCTTTTTAACCCAGAGCAAGGAAGGCCTAAGTATGAAACAAAAAACCTAAAACCAAGAATAAAAACCAGATAAATTCTGTGATATAAAATTTAAGATTTTAGTATTTTCAAGACAAGAATCATCACAAGTAAAGTCAAATCCACGTGACAAGTTTGGGAGAGGGGCAATAGGGGAGCACATGTAATTCTTGATCTGCAGTTAAATGCTCTACCCCAAAATATACCCCCACGCCCAAGAACATGTAATTCATATCTCAAACAAACGACTCATTTTTCTAATATACAAAGAACTCCTACAAATCAATAACAAAAAATGATAGAGTAAAAGAAAAATAGGCAGCCCACAGATAAACAAAACAACGAAACATGAAAAGGTGCCCAATTGCAGATGAAATGAATGTTGCTAATCAGCTGACCGTAAAATTGGCAAGAGCCCAACGCAATCAGAAGTGTCCTTAAAAGTGGCAGAAGGAGGAAGAAGAGAGTGAGAGATGCAGCAATGAAAGCAGAGTCAGAGAGATGCATTTATAATGAAAACAATGCACGTGAAAAACCACACTTAGATGCCATTTTTTATCTTTCAGACTGGAAAAGATCAGAAGGGTTTTTTTTGTTTTGTTTTGTTTTGAGATGGAGTTTCACTCATGTTACATGGCTCATACCTGTAATCCTAACACTTTGGGAGGCCAAGGCGGGTGGATCACCTGAGGTCAGGAGTTCAAGACCAGCCTGGCCAACATAGTGAAACCCCATCTCTACTAAAAATACAAAAAATTAGCCAGGCGTGGTGGCAGGTGCCTGTAATCCCAGCTACTGGGGAGGATGAGGCAGGAGAATCGCTTGAACCTAAGAGGCAGAGGTTAAAGTGAGATCAAAAGTTCTAAAACAGACTTTGTTGGTAAGGATGTAAGGAAGGAAGCACTGTCACACTACAGTCAAAATGTACTAGTACAACCTCTGTGGATGCCAGCTTAGCAATATCTAGTAAAAGTCACAAGTACCCTTTATGTATCAATTCCAATTCAAGGAATTTATTCTATAAGCATACTTGTACATAGGAGAAATGATGCATGCATTTAAGCATTATTTATACTAAGAAAAATCACATACAGACAAAATGTCCATTAATAGGGTACTAGCTATATGCAGCTGTAAAAAATAATAAGAAAGATTTTTATGAAGAGAAACAATTTCTCGCATTTTTAAGGGAAAAAAGACCATAACACACATGCATATATAGTAAAAAATGTAAATGTAAATATGAATATGATCATGTATATCCATAGTTGTTTTCATGAAGAGAACTGAAACACAAGAAACCAGTACTCTTGGTTGCCTTGGGGTAATAGAACTAGGTGTTGGGGACAGAGCTTTGACACAGAGTCTTTTCAATGTACGTTATTTTGTGCCTTTCAAGTTTTGCAACCTTATGAATACCTTTTTTAAAAATAAATTAAAAATTGTACCTAAAAGAGAATAACTATTTGGGATTTTGCTATTTTGAGCCCTCTAAAATCAGAGCACCTCCTCTGCCCATGGATCTCCTAAATCTGTTCTTTCATTTTCTCACAGTCAACCTTTTAGCAAGTTTTCAGGAACATTTTGTATGAAGAGGGAACAGCCTGCCCATCAGTGTTGCAGACCTTAGTCTCATTTCAAAATACAGACATCTCCCACTTACATGGAGCAGTTTCCCGTGGATCTTCACTAGAGGTGGATTTACTGAGAAAGATCTCTCACATGCACAGACTTTTTCTTGTGGTCAGATACTTTGGTAAATTTGCAAAAGTAAGATATTTTAACCATGAGTTGTTAACACTCATATATCTTTTGATTCCCCTTCATTCACTTCCCCTAATTGGAATGCAGTGAGTCTGCAAGCTTTTAGTGATCCCACTAAGGGGGAGTTAAGCTGAGGCTTCTCTTAATTTGGGTCTAGGAGACACACTTCTGCATCCTTCTGTAGTCTTTTCCATGCATAGTTAAATAGTGGTTGGGGTCACAGTGCTAAGAATCACTTCCAGGAGAGCCCGTCAGGCCATGCACTCAGCTTCCCCTGTGAAGATGCAGTGCAGGGGAGTCACACTGGCCTCAGGGAGTGTCCTCTGGCACCACTACCGGGCATTGCAAACACTTGGGTGGTGGAAGAGAAACAAGGTTCGAAACGTCTAAGACCAGAAGCTTGTCTGGGGAAAATCCTTCCAATCCTAACACATGTAAAACTGTGAGCAGATTCAGTTCTGTTAAAGAAAAATAAAAGCCCACAGTTGAGATATACCCCAAGTCCAGTGGCCCATAACCATGCAACCAAAACATAAGTCATTCCAATTTCCTTGAAACGCTAATTCTAATCGTAAACACATGTAAATTTTACATCCTTATCAATATGTTTCAGTGAAATGAAACTAATCAGCTATAGACAAATCAGTTTAAACAGCTCTGTTTGCCCTAAATAAAGGTAATGTATAACAGCAAATCACAAAAAGGGTCAAAATACATCCTCCCTATGCTTTACAAACTGTATTGTAACTGTTGTAAGGCAAGCTTCTTTTTTTTTTTTTTTTGAGACAGAGTCTTGCTCTGTTGCTCAGGTTGGAGTATAGTGGTGCAATCTCGGCTCACTGCAACCTCCGCCTCTTGGGTTCAAGAGATTCTCCTGCCTCAGCCTCCCGAGTAGCTGAGATTACAGGCATGTGCCACCATGCCTGACTAATTTTTGTATATTTAGTAGAGACAGGGTTTCACCATGTTGGCCAGGCTGGTCTCGAACTCCTGACCTCAGGTGATCTGCCCGCCTTGGCCTCCCAAAGCGCCGAAATTACAGGCATGAGCCACCATGCCCAGCCAAGGCAAACTTCTTACTACTTGGTTTGAAGTCTCCCGGATCAAGAGCTATACTTTTTGTATGACAATAAACTTTAAAATTTTTTCTAACTTGATCTAATTTTATTTTAGACAGCTCTCCACAGATGCTGAGTCAAACTAGAAGTTTTCTCATTAGGAATATACTCAGTAATAAAATACATACAAATATAAACATACCATGCATTTTTTTCCTGTGGGAATTACATGGAAGATAATTCATTAGAATTCCTTTGTCTGTAACACATAAACCTATAGCTAATAATACGAATAGTTTGTACTTCAGTAGATGAAGTCACATATTTTATACATCCTGACTGTCAATTAAAATTTCTTTTGGTCAACCATGCTAGAGGAAAGTCTGAATTATCTTTCTAATCTCTCTACAGAAAAGGATATTACAAAATTATCATTATAAAAAAATGGATAATGCTGGGTCTGGTGGCTCGCACCTGTAATCCCAGCACTTTAGGAGGTTGAGGAGGGTGGATCACGGGAGGTCAGGAGTTTGAGACCAATAGCGAAAACCCATCTCTACCAAAAATACAAAAAAAATCAGCCAGGCGTGGTGGTGCACACCTGTAGTCCCAGCTACTCAGGGAGGCTGAGGCAGGAGAATCGTTTGAACCCAGGAGGTGGAGGTTGCAGTGAGTCGAGATCGTGCCATTGCACTCCAGCCTGGGGGACAGAACAAGACTCCATCTCAAAAAAAAAAAAGAAAGAAAAAAAAAAGAAAAGAAAGAAAATAAAATTTAAATTTAAAATGGATAACAAGTATGCAGCCAAAAAATTGAAGCTAAAAGTATTAGGGAAGTTTGTCAGGTACTTAGCTTATTAAAATATCAGGTTTTTCTGGTTTTTGTGTATTATGCTACTTGTCAGATATTTCCAATCTGTAATTTGTTGTGATTTCTTTTCTTATTCTAAGTATTTATTTTCCTATCTAATTTGTTTTAATATTTTCTATTCTTTTTGCTATAAAGTACACCCCAAATTATTTAAACTTCAGGCCCCACAAAACTTGGACCCATACCAGGTATTCACTATCAATTTAAAATTTGAACTTGTCAATCTCCCACATAAAGATTAGAACTAACAGAGCAGGGTGATTTTTATATTATACAGGGTTTTTTATACTAAAGACACTGACATCCAGATCAGCCCAGTAACCTGAGCCAATGAAAACTCTGGAAACAAAGCCCTTTCTCTAAATCCCCCATTAACTCCCCTTTAAACCATTGTCCCTTTGGGGCATGGAACACAAAAATAGGTTTTTCCCAAAAATCTTCCTAAGCCTCAGTCTGCTAATCCTCAAGTGCTGTCATTCTCCCAACATGCTCAAGGCCTCAGTGAACTTCTCATTTTACATCTTAAAAGTGGAGAATTCATTATAAGACTTCATTCACTCAGTGATGGAACCTCTGCTGAGTGACACACTTTGCAATCTCATTTGGAGGGCTTGAAATTAACCCAGCATGTGCCACACAGCTCCTGAATTCTCAAGGCTGCACAACTGCCGTGCTGCTTTGGTTTTCATTACATGGGAGGCTTTTCCACCTGCTGGCTATGTTGCAAAACCCAATCTGTCCTAGCGGGGCTTTTTTTGTTCACTTATTGAAAGTTTAGTTTTTAGCTATAAGCTGAAATCTGTATGAAAACCTCAACAGACAATAATGGTAGAGGTTGGCCAGGTGCAGTGGCTCATGCCTGTAATCCCAGCACTTTGGGAGGCTGAGGTGGGTGGATCACCTGAGGTCAGGAGTTTGAGACCAGCCTGATCAATATGGTGAAACCCCATCTCTACTAAAAATACAAAAATTAGCCAGGCATGGTGGCATGTGCCTGTAATCCCAGCTACTCGGGAGGCTGAGACAGGAGAATTTCTTGAACCAGGGAGGCGGAGGTTGCAGTGAGCTGAGATTGCACCACTGCACTCCAGCCTGGGCGACAGAGTGGTACTCTGTCTCAGAAAAATAACAAATAATAGTAGAGGTTAGTGTTGTTCTTCTGTGCATTTGGAGAAAAAAAGTTTCCCTTATATTCCTGGCAACTACATGAATGCATGGTTCAACTCTCCCTTGCAGAGGGAACTTGTTGCAGGCAGTATAGCTGGCTGTCAGCTGCTGCCCCTTCAGGATGGAAAGCAGCTCACACAAGGCCATGCTCTCCCTGGGCTGCTCCCAGACAATGACTGGGCACAGTGGGATTTTAGAGCCAGAACATTCCTGCCCAATGCAGGATCCTCTAACAAGCAGTCTTTGCTCTGGGGCTCCCCACTGTTACCCAAGACTTTCTCACAGCTGCAAACTCTCAAGCTCTTCCTACCCAATCTTTTCTCCTTCCCTTTCTCCTCTCCCAGGTGTTAGGCCAGTATTACAGTCTGATGGCTCTCTGCACCTCCTCCTGCCCCTTCTTTCCTTTGTTCATCCCAGATACTTCCCCCAGTGAATCTCTTGCACATCTAACTTCATCTTAGCATATGCGTCTCCAAGGACTCAAACTGATACACCACCTTAGAACTGTTGAATTATGTGAGTAAAAGGGAAAACAATTAATGCTATCATTTTTTGCAAAGAAACACAGAAAATAATATTTATGGAGCATCTACTCTGTCAGGTATTGCTGGGCGTTTGAAAATACATTGTCTCATTCAATTCATAAATGAGAGCTTTTTTTTTCTTTTTTTTTTTTTTGAGATAGGCTCTTGCTCTGTCACCCAGGCTGGAGTGCAAGTGGAGCAATCTTGGCTCACTGCAACCTCCGCCTCCTGGGTTCAAGCAATTCTCGTGCCTCAGGCTACCCAAGTAGCTGGGACTACAGGAATGCACCACCATGCCTGCCTAATTTTTGTAATTTTAGTAGAGAGAGGGTTTCACCATGTTGGCCAAGCTGGTCTGGAACTCCTGACCTCAAGTGATCTACCCACCTCAGCCTCCCAAAGTGCTGGGATTCCAGGCATGAGCCACTGTGCCTGGCCAATGGGAGTATTCTTATCCCTAGGATTTTAAAAATGCAGGTGAAATTCTGGTTGACAAAGTGACTGTGGATGCCCTGGGTATTTACAGAGCTGCCAGCCTGACTTAGCTTTCTAGAGAAATTCTAGATTTGAAGTCAAGAGGCAGTTTACATATAGTTTTCCTGAGCTTAGGGGAAGGGCTAATAAATACGTTATTTTGTAGGTTGCATGGAAGGAAAATTATTACCTTTAGTGATCTTATATCCTTCCTTCATCCTAGCCCCTCTCAGATGAGAAATCTGCCAGGCATTGTTTCCTCATTGACTGTCCACCACTCTGGTTCTGAGAATTCTCTGCCAAAGTCCACACTGAGCCTGAATCTGCGTGGTGGAGTCTGTCTTTCCACTGTAGCGTCAAATCTGACAGCAAAAGTTGGATCAAATTGTGGCTGTAGAATATCATGGAATGTTTAAAGCAATGTTTGCAACAACATTTATTTGGAACTCCCTAGCCTTTTTAATTATAAAAAGAATATAAAATCAAAAGAGTAAAAATATGGCTTAAAATATTGGGTAGATATATTAATAATGATAGCACCAACTGCTAGAACATCTGCTGACATCTCACTGCTTTCACCTGGCAGAAGCTTGTTTCTTGATTTTGTGAAGCCCCATGGTGGTGGTGATGGGGCAGATGGTGAGGTCCTGGGCCACATGCAGTCACTCAGAAACCCGGATCCACAGAGGCTCTGCCATCTTCAACTCATGACATTTGCAAGATTGCCTTGGGTGTCAACGTCCATGTTGTATAGAAGGAGAAGGGAGAGAAGAGCCTGCTTCTGCTTTGCTGCTCACATTACAGCCATTGACAGGAACCAGCCACACAGCCACACTTAGATGCAAGGGTGGCTGGGCAAGAATGTGTCATGATGTGTGGGGGACAATGGCCGTCTCTGCCAAGCTGGCAATGCCACCTAGGGTGGCCACAATCTCAATTTGCTCAGAATTCTCCAGTTTGAGCACTGAAAGCCCCATGTCCTGGGAAATCCCCTCAGTCCCAGGCAAACTGGGACAGTTGTTATCCCATTAGTCAAAAATGAATTAACAATGTCAAATAATAATTTTTAGACAAAATTGGTTTTACATGAAATCAAGCATTTTGCAGATGATACAAAAACCTGAGTAAGTGATTAGAAAATTTTAAGAATTTATGAAAACAATGACCAGCAAGTAAAAGAGATACAATTGGCTGAAAGTAAATTGGAAATAAAATATTATAAAAACAATAACCTCCAAAGCTATTAAAAATCTTCAATATGTGAGTACACGTGGACACAAGGATTGGAACAACAGACACTGGGACTTCTTTGAGGGTGGAGCTGGGAGGAGGGTGAGGATGGAAAAACTCTTCATCGGGTGCTATGCTCACTACCTGGGTGACAAAATCATTTGTACACCAAACCCCAATGATTCGCAATTTGCCCATGTAACAAGCCTGCACATGTACCCCTTGAACCTAAAATAAAAGTTGGAAGAGGCCGGGCATGGTGGCTCACACCTGTAATCCCAGCACTTTGGGAGGCCAAGGTGGGTGGATCACGAGGTCAGGAGATTGAGACCATCCTGGTTAACACAATGAAACCCCGTCTTTACTAAAAATACAAAAAATTAGCCAGGTGTGGTAGCGGGCACCTGTAGTCCCAGCTACTTGGGAGGCTGAGGCAGGAGAATGGCGTGAACCCAGGAGGCAGAGCTTGCAGTGAGCCAAGATCGCGCCACTGCACTCCAGCCTGGGCAACAGAGCGAGACTCTGTCTCAGAAAAAAAAAAAAAAAAAGTTGGAAGAAAAAAATCTTCAATATGTGAGAAAATGAGCAAAAATGCTTAATAACACACAAAAAATATTGCTGAACTGCCCATCTAGTAAAATAAAATCATCAATATCTGAAAAAAAAAAAACCCAGTACTATTCACTTTCACCAAGTCAATGTGTTATTTTAAATGACGTGTTTCAGCCAGTGTTTCCACCCATTTGTTTGATGCCACCTCACCCGGGCCCTGCTCTGTGTTAACTGTAGAGTGGGTCCTGATTCTCTGAGAAGCCCTCTCAAACCAACCTACCCACAGGTAATCACTACCTTACCTCTTCCCCAGCTCCTTTTTGTTTTAACATGTTTAGTCAGCTTTGCCTCTTGAGGTCTCGTTCTCCTCACCTGCATGATCATTTCTCTCAAGCACAAAGGCAAAGAGTTTCCTTGGGGTGTACTCTCCTCCCCCACCCTCCAAAATATCTCAGTCCAAAAGGCAACACAAAGCAAAGAAAGTCTGAGATCTAGTTCCCACATTCTCCCCAGAAGGAAGAGATGCTTCATTGAATACCCTGCTTCCCTCAACCCCCTAAACACATACACACACACACACACACACACACACACACACACACACACACACACACACAGAGAGAGAGACATCAGAATTCATCTCTCCCTCCCATATGCTTATACTTCCTTTGGGCTTCCTCTGAGTGCCTTTCATGGGCTGCTGGGAGCATGTGACTTCCCCTTTGCTACTCCTGAACTCCTTAAGGAATTCCACGTTGCACCTTACCCCTCTCAGGAGCTCAAAATGCATTCCATTGTGTTGAAGTTTGACTTGAAAATGTTAGATGAGGACAGGATCCACAAACTTTAGTCTCATGATAAAATAAAATTCTCTAGGGAGACTGGAACAGCTATAGCATTTGCATTTAAACAATTTGGCAATTTCTGTGAGAAATTTGAGCTCTAGAAGGCTACATGGACAAATCCATAAATTCTGGCTCTCAGCTTCAGCTATTGGGAACCATAAAATTTTCATTCTTGTTTGTGGCCTTTCAGTTTTCAGAGCACTGACTCCAGCTAAATTTCCCGGGCACTGGGGTTTATTTGCTTAGGTCATTGCTGATTTAAAGAAAGTGAGTGAGGCTGAACCAGCTTTTGCTTTTCACAGCTGTGAATCACAGCTGTGAATCCCCAGGGTGCTGAAATAACAGTACGGTGTGCTAATCCAATCTGTGCTTTTCCTAGGGGCTGTCATTACTGCAAAATGAGGTGAGCTGGGTGCATGAAAATCTCCAAGGTGGCTACAACACTGTACAGTTAGAAGTGATGCAAAACCATGTCCAGGGCTTAATGAAGGGTGTGATCAGAGGAGAAAGTAGCCAGGGACCCAGGGGCTATTCTACTATAGCCACTATATGTACTATACATACACACACATATATATACACTATAACCTCTATACATACTAATATACCTACTATATACAGTGGTATGTGTATATATCAATAATTACTTTGGCTGCTACTGTAGTTACTCCCTGCTGTACTGTCAAGTCTGTCCAGCGTTCGGCTACCCTATTCTCACCACACTGGCCTCTTTCAGCACCTTGAGTGTGTCATGCTGGCTCCCAAGTCAAATCATATAGACAGGCCCCTTTCTTAAAGCCCACCTTGCCATGATGGAAGACAAGCCCCTCTTACAATACCAGATGCCATAGTGATCGCTGGAGTGGTATATCCGTTACAAGCCCTTTTTGGTATATCAATGAATCTCACTGTTGTTGACTGAATTGTGTCCCTCCGAAATTCATATGTCACCCTCAGCACCTCAAAGTATGACTGTATTTGGAGACAGAGCCTTTAAAGAGGTGATGAAGTGAAAATGAGGTCATTAGGCTGGGCCCTAATCCAACATGACCAGTATCCTTATAAGAAGAGGAGATTAGGACAAGAGACAGGTACAAGGGAAAGACCATGTGAGGACCCATTAAGAAGGCAGTCATCTAAAAGCCAGGGAGAGGGGCCTCAGAAGAAACCAACCCTGCTGATCAACCCAGCCTGATCTTGGACTTCTAGCCTCCAGAACTGTGAGAAAATAAATTTCTGTTGTTTAAACCACCCCATCTATGGTATTTTGTTATGGCAGCCCAAGCCAACTAAGTAAGACGCTCATACAACATGGAACAGAATCCTCTCAAGACCTCTACTTGCACACAACATTCCACGGCCCCAACTTCTTACACTTGGCTCCACTGGGCTGAGGAACACTCCGCTGTTCTACCTTGGGCCAGCTAATTGGCCCAGGCAGATAATCCAGACTGGTTAATCTCTGGTACCTGGCAGCCCACTTCTGTACAGTGACCAAACATTAAGAGGTAGGGGTTAACTGAGGCGCCCGTAATCCATGCTGACTGCCTGTCTCTGTGTCTACATGGTACCAAAGGTTAAAAAGTATTAAGAACCTTAACCATGAACTTGAGGTTCCAGGGTTACAGACTTGATGCCCAATCCTATCCTCAAACATAATACTTGCTTTCATCCCTGGAGCCAACTCGTGGATCTGAAGTTTCTCAAAGAGAAAAGCTTGTCATAAGACTGGTCAGCTGTCTGATATCAAGGCCTTTTATGGGGATCAATCAATGATTATTCATCAGTTACCCCTGGCACTGTGGGAATTTCAAGGAAATATTGTACTTGGCTCCTGTCCTCAACATGGTGACTGTATAGTTGGGATTGATGTGGTTTAAGATCTTCAAAAGTTAAACAAAAATAAAGGAGCTGAGTAACTAAGCAAAGGTCAGAACTGATGCCTGATTCTGTCTCTCATTAGCTGTATGATCTAAGCAAATTCTTCAACCTCTGAGTCTCAGGGGCCTTCCTTGGCCCAGTGAGGATAAGAGAACCTTCCTCACAGGGTTATTGTGAGAATGAAACAAAACACCATAGATAAGAAGTACCCAGGGCAGAAATGGTGGCTCATGCCTGTAATCCCAGTGCTTTGGGAAGCTGGGGCAGAGCATCACTTGAGGCCAGGAGTTCAAGATCAGCCTGGGCAACATAGCAAGGCTCCATATCTACAAAATAATTTTTAAATATAGCATGGCATGGTTGTGAGTCCCTGTAGTCTCAGCTACTCAGGAGGCCCAAGGGGAGGAATCCCTTGAACCCAAGAGTTCAAGGTTACAGTGAGCTATGATTGCACTACTGCATTCCAGCCTGGGTGACCGATCAATACCCTGTCTCTAAGAAGAAAAAAAAAAGAAAAAGTTTTCAACTAAGTGCTTGGCACCTAGTAAGTGCTTCATTTTAAAAAAGAAGAAAATCAACAAGTGCAGGCCATGTATGCAACAGCAGTGAGTGGGAGATGGTCATAGGACCTTGTTCTAGTGTTCGCCCAGTATTTACTGAGCACTTAGTATGTGCTGGAAACATGGCTCTGTGTTGGAAACACAAGAAAGACCTGGTTACAAGCTGCTCCCAGTCTGGTGGAGGCAGGCAGGTAAACAAGAAATAAGAGACCAGTACTGAGTAGGACTTGGGGTTTGTATAATCCTGACTCATCAGGCCATTCACTGAAGAGGCTAAGATGAGCCCATGAGGCCAGGGATCATTTTGACACACATGCTCAGAAGGGTTTATTGAGGTTCCTACCTCACTTTGCAAATCGGTGTTTTGTCTATAATGGCACCTTAGGGGTCTAATCTGGTCAAGGGTAAGACCTGAATTCAAGTGGGGATACATTGTAGTTTTCTGTGGTCCATCTGGATTGAGGTAGGGTCCCAAGCAGACCCAAGGGATTTCGGGAGTCATAGTCTAGCTCCTTGACAAGGGCTAGTGTACTAGTTGGTGTCCTCCAAACAGAACCAATAGGAGACTATCTATCATCTATCTATTTATCTATCTATCTATCTATCTATCTATCTATACACACACACACACATACCTATTGAGAGAGCGAGATTAAGAGATTTATTATAAGCTACTGGCTCACACAGTTATGGAGGCTAAGTCACAAGATCTGCTGTCTGCAAGCTGGAGACCCAGGAAAGCCAGCGGTGTCGTTTGAATGAAGGTCTGAGAGTGGGAGAGCTGATGGTATAGATTTTGGTCAAAATCTGAAGACCTGAGAAACAGGAGCACTGTGGGCTGGAGAGCAATGTCCTAGCCCAAGCAGTCAGATAAAGAGCAACTTCAACCTTCCTCCATCTTTTTATGATTCAGGCTCATAATGCATTGGATGATATATGCCCACATTGGGGAGGGCCATCTGCTTTATACAGTTCAACAGTTCCAATGCTAATCCCTCCTGGAGATGCCCTCACAGACACACCCAGAAAGAATGTTTTTTTTTTTTTTCTTTTTTTATTATTATTATTATTATTATAATACTTTAGGCTCTATGGTACATGTGCGCAATGTGCAGGTAAGTTACATATGTATACATGTGCCATGCTGGTGCGCTGCACCCACCAACTCGTCATCTAGCATTAGGTATATCTCCCAATGCTATCCCTCCCCCCTCCCCCCACCCCACAACAGTCCCCGAAGTGTGATGTTCCCCTTCCTGTGTCCAAGTGTTCTCATTGTTCAATTCCCACCTATGAGTGAGAATATGCGGTGTTTGGTTTTTTGTTCTTGCGATAGTTTACTGAGAATGATGATTTCCAATTTCATCCATGTCCCTACAAAGGATGTGAACTCATCATTTTTTATGGCTGCATAGTATTCCATGGTGTATATGTGCCACATTTTCTTAATCCAGTCTATCATTGTTGGACATTTGGGTTGGTTCCAAGTCTTTGCTATTGTGAATAATGCCGCAATAAACATACGTGTGCATGTGTCTTTATGGCAGCATGATTTATAGTCCTTTGGGTATATACCCAGTAATGGGATGGCTGGGTCAAATGGAATTTCTAGTTCTACCAGAAAGAATGTTGAACCAGGTATCTGGACATCTCATACCCCAGGCAAGTTGTTGCACAAAATTAACCATAACAGCTAGGTAAACTGTCATCACTTAGACCAAGCACAGCCAGAATCCAGGGATAGTCACTGGTCTCAGGATGGGGGCTGTACCTGAGATGGAAGCATCAGAAACCCTAGGAACAAAGAGCGTGTAACAGGAGGAGGGGAGGCATTAAAGACAATTGTAGTTACTGCTTAGTGGAGAATTTATTCTATGCCAAGTGCTTTCTAGGAGTCATCTCCCCTGAGCCTCACAGCAACCTTAAGGGGTAAGTCTTTATTACCCCTGTTTACAGAGGAATCAGAGGCTTGGAGAAATTAGGAAGCAACCCAAGATCTCATAGCTAGAGAGATCAGCAACCCAGCCCAGGTGTGACTCTGAAGTTCACATCTTTAACCTCTCCACCCCACTGCCTACAGGCGAGGCCCCTGGCATTCAGCAAACAAGGGCTCAGGCCAGCAACACTCTCAGGATAACAATAGCAAGACTAACTCCATTTCTTACCCATGGTGGGGGATAGATTCTTCCCGTATTTACTGACCTGGTCAGCACTGGCTACTGAGCCAGGGAGGCAGAGTTTGTAGGTGCCTTGCTTCAGTTACTTCTGTTGAGGAGGGCGGGGGGAGACAGTCATTAAGACCTAACAGCAATAACAGGTAAGAAGTGAAAAATTCAGGGCCTACATTTCCTCCATTCAAATCTATAAAATAAACATTTGAATGGCAAACTGTGTTTTCTACTTCCTACCTGGATGCTCTGATAAACAAACTCTAAATTATCTTCTTTTTCTCATGTTTAGGAGTTTTCCGGTGCTTCACAATCATTCTGATCATTCTTAGTGATATGGTGAACTCTGAGTAGAAATGGCTTATGTTTCTTCCTGCATGTCATCCATCCATGTAGAAGATTTCATGAGGAGTTTTAGCTGGAAGAAGCAAGCCAGAGAATGCATCTTGTAGTACCAGTCACTAGAGATGTTTATTTCATAAAGAGAAGTGTTGTGATGTTCACACCTATGAAACCAGTTGAAGTGGGCTTCCCACCAGAGGACGGCCAACAACGACCAACATAGTAGATGTGAGGATGTCCCATATCCAGAAACCAGATCTAGCCCCTATCTTTGGTACCAGAGGGAGGGACCCAGGCATTTTTAGGGCCTGTCCAAGCCTGAGCAAGAAGGAAATCAAGGCTTAGGCCATGCTGGGGTTTCAGGCACAGGGACGGGACAGGGCATGAGTATAGATAGAGCCAGCCCATAGCGGCGCTGAAGTCAATCAATGGCCAGTGCAGGGCAGCATGGAAGGACTCAACACCCAATTCCAGAGATAAGACAGCAGATCTGCAGCAAAGTCTGGACGGCATGGAGTAAGCCAGGTGTGCCTGGAACAATGGCCGGAGGAGACAGGTGCACGGGCCACGCTTTTTACAGTAACACCCTCACTGCCCGAATGAGTCTCCAGACTGGAGGAGAGAGACCTGTGAGGAATGCCCCCTTGTTTACACACATCCCAAAGCAGCTCCCTGGCTCTGCCAGCAGGGCTGGACATCTCCAAACAGGGTGATAACTCCTTGAATTCATTTCCTAGGGCTACCATAGCACAGTACCACACACTGGGTGACTTAGAACAACAGAAAGCTACTGCCTCACAGTTCTGGAGGCCAAAAGTCCAAGATGAAGGTGTGGATGGGGTTCATTCCTCTTGAGGGCTGTAAAGGAGGGTCTGTTCCTTGCCTCTCTCCTAACTGCAGCTGCTTTGCAGCAATCCTTGGTGTTCCTTGGCTGGTAGAGACATCGCCCCACCTCTGCCTTCATCTTCTCGTGGCCTTCCCCCATGTGCTATCCCTGAGTTTCCCCTTCTTATGAGGACACCAACCATATGGGATTAGGGTCAGCCCCAGTGACCTCATCTTAACTTGACCACATCTGCAAAGACCCTGTTTCCAAATAAGAGCACATACGGAGGTGCGAGGGGTTAGGACCTCAACATGTCTTTTTGCAGGGGGTAATACAGTTTAACCCATAACACACTTCTTTACCTTGCTTTGAGCAATCAGTGTTCCTCAAACCTAGCTCCTAGTAGGTATTAAAAAATACCCATGTCTCTACCCCATCCTCAGAGATTCTGACTCAGTTGAGCTGGGATGGGGCCCAGGTATCAGTAGTTTCTAAAAGTTCCTCCAGGGGACCCAAAAATGTGGCAGGTTTGTGCACCTCCATCCTGGGGGTGAAACATGGTGAGCAGCCAGAGACGGCAGGACAGAGTCAACAGCGGGAGAACCAGTCTCCTCTTCCCTGCCGGCAGGAGCTAGCAGCCTTGGAGAGAGCACTTGGATTAAAATCATCAGCTCTTTGGAGCAATATTAAATGATGGCTCTCAGTGTCTTGGGATGAGGGAGTCCAGGGCTTTTGGGCTTTTGAATCACTAAATAAAAAAGGCATAACTAATCTTTCTCTCCATGAAGATCCATCTGCCTGGGCCAACACTGAGGAGAGTCCTGGTGTTTTTAGAGCATACAATTGCCTACCAAGCCAAAAAGCCAAGGGTTTTAAGTCAAGCTCAATATTACAGAGAAGACTGAGGCTGGCTAACCTTGCTGCAAGGTAAAACAGGAGATCACAGCCATATGTCATCCAAGCAAGAGAAAATGCAATGAAAATCTACACTCATGTGGCAAACTCTTTCAACAGTCAGAGGCCTGATTGTGTGCAGTCAAAATAATTTTGCTCTATTTTTAAACACTGTTGACATGAAAACTGAATTAATAGGGGCTCAAATTTGAAGGGAGAAAAAGGTACCAAAATCCATAATAAACTGACAAGCTAATTAATGTATCTGAACAGAGGAAGGAAACCATAGAAACAGATTGGAAATCATGTGGATTTCATTCATATGACGGAGAAAGCAATTGAAATATTCTTGTGCAAATTAATTAAATTTATAATGCACCCAGAATGCAAGTTGTTCTAGCTCCCTACTGAGTCCCATGGGAGAGGCTTAACATTGCCTCCTGACCAATAAGAATGTCTAAAATGCATTCTGACAATGTTTTAGAAGAAAGAAAAGACAAACATGCAATTGGATCACTGTCATTCAGCCTCCTTGGGCCTGAGCTTACAAAGCCCTCAAATTCAGGTCCCAGTGGAGTCTAGTCACACTGACTGAGGGGTAGGCACTGTGGTGGGGATCAGGCCAGCCCTGGCCTTTTCTTTCTCCTTATGCCCTCTATCCAAAGCTCCAGCCTGGGCAAGCTCATATTATACCCTGGGAATAACCAGGCCCCAGGGATGCTAAAGCCAGGATGTCTAGCCCATGTCAGAGCAGGTGGGTGGCAGAAGACTTTAGCTCCCCTTCCATTATACCCCAGAGGCAGCTGCCAGCCTGGCCCATGCTGAAAGCCACCCCCATGTCCAAGCCGAGGTGGGCAGGCAGTTTTAGAAGAACCACAAATTTTATAAGACCAGGAATGTAGACGTAATTTGGCTAAATCAACTTTTAGACAAGATTGTTCCAAAAGTACCTGAAATTAGCTTTAAAAGATATATTATTTTTGTTTTAAAATTCACCTTGGCTGGTGAGTATTAGTTAATATTATTTTGGTTACAAATAACAAAAACCCACTTAATGAGAGAAAAAAGAATTTTTTGGAAGGAAAAGCTCAGAGAATTCAAAGGAGAGTTGAATAACTGGGGTTCAGAAAAGAATCCGTGACAGCTTGGGGCCCAAAGTAGGAGACTCAGGTGCTTTGCCCACTCCCAGCCTTTGGGTTTCTTATTTCTAATCTAAGAGAGAAAAGCCTGTAAGGCAGAGGGCCAGGTGCTCTGTCTTGGCCAACTATCTAGGCCAGGGTTGCTGTGTAACAAGGTACAAACCTGGCTACCAGGGCCTGCCCCTGTGGATCTGGGCAGGCAATGGAAGGGCCTTTGCAGCTACCTCAACTGCTGTCTACCAGTAGGGGCTGGGAAAAAGCTGAGTGTGCCATATGCATTTATGCCCTTGGTCATGCCTGAGTTCCTCTCTGCCTGGTGTGTGCCCTCGCCTCCCCACCCCCTGCCAGTCCTTCGCAGCAACTCCTGGGTGAACCCTGGTCCTGTCCCTCCAAGTCACAACCGAGCAATTCTCCTTGAGGCTCCCGCAGGCCTTGCTTCTGCCCCTCTTGAGCACTAAGGACAGCCCTGTCTCAGCCTTCTACATGCTCTCTTGCAGGCTGTCCTGTCCCTTTAGATTTATCCCCAATCTGGTCTCCACCTGCTCCATTCCACATGCAGCTCTGATGAGGCCACTCCACAGATCAGACACTTGAGGGATAGGATGCACTTTCCCTCTAAGGAAATAAGAACCCTCTCCAACCAAGCCCCTGCCTTGTCTAACATCCCCTCCCCTCCTGAAAACCTTTTCTGCCCAGCACTCGCTCTGCTGACATTAGGCACCCCTGCTCTAGGGCCCCAGGCATGGCTCCAACAGCACACTCACCACATGATAGAAATTCAGTCTCCCTCCCACTCAGACGCGACGCTACATATGATTGCTTGATTTTTAAAAATCACTTGCACCTAGCCTAAGGCATTCGCCCAAAATCTATGCTGAAAAAGTAACAATTTTGGATGAATGGATGAATGAATTAATATATGCATGAGTGAATTAATATTTTTTGTTATAATTAACTGATTTCAGCCTCTCTTCTCCACAAAGATGCTAAGTTTTCCAGATCAGACATGAGATCTGAGTCAAATTCATTTTCAGCTTATACATACTAAGGAGTCCAGCAGTGCTTGTTCCTGTCCCCTTTCCACACGACTCCCTTTGTTGTGCCTTCAGCCCTGGAGCACTCCATAAATATTAGATGAAAGGATACTCTTCTGAGATTCTGTGACTGGTGCAGATGTGGCTTGTGTCCTTGAGGACTAGGTCTGGGCTGGGAGCCCTTGCCTAATGCCAGATAGAAACAGCCTACATGCTAGTATTAAAACTCCACAGTCATTCAGCTGGAGGTTTTCCCTTAAGTCACAGTCATAGGTTCAGGAAATCCTTGATCACAACTTACCCAGGGAGGTGTTCAAATGTTCCCTCCCTTACCCCATATGAAGCAAGAGCTGAGACTCAGGAGTCAGGGAACCAGGCCAGTCTCACCCTCTGCAGGACTTTGTCCACACCTCCAGTAACTGTTCTCATCGCACCTGTCCTTTCCCTGCCATAACAGTGATTACACTGCTCTCCACACTATGATTCGTGTGCTGACTATATGCCCACAGGAAGGTGACTCCCTGTGCAGACAGGTACTATGCGTATCCTCTTCCCTGCCAACTCTCAGCACCTAGCACCATGCCTGGCACATGGAGATGCTCAGTAAATATTTATTTAATAAACAAAAAAGAAGGAAGGAAAGACAGAAAGGTACAATGTGGGCAGAGGATGGACAGACCAATGGAGACAGAGGGGGCAGAGAGAAGGCAGGCAAGAAGGAAATTTTTCTTACCTCAGTTTCCCCATCTGTGAAAATGAGCCAACAATTCCTGTCTCCCAGGGTTGCTGGGATGATTAAATACATTGACTATTTTCTCCTTCTTCTGTCTTCCTGTAACCTTTGTACACACTATAATTACAAAACTTAACACAGATATTTGTTTGCATGTCTGTCTCCCTGTTAAACTGTGAGCTTCTCTAGAGCAGAGACTGTTTCTTCTTTCACCCGGGTAAGCCCTGCATCAGCTGCTGGCACCCGGCACACAGCAAGCTCTCAGCACCACCTGTGTGCTTCCTGCCCTCTCGGGAGTACTGAGGCCTGCCATGCACTCACCACAGGGGACCTGGCTGAGGCAGCCAACCCAGATGTCCACCCAGTGCCCACCCTCCCACCGTGCCCCCACCAGCCCAGCTCCGTAGCCTCAGCTGCCTCCCTTAATGAGCAGAGATGAACTGAATACCCTGCCCAGGCCTGCAGAGGGGCACGCAATGGGAGAAGCAAAATGTGAGACCAGTGGGGAATCAGAACAATGTTGCTGTTGTGATAAGAACAAAGTGCCAGGACTCATGGGCCCACCTGCTATTTTGCATAAATTTGCATCCCAGACTCAGTGAGTTCTTCTCAAGCTTATTGTGTGGTCAAAGCTCTCCTCACTGGTGGGCGTGGCCAGCCTCTCTCTCACCCCAGGATTTCAGACCAGAGGGCCCTGCCGCTACCTCCAGGGCTTGGCTCACTCAGCCCTGATGCCCACTGCTGTGGCCGTGGCCGTCCCTAGTGGGTGGAGGACCTCCTGGAACCGGCAGTGGGTTATGTTTCTCCAGGAGATTTACCTTCCTATTGATGGCAGGTTTTGCCCTTGTTCAAACAAGGCATTCCCAGCTTTTACAATAAGTAACAGCAGGCTTCAGGGGCATGCAGAAGGATCTGGAGGTTTCAGAAACTGAGATTCACCACCTTTACCATCCCTTGCTATGATGGTTAATTTTATGTGCCAACTTTGCTGGACCATAAGGTGCCCAGATAGTTGGTCAGACATTTATTCTGAGTGTGTCTGTGAAGATGTTTCTGGATGAGATGAACATTTGAATTGGTTGATTATGGAAAGCAGATTGCCCTCCCGCATGTGGGTGGCCCTCCTCTCTTTTGGAAATCCTGAACAGAATAAAAGGTTGAGTAGCAGGGAACTTCATCCTGACTGCCTCGAGCTGGGACACTGAGACATTGGTGGTTTTCTGCCTTTGTACTCAAACTGAAACATTGGCTCTTCTTGGTCTCAAGACTGACAGCCTTCAGACTGGAACTGCACCATTAGCTCTCCTTGGTCTCCAGCTGGATGACTGCAGGTCTTGGGACTTCTCAGCCTACATAAACATATGAGCCAATTCCTTCTCTCTCTCTCTCTCTCTCTCTGTCTCTCTCTCTCTCTCTCTAGCTCTCACTCTGTCTTCTGTGCTGTGTGTGTGTGTGTGAGTGTGTGTGTGTGCGCGCACGCGTGGGTTGGTTCTGTTTCTGTGGAGAGCCATCTGTAATACACTTGCTGGGGAGAACATAGTGTGGTCATGGACAACAGGCTCAGGCCTGCCCTCCTGCCTTTATGCACCGTCCTGAGGGTGCCACCAGAGGTGGTGACCCCACTGCCACCAGAGTCAGTGCTAGAGCACAGACACATGCATACACATGCATACCTTTGCACATACATACTTGTCCCCAGCCCTTCCCCCTCAACTCAAATTTCTTTCTTCCTCTGAAAGAGATACCTTCCCAACAATACCCAACAAATATCACTGGATGAGGGGAATTTTAAGGACTCTTGGCTTTTCTCCTTTATATTGTTCTATATTGTTAAAATGTTTTTCTTTTTTTTTATGATATTTGTTTGTTTGTTTGTTGAGACAGAATCTCACTCTGTCACCCAGGCTGGAGTGCAGTGATGCGATTTCAACTCACGGCAACCTCTGCCTCCTGGGTTCAAGCGATTCTTGTGCCTCAGGCTCACGAGCATCTGGGACTACAGGCATGTGCCACTATGCCCAGCTAATATTTGTATTTATGGTAGAGACAGGGGTTTCTCCATATTGGCCAGGCTGGTCTCAAACTCCTGGCCTCAAGTGATTCCTCCACCTCGGCCTCCAAAAGTGTTGGGATTACAGGCAAGAGCCACTGTGCCCAGCCAAAAATATTTTTCAAATGACCATAAGGAACATTTACCTGACAGGATCGTTATAAAGATTAAATGAGATAATGCTTGTAAAAGGCTTTGCACAGCATTTCTCAATAAAAATAGGCTCTTATTTTAGAAATCTAACTAAAAATAATAATACAGTTATGCACTGCACAATAACATTTCAGTCAATGACAGACCACATACACGACAGTGATCCCATGAGATTATAATGGAGTTGAAACATTCCCAGCACCTAGTGATGTCATAGTCATCATAACATCATAGCATAACTCATTATTCACATGTTTGTAGTAACGCTGGTGTAAGCCAATCTGCTGTGCTGCCAGTCATATAAAAGTATAGCACATGCAATTATGAACAGTATGTAATACTTGATAATAAATTACTCTGTTTCTAGTTTATGTATTTACTATACCATACTTTTAATCCTTATTTTAGAGCGTACTCCTTCTACTCATGAAAAAAAAAAGTTAGCCGGGCATAGTGGCCCATGCCTATAGTCCCAGCTAGTCATGAGGCAGGAAGATCACTTGAGCCCAGGAAATGGAGGCCAGTTTGGGCAATCTGGACAAGATGCTGTCTCTACAAAAAGAAAAAGTTTTTAAAACTTTTTTAAAGACTGTAAAACAGCCTTTGTCAGGTCCTTGAGGAGGTATCCAGAGGAGGGCATTGTTGTGATAGGAGGTGACAGCTCCATGCATGTTATGGCCCCTGAAGACCTTCCAGTGGGAACAGAAGTGGAGATGGAAGACAGTGATATTGATTATCCTGACCCTGTGTTGGCCGAGGCTAATTGCAGGTGTTTATATCTTAGTTTTTAACAAAAAAAAATTAAAGAATAAAAAAAAATTTTAAATAGAAAAAAGCGTATAGAATAAGGACATAAAGAAAGAAAATATGTTTGCACAGCTCTACAATGTATTTGTGTTTTAAACTAAGTGTTATTGCAAAAGAGTCAAAAGTAAAACAAAATTTAAGTTTATATAGTCAAAAAATTACAGGAAGCTAAGGTTAATTTATTATTGTAGATAGAAAAATATTTTCTAAATGTAGTGTAGCCTACGGGTACAGTGTTTATAAAGTCTACAGTAGTGTACAGTAATGTCTTAGGCCATCACATTCATTCACCACTCACTCACTGACTCACCCAGAGTAGCTTCCAGCCCTGCAAGCTCCATGCATGGTAAGTGCCCTATACAGGTGCGCTATTTTAAAATCTTTTATACTGTATTTTTACTATGCCTTTTCTATGTTTAGATTTGTTGAGGTACACAACTACTTCCCGTTGGGTTACAATTGCGTACAGCATTCGGTGTAGTAGCATGCTATTCAGGTTTGTAGCCTAGGAGCAATAGGCTATACCATCTAGCCTGGGTGTAGAGTAGGCTCTACCATCTAGGTTTGCATAAGTGCACTTTGTGAAGTTTGCACAATGATGAAATTGCCTAACAGTGCACTTCTCAGAACCTATCCTTGTTGTTAAAGTGATGCATGATAGTATATGTTTAAAGAACTTCAGGATTTACAAAGTACTTTCATATTCATTATTTGACTTAAACACAAACTTGAGGCACACTTATTATTTCTGGTTTACAGATTAGGAAACTGAGGCCCAAAGACATTAAAATGACTGGGCCCAGGCAATTCAGCAAGGAGCAATGTGGCAGGGTCGGGATTAACTTGTGGGACATGATGGGGCTCCTGCTCACTGACTTGACTTGCAGGGCCCCAGAGCAAACCCCCTGCTCACAGGGCCTTAGCTCCTGCTGCCTTAGTGGCACTGCAGCTCACACCTGCGTCTCTCTGAAAAAGAAGCCCAGCATTCTCTGGCACTTATCCCTGACTCTGGGCTCCCAGTTAACTCCTGAGTTTAGAAACCAGGCATTGGTCCTCTAATCCCCACAAGCCCCTCTCATTCTGTGGAATCTGGATAAACCCCAGGCCTGAGAGATGCAGGAGGGAGGCACCTTCCCCGGTGTGATTGGCAGGACGCAGAGCCCCAGGGCTAGCGTGGGACAGGAGGCTGCCTCTGGCAGGCAGGCAGGCAAGCATCTCACAGCTGCCCCACCTGGCTGCTGGGCCAGTCCCCTTGAGCCTGGGATAAGGAGCCACGAGTCCCCACTTTACCATGAATCCACTCAGGGCAAAGCTTCCTAAGTCTTTATTTTTTCTTATTTATATAATGGTTCAATATCTGCTGTTTTCTTATCTCATAGGGAAAAAGGTTTTGAGTAAAAACTAAGATCTATGTGATACTGTAAACTGCTTGGCATGGAGAGTGGGATGACAAAGTGTCTGTTAAAAAGGCTACTGTCCCTTTCTTTGATTGATTCATTCATTTGTTCAATAACTATGTATTAAGCACCTTCCATATTCCAGACTCTATTCTCAGAATTGGGAATAGAGCTACGAACAAGAAAAATCTGACCCCATCCTCATGGAGTGGAATGTCCGGAAAATTCAAACCCTAAGCCACCAACAGTCAGTGCAGTCAGAGCTCCATTATTATTCTGAGTATTTTCTATAGCATTTTTTCAATGGAATGTTCCCAAATGGAAGCAGCACTACCCTGCTTCTAGGATGACAAGCCCAGTGTATTGGAAAATACAAACTAATCTCAATACACATTGAAACAAACAATAGGTACCAACGGTAATTCACTGTCTAGTCTGTGATATGCAAAGTGAATTTTTGTAAAGGATATCTCATCCTGCATTTTAACAGGCATAAATAAAAGCCTGTTTGCTGTGCTTGAAACTGGTAAACGAGCTTTTCCACCAAAACATTCCTTTGCTTATAAACATGTTTTTCTCAAAAGTAGTTAAAATTATAAACATGTTTACCCCATTCCCAATAAACATAAGGCTACCTCCTTCAAAAGTGATAAACAGCTCTACGCCAAAGTCATAAACATGTTTTAGACTGTACAGAAAATTTATGGCATAAATTGGTAAGTTGTGATATAACTTGGAAACCACATATACAGCCAGTGATGTAATGGCTTAGATAATTTTGGAGTACAACCAATATGGTAGATCCAACCACAAACCATTAAACTATGAGGCAAGTCTAGAGTTCCCAGGCTCTGCAGTTAATACAGAGAACCGCTGCCAGACTGTGTGAGTGTTGATGACCCCCTACATCTTCCTGGTGTGTCGTGAGCTGGCTGCAGTTCACCACATGCCACCCATAAGGGACTCTGCCCTGGAGAAGATGGAGACCAAGATCTCTGCCAGTGGAGACCACTGGATGCATCAACAGAGAGTGAGTGGCAGCCAAGGCCAAGGGGGAGATGGGCCAGTCCCTGACAGGTGGCATGTGCCTTCCCCACTCAGCCCCCTCTTGCTGGCTTGCAGGTGCCCCTTAGCTTGTTGAAGGAAATAAATAACTGAACCCTGTTTAAACTAGGTGGTGTTTTTGTGTCTGATGATTCCCACTCGTTGACATTCTTTTTAAAATCCTTTTTATTTTTTATTTTTAGAGATGGGGTCTTGTTCTGTAGCAGACTGGAGTGCAGTGGCACAATCATAGCTCACTGCAGTAGAGAGCTCCTGGGCTCAGGTGATCCTCACGCCTTGGCCTCCTGAGTAGTTGGAACTACAGGTGTGCATACCACTCCTTGGCTTGCTAAATCCAGGCTCTAGCTTTCACTAAAGGTGTAATTCCTCAGAATAAAAAACCCATTTATACTACTATGTGCATTGCCAATCCCAACAAAGAGGTTCTGGGAAGTCTACTGTTCTTGAAATTTTCCATTTTTTATAAACAATCAGCTTTGGGCTCTGTTGGAGTGCAGCTGCTCCAAGGTGTGATGTAGCAGGCCCTGAAGGTGGGACATTTTGCCCAAGGTAAGAACCCTGGGAGAGCCCCTGACTTGTCCACCAAGACCTCCATCCCTCATATCCTTGTCTAAGAGGCGAGCAGGACCAACAGTCTTCATCACCCAAAAGGGCAATCCACCAGCCTCCCAGGGAGGCCTCACTGCCTCACTGCCTTCCGTCAGCAACCTAGCTCTGACACCCTGCTTCCCAGTTGGCTTGCTGGGTTCAGAGCACTGGGCACCAAGTCTGCATTTTGGTGTCATTGTTATTCACACAGACATTGTGTCCAGGTTCCTACATCCAGAAACATTCCAGAACAGTGCCAGCCTTTGTGGTTTCTCTGTGCTGCCTCTCCCACAGCACTCACTTCCCTCCAACCAAACCACATCACCGTCACTCTTGTGACAAAAATAGAAATAACGAAGTTTAGAAATCTTGATCTCACAGCCTCCCACCTCCTCCCACCTCTGATCTCCTGTGGGGCATGTTCGCAGAATGTGTGCAATTCTGCTTCTGCTTTTTTAATTATCCTCCTTACCTTGTCCCCTAGGCCCTGCTGCACTGTTCCAGGAACAGCCTGGAAAATGGAGGTGCAGCTTCCCTGGTACCCCAAGGGCAGAGCACATTACACATCACAGTGCCAGGGGCCCACTTTCATTTGCAAAATGCTTTAAACCCAACTGTTGCTCTCTCCACCTCCTCCTTATTTCCCTCCTTTCGTAACTAAAAAAAAAAAGTGATCATCTTGCTTTATCTTCAACTTGAACTAGAATGGATTGTGTTGATGTATCAATATGGCATCCTGTTCCCAGGCTCTTTCCTGAAGTCTGCGGGGTCTGCCAGAGACCACGTGCCCCTCTCCCCCAGCCCTAATCTCTCCCTCAAGCAGAATTTGTTTAAAGCCACTATTGAAAGACTCATGGAATTCCCCCAGCCCTGCTGTCCTCACTCCCACTCATGAACTCCTGTGCAGCTTCATAGCGGCTCGTGATTTGTTTTCTGAGATTGTGGTCTCAATATGACCAGGAACAAATGTTTCTGATGTGTTTGGCTCAGGCCAGAGTGTGTGGGAAATGAAAAGGATATACAGGAATAATAGCCAATGCAGTGGCTGACCACAGCCCATGGCATCGCCTGGGAGCTCCGTCTCTGGGCTTCGGAGCTTCAGGGCCACCTGGGCATGCTTGTGACCCATCAGTTTCTCCACTGTGTAATAACTCCACCAGGCGGCTTGCCCACATGCTGCCCAGCGTGTCATCCAGTAGCCAGTGGAATCCTGTACTTTGTGGGTTCACAGGAGGTCATGGAGTTTTTCAGAGCTGAGCCAAAGGGTCCTTATGAAACAGTTCAGCCTACTTCAGGGATGGCAAATGTGATTCTTCTCACACACCAACTTTGACTTATTGGAAGTGGCTCCAGGTGCTACTGAGAAGAACTGCAGGTCATGGCCGAGCTCACCGGGAAGGACTGTTGTAACAAATCAGGGATGCCCTCACTCTTTGGAGAAGAAGGAAAGACAGATGCCCTGTGCCCACAGCCCCTGGGCTGGTTTTTCCTACTAACTATGCTTGCCAATTCCTGAAGAGCAAGGCTGGCTTAGCGAGGACCAGCCTCACCTGTCTTGTTATCCAGCCTAGGTGCTAGGTAGAAAAATAGGGGATAACCCCAACTCTCCTTTTTTTTTTCTTCACTTTTAAAATCTAACTGTATAAAAGGGGTCAAAGTGCAAATTATACAGAAATATATAAAAAAAATGGGATGGAAAGCAAGACTGAAAGAAACAGAATATACAAACACAGTTTGATGCATTTTTTCCATTTTCAACCTTAGTTACTTTCTGCTGAATTTTCTCTGTTTTTAGGATTACTTTCCAAGCTAAATAATAATTGCTTTGAACTCATACCAAGGCCTTATTTGGAGCCAGAAAGTGTTTGAGGCAGAAGTGCTATTCACACTGGTTCACACAAATTCATCAATACCATGATGAGCCCTGAGCATGTGTCCCCAGCATTTGTGATGTCCCCAAAACACTTCTGCTATAGTCCTCCAAATTCATATGTTGAAACTTTACAGGAGGTGATTAAGAATTGAGGGTAGAGCCCTTATGAATGGGATTAGTGCCCTTATGAAAGGGCTCAAAGGAACTAGCTAGCCTTTTGTATCTCTTCTGCTATGTGGAAACACCTGGACACAATCATCTATGAGGAATGGGCCCTCACCAGACACCAAATTGGCCAATATCCTGATCTTGATCTTGATCTTGGACTTCCCAGCCTCCAGAACTGTGAGCAATGCATTCATTTTGTTTATAAATTACCCAGTTAAAGATAGTTTGTTATAGCAGCAGGAGCAAAGACACCTTCAATCTCTTTGGCTTATTACTTAGTCTCTTACTTCTAGTTCATGGTACATGGCTTCTCACACCACATCTACACTTTAAACTTCTCACAACCACAGATCCACTCTTTCTAATCAGAACCAAAATATGAGAATTTAAAAAATCACCATGCATGCCTCTAACATCTGCCCAACACTTTCTCTGATTAGTGACATCCACCCTTCAAGACTGTCAACCAACCACCTGTTGATCTTATCACCTAAATTTCTTTGACACTTGGCAGACATTTACCACTTTACATTCTACAAATGGTAATAGAAAAAAGTAACTCATTAAGAGCTGAAAAGACTAGCCACAAACTGGGAAAAAAAATTTTAAAAACCACCTACCTAAAAAAGGATTTACATCCAAAATATACAAAGAATGCCTAAAACTCAACAATAAGAAAACAATTAAAAACTGGACAAAAGATGTGAACAAACATCTAACCAAAGAAGATATACAGATGGTAAATATACATATGCAAAGATGCTGCCCCTCATGTCATCTGGGAATTGCAAGTTGAAACAACAATGAGACACCACTACACACATATTAAAATGGCTAAAATACAAAACATTGACAACACCAAATGGTAGCGAGGATGGGGAACAACAGAAACTCCCATTCATTGCTGGTGGGAATGCAAAAAGGCACAGCCACTGTAGAAGACAGAGGGGCCATTTATTACAAAGCTAAACATAGTCTTACCATAAAGTCAAGCAACTGACTCCTAAGTATTTATCCAATTGAATTGAAAACACAAAAATCTGCACACAAAGTTTATAGTAGCTTTCTTCATAATTGCCAAAACTTGGAAGCAACCTAAATGTCATTCAATAGGTGAATGAATAAATGAACTATAGTACATCTATATAATAGACTATTACTCAGTGATAAAAAGAAATGAGGTATCAAGCCTCAAAAACACATGGAAGAAGCTTAAATGCATTTTGCTAAGTGAAAGAGGCCAGTCTGAAAAGGCAACATACTGTATGATTCCAACTAAATGACATTCTGGAACAGGCAAAACTATAGAGACAGTAAAAAGGTCAGTGGTTCCCAGGGTTGAGGGAAAGGGAGGAGGGAAGAATTAATGTATGGAGCACAGAGCAATTTTAGGGCAATGAAACCATTCTGTATGTTACTATCATGGTGGACACATGACATTATGTATTTGACAAAAGTCGTAGGACTGCACAACAGAGTAAGCCCTAACGTAAACTGTTGACTCTATTTGACAATGTATCAATTATAACAAATATACCAAAATGCAATATGTTAATAATTGGGGAAACTGGGGACAGGGAAGAGGGGGTTTATGGGAACTCCATACTTTCTGCTCAATTTTTCTGGAAATCTAAAACTGCTCTTAAAACAGTCTATTAATAATAAAAAGAATATGGCAATAAGAGCACAAAGCATGGAAATTTAGTCAAGAATACACACAAGATCTTAAATTTTTAAAACTTTAAAATTTTATTAAAATAATCTATGATAGGAGACGATTTTAATAAATGGAAAGACATTCCACAGTCTTGGATGGGATAACTTATTAAGTTGTTAAAATTTTCCAGATTAGTCAATAGATTAAATGACATGATAATCCCATTTTAGTTGGATTTTTTTGAGGTGCTTAATAAACTTACTTTAAAATTGATCTGGAGAATTAATAAAAGTTTTTGAAGGCTAAATCAACTTTTAAAAAGAATAGTGAAGAGCAGAACTTGTCTATTATATAATAAGACATTTTTTGGCCAGGCATGGTGGCTCACGCCTGTAATCCCAGCACTTTGGGAGGCCGAGGCAGGCGGATCACCTGAGGTCAGGAGTTCAAGACCAGCCTGGCAAACATGGTGAAACCCCATCTTTACTAAAAATACAAAAAATTCGCTGGGCATGGTGGCAGGCACCTGTAATCCCAGCTATTTGGGAGGCTGAGGCAGGAGAATTGCTTGAACCCAGGAGGCGGAGGTTGCAGTGAGCTGAGATCATGCCACTGAACTCCAGCCTAGGTGACAGAGCAAGACTCCGTCTCAAAAAAAAAAAAAAAAGACATATTTTAAAGCCGTAGTTATGAAAGCAATTTGGTAAAGAGGAATTGACAATGGAATGGAGAAGAGAGCTCAGAGCATACCCATGTGTATACAGTGATCTAACATATGAGAGAAGGGACACTACACATCAGTGGGAAAGAACAATATAAATATAAATACATGAAAATTAAGGATTTCTCTTCAACAAAAGACATCATGAAGAGAGTAAATAGATAATGGCCAAAAGGGGAGAAAATATTTGCAATATCTAAAATTGGCAAGCGACGTATACTCTATGTGGACTACAAATCAAGAAGAAAACAACCACAATATAGAAAAATGGATAAAGGTTATAAATAGGTAATTTCAGAAGAGGAAACAGAAAAGTAACAAGCATATTATGAGACGCTCAAAATCATTGGTAATCCGTCAAATCCAAATTAACAGAATGAGATACGACTTTGCATCTATTAAACTTGAAAAATAAAAGTGATGGGAAATACTTGGCAGAGATGCGGGGTGTTGGCGGGGTGTAGAAGGATATAGATGTTCCAGAGCGTAGTGTGGAGCTACGTAGTAAAATTAAATATATGCATAGTGTATAACCTCCAAATTCTCTGGTAAACATCCTAGGGAAATTCCCGCACAGTCCACAAGAGCTGTCCAAGGGCTGTTTGCGCTGGCGAGGAGTTAAAGGTGATCTGGATGTTCATCACTGGGAGAGCAGATAAGGAAAATGTGGCAGTTGCACACTGTCGAGTATCGCCTAGAAGCTGGAAGCCAGGATCAGATGCATGCATAGCACCACACGGCTACATCTTTAAAAACGTAGTGTTTACTGAAAAACATTAGGGAACATAACAAAATACATAACATAAAAGCAGGTATGTAAATTTAAAATGCATGCACATAAAACAACAGTGTATCTTTTTCAAAGCATATTCCTAAGAGGAAACAAAATGACAATCAAGAGAGGGGTGCTTGCATGAAACAGTGTGACTATGTGGCATGAACTGAGGAGGAGGATTAACTCAACCCTCTGCACCTGAGACAGCAACAATTTATGTTAACATAATAACATAATAGTTAACATAATAACAAAGTAAGTTATTAAACAATTTAGTTTCTACAAGTTAGATTAAAAACTAGCTCTGAATTCAAGTCTAGAGACCTTTGTTAAAGTTTCCAACCTATTTCTTGCAAGACATTTAAAAACATACTTCCAGTTGGATGCGGTGGCTCACGCTTGTAATCCCAGCACTTTGGGAGACTGAGGCAGGCAGATCACTTGAGGCCAGGAGTTCGAGACCAGCCTGGCCAACATGGCGAAACCCCATCTCTACTAAAAATACAAAATTAGCCAGGCATGGTGGCAGCCCTCTGTAATCCCAGCTACTTGAGAGCCTGAGGCAGGAGAATTGCTTGAACCCAGGAGGCAGAGGTTGCAGTGAGCCGAGGTTGTGCCACTGCACTCCAGCCTCAGTGACAGAGCAAAACCCCATCTCAAAAAAAAAAAAAAATTAATTAAAAAAATAAAAACATATTTCTCGATACAACAGCATAGATTCATAGTTCAGCCAGTTACATGACGATTCCAAAGCCCCTTCTTATGCGAGCATGAAAGGACCTCGATGGTCCTTTCTTAAGTAAGGTGAGATGACAGATGGGGACATAGTCCAAAGAAGCTGATGCTTTCAGCCTTTCCTGCTTATCAGGTGCCATGCTAAGGCTGTTTGCTGTCATCTTCACAGTGAGAGGTAGGTATTATACACCCACTTTGCAGAAGAGGCAACTAAAGCTCAGAGCAATTCAGTGACTTGCCCAAGATCTGCCAGCCCACTGTGCTCTCTCCAGCACAGCATTCTGAAAGGTATCGAAAAGTAGAGAGGCCCAGGTTCATTTTGAGTCTACGCACTGTATAGCTGTGAAGTACTGGAGGGCCGTGTTGCAGCTATCAGCCGGGACAGCAGGAAGCCCAGCGGCAGCGCTTTGCCGTTGCCTTCCCGGAAGGACAGGTGGAGGCTCACCTGCACCATTTCCCATGAAGGACTTGCTAATTTCATCTGGCTCTGCAGCACCATGTGCTGGGCTACCTTGCGTTGCCCTCTGGCTTGCTCTAGCTGTTCCCTGAGACTTCTTTTAACAGTGCCCATGTCTTCCTCAGTGGGTGTGCTCTCTCTTCATGGCAAAATCCTCAAGGTCAGGGCTACAAATGGGACTCTTTCTGTACAACTCCAGACAGGCAGCCCATATAAACACAAAGGAGATGCCTACCTATTAATTATGTCCTAACTGAATTGAAATGCAATGCTTCTATCCATCACATTAGTTTGGTAGACTTTTGGATTTGAAAGTGATTTGTTTATAAGAATCGGCTAGTGAAAAATGTTAAACCATAATTTTTAAAAGTGCTGGGCCTCATAGCAGTCTACCTACAGGTGATTCACCACAGCATTCCTGGTAAATGTGGGCAAAGTGAACACGCATTACGAGCAAAAGAGTCTGGGCTGGCCATCGAAAGGCTTAGAATCCTACAGCCAAGAAGGATTTTAAGAGACCCCATCCCTTGTCTCCTGACAGCACCAAGACTGTGATGAAGGGCATGTGCCTTTGTGTCAAGGTGGCCCTAGGTTCAAACCCCAGCTTGGCCTGGTGGGACCTTAGGCAAGATCTTAAGCTCTTCAGACTTAGTTTCTTCATCTGCAAAATGGGAATGATAATTAATATATTCCTCATAGGATTGCTGTGAGGATTCATTGCAATTGTGAATGGACAGGGTCTAATAGAGTAGCTGGAACATAGTAAGTGCTCAATAATGTTCCCTATATATGTTGTTAAAATTACAAATAAACATCTCCAAGAATGGAGCCTCACTTAGCAGTATAATGAACATCCATCCCAGCAAGATAGAAATAAACATGATAATCTCTGCTTAAATGGTCAGAGACCACAGTGACTTACCCAGGTTCAAGGCTGAGTATACAGAAGAAAAATCACTTGCAGTTCATCTTTCATTCATTCACACTTTGAAATGTTTAGCCTATATAGAAAATATATCCTGTATGTTAAATTTCCCTAGCATTTTTCCCGAAGGATGCTTCTTAAAAGCAAGTTAGAATGGTATGTTCATAGAGTTAGAAAGAAATGTTTGTAGAAGTTACACAAACAACCTTTTTTTAATTTGGGAAATCTTTTTATAAGCTTCTCTCCACTGCTACCACTGGCAAATAGTGAATCAGCTGTTTCCCCTGGAATTCCTGCTACAGGGAGCTCACAATGTGACAAGGCAGTCCTCACAAGTTACTGCCGCTCCATCACCATCAACATCTAAAATACGCAGGCAGTGAGCAAGACTCTAAGTCCCATAGAAGGTGAGCCCAGGTTACTGGTTCACTGCCATATGCCCAGAACCTAGCAGCACAGTGATTTGTGACCAAGCAGGTGATCAAGAGATATTTGTTGGATGGATGGATAGGTGGATGGATGGATGGATGGATGGATGGATGGATGGATGGATGGATGGATGCATGGACAGATGGATGGATGGACAGATTAATGGACAGACGGATTGATGGATGCATGGATGGATGGACAGATGGACAGAAGGATGAATGATATGCCCTCTCTGGGTGCTATAGAATAAGTTAAACCTGTTTATTCTCCTTTCATACTATGGCTTAGAGAATACCCTGTCCATTCTCAATTGCACTGAATCTAAAGTAAAGATTTGGGGATATTTTATGTGATGCAATTATAGAACTGTAACTAAGACCTGTAAACAATCCCAGTTTTGGGTGTCAGCAATAAAACTCTTTAAAGTGAATTACCCACTGATTACAAGGGTAGTTGTCAAGTGAAAACAGTCCATTGATTTTCAAATATTAACACTTATAGATGCCTGAGAGATAATTATTAAGAATTGCATTCAGTTCTTCTTTAATCTGTAACCACATATAAGCTACCATCTATTTTGAACTTAATACAAGGCCTAAGTCCTTAATAGAAATGTATGTAATTCTGAATTGATCACAAGGACAGACTTTAGACAGAACCTGCTCATATTTTTCAAAAATATGTGTCTACTCATTGACAACATGGTCTCTTTCTCAAATTAGTCATTGGACTTACAAACTGTTGTATCTGAGAAGAACCAGATTATTAATAACTTAAGTTACATATATAAATTAGTGTATTCACTTTGATTAATAATAAATGAGGGAAGTCACCCTGCTCCGAACTGATCGTGCCATATCTTGCGTTGTTTTCTCTTTTGCAGAATTTCTTTTCATTTGCTGAAAGTTTTAAGTCATGCCCAATGACTGATTTATTGTTTTCTTCACAGGAGGAGGGGGGAAGCATTAGGTACCTGGTACCCAGCAAAAGCCCAACAAGCAAAGTTATCAGTGGAATTCCTCAATGTGACAAAGGGCTGGATGAGGGGTTTCTTGCTGGTACAACCAGGTCACAAGCCTAAGAAGGCTTGACGGGTGTGGCTGGCTCTCCCCCCATGGCCCTGCTCTGTTCCCGATCTGGGCTTTGCTGCCCTGGGCTGGGCTGCTTCTCCTGGCTCTCTGCAGGACCTCCAGGCTCCAGGAATTTGGACCGAGTGGTAGAGACATCGCCGGCAGAGACGGCAATCGCCAGCTTCCTCTCTGTGCTGTCTTGTGATTCAAAGCAGATTCTGCTCCACTTTTTTAAAAGGGGAGCACATGAATGCTGGAGACCCACAAGAACAGAGTCGAGCAAGGAAACGTGCAACAGTGATACAAAAGTCTGTGAGTAAGTGGCTCATTCGAGGTGAGCCATGACAGAGATTTGTTCATGGGGAGCCCAGGGGCATCAAGGTCTGATTGCTGAGAGTGTTCTTGTGGGAGGTGGGAGGTTATAAGAGCTGCGAGAACCCTGGGGCTTAAGAGTTTTGCAAATGACCCTGGGCTGGGACACACACACACACACATAGAAAGAAAGAGAGAGAGAGAGAGCCCTATGTACCAAGGTCATCCAAGCACTGCATTTGTACTTGGCTGTAGGGAGGAAGGGTTGGAAAAAAGAGAAGATGTTTTCTATCTTGGACCTTTACCTAAAATAGGCACCATCACGCTCAGTGGCCTTGCTTGCAAACTTCTACAGGAGGGTGAGTTGGAGAGAGTGAGTGTGAGTAGCAGGGTGAACTGCTCACTGGTGAGTCCAGGAAGTGACTCTGGACCTCTTCTTACATCAGTCTGGTACGATACCACAGTCAGACAACTTAACAAAAACTGCTGCTGGCTGGATGTGTGGCATGGTCATTGAAAACATTTTTTTACTTTGCCTTTCTCTTCTTGCATTATTTTCTAGTTAATGATCTCTCTTCCTTGGAAGAGTACATTTCTGGGGTAGGAACTATCTTTGTGAAAATATTCTTTTTTAGAGACTAATTTGCATCACAAGAATTCTGATATTCGAGGTACAATTAGTTCATGTATCAATATTTTAATGCACATAGGTATTCTCAAAATTTTATATACCACTCATAGAAGACCAGGATTTGAGTCACAGCACTGTTTCTTTCCCCATATAAATGAGTCACTGGGCCTCAAAGGTTCAATCATCCTCTTTATAGATGAAATATAATAACAGATACTAGTGAGATTGTTGGGATGATTAACTGCAAATGTACAAAGTCCTTTTTAACATAGTAGATAATTATTTATTATTATTATCGATAGACACAGCACAGCTATAAGCTGGCTAAATACCAAGAACAATGAGTAGGATTACCTCTTACATTTCTTTTCCCAACATAATGCTTTGCTTCTGATCTGACCAGGGCTTTGCTAAAGTCACATATCCAGTAAGTGGCCGAAGCAGATCTTCAGACCCACAGTTTGGCTGCCAAAGGACCACAGTGAGTATTTCTAATGCTGAAACAAGAGGGTGCAGCTCTGCAGCCCAGACGGGTGGACCTCAGGGTGGGTAACCAAGACAGCTCAATGCATGTCTCCCTCAGCCGTCCCCAGCCCCTAAAAACAGAGCTGGGGGTCCCAGTCCTCTGTGGGATATGGCCCTCTTTCATCACCAGCTTCCAGCCTACCCTGCATCTCTGCCCTCTGAATTGCAGGAACCCTCCCAGCCTCCATGCTGCCTTTCCTGATCACCTTCTTCCTCCTTCACTCTTGCTTCCTCCGAGCAAATGGCCACCTCCGTGAAGGAATGACATTGCTGAAGACTGAGTTTGCACTTCGTCTCTACCAGAGCGTGGCTGCATGTAGAAATGAGACGAACTTTGTCATCTCTCCTGCTGGTGTGTCCCTCCCCCTGGAGATCTTGCAGTTTGGAGCAGAAGGGAGCACTGGCCAGCAGCTGGCAGATGCCCTGGGGTACACCGTCCATGGTAAGAGGCCTGCTCACGTGCACACTCACTTACCCTCCTGTTCACACTCACACTCTCTCCAGCTCACCCTCCTGCTCACATTCACACTCTCTCCAGCTCACCCTCCTGCTCACATTCACACTCTCTCCAGCTCACCCTCCTGCTCACACACACTCACTCTCTCCAGCTCACCCTCCTGCTCATACTCACACTCATTCTCCCCAGCTCACCCTGCTGCTCACACTCACTCTCTCCAGCTTACCCTGCTGTTCACACTCACACTCACTGTCTCCAGCTCACCCTGCTGCTCACACACTCACTCTCTCCAGCTCACCCTCCTGCTCACACTCACACTCACTCTCTCCAGCTCACCCTCCTGCTCACACTCACACTCTCTCCAGCTCACCCTCCTGCTCACACTCACACTCTCTCCAGCTCACCCTGCTGCTCAGGCTACCTGGGAGATAGGGAGCTCAGCTCCCTATGGCGTGCACGTGGGGAAGAGTGATCACTGGACAGGTCTGTGACAGAAGGCATTCAGACTTTGGGATGGTGGTGACCCTTGAATTTTAAGGTTCCCTTCTAACCTAATAGGTTTCATGGCAATGTTTCAGTTTCATTTGACACGCCCTAGCATAGTGCCTTTCTAGGTGCCAGGCAGTGCGGGAGGCACTTACAAACATTAATTGAATTAATTGTCACAACAGCTCTGTTGAGGATGATAATTTTATTATCATCCCAATTTTAGAGATGAGCAAATAGGCATGGAGAGTTGAAGCAACATGCTCAAGTTCACAGAGCCAATAAGTGACAGAGTTGGGACTCAAGCCCAGGCTGCCTGGTTTCAGAGCCCATGCTTTTGACCAACCTGCTTTTATAGATCTGTGACTTCTAGCCAGTGCCAGATCTGCCAGCTTATTTCTATGGATTATGTATTTTAAAGCAGCTCTGCCGGCAGCAGCATGAGTCTTTCGAATGCCGGGTCAGCTTCCCCTCTGCTTACGCTCAGTGCCTCAGCTCAATGCCTGGCCTCAGAACCAATCCACCAGCTCCAGCTAAAACAGATACTCACACACATAACATTTTTCTTCCTAGACTAGGATCTAGGAATTCAGCAAAGACAGAACAAAAAAAAAAAAAAAGAGGCTATGAACTCTGCAGCCTCACGTTCATTCAAAGTAGAATGAAGCTGTCCTAGGCAGGGTCGTCCCAGCCCATCCATTCTTCACCCTGTGGGCGGGCAGGGCAGTAAAGCCCCACCACCTGTACTTGGGTGACACTGAGCACCTTTATTAATCTGTCTGGGCCTCTGCTTGCTCATATATAAAATGGGGATAATAATAGCCCTCAATTCACAGGACTGTCAAAAGCATTCAGTGTGATCAGGAGTGTTGAGTGTTTAGCACAATGTCTATGAACACAGTCAACCTCCGGCATTTTTTACCCTGTCATTGCATATTCTGGCAGGTCTAAAAATGTTCTTCCTGTGTGCAAATGTGCATGGACAAACTAGGCTAGGGCAGAGAAAAGATTTCACACAAAAATTCACTTCAAGCCAACTTACTTTGCTATTTTAATGTTTCCGACTAAAAGAATGCAGGTCCCCTGGCCCAGAGAGGGTGGAAAGATGGAGAGGAGAGCTCTGTGACAATTCCTCAGGTCACACCACACTATGGACAAGGGAAGTGTTTCAATTCTTCTCTGCAGACAGTCAACATTCCTAGGAATGTGATCTCAGAAATACATGTGACCTTCCTCGATAGAGTAAAATCTGATTATAAGTATGTTTTTATCCATTTTTTTCTTACTACACTCAAATGCAAGCACTTAAGGTAGGCTGATTCATGAGATCAAGATTCTGAGTCAGTCTTTTGCAATTGTGGATTCTCAGAAGCAGCTTTGGTAGAGAACATATTGTGGACAAGTGATGTCTGCCTACTATTGTCCTCTGCAGCCTCGTGGCTGGGGGCCCTGGCCAGGGTGGACTCTGGGTTCCCGTGCCTCCAGAGAACATTAGCCAGGAAACTCGGGGGTCTGCTGCTGCCTCCTGGCTTGGCTTCTGCAACATGAAGGGTGTCAGAGGGGACAGACCCCAAGCGAGTGAGAATTTCATCCCAGTGAAAACCAGCTGGAGCCAGGTAGTGGAGGAAAAGATACCCAGCATTTTGTCTTACAGGGAGGGTTTGTAGATAACTGCAGTGCTGTGCCTAAAAGGGAGTAGAAGCAGCCTAAGCGAGGGGGCTTCACTTCTGGAAACACTCAGCTTGCATGTGTCAGGAATGAGAAGCTTGGGGTAGGCAACTGTGTCTGGACTCACCAGTGGGCAAGAGCCCTCGTTCCAGCTATGGGATGCCTGGGAGAGGACAGAAGCTGTAGCTTGTGAATAATAACATGAAAACAAAATCCACTATTGATCATGGAAAGAAAGAAGCAATCTCCTGTATAAACAGTAAATAAATAGAAGTCCAGCTGCCATCCACGAAGGTGGAAGCTATCGACTCTCTCAAATGCTTATTATTTCCTTGACATTCTTGCAGCCTTTCACTGACATTAATAACACAAGCTGTCTGCTGGGTCTTAGGGAAAGGGGGGATGGGAGGAGTTCTTACCTTTCCTTTGTATTTCTCAAATTGAAAGCATAGTTCTACACAAGGCTGAATCCAAATGTTACTCAGGTTCATGACACACAGTTGTGGGAATGGATTTAAAGCCCCGTACAAGACATATTGACAGCACAACATCCCGGCCACCTCCCATCATTGTCACTGTGACATTGCACATAAATCTCCTGATGTTGTGTTTGAAACCCCATCACCCTGCACCCTGGACCTGCTGTTTTCCCAACCCTAGAATCTCTACTCCAGCACACATCAACCTTCCTAAAGCAGAAAATTAAGGAAGAATAACCTCTATTCATCTACAGGATGTTGGTAGTGTTTTTCTATTTGACTTCATTGCAGCCTGATTTCTTTCAGATCTAGCATGGTTTCTTCCCAACTTTTAATTGGTGGATCCAGGCTGATTCCTGAGCACATTAGCTATGACTTTTTCAAACCAGCTTTGTATGGTAGATGAACCTTATGAGCAAGAGTGGAGTTGCTGGCGTTCCATTTCAATGCAATGTGTGCTGGAGGTTGTGCTAACTCCTTACTCACACTCATCTTTGTCAACTTATCCCAACTTGTTCTTCACAGACAAAAGGGTGAAAGATTTCTTGCATGCTGTTTATGCCACACTACCCACCTCCAGCCAAGGCGCCGAGATGGAGCTGGCCTGCAACCTTTTTGTGCAAGTGGGAACACCGCTGTCCCCCTGCTTTGTGGAGCAGGTCTCCTCGTGGGCTAACAGCAGCCTGGAACCAGCCGACCTCAGTGAGCCCAATAGCACTGCCATCCAGACTAGCGAAGGGGCCTCCAGACAGACTGCAGGTAAAAGAAAACTGTTCATTTCAACAAGGCTAAGGCAGAGGGCTGCAGAGACAGAGTCTCACCCATCACTTGTCAGAGGCCATTGTGCTCAGACCACCTTCAATTACAGCAGAAGTTTGTCCTCTTAGGAGATCCTACCCTTGAATGACAAGAGGACACTAAGTCCCTTTCTGCCTCTCTTCCTGCTCTGACCCTTCCCCACACCAATATACACATGGGCACACACACACACACACGAGCCACGAGAGCACGCAAGAACACAGAAGTATGCTCTTCAGAGCCTCCCACCTCTGAGGACCCCACAGGCTTTCTCCCATGCAACTGTCCCACCACTGAGCTCTGCTCTCATCTATAATAAACCACCTGTGATAGCAAAATGCAACAGGAGCCAAAAAAAGTGGTTTCCTGGGAATTTAGGTTAAGGAAATAATTTAAGAAAAAGTTACACACAGTAAGATGTTTAGCTCAGTGTTATTGAAGAAAGAGACTTACAAACAGCCTCGCTGCCTGGCAATGAGGTGTGAATCAGTGTAGTACAGCACCTGCATGTTATACAGTTGTAATTATTATGAAAGATAATTAAAATCATGAACGCTTACTGAGTGTTTAGTTTATTTAGTTAGCACTGATCCAAGTTGATTATCTCAGTTCACCCTACAATAATCCTAAGGGGTAGGCGCTATTACTCTCCCCATTCTATAAATGGAGAAACTGAGGCACAGAAGGCTCAGCCTCCTGCCCAGGGTCCACAGGCCAGGATTCTAACCCAGGTGGTATGGCTCCAGCATCCTTGATCATTTCAAAAGTTTCACAGCAATGTGGAGAACATTCAAGACCCAGTGTTGGTTAAAAAGCAAAATAGGATTGGGAGGCCAAGGCGCGCAGATCATGAGGTCAGGAGTTTGAGACTAGCCTGGCCAACATGGTGAAACCCTGTCTCTACTAAAAATACAAAAAATTAGCCAGGCATGGTAGCATGTGCCTGTAATCCCAGCTACTTGGTGAGGCTGAGGCAGGAGAATAGCTTGAACCCGGGAGGCAGAGGTTGCAGTGAGCCGGGACTGCGTCACTGCACTCCAGCCTGGGCAACAGCGAGATTTCATCTCAAAAAAAAAAAAAAAAAAAAAAAAGCAGAATAGGAAGTGATATGTATACTATGACTGAATGGAAAACGGTGAGTGTGTGGACAAGGATGGCAGAATTAAATGCAAAAATTAACATCTTTTGTAATAAAGTTCTCTCTCGTGCTCTTATATTTTACCATGTCTTTTCAATTTACTTAAATATGTTTAATTCCCTGCTCACATCCTTGTGCTGCCAGGGCGTAAGGCCAGAGAAGCAGCTCTCAATGCAGGCTGATTGTCCTCTAAGAAAAAGGGGCAGTTGGCTCAGTTGCTCAGAGTGCAGAGTCCAGAGCCAGGCTGCTTGGGTTCAAATCCAAGCTTTCCATGGAGCTGCTAGGGTTCTATTTCAATGCAATCCACATTGCATTGGCTAACTGGGTGGATGGCGGCTTCACCCCTCATAAGTATGTGACCTTGCCCAACTTCTCGGAGCCTCAGTTCCCTCATCTGCGAAATAGGGAATAACAATAGAACTGTTAGGAGGAGTTGGTGAGGATTTGCTAAAGCACTTAGAACAGAGCCTAGCACAAAGTGTGTGCGTATTAAACAAATAAACAGCTGGGACAAAAACTATCCCCTTAGGGGTGGTCTGCCTGCTCCTCTTTCTGACACTGCATGAAATTTTAACTGCAGCCCTCCAAAGACCATACCTTGAATATTGTTGTCTAAGCAAAGGCTCAGTGAGAGATTCAGCTCAGCAGCGGGGCAGGGTGGGGACTGGGGGCGACAATGTGCAGGATCTCCCATCACAGCACATACTCCTTCCAAGGGTCTGCCTGGGGAGGGAATGTCTAATAATTCCTAGGAAATGGCCCCAAACAGAACCAGGAGCAGCATCCCAACCTGTTCAGAAAAGAATAAAAACCAGGGTCTTCAGCAACAGCTGGCTATAAACACATATCAATTTGCAATTAACAGATTTTAATAAATACGCTACCAATCCAACTCCAGAGATGCCTCACTGCCCCCACCTCTCCTGACTGGTCACCCAGGTGTCAGGACTTCTGAGTTCTCACTTTCCATTTCCCTCTCCACACCCTCATCCCCCAGCAGGGGTTGTCATTGTTGCCCCCATACCCAGCCCTACAGAGCCTCTGACTCTGGCCCTGTGAGGTTATCTTAAAGACTCTGGGTGTAGGATTTTTATAAAATGACCATATCGCTCAATAGTCCCCAAAAGTTTAGAGCAGCTCCTAGTGCCTTGGGTCCCTGACAGCACAAGGAGCTGAGACAGGGAATTAAATATTCTTAAGTAGACTAAAAAGATATTGTAAGATGAAGAGAGAGACCACCTTAAGCAAAAAGACCTTCATTTTCGCATTTTAACTCTGCACTCCTTGTCCGCACAGGCACTGGGTTAGGTTCAGTTTCAATGCACATTTAACCCACGGCCCCCTTGCTTTCCTGCTTGCAGGTGAGGGCCCCAGTGAGGGCCCTGGTGGCTGGCTGTGGGAGCAAGTCAGTGCAGCATTTGCTCAGCTTGTGCTTGTGAGCACCATGTCCTTCCAAGGCACTTGGCGGAAGAGATTCTCCTCCACAGACACGCAGATCCTGCCTTTCACCTGTGCCCATGGCCTCATCCTTCAGGTCCCCATGATGCACCAAATGGCCGAGGTCAACTACGGTGAGCTCTGCCCCTGCTGGTTTGTCTAAAGGGAGAGGAAGCCTGGGCCTGAGGGCAGGAGAGAGGAGGCCAGGTCCCTGCTCCTAAGCGATAGGGATGTGTTTCCACAGCGTCCATCTGCTGGACTGGGCGTGCATGGCGGAAGGAAAGACTAAGGTGCCCGGAGACTTTAGAGAGGAGTGTTGGACAGTGTGCTCTGACAAGACAGTGAGGACACAGATATGGAAGAGAAACTCAGTTTCATGCTTGACATTTCCTTCTGCACTAGTAGAGTTTGGACCAAACTGCCACCCTGGCAGGCACAATAGGCCAGGATTGAATTGCCTGCTCCTTTAAGACCGGGTACAGTAGTACCCTGTCCCCTTATCCATGATTTTGCTTTTTGAGGTTTCAGTTATCCGCATCAGAAAATATTAAATGGAAAATTTCACAAATAACTCTCAAGTTTTAAACTGCAAGCCCTTCTGAATAGTGTGGTGAAATTTCCTGATGTCCTTCTCTGTTCCACCTGAGATATGAACCATCCCTTTGTCCAGCATCTCCAGGCTGTCTACAGTATGCCCATTAGTCACTTAGTAGTCATCTCAGTCATCAGATCGAGAAAACGTAGTATATGCAGGGCTCGTTACCATCCTCAGGTTCCGGCCTCTACTGGGGTTCTTGGAGCATATCTGCGAAGGATAAGGGGGCACTACTCTATGTGGTTCTGCACGTGCCATCGTCCCCCCCATACCCAGCCCTACAGAGCCTCTGACTCTGGTCCTGTGAGGGTATCTTAAAGACTCTAGGTCTAGGATTTTTATAAAATGACCATATCGCCCAACAGTCTTTGGCCTGAAACTGCCTCCTGAGGGTGAGGTGGATGCTCCATTTTATTGTTTCCAGTCCTCTGAGCCAGCCTCTCTCAGGGTCTGACACTGGTTCGTTCTCCTGGCTCCTGGGACAGAGCTGACCTCTGATCCACTGTACCCTCAGGTCAGTTCCAGGACACTGCAGGCCATCAGGTGGGGGTGCTGGAGCTTCCTTACCTGGGAAGTGCAGTGAGTCTGTTCCTGGTGCTGCCCCGTGACAAAGACACCCCACTGAGTCACATCGAGCCACACCTCACAGCCAGCACCATCCACCTCTGGACCACCAGCCTGAGGAGAGCCAGGATGGATGTGTTCCTGCCCAGGTGAGCAGCTGAGTCCCCCTCACAGGTGCTGTGCAGCCAGCAGTCAGAAGAGCATGGATTTGCACACAGGTGGTCTGCCTCTAGGGTCTGTGCTTAGCCACTGGGATGACTTGTTTAATGTGTACCCCCAGAAGTTAGACCAAGAGGAAGTGACCCTAGAGTTTGAGTCCATTTCAGAGCCGCCGCTGGCTAGCTCATGGCACAGACTGAAATGAACTAACTTCCCAGAGTCTTTCCAAGACAAGATATTCTGCCTTCACTGGGCTGGACTGGAGTCCCCCAGGACCCCCTGATCCAGCCCTAGGCGGCAACCAGTTTTTGGAGAGGAAATGCTCGTGGTTCCCTTGTAGGAACGTTGCCCAAATCTTATTCCATCCTAAGAGTATACAACTGTCATTTTTGCAAAACCAAAGAGATAAGATGACTTATGTAATTGAGCAAATACAGATAAAATTCTGATCAGAAGCCAAATTAAGGCATAAAATTTTGACACTTTAAGTCTCTATGCAGAAGGTTCTCATTCTTTCTAAATGGAGGTGAACTCTCCTTTAAGAAGACCCAATAGGTACAAATACAAATCAAAAAGTGAAGTGGTGGCATTCTATGTTGCTTTTTCAAAACAAAATCTATTAGCAAAACTCATAACTTTACAAAAAGATTCCTCTTAGGGCTTCCTTAAATGATGAGCTTCTGTGATATATTTGAAATCAGAGTAAATTTATAACCATTTTTTGACCAGCATTAAGCAAGGAATGTTGTCCAGTAGCCACTAGCTGCCTTGGCCTCTCTCCACTGCCTGGGCTTCCAGTAGGCAAAGGCAAAGTCCTTGGCAGTACTCCCTCAAGGAGTTAAAAATAAATCTATGCACTAGAAGGAAAACATACAAAGAGAGACCCAGCAAGTTAAGGGCCAAGGTCTAAAGTGAGATCTGGCATAACCCAGGGCAAAAGGTGCACTTAACTCTAAGGTAAAGTGTATCTCTCAAAACTAAATATTTGGATCCCAAACCAAAACCCAAATACTGGATATTTCAACAGATCTCTCAGGGAGGGAGCAGAAGCAACCCTAATCTTCCTATTATATTTGAGAGAAACTCAGCAAGGGAAGGAAGAGCAGCGTTCCATGTCAAACGTAGAGAGAAAAAGGAGGCTGGTGCGGGAATTTGCCACAACCTTTTTGGGTTTAAGAGACAGATAGTGGGACTCATCCTCGAGCAGCTCTTCCCTGGAAGAGACCCCGGGGAAATTCCCAGCTCCACTGAGAACTCTCCACCGTCCTGATTCTACTTTTAGAAGTCTCAAACCCTCAAGCAGTGATCCTGAAAAACACTGGCAGGCAGGGAAGGCAAGGCAAGGCAGAAATCTTAGTAACACAACTATTAGTTAGCACTTAACCTCATTCTGATAATTTTTTTTTTTTTAATCTCCTTAAGACTACCAAGACTGCTGTCCAAGAAGGACAGAGGTTTTTAGGAAAATGAAGTTATTTCACAAGTAAAACTAACCAAGTTTTTTTTTTTGTTTGTTTTTAAGCTAGCTTTAAATCCTTTGGGGAACAAAACAGAAAAAGTAAAAACTGTCTTAGGTCTAGATTTAGGTATAAACTTTGGATCATGGTAGACACAAAGTCAGCTTTTAGGCAGGAATTTACCTCTCATTCTCTCAAATCACTCATTCTTCTTTTAGTATGACTTGCTCTGCAGTCAGCAGGCATTTTTTGTTTAAGAAGAGCAAAAAAATTTCACACACTGTGGGTAGCAATGCAAAATTGTGTGACTATGAGATGTGCTTTCAGGTTAGACATCACCAAGCAGTGCACTAGTAGATTCTGGATGAATTATGGTGTCTAGCTTCCAAAGTAACCTTTTATTTATAAATAAATAAAAAAGTGCATAGGGACTGTTAATCTTCATGAGGGACGCTTAGCATACTAAAGGAATAATCAAGAAAACCAAGAATGTGTTAAGGGTTATTTATAACCACAATCATGTGATGTCCCACAAGAAAGACTAATAATGCCAAATATGTATGTAATGAATAAAACATCTGATTATTAGGTCAACATAGAAGGCTGAGCATGAGCATGTTTTGATATTAGATATAATATATATCTTCTTAAAATCCACCAGATCCCACATATTCAAAATGAGTTTTGCCCTTCCTCCCAGGAACTGCTGATTATCATGGTGTGTGGTTTATGCTTTTCTAGGAGTGTTTCTTTTTTAGAAAATCAAGATATAATTCACATATTATAAAATTCACCATTTTAAAGTACACAATTCAGAGGTTTTCAGTATGTTCACAAAGTTGTGCAACCATCACTATTAATTCCAGAACCTTTTCATCACCTCAAAAAGAAACCCCATATCCATTAGCAGTCACTCCCAGCTCCCCTCCCCACCTCCCAGCAACCTCTGATCTACTTGCGCTCAATAGATTTGCCTATTCCAGAATTTCATGTAAGTGAAATTATACAATTACATATTGTACAATTATACAATATGTGGCCTTTTGTGTCTGGCTTCTTTGCATAATATTTTCAAGGTTCATAGTAGCATAAATCAATACTATCTTCCTTTTTATGACTGAATAATATTCCATTGTATTGATATACTACATTTTGTTTACCTATTCATAAATTTATAGATATTTGAGTGCCTAGACACATTTTGGCTTGTTTTAACTTCTTGGCCACCAGAAACAATCAAGTGCACATTTTTGTGTGTATATATATTTTCAATTATCTTGGATATACAACTAAGATGCAATTACTAGGTCATGTGGTAACCCTAACATTTTACGTTTTGAAGAACTATCAGACTGTTTTCCAAGTCACTGCACCATTTTACATTCCTACCAGCAATGTGTGTGTAATCCAGTTTCTCCACATCCTTGTCAACACTTGTTAATGACCATCTTTCTATTTTAGCCATTCTAGTTGGTGTGAAGTAGTATCTCATTGTGGACTTCATTTGCATTTCCCTAATGACTAATGAGGTAGAGCATCTTTTCATGTACCTGGAGAAATGTCTTTTTTGTAGAAATGTCTATTTCAGAGGTTTTTCCCATATTTAAATTGGTTGTCTTTTTATTATTGAGTTGTAATAGTTCTTTATTCTGGATACTAGTACCTTAACAGACATATGATTTGTAAATACTTTCTGTCATTCTGTGGTTTTTCTTTTCACTTCTCAACAGTGTCCTTTGAAGCACAAAAGTTGTTAATTTGGATGAAGCTCAATTAATCTATGTTTTCTTTTGTTTCTTGTGCTTTTGATGCCATATTCTATTGAATAGACAACATTGTCTAGTTAGGGTCACAAAAATTTAGGTGTATGTTTTTTTCTAAGAACTTTATAGGCTTAGCTCTTACATTTAGGTCTTTAATCCATTTTGAATTAATTATTGTATATAGTATGAGGTAGGGATTCAACTTCATTCTTTTGTGTGTATCTATCCCTTTGTCCCAGTATCATTTGTTAAAATGATTTTTCTTTCCTCCACTGAATTTTCTTGGCATCTTTGTCAAAATCAATTGCCCATAAATGTATAAGTTTATTTCTGGACTTTCAATTCTATCCTATAGGCATAGATATTTGTATGTTTGCCAGTACCACACAGTCTTCATTACTGTAGTGTGAGTCCTTCAACTTTCTTCTTTTTCAAGATTGTTTTAGCTATTCTGGGCCCCTTGCATTTTCATATAAATTTTAGAATCAGCTTGTCAATTTTTGCCAAAAATGCAGGAGGGATTTAGACAGGGATTGTGTTGAATCTGTAGATCAATTTGGTGAGTATTACTTTCTAACAATATTAAGTGTTCTGGGCCATGAACTCAGAATATCTTTCCTTCCATTTAGGTCTTTCTTTGTTTCTTTCAACAATGTTTTGTGGTTTTCAGTATGCAAGTCTTGCACTTCTTTTATTAAATTTATTCTAAGTATTTTACTCCTTTTAATTTTTACTCATTTTCAGATTGTTCTATAGTGTATACAAACACAATTGATTTTTGTATCTTAATCTTGTATGCTGCACCTTACTGAACTCCTTTATTAGCTCTAATAGGTTTTTTTGTGTGTGTGGATTCTTTAGGGTTTTCTATGTATAGGACCAAGTCACCTGTGAATAGAGATAGATTTACTTCTTTCTTTCTAACCTGGATGCCTTCTATTTCTTTTTCTCGTGTAATTGTCCTACTCATCCTCCAGTGCCATGTGAAATAGAAGGGGTCAGAGTGGACATTCTTGTCTTGTTCCTGATCTTAGGGGGAAAGCTTTCAGTCTTTTACTGTAAGTGTGATATTAGCTGTGGGGTTTTTGTAGCTGCCCTTCATCAATTTAAGGAAGTTACCTTCTATCCAAAGTTTGTTGTATGTTTGATGTTTGTTTGTTTTTAGTCATGAAAGGGTGTTGGACTTTGTCAAATGCTTTTTCTGCATCTATTGAGATGGTGATGTGGCCTTTGTCCTTTATTCTATTAATATGGTATATTAATCGGGTTTCATATGTTGAATCCACTTGGCATTCCTGGGATAAATCCCACTTTGTCATGGTGAGATTTATATGGTGTTGGATTCAATTTGCTAGTATTCTGTTGAAGATTTTGCATCTATATTTGTAAGGTATATTGGTCTGTAATTTGTCTTTCTTGTAATATCCTTGTCTGGTATTGGTAAAGGGTATTTTTTTACTCAAGTTATTTTTGTAGCATTTCTGCTTGATCTGCCTTCATAGCCATACAAGACAATCACTCTAATCTTTTATAGTCATATCTCACTTTTACTGATGTTTTTAGTTTATGAAAAATGATATTATCCAGTTTTATTACCCACCATAATCATATTTAGTTTCAAATAGCGCTTAATTAACTTTCTCAATATAATTGAAAAATAATTTAAAAATCACAATGGTAACAATAAGTGCATGGGCTGTGCTGGGGATTGTTCCAAGCACTTTACAAGGATTCATTCATTTAATCTTTACAACCCTACAAAGACGCATTACAATTATGGTCATCTCACAAATGAGGACTGTGACAAAGAGAAGTAAAGTAACTTCCCATGGAGGTAAAGTAACTAGTTTGCAGGTAGTTACTTGATCCAGGATTCAAACTCAGGCATTGGATTCCCAAGTCCATGCTCATAACCACTGTTTCAGCATTTAGAGGTTTCAAAAAGGATGTGTTTTCAGTACTTAAGAAAACTTCATAAGAGATAGTCTAAGATTTTTTGGGAGAAATGTCAGCTTACTTGGAGAAAGTATATTTCTTTTTTGGAAACTATTCTGAAGATTCAAAACATACCTTTATGAGAAAGTATGATACTTTTGTTTAAAGTATGAGTCATACTGTCTGGTATAGCAATGAAGACCTTTGATATTAAATGGTCTTGTTCAATATTTTTATTCTCCTGCAAGTTCTGTATTATTTATAGAAAAACACCATCTAATTTCCATTTTGATCTTTTTTATTTTCAAAGAAAAATAATATCAGCAGCCCTTTTAAAGGATCTTTCAACAGTAAATTTTTAAATGCCTTGTCCCTGGGGAAATATAAAATTGGTGTACTGATTCTTTGTGCTCAAAGGGTTTACTAGGAAAACCAAGGCTTTAAGTTCCATTCTTTTCCCACTGTGCTCCAAAGGCATAAACTGCACATAGCAAATATGAAAATATATTTTATCCAGTATAAACACTCTATTAAATAAAATACTCTATTAATTGTCAATAAGGCAATTAGTCAACAGCCTCTTTTCTGCACCTACTATATGTGAGATGCCACACGAGATGGGAGGTAGCAAAATGTAGGTGATTAGAGCATGGGCTCTGCACACACACAGGCTTGATTTGAATCGAGGTCCATCACATACTCATTATGTCATCTTGGGCAAGTTTCTTAAACTCTTTAAGTCTTGATTTTCCCATCTGTAAAATGAGGATAATAATAACATAGTTATATGAAGATGAAATGAAATAATCCACATAAAGCTCTTATAGTATCTAGCATAATGTAAGCACTCATTAAATATTAATTTTTATTAAGAAATAAAAATGAATTGGAGTCTGGCACAGTGGGGCACACCTGTAGTCCCAGCTACTCGGGACGCTAAGGCAGGTGAATCACTTGAGGCCAGAAATTCAAGTCCAGCCTGGGCAACATAGGGAGACCCCATCTCAAAAAAAAAAAAAAAAAGTGTTTAAAAAATGAATTGGGATAGCCACTCTTCTCAGGTAGTTTACAATAACATAAATGACACTAACAGGAAGCAGAATGTTCTATATATCATAAGAGCAGAACAAGGTGTTAATGGGGCTTTAAGAACCAAAGGTCACAAAATAGCTGAAGAAAAGAGGAGGAGGTAACAACTGAAAAATGGATAATAACTAAAAGACAATCAAAGTCAATGGGAAGACTTAGAATGAACAGCAGGAACAAGAGTACAGAGGTGGGGAAGAGCCCTGTGTGGTCAGATTAGGGCTTATGGGAAGGCGCCATGGAAGATGAAGCTGGAAATAAATCTGGTGGAGCCAGCCGGACTTCCAAGTTAGGGACTTTGGACTTCATGTGGTGTGTATGAAAGTATATTGAGTGAGAATTTTGAAAGTTGATGATTTGTTTTTGCCTTTTAGGTTTAGGATCCAAAATCAATTCAACTTAAAAAGCATTTTAAATTCTTGGGGAGTCACCGATCTTTTTGATCCACTCAAAGCTAACTTGAAAGGAATTTCAGGTAAAAACGGTTCTTCTTCCAAACTTTCTAGCCTTGTGTTTGGGGCAGTTTTATCATACTTTGACTAAGGGATTCTCATTTCCACAGAGCCTTCAGTGGTAAACAATCAGAGTCAACATTATGTAAAAGAATAAGAAAGGTGCTCTGTTTTATATAAGAATGTGTTGCTTCTAATAACAGTCAAATTTGGGTTAGATCTTGTGAGGAAGGGATGTTTCTTCAGGCCTTAATCGTGGTTTTCAGAGACAACCTTCACCATGGAGTCAATGTCCACAGTACACAGTAAACAGACCCTCCCTCTAACCGTCATGACTAGGAGTGTACCCAAGGCATTGCTGCAGCAATAGATTCTTCATTATGACCTCCTGCTGTCCCATCAGCTTCAGTCACCCTTTGCTTCTACACCCTTTTCCTCCCTCCTTCCCTATACCTTCTCTGTCCTCTTCTAATAAGCTGGTCTTGAAACCTTCCCTCATCTGTCCAATTTCTTTTCTTCAAATTACCCATACTCTTACAACCTTGCCTTAAAATGTTCTCCTTTCCACCAACCACATTGAATTTCTTTGCACAAAGTTGAATTGCTACTACCAATCAATAGGTGCTGTTTGCTTATATTATAGGAAATTTATATCAAATATAAACAGGGAGTGAATGCCAGAACCTATGTTCTACAATCCTTTCAAGACACCATTGGCTAAACTATTGCCAACTCAAAGGCTCAGGTTTGTTTCTACTCTGGATAGTAAATTATCTGTGCAAAGATTATACTGTAGCTGGTATTTCCATTGGCCTTGACATTTCCCTTACCTGAAGAGCTTGAAAATCACTATTTTGAATTCTAGAACATCATAATGTGGACTTTTCTAAATCTTGGCTCAGAATCTTCCTTCTTAAGCAATCACAAGAAAATTGAGATTTTGATCCACAAGAGAAGTCTTGGTTTGGGCTTTAGATGTGACCAGATTGACAGTTACTTATCAAATAAAACACAGGAGTGAGAATCTATTCTAGAGAGTTTAAAATCTACCAGCCCTGTACTCATTGCCTGAACACGCAAAGAGATAGCAAAGCAATAGTCAAGTTTGGGCATAGTGTCCACAACGATGCTTGGCACACAGTTGGATATCAAGTAAATATTGTTGACTTGGTCAAATGACTCAAACAGAAACTTTCCTTACTGACACAGGCATAATCTGACATTTCAGGCAAAGGAGGAATACTGAAGTGAAAAGATCAGAGGGCAAGGAAAGAGCAAGGGATGAAGAACTTAAGAGAATTCTATGTTTGACAATGTGCAAAATCTAACCAGTGTCTTCTTGCAACTCCATAGCTCAGCCATGGCATCCCTGTTGTTGGTGATTTTGATGATCAGAGTTAAAAACTATATTTTCTTCTACATCACTGTATTCAATGAATCACTAGGGCTTACTGACTGTCCCTTCATAACTCCTAAAGCTCTCCCTTTTATGTCCTAAAAGTACATCCTAATGTGCCATCAACCCTGTGTCCTCAAACAGGACTGATCTTAACACACATCATGTAGTTCCTCTATTGGTAAAGGCTTCCAAGGTCCACAAACTCCTCTGGCAAGATCTAATAAATAACCTAGTTTTAAAAGTACATTTTTTGATACCAAACCTCTTTTTTTTTTTTAATGCTATTCAAATCTACTTATATTTGCTCAAACCAGCAGAAAGGTAGGCAGGCAGATCTGGCTTATTTAATAATTATGAAGCAATTATCATGTGCCAAGTGTGAAGCTTGCATGCACATTTCCTACTGACAAAACATGCCAGTCTGGTAATTTTCTCTCATGAAGTTTTGTTCCTCTAAAGCAGGGGTCAGCAAACAATGGCCTACCACCTGCTTTTGTAAAGTTTAATTAAAACATAGCCACTCTCAATCATTCATAAATCATCTATGGCTGCTTTCCTGCTACAGCAGCAAAATTGAGTAGTTGAGACAGACACCATATGGCCTGCAGTGGCTAAAATATTTAATATCCGGCCCTTTATAGAAAAAGATTGCCAACCAAATTATTGCTTCTTAATGTCCTTCTTTAAACATAATCAAGAGACTAACCACTTCTCTGCCCAAATGGGCTTTCAACTTAATATTCTAGAGACAGGGCCACCAAATCTCTCCAAGAAATAGTTTCCTCATTCCTAAAATGGGGGTAACTACCACTCACCACACAACTTAATTGTAGAAACAAAATCATTTACTTATAGTATGACATCAGCAGAGACCTTGCCAGAGAGTAAGTGATCAGAAAATGCTGGCCTCTCCTCTCTTCTTCCAGTTTACAAGGGATTACCAAGCAGTTTTGTACTATTGATGGAACTCCAACAACCACAGCAAACATTTGGCCTTTCAGTCCCAAAGCCCAGAATCATTTTACTCAAATTCTCTTTCCCCATTTACAAGTCACTCATCTCTTCCTTCTTGGCATCAAATATTTTTTTTTGCTGCCTTAAGGACTAATTCAATATTATTTCAAGGCCCAACTGAAACCAGAGTGTAGTTTCCCCCCAGTCTCCTTGATACTAGATGTTATGCAGCTTTTAAGAATAATTCCAGTTTCACTCACACTGAAGATGCCAGCTAAAGATACTCTTCTTAAGCAATCCCACTGGCTTTAGGATCAGCAGGATTTGATATAGACCCATGCCTCCTAGTCCACAAAATACTCCTTGTGCACAAACTTGAAACTCTGAAGAAACTGTCTTGTTCTTGGCTTTTATAAGTAGGTAGTTTCCAGTCTCTGCTCAGTAGGAAGTACAAGTTCTCTGTTACTATGACTTAAATGAACAAACCAGAGTTGTTTGGTTGAGTATGGAAGTTATGTAAGCTAACTTATGCCACACCAGATGTCTGGTCAGAATTGCAACAGAAAGAGGTGCGGAGTGGGCTAGTGGAGACAAATGGAGAAAGCAACTAACCATAGCCTAATTTCAAAGGCCATTTCAGATTCTTCTTAGCACTCTCTCTCTCTCTCTCTATCCTGGGCCGGGTGCTACGTCTCTCTCTCTCCCCCCGCCCCAACACTTAGTGTTAGCAACTAAGTGACAAGATGAAAAAGATAAACTAGAAGCAAGTTCTGGCAATAACATTTTAAAAGCCACTAACTGCCTACAGCAAATAATAATTGTAAAGACAAAAGAAACAGCAAATGATATGTTTATCCTGATTTATGAGAATCTGAGGATGAAATGTAGGGACACAATGTTTATACAATGTCATGTTTTGAAGACTTTTAAACCTTTTGAGTATGACCAGCCATACACAAAGAATAATGGTGTCCACCAACAAAGCACTGAAACAATCATTTGGCTGACATTTGCAGATTACCCATTCTATGCCATGCCTTTATGGTTCTACAAACACCAATCAGCATTTCCTTACAAGTTTAACAAGGTTAAAGAACATCAAGGCCATTCATATAGTGGTAAGGGGTGTCTATTATTAATTCATCCAGCATTTACTAAACACATTTATGTACCAAGTATTTTTAATGTAAGTTGGGCAAAGAAATATTTAAAATGATTAAGACATCATTTACGCTTCTAGGAGCTAATAGTCTAAAAAGGAAGGTAAAAACCCATAGAAGATGTTATGGAAGAAGAGTGGAGAGTATGCCGGGAGGGAGGGTAGGAAGAGTATCACCCCTTTGCTTTGTATATAGAATGTTGTATTGTAGGAGCAAGCGGGTTTATGGTGGGCTACAGTTTCCCAAAGTATGTTCCCAAAATGCTAATCCTGTAAATCTGGGACAGAGAATGGTGTGGGTGGTTCTATGGTTAAACGCTATGTATTATAATTGTCCTGTAGAGATTCACTATAAAAGTTAGCAGATTAGCAGCTCTAAGAAGTCCCCTACTGAAAACAAAAGTGACTGTTTAGCATCTCCCACATATAATTAATCATGGAACCCTTTTACAGAATGCCACCTATAAACAATCTTGAGAACAACTTTTGGGAAAATAGGGTGTATGTCCCTCAATGGCACTAAGCAGCTGTCAACACTTCAGGGGAGTAGAAAAAGACCAGGAGAATCCCTTTGTGCTTGACTTCTAGGTTCATTTCATTAGTTGTGTAATATTTCAATAGCTACTCAATAAAAAATAATAGGAATCTGTAATACAAGATCAAGCGGGAGGAAAAATGCAAAACCATAGATGACTCCCAAATTCTCATTTTTATCGCATATGTTGGTCTTTTGAAATGTCAACTCTTACCAGAGATAAAATTTAAAAGATGCTGATGCTGGGGCATGACATAGGCTATGGACCTTGGTTTATGGCTGTGCAAACATATAAATGTCAATTATTGGACCACTCCTATAGTCTGATGCAGAGAAACTGTTCAAATGAAACTCTTCAGTTGCAGTTTCAAAATACTGAAGTAGCCTGGCCCATCTAACCAGACTCATCCACATCAACTGGTCTCATTTCTCACACTGCCAAGGTGCCCAGAGTAATACAAACACATTTACTGTATTTTAGCTGATAAGGGGTTTCATAGTGAATCTCTGCTTATTTCACCAACATTCATTTAAAATATTCAGACACCATCCTATATAGTAATGAAGTCACGGAGATTAGTAAAAGCCATAAACTTTGACTATCAAATAACCATTCTTTAACCCTAAAGCTCTCTTTGTAACTTTGGCACTGCATTTCAGTTTGCTTAATTAGCTAGTAAGAGGGGCTAATTATTCATAGTGAAATTTGTTTCTTAAAGACCCTACAGAAAAAGACCAACTGCTAAAATAAATCAAATTCTTCGCTGATTTTAGGACAAGTGACACTAGTGAATGTTTCTATTGATTTTTACTTCCTCTGGCCCTTCCTGTCCCCTTCACTGATGCTGGAAAACTAACTGTTCCTTACAGTGAATATAGCTAACTCCCAACATCCTGTGCACACCTTACAAGATGGATGGAATGCCGCATATTCTTTATTTTGGTCTGGTTTTATTCTCTCATGGCATTCATGGGTTATCTCCTGTATGTGCGTGACAAACACAAACCAATTTAAGCATTAGTCTAAGATGAAACAAAGCTCCCTCACACAATATGTGTTCATCAAACTGATCATTTTAACATTCATGCCACAGATACCTCCCAGTGGCATGTTGGAGTTGACTAGCATACACTTTCTGAAAGGCGGCAGTGTTTGAGTGGAGGGGAGGGGTGGGATGGGAGTGGAGTGGGCTTTCAATCAGAATATTCTCAACTCTGCTGTTCAAATGTGTGATCTCAGGTGAGTTCACAGCTCACTCTAAAATGAAAGGATTGGACTGAATGATTTCCTAAGTTTCTTCTGGTTCTAAATCTTTCATTTTTTACTGTGTCATCAAGTATCCTTTCATCTTTGGAGCTGTTTAAAAATGGTTAATGATTAGCTTACAAAAATCAGCCAATTCCTCTAAATTATCACTTAGTCCTATTTGCTAAACTTATAATCTGTGAAACTGTTAGTACATAGAACATTTATACTAACCTCTCATTTGCTTTGTAGATTCTAGCCCATGAGGCAAATTAATTGCATAACTGATACACCTAAGTATACAGAATACAGTCATGCAACACTAGACACATTCATATTACTCCGAATTGTGCCTCAATAAAGCCTGTAATAAAAACCTGTGACTTTTGTCATTTAAAAGTGGCTCTTAAAATGCAGTCCAAAAAGGCATTCAAGGGAAATGATCTCTGAAGCTTGGTGAAAATGATTCCCGGGCTACAGAATCTGCATTTTAACACATACCCTATGATCACTGAAGTTTAGGAAATAATGGCTGAAGGAGGGATTGTAGTTTTAACTAGAAATCATTTCTGAAAATGAACCACTGAAAAAATGGGGCAGTGCTCTGAATATTATTTTGGGAGAGATTACATATATTTAACAAATTAAATATATATAACAAATTAAAGTTTGGTAAAATATTGAGTCTTAAGAATTTTCCAAACAGCTACCTGAGCCTCCAGTAAAAACAAAAACAGAATTTTCCACTCTTTCCGTAGCTACACAGTAAGCAGCAGTGGATACTATAAATTTTGTAAGTACATTTTTAAAGAATGTGTTCTAAATGTGTTAGAAAAATGTTAATGAGCAACTCACATTTTTATCATTTTCTGTGGTTAGGCCAAGATGGCTTTTATGTTTCTGAAGCAATCCACAAGGCCAAGATTGAAGTTTTGGAGGAAGGCACCAAGGCATCTGGAGCCACAGGTATGTTCAGAGAATACCCAGTCACACTGCTCACCCATATCTACCTTTCTTAAATTTACCTAGTTGAATCTTCACACTTCTGAATCTTTCCATAACCCCCAAGTTCAGGTGTGGTATAGCATTTTTTTAAAAGGAACACTAAAGAAAACAAAAAGTTTTTGAAAAATGACGGGGAAGAAGAGATATCCATCCCATAAAAATAATTCTGAAAGTTACCTTCAATAAGGAATTTATTCCATGGAATGTGTTGAAAACAGGAGACAGGATTGGCTAAATGGCATCTTTTCTCTTTAATTTTCCCATCTGCACCCCCATCACAACAGTAAACAATGAAATGCCATTAGGATGCTTTGATTTCTTAAAAACTTATGGGATATAACTTACTTCATAACCAATAGTTATTTTCTTAAAAATGCACAGAAAATGCAATGGGATTTTTCTTTCTTTCCTGCAGCTCTGTTGTTATTGAAAAGGTCTCGGATTCCTATTTTTAAAGCAGATCGGCCATTCATCTATTTCCTGAGAGAACCTAACACAGGTATTACAGTATTTTTTGACAGGATTCAGATAATTTATCAGTGTCTCTCTAGCAACAAGGGCTCATTTGTCCACTATCCCCTCAAAAATAACCATTCTTTCTAGCTGTTTTTACGGTGCTTCAAAAGCTTCCCAGTTGCTGTCTTGTATCCTAAAAAAGGGGAATATTTCATAAGTACAAAGGAAACTTATCCTCCATGTTTTTTACCTTCTCATTCTCTCAGCTCATATATAGTTAATGTAGATTTTTTTTTAATGCTATAGGTTTCTACTTCTGAAGATACTTGGAAAAATCATGAAAGTAAAATAAATTATAAATCTTGCCCTTTTTTTCCCTTTGTCCCCTAGCTTTCTTATCATTTTAGAGAGTTTTTTCAGGTCACTAGAGTATACCAGAGTAGTCCTCTTGTGATCCTAGTATTCTAATGAATGCACCTGGATTTCTATACTGTTCTGTTGATCTTTCTCAAAAATCAAATGTTTGCCCTAGTACTTTTAAGTCCTACTACATAACCTTATGGTAATCCAAAGATGGTGTGGTACCGGCAAAGCCTCAGTACATCAGAAGGACACACAAATATCCTTAGGCTTCGACAACATTGAACAAAGTCTTTAGATTATTTCTCTTAATGTTCTTCCTCCCCCACTCACAATTACTTAGCCTAGGAAGGAAAAGAGATTCTCAGTTAAGAGTTGTTGGCAAGTCTAAACAGTGTATTAAAAAGAAATAGGATAGAACAAGACTAATAAAATCAAGCAAAGGTGGATCTACTTTAACTAAACATCAGGCATTACTTTTATTTATGGAGAAAAATGTCAAAAGTTAGAATGAAAATTATGCATAGTTTTACATAAATTGTTAAGGAAATACTGTCAACATCATTTTATCTGAGAATCATTTGCATCCTGCTGTACCTTGTGCTAGAAATCAAAGGAACATTTTTGTGACGAGAAAAATATAAACCATTCACTAGAAAATAATCTATTTGGGATTATTTGGGGAGAAAAAGCCCATCAACAGAATATGTCTTCCTAGTATTTCACCGTGATCATCCCAACCTCATAACGATTAGATGAAAATATCACTTATCACCCAGAACAGGCGGCAGAGAGCCTTCTCTTAGAAAGGACACGTCAAAAAAATGAAAGATGAGAAAAAGGACAGGTTCTACTCCCTAAAGAAACAGAGACAAGACTACATTTGAACAGAAAGGTCACTGCCAAAAGCCAATAGCCAATAAAGGTTGATAGGTAAGAGAGATTCTGATTTTGGAATTCAAGTGCATAAAAATGATGTAAAATCCTTAAACGAGGAAAAGACACACCACTATTTCAATGGTAGGAGTTTTCAGAACTGCCTCAGTAATCAGCATGAAAATATAAGGATAATCCAAAACCAGTTCCACAATCCACTGGAATTCTAATAGTCCTTGTGACTTTATTTACCTCTATCTGGGAGGCATTAGCCTACATCACACAACACAGTGGCTGCTCTTCTGGTGATGGTTATGGAAGAGCTTAGAAATGAGTCTCAGCCTTCATTATTTCCAACTGACAAATCTTACTAAGAGCAACTAATGAATCAATCAGCAAATGGGAAACATGGGAGACATTAAAAAAAAAGATTTGAAAACCTCAAGATTAAACTTTCCAAGAATATCATTTGTCGAGCCTTAAGTCATTCAGTGACATAAAGGGCCTAAAAGACATGATGTTCCCCCTAGATGTATTTCCCTTCCTTTTTGACAATAATTCTACAATAAGTATTCTCACTAATTTAACTAATATACCCATTTTTTTTTAAATGAAAAAAGCCTGAGGGAGATGAGATATTAACCTTTAGTTCTGATAGGTTTCAAACCCTCCTGACCAGGTTTTAGGATGAGGTGAGAACAGTGGCAGAGAGATAAAGGACAAAAAGAAGAGATGAACAAAACTGCTACTTCTCACCTCCCTCCAGGGTTCATTCAGAAAAATGTATTAAAGGTCATGAGCAATCTGTGAAATAGAAAATAAAACTTTCTGGTAAGGAAAGCTGCTCAATATTGGGATAGGCTGAACCTCTTTCCTAGATACTCTTGTTAAGTATGAATTTTTATCTGAATGACTTCTAATCCCTCCTACTAATTCCAGAATCTAAATACATATAATTTAGGAACAGACAATATATTCTGGATTTTGTGTAACTCTCAATGAATTTAGCAATGCGACTACAGGCAATTACCTTAACAATTCCATCTATTAAATGTTATCTTGCATTACTTTAAAGTATTTGTATAGAAGTAAACAAAGCTTAAAGAACTGCATATGAAAATACTATATAATATTAAATTCTTCTTTTTCTTGACAGGGTTTGTCTTCAGTATTGGGAGAGTTTCAAATCCCCTAGACTAAATGCATGTTCTCCACTTTCATCAATGCTTTTCTTCATAAAGTTATAATTTCATTTTGCTATACCCTTGAAATTTAAAAAAATGTTCTGATAAAGTGTAAAAAGCTAAGGGTATATGATTTTCAATATTATAAACCTAAAAATACTTCAATTTTTAAATTTTATAAGTTTATTTTGCCTACTCTTAATCCAAATCTATTTGACCTTCTTTTCTACTGGTTACCCCCCAAACCACTAAAAGGCACAGCAGTGATCTATGAATGGTGAGTGAGTCAGGCCATAAGATCGCTTCCTCAGTAAGGATATTCTAGGCCATGTTGAATTGAGGGTGGAGAATGAATAGCGTGGTTTTCCTTATCCTGTGAAACTCAAGGGGGATGCAAAATGAGCAAAGTCATCTTAAAGGTGTTTCCTTTCCATTTAGCTTATAAATAAAACAGAGTTTAAGTGTGAGAACAGCAGAGCAGAACAAAGAGGGCTCCAATTTGTTGTGGGCTTTTGCAAGCATGGCATGAAGCTGCTAAAGGCTAGATATTTCAGAGTATGTAGTGTACTCCAAACCTACCACTCCCTAACAGCTTCAGCTTCGTGCCATCCACAATCCTAGTGATAAAGGAAAAGGTGTTGAAGTAAGGAAACCAATAATATCCAAAGTTGTCTGCTTTTTAAATAGCTTTTAAAGTATCTGTCTATCTGCCCCATACAAAGTCATTCCCATAATCTAGGCAGAAATGGGAGTATGTTGGCATGGCCAACAAAAACTACAAACATATAGTAAAAAGGCAATGCAGATTATGTAACATGTAATTACAGTTAGGCTTAACAAACATGAACTTCAAGTGGTGTATTTTTCCAATGCTAAAAAGCAAGGCCTTTAAAATTCCATTATCTTAGGATGTTTTTAAATGATTACTTTATATGTGATTATTTCCTAAACCACACAAGAGTAAAATAGAGCATTTATTGATGGAATAACAAAAGTGCTTTTCTTAAATATTCTTCAAAATACATTTGTACAACTTACAATAATATATCCAAAATAACTGTATATACAAAACATTACCTAGTTTTAATGTATGTGCTTTTTTCCCCAAAAATTACAAAGTAACTTCTTTTTTTTTTGGCAAAGTTCAACCTTAACAGAGGTGACAATTTTAAAGGTTGGTTTAAGAAAATAGAACCTGAGGGAAATTGACACGCAAGAGTCAATGACAAGCAAGAGATTTGGAGGAATATTTTTAGTTTGTTAAATTAAAAATGTTTTTTAGAGTGATACTTTTCACATTACAAAAATAAACCAAAATGAAGAAAAGGTCACTGTAAAATGATGGAAAAAGGATCTGTAGATTTGCTTTTAGTATTTCAAATAGCCAACAATGCATGTCAGAAAATGAATGCAAGATCACAACAGTCTTGTATTTACTTTGTATTTGAAGAAGACAGTGAAATAAGTGGCCACATTCTATTTTCTTTTAATTGCTATTAATATGGTTGATCTGATTGGCTCTTCGATGAATTTCATCCAAGAAGTTCTCCAGTTGTTCTATTAGCATTCGTTTTTTAAACCTGTATGAAAAAATAAATAGTACTCTCAATTACTTTTTAATGAATAGTATATATCAGTATAATTTTTTTAAAAAAGGAGAGAAAATTGCTTTGGGAAGATTTTTCAAAGTGAAATGAAAATAGAAAAATCAATACTATGACAATATAAAATATGTTGAAAGATTAGCAAATTATTATCCCAGTACAGTATTATAGTTTGTCCCTAAAACACTCTAGGGCTAAACAATGGGAAAGAGGTTGTTCCTTCCACAACTGAAAAGAAAAAGGAAAAAACAAACAAAAAAACAAAAAACTAATATATTCAAAATATATTCAAGGGCTGCAAACACTCTAGTGAAATTTGGGCTCCCCAAGCAAATACTTCAATAGCTTTTTCTCATGCTCTTTGTAAGCTGAATGTTGAAAGTAATGTGAACAAAGTATGAATATAATCTCCCACAAAATTGAAGAAGAAATGAAAATTGGGCAGCAGCATTTAAAAACCATGGTATTCTATTACAATTTGAGAGCTAGCAAATCAAGGATAGACATCTATAATACAGAGTATAACAAGCAGTTAAAGTTCAAGTAACAACTTTTAAAGATTTTCAGTAACAAATATGGACAGACTAAAATTGCATCTGTCTACATAACTGCTGATGGTTTTAAGAATATCCCAAGACACTGGACATTTTATTCCTACTTCCTTGCTACTTAGAAGCTAATATAAATAGCCACCATAATACTACACAACTCTCTAAAAGGTGGCAGAAGTGAAGTACAGATACTGGGGATATAAATCCCTAATGAGGTTTTAGCTGACAGAATGTTACCATAAAGAGCATAATAGGTTAAATACTCAAAATTACATGAAAAGTTATAGCCTTATCTTGATCCTGCAAACTGGCCTCTGCTCTAGCCACTGCAAAAGTACAAAAAGAAAAGAAAACCAGAAACAAAAAACCAACTTTATCTAAAATCTTCATGTGTAGCATAGAAGAGACAGGGAGACAAAGTGTAAGTGTGTTTACATTTAGAAGGTGGGATGTGATAAGCCCCAAGTTTTCTTATAATACTAAAATCCCCAAAATCTTGAAGGGAAAATAAAAAATGTTTTTAAACTCATACAACTATGTTTTCCAGTTAATTGCACTTCTTAATTACCATTTATAATCTTTATCCACCTTCTTTATACAGTGATCCCTCGGTATCCATGGGGGATTGATTCTAGGCCTCCCTATGAACACCAAAATCCATGAATGCTCAAGTCCCTTGTATAAAATGGCCCAATATTTGCATGTAACCTATGTACATTCTCCCATATGCTCTAAATAATCTCTACATTATTTATAATACTAATAGAGTGTAAATACGATATGAATTAGACTGAATTATTTAGAAAATGACAAGAAAAAAAAAGCCTGTACATATTCAATGCAGATACAACCATCCATTTCCCCGCCTCCAAATACTTTCAATCTGTGGTTGCTTGAATCCAATGAATGTGGAACCCAGGGATACAGAGGGCCAATGTACTAATGATTCTGGGCTACTGAAACAATCAGAATAAGGTCCATTTGTCCAATTCTTGTCTCCTTAATTACGTTTTCCCATGTAAAAATAAATGACACTCAAGTACGTTATTTTTAGTCACCAATATTAATGTATAAAGGAGAAAAATTAAAGGTTATAAAATATTAATGTAAAGATATCAAAAAGCTACAGAGAAGAATAACAAGAATTCTCCAAGTATCCAGTAATTTGTAGGGAGAAAAGGTCCATAATTCCTGAAGAATGTATGTGTGGCTGTTTTCTTAGTGAATTTCTTTAAATAAACTAAAAAAGAATAAGAATTTATTTATATGTTGGTATGCCATATACATTTATAAACAATACAAGTGCAAAACGGATACTATTAAAATACTGCCTACATAAACTGTGGACTCATTTCATCACCATTTCATTATATGCAATAGTTTATTTACCTTGATGCTTCTTTAATGACATTTTGTAAAAATATTAGTCTTGTTTGTAAACTGCCTTGCACATGCTTCAGTAAAGTGAAGATTCTTTCATATTCTTAAAGCAAAAGAAACAAAAAGAAAAATTAAGTGCCTTTCATTTGTATTCTTATTCAATATTCTTCTTTTGCAGTTTATTATATTAAGATATATTGAGATAAAAACATTCTACATAAAAATTTCACCACTCATTAGAGATTTTATATTTTAACATATATGTAAAAGTAAGTACACAGCAACAAAGATAAAACAACTATTCAAACCCTGCTTTGTAAGTAAAAGTTCCTATTAAGGTATCAAACATAAAGCTTAAAAGGATGAGTAAATAGCTTTATGGTAGTATCACTAAAAAATAAGAACAAGTGGCCTTTACAAAACTCCATCCTTACAGTTTAAAATTCTAACAGCTAACATGGGGGTAACTGGGAAGTGGGGGTAAAAACCAAACAGGTTAAGAGTATTATTTCAGTTTAAAGTTTTCATATGAAACTCTGCAAGGGCTATAAACGTCTAAACTCCAAGGACTGATTTGTACCCATTTCTGGACCACCCAGGTCATTGTACTACCCCAGGGCAAGTGATCTGTTAACATCCTCTAAATGAATGCCAATAATACTGAACTTTTTCCCATGAAGTTCTTTTGTGTTCATATACCAGACAGCTTTCATAACTTTAGTTTCTCGGCCTAAACATATCCTATAATATCATAGTTTAACTACTAAACATAGTGGTAGGCACTACGACCAGAACTTTACAGACATGAAGTCATTTAATTTTCACTGTATCTCTTGTGAGCTAGCTGCTATATTAAAATTCCATCGTTGGTCAGAAGAATATTCCAGACTATGGGTTCCTGTCAGTTTATCTGTACAGTGTTGCTCTGCTCTCAGTCCCTGCTGCCTACCACCATACCTAGTACCTTGGAAATAGAAGATATTCAGTGTTGGTCAGATGAATAAAGGATCTTAACTGAGATGTTGTTCAAGACAGATCTAGAATCATATCTATTATTTTACTACAGTTACTTGACTTTTTTTTTTTTTTGCTTTTTGAGCACATACAGAAATCAGATCTGAGGTTCATCTCTTATTATACATACTTCTTCCTGGCTTTCGGATCTCTTTCATTATTTGTGCTTTTAGTTCAGTATTGACCTCTTCATGGCTTCTGCAATGCATCAATTTCTTTCCTTTGTTGAGTGAAGATGCTGGTATGTTCTCTTCAGCACATTGTTCTTTATCTCTTGGCTCCTCATGATTTTCTAAAAATCCACCAACAGTGAGGTCATTGGTTCCTAAATGGTCATGACCAAGAGCCTCCGTATGATTGGTTGGCCGTTCCAGTAAACTGGCTGGAGAAGATGTTGAAAATTCAGTATCCATAGCATTTGGTGTAATGTCTGATGAAAGTTGGTCTGCAACATGATTTTCAATCACATCATGTATCATCGAATCATTAGTGGTTTCTGAAACTAAAAACAAAGATACGGGGAAAAAATTATGGGATCCAGTCTCAAAGCATACAGTAAATAAAGCTACAAAAGAACATTACTACAGCAAGTCACAACTGTTTTCCTTGACTAATGCAAGTTAACAAATAATGTGATATAGTTCTTAAGCATTGCCAAAGATACGGTAGATTTCAATGTGACACATACACAGTATTTACAAAATATTTACAATTTTTACCCTTAGAGAAAAAAATAAAGCCAATTTCAAGTAGTTTTTAGTTTTCTGGTTTATTCTATAGCAATTTTATTGAAACAAGTAGGTTCTTGATACTTCAATGAAATATCTATGATCAAAATTATCACGGTCATCTATCTCTACCTTAGAGAGCCCTAACTCACACATAAGCCTTATACATCTGGTATCATTTAGGGGCAAAAGTAAACAATGGGTAGTTTTTACTTTCCACTTATACTTCTGCCTTTAACTGTTCCAAATTCTGCAGGGAACATACCACCAAACAGGTAATGTTTTACAGTATACCCTTCTAACTAGAGAATCTAGTCATCATTTATCTACCAGTGCAGAGCAACCTGGTGCCCACTTCAGCTCATTAGACTACTAAAACTAAAAACTCACAAGCCTTCCTCTTAACACCAGATTATTAGACTTGCCCCACAGAAAGCAGCTGAATTTTAAGTTCTCTGATTGCTCACCAACCTCCAGGATACCAGCTGAATTCATCTCTACTGTCCTCATTTCCTGTCCAAACTATAAACTCAGTTTACTCATATTCCCCTATACACTCATTTCCACAAATCCCCCAAATTCCTGACTCTCTCCTAAATTCGATTCCATGATTTGCAAACTCCTCTTTACTGAATATTCTCTACAACAACTTATGCTTTAACTGAAACCCAGCTCTCCTGTATGGAGACTGCTCTCCTTTCCAGACCAAAAGTAGAAATTGCTTTCTCTTGCACAATCTCCATAGGCATAAAAGGACATGGAGTCACTGATTCCTTCACTTCCTAGTGCTATTGCAAAATTACTCCCTTGCACTCTTGTGAGACTCAACCATGCCACTCATGCTGTCTCTCCTTATCACTATCTTAGGCCAATCTCCAGGGTAGAAGCCTGTAAGACACTGTTGTTTCTGGCACCCAGTTCATAGCCTTCCTTCTGTTGTGCTGAGCCCCTATCAACTCCAGTGGGGATGGCACCAAATTCAAGAAGCCAAAGAAGAGACCCAGAGCCAGCAAACAAGACAAGGCGTTTTGTTGGGGGCTTACATAAAGGGGAGCGAGCCCAGTGGTGGCAAGCTAGGCAGGAGAACCACCTTACATACAGTCCAATGGTGGTGGGCTGGACAGGATAACTGCACGGCCCAGTGGCAGCAGGCTGGGCAGAAAAATGGCAACTGCTTGCAAAAAGTATGCAGTTTATATCGTATTTCCACTTAGCACTCTTCCCCCTAACAACTTCCACTTGGCAACCTTCATTTAACCCAAAACAAAGGGCCTCAATCCCCTGTCTGGCCTGCATTCACTTCACAATGGGCTAGGGGCACAGATGTTCCTTATAGATAGGGAATGGATCTTTGGGTTAGCCACCCTATTCCCTAGCTCAGAACTCCCAACCGCATGCAGGTGTTGTCTGCAAGCAGGGTCATTCTCAGGGTATGCTTCAGTTATTGCTATCAAGCGCATCTGTCATGCACATTCCACCCCCAAAGCCCTTCTGACTTCATTCTTGGTTCTTACTACTACTCGAAGTCTGGTGTGTGGACAAGTAGCAGTAGCACCAACAGAGAGCTTGCTAGAAATGCTCATCTGCCTCAGACTGAATAAATGAGAACCTGTAGTTTAACTAGATCTCCCAGGTGATTCACATACATATTCAAGTCTGAGAAGTGCTGTGGTGACTTCAGTGTTTAAGCAGATCACCTGTTAAGAACCTGGCCTCCCCATTCCCCAGCTTCTCTCTAAAGAACTTACACTTACACCTTCGCCTTTCACATCCAGACAAATTCAGAGATGGAGGAGTATCATCTTCACAGTACTCCCGCTACTGCTCCTTAACTCAGCCAGACTTTGACTCTAGCAATTCCTCTACTTTCTTCCTCCTATTAACCATATCCCTTCTAAGTAGCCAATTCTGTATTAGGCTTATATCCCTGTAAGTAAAAGTGATATATCACTTTTACTAATGTCTTAATTTCTCTTGTTCTACTGTCTTCCCATAACATCTGCCAAGCAAAATCCCATCTCTTGACTTGCTCTATCTGCTTGCCCCAGACTTGCCTTTGGAATCATGAGTGCTGCTGGAGAAATAGGGCCCAGCTCTACAGAGTGGTCACAATCACCATCTCTACTTGGATCCTAGGCACTTTCTAGCAACCTTATCACAATCTTTTCTCTCTCTCTCCCACAGAGATTGTTAAACTCCCTCACTCTCTTCAAACCTCTGACTTTCCCAATATCCCCTTCCGTCTCAGCAGTATACTTCACCTTCTACCTCACAGAGCTCGAAAGAAAAGCAAAGCCATGATTAAGGGACTTCCTTTACCTCCCTCTAACTAAATTGCACACACCCTCGCCCCACTTCCCCCCACATTCTGCATCAATGGAGGGAGCATTCTTTCATCTGTGCTCTAGACCATTCCCTCTTGCGTTCTCAGTAATTTGGTGCTGAGTATGCCTTTTCTCATTTTCATTTTCAACCTCTCCCTCTTTACTGGTTCCATCACCAGCACTGAAACATGCTCAAGCATCTTTGACATTAAAAACAAAGAAAAATCACCATTTTCAAAACCCTGTGAACTCTTTCAGGTACCATGCTCTTTTCCTATCTTCCTTTTACAAATAAACTTAACTGGTTGTTTATACTCATAGTCATTGTTTCCATTTTCTCACCCCTCACTCCTCCCATAACCCCTTATTAGGCTCTGCCCCTTTACTCCACAGAAATTGCTCTTGCTAAGATCGCAAAAGACCACAGAATCTTTCCATTTCTCTTGATCGAACTGTTTTTTTTTTTTTAAAGTATTTGGGACAACTACCCACTCAATTATCTTGCCCTTTAGCTTCCATGACATTAAATTCTCCCCTATTTTCTCCTATGTCTAAAATTCTTCCTTCTCAATCTCCTTTTCTGCTTTCTCCTCTTAACTTTGGCACTTTTAAGGTTCTGTTCTGAGTGTTTTTTCTTCTGTTTGCCTTGGTGAGATTTTATTCAGTGCAATAGGCAGTAACCTGCCTCTCATACTACCCCTCTAGCCCAATCCTCTTCTCCTGAGTCCCAAACTCAATATTCATCTTCTAACTTAGGATCTCCACTTGATGACCTAATATGCACTTCTAAACTAAACTCATTTATCATTTCTTCTTCCACCCACCCAGTGTCTCTCAAGACAGACGTCTGACTCCTCCCCTGCTCTGGTCCCAACATCCAACCAGTAACCAAGTCCTTTAGTGGTATGTCCAGGTATTTCTCAAATACATATTCTTCTTGAAACCCCACTGTCAGGTCAGCAGCATCTGTTCCCCGGGTTTCCCAACTGATTCCTGTGCATGCACAATTATTTAATAACATCAAATATACAGTCAGTGTCCATACTCTCCAACATGTTTTCTGTTTGTGCAAAAGTTTGATTTTGTTTGATTCTGAGTACAGTTAAGGCCTATACATTGCAACTGGCTTATATATCTCTTAAACTACATTTGAATCTGTAAAATCCTTCCGTACCCCTTTTATTTTTCTGGAAAAATTTTTTTCTGGAAAAAATATTTTTTTCCCAGGAAAAAAACCCAACAGATTCTTTGTCCTGTAGAGTTTTCTACAATCTGGATTTTACTAATTGTATCCCACATGTTTCTCTGTCCCCTGTATTTCCTATAAATTGGTTTGATTACATTGATGTTCAATTTTGGTGTTTGGTTTTTTTTTTTTTTTTTTGGTAAGACAACTTCAAAGGCAGTATTGGATACTTCCATCAGGAGTCATATAATATTTTGTTTCTCTTCAGTTAACATGCTGCAAGTATGACCACTATATATAATTGATAAGTCCATTAATTCATTAGGGTTTCCCTACATTCATTCTTGCTCCTCTCTGATAATAGCCCACACACATTACAGTCAACCTGGTCTTCATAAAATGCTAATCAGATTAGGTCACCATCATTTTAAAGCCTTTCAGTGGATTCTCACTGTCCTTAGAATAAAGTTGAAAATAGCTTCCAAGACCTTCCATAATCTGGCTTCTATCTTTCAGTTCTCACCTTACCTCATTCCCAACACCCTTGCTATACTGGAATTCTTTAAGTTCCCTTAATGTCTTTCTCTTTATGCCTCTGCACATACTATTGCTCTAGCATAAGCAAATGGCACAGCTTTTGGCTTAAGCATTAACTTCTTCAGTTAAGTGCCTTGACTTCATTGACTTAAATCCTCTTGCCAAATGCTTCCAGAATATACTTGACATCTTTTTCGTAACATTCAACATATCTGTTCAATGACTGACCCTCCTTGCTGATCATAAATGAGGGCAGAGATCACTCCTGTCTTCAGTGGTATACCTCAAAGCACAGCATTATCCAAAATAGCATACATATTTAATAATTAGTTGACTTCAACTGAAATTGAAAACCATCTTTCTGTGGATAGTGATAATGCTCCTTTCAAAAGTATTATTTTGAAAGATTTGCAAATGTATGTTAGAACATGATAGCTAATAAAGCATCATAAATATAAGAAATGTTCAAATGTTCATTAAAAAACATATAAAAATGATTACATGCTCATTTAAACAAATATCTTCTCTATACATTCATTCACTCATTGTACTACTAATCAATTTCCTTCTATAACAAAAATCTCTTCCTTGAAAAGGAACCAAAAGGCAGCAAATAATGTTTAAGAAAAAAACAATTCTTACTTTTATGAAGAGGAAGAGGTTTAATAAGATCTGGCTGTGCTTGAGTTGTAGGTGCAGGTGGTCCTTTTCCCCCAATATGATTGTTTACAACAGGATTCTGCTGTCTGCCTCTTAGTAGTGGAGACATACACCGACGTCTTTTAGGGATCCCTTGCATATTTGGTTCTCCGGGTCGTTTATGTTTATTTTGAGGTCCAGCCACAAATTCATCTGCTTCATCTATCATCATACCCTTTAGCAAAAAAGAATACAATTTTCTTGAATTTACAATGTTTAAATGGCACAACCAGTGTCAATTCCAATGAAGGTAACTATATTCTGTTGACATTTATTAGATACTCTACCAGGAAAATAGCTTCAGCTTACTTTAGTTAAATTAAGAACTATAAAACTGACAGTGCCTACCATAAACAAATTACATAATAGAACATTTCAAAATTACCTTCTTATCCAGCTTAAAGGGGTTGCCAAATGTATGCAACCTTCGCGGCTGATCAGGATCAAGTTCTCTTAGTGGAGAAGGTACTTGCTTGAGGTATTCCTGGTAGTTCCCCATTTGTGCTATAGGAACACTGTGCACTTGATCTTTCAAAAAGAATACAACAGCAAAAAAAGTTAACCTCCAATTAGTTCTCAAATAATGTTTCCTTATGTATGAATGCTACCTAGTGTTATTCTAGACAGTCTTCTTTACCAACATATTCTAAATTCGTTTGGTGCAATTATAACCACTGCGACAAAATATTTTAAAATAAAATGTAAAATACTGATCTCATCATCTAAACAAACAAAAATTGCCATTAATTTCACACATACATACATTGCCATTAATTCCACACATACAGAAAGTATGTGTGGCCAGGCGCAGTGGCTCATGCCTGTAATCCCAGCACTTTGGGAGGCTGAGGCAGGCATCCGGATCACTTGAGGTAAGGAATGAGACCAGCCTGGCCAACATGGCAAAACCCCATCTCTACTAAAAATACAAAAATTAGCAGGGCATGGTGGCACGTGCCTGTAATCCCAGCTACTAGGGAGGCTAAGGAGGAGAATCGCTTGAACCCAGGATGCGGAGGTTGCAGTGAGCCGAGATCACACCACTGCACTCCAGCCTGGGCGACAGAGCAAGGCTCTGACTCAAAAAAAAAAAAAGTGTGTGTGATCTTACCGTGAAAGATGTATCTCTTCTCTTCTGCGCTATTCCAAATAAACAGAATTTAATTATGGTAGAATTTGTAGAAAATGGAAGTACAGTATGGTAAAAAAAAAAAAAAAAGAGAAGTCACATAGCTAACTCTTTTATATAAAATTATTGTTAGAACGCTTAAATCAGAGGTGGCAAAGGTTTAAAGTCTCATCTGACTTGATTTATAGTAGGTGCCATGGATAAAGGTGAAGGAATTATCAGAACATGTCATGAAACTGGCCATCCAGAGTTAAACCATCAGATACTGGTACATCTCAAGAAAATGATTGAGATAAGAAAAATCACTTATTTTAAGTATACAGTTGGATAAGTGGTTGTGTATGTGCGTGTGTGTGTGTGTGCATGCACGTGTGCATGAATGCATGAGAAAAGCTATAAAAGGAAACTAAACTGTTAAGAAAGGTTGTTACCTCTAGGGAAGAGCATGTGGGGCAACAGTGATGGTAGGAAGAAAGGTAGAGAATCAGGGATGATTCACCTTTTACTTCATTTGTTTGAACTTACAATAAGAATGTTATAGTACTGTAATAATTCTTTGAAATTTACATCACCATGCTATGCTTTTTCAGACTATAAAGAAAAAAAATTAAAAATACCAGTATTAAAACTATGATCTAACCTTCGTCCTGTCCCTTCAGAAATCTGCGAGTGCTCTTCAAAAGATTAGATCTCATTCTTGTTAAGTGATCCAAAAGATTTCGTCTTGGTATGTCATAAGCATTTCTAAATGTCTGTGGCTTCAAATCCTATTAAACAACATTCGAGGACAAAATTTATTGTCAAACATAGAATTACAAGAGACTAAAATCTCTAGCCTGCAGCATAGGTTTGGAAATAAGATATATAAACTAGTTAGCTTTAAAAAAATTAAATAAAGACATATGATATAATCTTAATGTACCGGTTCAGGGCCAAAAGATGAAAATTTGGTAGTGAGCTCAACCAAACAATCTCAATTCACCATCTAACTCTAAAGATTTTATTATATATTCTGGATAAAAGAAGTAAACTCATTTAAGTAAAAATCAATTTCCAAATTTTAAAAACTGAAGTTTTTTTAAAAACAGCTTTGATGTGTAATTTATATACCATAAAATCACCTATTTTAAGTATATAGTTTGATGAGTGTTAGTAAATTTATAGTTGTGAAACCATCATCATAATCCATTTCCACCATCCCCAAGTTCGTTGTACCCACTTGCAGTCAATCACTATTCCTATCCCCAGGCAACCACATGATTTGCTTTCTTTCTATGCTCCATTTTATAAATGGAATTTTGCAATGTCTAATCTTTTGTACTTGGCTTCTTTCAATTAGCATGATGTTTTTGAGATTCATTGACATTATTCATGTATCAGTAGTTTGTTCCTTTTTATTCCAGAGTAGTAGTCTATTATATGGACACACCACATCTTCTTTATCTATTCACCAGTTGATAGGCACTTGGACTGTTTCAAGTTTTTGGCTATTATGAAAAATGCTGCTATAAATTGGCATGCTAAGCCTACAAGTAGAATGACTGATTGTACAGCAAATTTATGTTTACACTTCTTAAGAAAATATCAACTATTTTCTATCAGTAATGTTAGGAGGGTTGCTCCACGTTCTCATCAATCCCTGTATTTTTTGTCTTTTAAATTTTATTCTTCCTAGCAGTTATGAAGTAGTATCTCGTTATGGTTTTAATTTGCATTTCCCTAATGGCTGATAAGGCTGAGCGTTACTTCATGTTATTTGTATTTGCATATTTTCTTTGGCGAAATGTCTGTTCAAGTATTTTGCCCATGTTTGTCCTTTTATTATTGAGTTACATGAATTCTTTATATATTTTGATACAAGTCCTTTATTTGATATGTGCTTTTCTCCCAAGCTGTAGCTTCCCTCTTCATTTTTAATGTTTCTTTTAAAGAGCAAAGTTTTTTTTTATTTTAATGAAATTCAATTTATCAACATTTTTGGTATGTACTTTTAGAAATCTTTGCTAACTCAACATCACGAAGATTTTTTCCTATGTTTTCTTCTAGAAGTTTATAGTTTTTGTTCTTACATTTAAGATCATGACCACTTCAAATAATATGAGGTAATGGTCAAATTCATTATTTTGCATATGGATATCCAATTGTTTCATTTGTTTAAAAGACTGTCTTCTTATCCACTAACGTATTTTAATATCTTTGTTAAGAATTGACTGTGTGTGTGAGGGCCTACATCTAGACTCAATTCTGTTCCACTAATCTCCTGTGTTTATCCTTATGATGGCACCACACTGCATGGATCACTGTAGTAAGTTTTACAATAAGTTTTAAAATCAGATGATATAAGTCTTCCAACTTTATTCTTCTAAAATTGTTTTGGCTATTCTAGGACCTTTACATTTCCATATAAATTTTAGAATCAGCTTGCCTATTTCTACAAAAAGGCTGCTGGGATAAAGATATCTGTAATCATGAGTACTCACAAAGCATTTTTGGATCATGCTGTGGGCCTAATAGGGTCATCAGTTTAAGTACAAAACTATAGTTAATTCTACCATCCACTATTGCAACTTAAAGCAATTTCTAAACCTCTGTTTTCTCATCTATAAAATAAACAAGTTAGTTTACTCTTCATCAATCTATCCATTCATTCACACATCATGTACAGTTTTAATTCTAGCAGTGACAGTATAATGATCATTAGTCTACAAGGGTACAGAAGTACTCTTTAAAGTCTGGATAAACTGAATGTCAGAGTTAACAGAAAATGTGATTTATCCAGTAACATAACAGAACATAACGAGAGTAGCACTAAATTCATGATTATTACCTTATTCAGCAAAGCAACTTGGAACCCAGTGTATTCCTTCATATTAAGGTCTAGCAGTCTGTGAGGGACATCCTCTGAAATTCCCTGGAGGAGTTGTTGAAAATCTTTCCTATATGCCATTGATAAACCATGTGATCGGCTCCGGACTTTTATTCCAGTTTCCTGTACTACTTTTTTGCCTACAGATCCAATGACTCGATCAGATTCTATTTTGGCCTAAAGTAAAAATAAGTAAGAATTATCTTGATAAAATCTAAATTAATAAATCAGATACTAATGGTTATGATCTTCTATAAATTAAATATATATTTTTTAAGTATATAAGAAGTTAAAAACTCAAGTAGCATAGTTTATGTCAAGTATTGAGTAAATTAAACATAGTTTAAACAACAATGTCTTATGATTTTAAATCATTACAACTCTAAACTTTTGGGGCAGGACAAACACAATTTCAATTTATTATTTTATTTATTAATACCCACTATACTTAAACCATGAAATGTAAATGCACACTAAACGAAAATGTGTATTCCCAATTCAGGGGTGATAGAAAATTATTTTTTTTAAATCATCATTACGTAAGACATTTTTACTAGCACATCAATATGGCAAATAATTATGCAGTTCTTCCCTGGAAAGCAAGAAGCAATGTTTTGACTCCTCCCAAACTGCCTTTTGATTTGTAGTTAAGGTAGCGATGTCAGAAGTACTGGAAAAATAATGTATTTCATAGGGCATTAATAATTTCACAGTCAGTTAAACTATATACTGCTTGACTACTATAGTATTTATTAATGTGATTTATGGCCAGAATGACAAAATTCAGTGTTTTCTACAAACATTTCAAAGAAACTCCGATTCTGAAAGAAAAATCTGCAGGTTTCAAAACGTAAAGTTTTTTTTTCTTTTTTAAGGAAAAATGACTTTCTAATCTAAATTTCTCAAAAGATAAATAATGTTCACATATAAGAAGTCTAGGACCACACTCATGAAGCCATTTTCATAAATTAGGAATTATTGTACAATTTTCAAATTAATGTTTCAAAACATAGCACACCATGGACGTGAGACAGAATTATGTAATATATGGCTCTAAAATGTAATATATTAATATAATGGAATTCCATTAGAACCATCAAGAACTAGCTTTTAACCTGTTTAACTATCTTAGCCAAAACCATTCAAAATACTTAATGGCTCACTCTATTTCTTGATATTACCTGTTGACTCAGTTTTTTGAGGTATGAAATGACACTGTAACTAAGTCCATATTCCATACTGTCTGCTATTAGGTTAGGTGCTCCCATCATCCTAACAGCTTTCTTCAAGGGCTATAGGAAAAAAGAAAACATCATTCAATATTAAGCTTATTAAAAACTTATGGTTCCATGTATAGTCTGTCTTAAAATTTTCTCCAAAAAATTATTTCCCCTTCTTTTCCTCAATAAGGAAGTAACACAATCATATTTATGTTTCAGTAAAATGTTTGTCAGTGGGATGAAAGGCCGTTTGAAGTAGTTAAAAAGGATTAGAGGCCATAATAACTCCCCAAGACAAGAAGGATAAGATACTGGACTTCCTTGGTACCACTGGGAGAAACTAGGTTTGGAATAAATGGACAGAAGACACATTCTAGAGGTAGCTCTGATAAAACGTGGGTAGTAAGTGAAAAACAAGGAAAATGCAAGATTTCTACTTTGAGTAATTAGCTGCTCAACCACTCACTAGTTATATGATTCTAGATCAGATTATAAATAAGCTCTCTGGCTCTCTGTGGCTTAGTTTCTCATTTGTAAAATGGGGATAATAACAATATCTACTCTTACAGGGTTGTCATGGGATTAAATGAGTTAATACACATAGAGCACTTTATAAAACCACTGGGTACAAATTATTAATCATTACTATTATTATCATATGCTGAGCTGAAAAAAACAAGCTCTGAAGGAAACATAAGCAGGAGGAAAAAACAATCTAATATTTATTATGGATGTGGAAGTTGAAAGTTAAAAAACCTTTCAATTGTAAGGAGAGACTGAGAAGTACTTTATACGATGAAAAATATCACTAGCAAGAATGTCTAGCATTTGTGAATTGGATGGAGCCAGAAAAAGGATGATAATCGTTGACATATTAGAAAGTGTATAAGCACTGGTGTCAAACTGAAATCATATCCCAGCCCTGATATTTAACACCTATCTGGCTTGGCTAAATCCTCAGGGTTGCCACGAAATGTAAATGAGTCAACGTATGTAACAGTTCCTATTCAAAGTGTTTGTTCTTTTTTGTCCTTCTACTTGCCAGGCACTGTGTGCTAGACATTCAATACAACTTATCTGTTAGAACTATAAAATGTCATGATTTTTAAAGCTCAATAAATTAATCTCCTAATTATATTAGGGATGATTTAGAAAGATTATTTATAGCCAAATGCTATAATATTCCTGCATCAAAACAGAATACATAAGTGATTTTAAGTACTTTTGTTAAAAAGTTATCTTTCACAAACTAAATCATGTATTTAATAAAATGCACATTATTGGTTTTACCTACTATGATACACTAATTTTGAAGTAATCAAGTCCTCTAAAGCATATGGTTCTATAAGAATATACACTTATCCACCTTACAAAGTGTTTCTAGAGATTTGGGAAATAATACAACAAAAATTATTGTGCACCCTTATAAAGAAACATAGTCGGCCCTACATATCTGTGGATTCCGTATTCTGTGAATTCAACCAACCACAGACTGAAAACGTTAGGAAAAAAAATGGATCGTTGCATCTGTACTGAACATATATACAGACTCTTTTTTCCTTGACATTATTCCTTAAACAATACAGTATAATAAGTATATACATATTAAGTAACCTAGAAATGGTTTAAAGTATACAAGAGAATGTGTGTAGGTTATATGCAAATACTATGCATTTTATATGAGGGACTTGAGCATCTGTGACTTTTGGTGTCCACAGGTGATCCTGGAGCCAATCCCTCACAGATACTGAGAGACAACTATAATCACAAAACTGTAATTTTAAAAGGTAGTACAACACTCGAGGTTAAAAGCCTAAATCTAAGCCAGACTGAATTTCAGGCCCCTCATCCCTTCACATATTAGGTATGTAGTCTTGTGCAAATTATTTAATTTTTAATGCCTTAGTTTCCTCATCTGTGTAACAGAACCAATAGTCATTGCTACCTCATAGGGTAACTGTATAAATTAATGATGTTGCTTAGGACAGTACCTGGCCTACGTAAGCAGTACATAAATGTTCTCATGATCACGATCATCATCACTACTCTGCAAATCACTGAAACCTCTCTTTACCTTTACATCTATAGTGGTCATTTGTATACTCAATTTTCATGTCATTTAATCTATAAAAGCAATAAATAAAAGTTTATAATACCCACAATAAACCATAAGCATAATATAATTAACAATTTTTTTTTTTTTTTTTTTTTTTTGGAGACGGTGTTTCGCTCTTGTTGCCCAGGCTGGATGGAGTGCAGTGGCACAATCTCGGCTCATTGCAACCTCTGCCTTCTGGTTTCAAGCGATTCTCCTGCCTCAGCCTCCCGAGTAGCTGGGATTACAGGCGCCCGCCACCACGCCCAGCTAATTTCTGTATTTTCAGTAGAGACGGGGTTTCACCATGTTGGCCAGGCTGGTCTTGATCTGACCTCATGATCCACCCGCCTCGGCCTCCCAAAGTGCTGGGATTACAGGTGTGAGCCACTGTGCCCGGCCAACAAGTTCTTTTAAATAATATTCTTACCCCGAGATAGTAGGGAGGCATTGTCTTCAAATAACTTTCAAATGACTGTCTCCACTTCAATGTTGGTTTTGCTTTATGCACTTTAAACAAGTCATCTAGAAACGTATAATGTGAACAAACTATCACTACTCATTATTTTCACACATAGAAGCCAAGTCAAAGACGTTTCCTTTTTAAAGTCTGCTTTGTTATTTTTGAGAGAGTAACATCAGACGTTTTTTAACATGAAAGTCAGTAAGATTTACGGTTTTGTCATTTTCTATAAAATGACAAGATGCCAATTATGGCCTAAAAGTACATGCAGGAATTAAGTTAGAATCAGAAAATACACAAGGAAAATCTATGCCCTCCCTAGACCTAGACACAAAGCAGATTTGAAGACAGAAACAAAGCATGCACAATGTTTTCTATAAAATATACCTACTAATATTTTGACTATAACTTTTAAATTTAATGTGATTTCATGGGAGGTAAGTTTTCTCCAACAGCACTCCTCAAAAATCATAGCTAGATTGTACCTAGAAACTAACTTTAGGCTTTTATCAAATTATTTTGGAACAAATTCCTTTATTTAAAAAATATTTGCCAAATAAAAATTAAAGTGTAGATAAATTCTTAGAAAATGCACTCAGATCTTGTTAACTATACTATGCTTCTACAAAACGTCTCATTTCAAACAGAAAGCCTATATTACCAATTCTAACTGTTAGAAATCTGGCTTGCAGAAAAGTTAGAATATTTAATTAAAAAATTTAAAATGTAATACCTTTGGCTGGGCACAGTGGCCCATGTCTGTAATCCCAGCACTTTGGCAGGCCAAGGCGGGCGGATCACCTGAGGTCAGGAGTTCAAGACCAGCCTGGTCAACACGGTGAAACCCTGTCTCCACTAAAAATAAAAAACTTAGCTGGGCATGATGGTGTATGCCTGTAGTCCCAGCTACTTGGGAGGGAGGCTGAGGCAGGAGAATCGCTTGAACCTGGGAGACGGAGGTTGCAGTGAGCTGAGAATACGCCACTGCACTCCAGCCTGGGTGACAGAGCGAGACTCCATCCCCCCGCCAAAAAAAGTAATACCTTTATTAAATTGCAGACTAAAAAGTGTTTCAATATCATCTTTTAATTTACTATAAACACGAACAGGTTGTTATATTTTCTTACACATGTTCAATATTTTAGAATATTCAAAATATTTTCACTGATTTCCAGAAGACAAGAAAAACTACAAAGAAATGCACTTTAGGAAAACTTTTATATGCTAAGCCAAGGAGAAAGTGACAAGAATGACTTACCTAAGAGGGGAAGAAGGACTGGATAATTGTAAGGCATCACAAATAAGTTGACACAGTTCAGTGCTGTACTGGCTTTCAAGTAACCAAAAGGATGACCAAGTTCACTGTATTTTGCACTATTGCTCACGTACACCTGTTAAAAAGGAGCAGTTAAAACTTTAATAACCTTTAAAGAATGTTACATAAACCATTGATTCAATTCAGCTTTTTAAGAAACACCTCATTTAAATTTTGGGGTCACTGTAAGTTGTTCAGCTCACCTGCCAACATGTTTGAGGAGATTTCCTTTCCAGGATAAATTGAGTCAGTGGTGAAGGTTCCAACTCATATTTGTCAAAAGGAAGTTTATCAATAACCATTGGTTCACAGTCTGTACAGGAAAACTTCACTACAGGATGAGATGTACGAGGTGGCTAAAGGGGAAAGTCTTGTAATTACTACTTACATGAAATTCCAGAAACAAAACTAAGTATCCCTCATTATCAAAATTTACTCAGTTCCTCCGTCTTGCTAATAAGAGTTTGATTTACTGCTAAAAGCAACATTAAGCTGAAAGAAAACACTTGAAAATGTAATGCTAAAGTTATGTAATATTCACAAGAAAAAGAAACACTTGAAAATCTATAGAAATGAAAATATTTTTAGGTCTTATGCAAAATTTAGTAATTGAGCATTCATTAATTTTTACATCCAAAAAATGAGAAATTTATATAGAAACTCTCACAAGTCTTCATTTGTAGCAATTACTTATAGAGTAGTGACTTCCAAAGTAATCATAGATCTTGATCAGTTTTTGAACATACTATATATTTCTAATTATATAAATTATAAATGTAGATGTGCATAACAAAATATATACCAAAATGGTATTAAAATAGGAGAAAAATAACCATAAATAGAACTTCTAATGTTTCCTTCCCTATTCCAGCAATCATTTTGGTAAACTCTATAGGATACACACCCTTATTTTAGAAACCCCTGTTCTAGAGGTATAAAAAAGTAATACTTTTTTTTAAAAAGGCATGTTACCCCCCAATCTACCTCTTAATAGTCCTCTTCCTAAAAATCTCACAAATTGTGAACAAAATGAGCTATGAGGAAATAATTTTAAATTTCAAAGCTATAAAGGACTCTATTGGCCTCAGTTATTGCTTATACCCTGGTGGTTCACGAATCTACTGTGTTGGGGCCAGATGGCTCCTATTTCTCTGCTGTATCTAACTACCCACTAGACATAACCTGAATCTTCCACAGGTCCCTCAGACCAATATGTACAATTGTTTCTTCTCCCCCAAGCTACAAAACCTGTTCTAAAAACCTAGCCGTTATTCTTGATATCTTCCCCTCATCCTCCATATTTAACTGTCACAAAGACCTGGATAAACTGATAACACAAATTCTAAGGCACTTACCAGAACACATAAACATGGCAGGTAGTCATTAGTAGTTGCTGCCTTCTGTCAATACTAAACTCTCATCTCTCTAGAAATGTTATCTTCTATTTCTTACCACTTTAATTTGGTCCCTCATCATTTCTCAGATTAGACTAGTACAAATGCTTTTTGCTTTGTTTAGTTTCTAATCAGTCCCCCTCTGATCAATCCTATGGCAGTGAAATATAAATAGGATCATATAATTTCCCTATCTAAAACTGTTTGGTAAAAGTAACAGCCAATCACCTAAAAATAGGGTTTAGACACTTAACATCACATATAAAGATCGTCGATGATCTGGTCCCTATCTGCCTTCCCACCACCACGCCATACAGACCCCATGCTTCAGCCATGCCAAGTACTTATTTTCTCCCTTGCATATTGCAAACAAAGTTTAGAAGAATGAGTTGGCACGTAACAACCTCTAAAAGACCTCTTACCTCATACCCCTTCCCACTCTGTACTCCAAAAACACACCAGGCTGTCAGGCCCACCTCCTCTGGCTCTGCCGCAACCCTCCATTACAGTTGGTACACTGTACTCTATGATGTGTACATGTCTGACCTGCCCATAGATGGGTAATGTTCAGAGGAGAAGCACTATGTTTTACTCATCTTGTGCTCCTGTGCCTAGCATGCACCTGACACACAGTTTATTGAATCAGTCCACAAAACACACTTATTCTGTGAATAAAAATACTGAGATCCAAGAGGGAAAGTGGAGGGAAAGATCCTCTAGAACTTAGCCAAGAAAATTTTGCATATATGATTTCGTTTAATCCCCAAAACAACCCTATGAGATGGAGGTATAAGCCACTTAACAGATGGGAAATTGAAGCTTACAAAAGATAACCAAAGGCACTAATTAGTAACTAACTAATAGTGCTGTGATTCAAATTCACATCTTGTAAATTACACTTAACTTCAGTAGCAATATTTCTTCAATATTGTAATTTATAAAAATTCCACTTCCCCTAATATCCTTCAGTTACTAAAGTTTTCCAGTTCTTTCCAATATTATTTCTTATTATTCTCTCTTCCATCATCATAATTCAACCACTTAAAATCTCTTATGTGAACCATATCAATAGCCCTCATAGGTAACCTACCTGCCTTTCAACTCATCTCCCCCTTCTAATTTTACTGCATATAACCACCACCAAATCAATTTTTCTAAAGATGTCTGTTAAAAACATCCTCAACTGCTCTCCGAACTCCACTGTTAAAAAGCTAATATTCCTTAACCCTGCATTTAAAGTCATAAGCAATTTGGTTAGTTTAATAGTACTGTCAATGTCCTATATACATGTTATGATCTACCCATACTCAGCTACTTGTTACTCCTCTAAACATACTTTGTTCTTTTTCACTTCCATATTTTTTTTCTCATACTATTTCCTTCTCCAGTTGAAGTCCTACCCACCCTCTATGGCTTGTAAGAATTTGTGATAGACTGCTAGAGCAGCATTAATAGATAAGGGTTCTGATACTGGTTTTGGATTTCTTTCCATTACAACTCAGGTACTGTATGTTCTCCTGTACATGTTAAATAAATATAATAGAATAACCAACATGAAAATATTTCATACAAATACGGTATCTGTTCTGTAACAGTTGAAAGAGCACCAGAAGAGAAAGTAAAATGACCAGAGAAATTGGAAGCTTCTCCATAAAGCCAGACTAAAAAACTACGATGGTTCTATCAGAAAAAAAGAAAAGGTATAAAGAAGATACTTCAATGAAATTTAGAAAACCTTAACTTCATGCACTACTTTATTAAATCCCTAATGAATAAAGGAAATATCACTTTATAAACTCAAAATAAAAATTATCCTGAAGAGCTGATACAGGTTTGAAGTACAAAAGGTTTCAAAAAGGTTTTGTTGTATGAAACATTATTAGACTGCTTAATGATCTCTGAAATACAATTCTTATTTTCTAAGGGTAAAATCAAGAACCACTGCCATGCTCTCCCACAAAATATCCCTTAATGCCCTCAGATACTTGGAAAAAAAATATGGAAAAAAAGAGTACACTAACACGACTAAATGGATATTAATTTGTATAAATGTACCCTATTATTTTAAGAATTATATAATGAATACTGATAATTCACCATGATCACTCAGCAAACTTCATTGTTCCTAAAAATAATTCAGGTAAACAAAATCAGAAAATCTGTTCTAGCTTAAACCTCCAATCTGCAACACTGTATATAACTAAAATCATACACATCAATATGAATTTAAGACTAAGTCCTAAAAATTGCAGGCAAACTATCAAAATTATTTTCTAAGCCTTCGTTTAAATCCTAAATTATGTCCCAGAGACAAATCCTCATTTAGAGTCTAAAGACGAAATTCTGAACCCAGAAGCCAAGAATAAAAATCACGAGCATAGTATTAGATTCTAAAGGAAGGAGATGCCTTTTTTCTATTACTTCATAATAAACAAAGTAACAGGGTATCATAGCAAAGCAACATAATAAAGTAACAGGGTATCATAGCACTTTGAACATCTGTCTAATCCCCATAAATTAATCACAGCTTTGACAACAGAATTTAAAACTAATAGGAAAGACAGCTGAATGGTTACTATTACATAGTTACAGTCTCTGGTACTTACTAGTGTTGGCGAATTTTGATCTGGCCAAAAAGACTCTGGAACAGGCCAATGACCTATAGGAACCCCAGTTTTAGGATTTGGTCTGACATATATGAGTTTGTGACAGCTATGCCAAGGCTGAGATCCAAAAGGCCTTGATATATCTGGCTGCCCATCTATAACAAAGAAATTAAGACAAAGAAAGCATATATCATAAGGGGGGGATAAGCATAAAAAGTTAAATTATATCCATTATTACTTAAATTAATAAAAAATTCCTAATATTTGTTCTTTTGTAGGTTTTCCTATTTTTCTTAAATGGCAGAACACTATGTCTGCTTAACATTTAGACTGGATTGTAATTCATTAGACAGTAAGTACAAATTCCAACTGAGTTCGCCAGTTCAAAGGAGGTCCGCAGCATCCTTTGCCTTCCCAACTGGAACATATAAAACATACTTTACGGTGAATATCTGTTTGATGAATGACATGTTTTCTTCATCAGATGATAAGATCAAGTACCCAATTCGCCACCTTTATCATCATATCCCAAATGTCAAAAACAGTGCCAGGCACACAATAAATACTAGAATAAATAAGTATTGCAAATTGAGTATTTCTTAGAAATCATTTTAACTGAAGCCTTAAAAAAAAAAACTTAATAAGCAAATCTAGACCAAAGCACCTGCCTTTAATCTAAAATAACTTTAGCAAAACACCATCTTCAACAATTCAGTAAACATTTACTAGTACTAAACTCTAAACAAAGCATTAAAATAATTTAAAATAAATACATTGTAACAATTAAATTTTTTTTTAAGTTTGGTTTTGTTAAAGCAGACATCACATAACTTACTGTTATCACCCATTCCTTCCCTATAGTACCCTCTCAGTGCCCCCATTCTTTCATCTCTATGATCTTTCTCTTCTCCCAGGTACCTACTTTAGTGGACCACCTCTGTGAATTATCATTAAATGATTCTCTAAATCTTTTTGTGTGTGTGTGTGTGTGTTTTGTTGTTGTTTTTTTTGAGATGGAGTTTCACTCTTGTTGCCCAGGCTGGAGTGCAATGGCGCAATCTCCACTCACTGCGCAACCTCTGCCTCCCGGGTTCAAGCAATTCTCCTGCCTCAGCCTCCCGAGTAGCTGGGATCATAGGCATGCGCCATCACGCCTGGCTAATTTTGTATTTTTAGTAGACACGGAGTTTCTACATGTAGGTCAGGCTGGTCTCAAACTCCCAACCTCAGGTGATCCACCCGCCTTGGCCTCCCAAAGTGCTGGGATCAGGGGTTTGAGCCACCGTGCCCAGCAATGACTCTCTAAATCTTGAAATAGGTAACATACAATGCAGAGGGTCTCAACTATAAACCATCCATTGGTTCTACTATAACTCCTTATATCCACTGGCTATTGGAAATAGTTCATGATTACAGAAGCCAAGAAAAAGCCAGGTGGGACTCAGCTAGAGTTAGAAGAATCAAGCTTAATGGCAAAGCTGGTTCCTCATTTTTGACCCACATAAACCATTTAGTTTCAATCAGTTTGATCCCTGGTACAAAAGTAGCTAAGGAGTTAAACATCTAGGATTGAACACTTTGGGAATTAAAGGGCATAGGAGAAGCATATATATGTTAAGAGGCAATTGTATAATACTACAAAGAAATTATAAAGTTGCTTATCTATAAATCCTTGAAAAGGCTTTTGACTCATCAAAATGTCAGGCAATAGACAATCATTAATACAAAAAGGTGATGCTACTAGACTACCATTAGTTTACCTTGACTTTCCTATTTAATCTTCCTTCTTTATCAACAGCCTTTCTGTCTTAATAATTTGCCCTTGTCTATCTTAAGGCCAAATCACAGTAAGTTTTCAGTTCTAGTTGAATAAACAATAAAGCAAGTTTTGAATGTCTAAAAGAAAAGTGCAATAATACCTTCTACAGGGGAAGGATCTGGTCCTGCTTTTTCAAAGTTTATTACCACCCCACTTTGTACTTTCTGCACCAAGGACTCCAGACACTGATTAAGCATTCTTGGAGAACACACAGAATATGAACGGCCTGAGATTAAAAAAAAAAAAGAAGAAGAATATAGTAAACTAGTTAGTTGCACGAATTCCTATCTTTAGCAAGAAAAAAACAACTGTGGGGTTTCTGACAGTACTAATTAACAAAAGTTCAATGGTAAAAGTTGACTAATTTCATTATCTTATGGAAGAATGCACAAAAATCATTATTTCCAACCAACCACCAATCCCATTTTGTGAGAGTATGTAAATTTTTTCTTCTAATTACAGATATTTGGAACATAGAATTCTTGGTCTGAACAAAACACAATGAAAACAAGTCACATATTTTATGTTTTTTAAAACATATATTAAAAAAACACTATCTCCAACTGTTATGCAATATAATTTATCTTTAACACATATACACACACACATCTAGTAACTGTCTCCCCAAAATCTTATTCCTGCTTAACAAAAGTATTATCACTAAGATTTACTGTGCACATAGTAGACATGTAATAACTACTTAACTAGTTTACTGGCAGTTTTTAAGTATTTTAAATATTTGCATTTTAATATACAGATGGTAGCATGTACTTTTCTGAATTTCACTTAGCTTATGTAAATACTTGGGAATTACGTGTCTTACGTGAATTCCCCTTTTGTACGTTTTAACCAATACTACTTTTGGTTCAGAAGCATTAAATACTAGTGATTTTTTTAAAAAAGATACCAGTGAAAAGATCTTTTAAAGAGGAATTTTCAACAAAAATATCTAGACCTTTGCTATACAATACTTTATATACTAGACACATGTAGCTATTGAGAACTTGAAATATAGCTAGTCTGAATTGAAATGTATAGTGAGTATAAAATATACACCTGATTTTGTTGACTTAGTATGAAAAAATATAAAACATCTCATTAGTAATTTTAAAATATCAATCTCATACTGAAGTAATAAGGATATATTGATTTAAATAAAATATATTATTAGAATTAATTTCATCTATTTTTAATTTTTAAAGTGGCTACTATGAAATTTTCAATTACATATGAAATTTGAATCAGATTTCTATTATACAGTTCTGATCCAGACCAACACTAAAAACCTTGACAGCTAAAACTCAATCTTTGGCCAAATATTTTGCAACATTATTTGTAATAAGCTCAATATGACGCCCTACTCTTTTACACATTCAACCAATTATTTCACAACACAAGCTACGTCATTACATTTGACACATCAAATTACTCATATCAACTTACACTTAACTGATTTGTTAAAGGCTACTCAGAAAAGAGAACATTACAGACAATGGTGATTCAAATCCTCAAAGTCAGCTTTACTTAGAAAAAATAAATATAACAACTTAACTGTATAAAATAATGATGATTATAACCTTAACAAATATCTACCAATTACTGAGTATCTATGTGCCTGGCACTGTTCCAATCATTTTATGATTATTAATTTCTTTAATCCCAGCAACAATTGTATGGGTTATTTTCCCCATTTTACAAATGAGAACACTAAGGCACAGAAAGGCTAACTAACTTTTCCAAGTTAGTATAGTGATAGAGTTACAATTCAAACCCTTACAGTGTATCAGAAACTATTCTGGATACCCTTTGTCCCTTGGAAATCCTCTGTTAATTTGAAATCAGTACTTAAAATAGAGCATCTATATGAAGTCATGCTTATTTGAAAGAACTGGTAAATTCAAATTTTTTTCTAAGTCAATTTAAGTATATACAAAAAGCAATCCATAAAAAGGCTAACCATCTTTACATGCAAAATATTAGAAGTTTACATAAAGGTTGAGTATCTTATTTCATGAAATTTAAGCATATTCCTAAGATGTCATTAAAAAGCAAAAATTTTAAAGTATATAAACTATGATAATTATCTCTGCTCTCCTAAGTTGTGTCATCAATTAAGAAAACATAAGCAAATCAATCTTAACACGAAATAAAATTACTAATCAGTATATTTTACAAAAATTGAAGAAAAAGAATAAAATGAGTCATTTGGCAAATAAAAATCTATTAATTATTTTAAAAGTTAAACAGAAATAGCAAATTTTGCTTTCTTTACAAAGTGAGCCTATATCCTACGTAATGTTCCTCACGCGTACTTATTGTCTATGTCAAAACTTACTCCTTGGGATATACGACACTTTGTGCTAATGCATAAAGTTTCTAGGATCACTACTTGTATTTGTGAAAAAAGTTTTATTAGCACACACCTTCAAGTCAAGAAGCTGTCTCACTTTGGGTTATGTAGAGTCCACAAAAAAGTCAAACTAAATATAGTGAGTCTAAAGGCAGTATTAGCATCTTTGTCAAATAGAGAAGAAGCAAATGAACATTTCTAAGTTGGTTAATAGTCCTTACAGAGGCTAAGAAAGTTAAATGTATTTAATCTAGAAATATCTATAATTTTTATAAAATACTTTAAAAATTCTTGATATATTCAACAACATGTCTATTACACATTTTAAAATTTGCTATCATCCTTGCACCTCCCCTAAACCTGCTTCTCCCCAGTGTACCATCTCAGTCCTTGGCACAGCCATCCATCTCTAGTGGTTCAGACCAACTGAATCACCTGGGAACCATCCTGGATTGCTTCTTCCCTTATTGTCCTCATCCTTGGTTCTCTTTTGCATTAAGCCACCTCTCACGACCTCCAAAGCTAGCATAGAACACAGTACTACTACTAGTCTTCCTGCTTTCATTCTTGCCACTCTATATTCTCATCTAACAGGTGAAGTGGTATTTCAGAAATAGAAATCAGATGTCACCTCCTATAAAAAGCCTTCAAAAGGCTTCCCATCATACTTGGAAAATAAAAAAATATTTATTGTAGCCTAAAGAGCCATTCAATATTTGGCCCCTGCCTACCTCTCTAAACCTAGCTATTACCCTATTCCTCCCTTTCCTTGCCATTTTCTCTGCCTAGATATTTGTGTAATTAACTCCATTATTCAGGTCTCTGCTCAAATGTTACCTCCTCAGATGAAAACTTAGGTAGAATATTCTTTCTCTGCCTTAAGTTAGTCTCTATTCCCTTACTCTGTTTTGTCTTCATAGTAGGTAGCACCCTACTATCTACTACAATAGTAGTAGGTAGTACTACTATAAAATATCATTTATTTACTTTACATGACTATTATCTGTTACTCAGTACAAAGATGTAAGCTTCCTATTGTTCCTGCTATACTCCCAACACCCAGTAACAGTTATTTAGCATAGAGTGGGCACTCATTAATTACCTGGTATCAAAAGAAAAATGCTTACAATGACTACAATTATGCAATTTAAAAAAATACATAGAAAGAAATGTATTATTATTTTGGCAATACAGATGAATTTTTTCCAACATTTCCTTAGTGAACATGAATTACTCCATAATGGGAAAAATAAATGTACACAAATACACACATAAACAACTACTTCAAATTTTTTTTTTTTTTTTTTTTGTGAGACAGAGTCTCTCTCTGTCAGCCAAGCTGGAGTGCAGTGGTACGATCTCAGCTCACTGCAACTTCCACCTCCTGGGCTCAAGCAATTCTCCTGCCTCAGCCTCCCGAACAGCTGGGATTACAGGCGTGTGCCACCACGCCCAGCTAATTTTTGTATTTATAGTAGAGACAGGGTTTCACCATGTTGGCCAGGCTGGTCTCAAACTCCTGACCTCAGGTAATCTGCCCGCCTTGGCCTTCGAAAGTGCTGGGATTACAGGCGTAAGCCACCGCGCCCGGCCAACCTTAAGTTTTAAAAATGCACAGGAATTGTTAGCAGTGATTTACATATTTGGATAGTGCAATACCACTGGGTATTATCTTTTTTGTTCTTTCTGCTTTTCTGGTGTTCCCCAAAACTTTCTTTAGTGAACATCCTTTAAATTAAAAAAGAAAGAAAACACATTATTCAGAGATATGAAAAGGTGAGTGGCATTTGAGCGGCTTAGTCTTATTGCTAGTAAGAGCATGAAAAGGGGCAAATAAACTATCACGTCAGGAAGGATTTAGAATGTATATTTAGGGAAGACTTCCTAATTTCTTGACTAAGATTTATGCATCATTGAAAGATATCACCAAGGATGACTTTGGAACTTCTCCTCTAGAGATGTTCCTTTCAAAGAATAAGCAAAGTAGCTTTAATATATTACTGCCTAAAGGCAAGACTGCTACATGATGTCTCATGGTTCATTTCAGACTCTTTGATTATATCACTCACTTGACTTCACACTCTGAATATTCCTGATCCTAGTGACAAAAGTTATTGTATATTTAAGTCCCAAAAGTTCATCATAATTCTAAGTTCAAACTAAGTAATTCCTAGTAAGGAATTTCCAATGTTGAGAATGTTATAGCCTCCAAGCCTTTCAGAACCTGTTAAGTAAAATCCCCAGAGTTAAAAAAAAAAAAAAAAAAATTTTTAACAAGGGTGCCAGTTCAAAGCTGGAAACTAAAATTTCATGAATATAAATGTGCACCCTCCCACAGAAAAAAATACGACTGTCACCGAAAAATATTATCTATGTAAAGAGAATTGTTCGTTAATTTTCAAATTTAGATGACAGGTTGTTCCTAAAAAAAAATTACATATATGCCTTTTTTTACCCTTTGTTAATTAAATTGTGAAGGCATTACAAAAGTTCACAAAAAGCATTTCTATAAAATGAAAGCCTTTAATGACATGAATAACAGTTTTCTATCTATTTCACACACCTGTGTAAGGTTAATCCCTTTTTGTCTGTGAATTTTGCAGATTTCCAAAATCCATAGAATTTTAGAAAAAATGCACCTAAAATATTAATTAGAACTTACATTTTCTCTTATGTAGCTGGCTATGACGAATCTCATTAGAGCACCAACTGTGTCTGCAGATTATGTCACAGGCCCTTATCATAAGTAAAACAGTGGAATGCTAGACTTGCACATTTTAATATCAAATACAGAATTTGATATTAAAATTATTTTAATAAAATTCTCAGGTGAGAACTGAAATGCTCCATGAAAGCAAAAATGCCGTGTCTGTCTTACTGACTACTGAAAGCCAAAAGCATGGAACAATACTTGGTACACAGTAGGCACGCAATACATACCTATATGAAATTAATCCACCTGTTAGCCAATTCTATATTAAATGAGTTCTGAGTTGATTACATATTGTATTTCAACATTTCCCTTGATGTTCACTTAGCATAGTACCTATCTAATCTGATGTATAAGTGAAACAGAAGCTGGATAAGACCTCACTACCTGTTTCCTTTAATCTATCAATCTCTTTGCCTCTGGGAAAAATTGCACTTAACCAAGCATACCTCATCAAATATACAGAGATGATTCTCAAGACAGTTTTTGCAAAAAATAATGCTATGGTACCTCTCAATCATTGGCAATCTTTGTAAATAAGAAAATTAGTTTAACAACTTCAAATACTAGCATTTTCTATACAAGTAGAAAAAATATTACCATTCCTCGTCATGTCCAATAGTAACCCACATTCTATTCAAATGAAGATCATAGACCATTATCAATAAATGTACTGTTAAAAGCATATATGCCTATTAATTCCTAATATTAACTTGTTAAATAAAAACAAACATGGAGTTTTTGAATGTACACTTTTAAAACATTCAGATAAAATCTGCTTTAAGTTACCGAATTACTGCCAGCAAAAAACTTACCGCCTGTCACTTCACACATTGGTGTGATTGCAGAGTCATCTAAAGGCACACCTGTCAACTGTTCTGATTCTACTGACATGGTGCCAGGCAACCGCAACACTAATGCAAAGAGTCTCTGATCCCAACGAAAAGGTTCCTTGGTCAATTCACTTCCAGGCAAAGGAGAATTAAGAGGTAAATGAAGCTGAAAGTAGGGGGGAAAAACAGTAATAAGAATTCCACAGGCTATTTTTTCAAAAAGCCTACTTTAATTACACTTATGTTAGAACTGCATCAACTCTCCTATCACTTGAAAAACAAGCTCAAATATAAAAGCTTACTTGTTCAGACATAGCTAAAACAGCACATGATACTGTTAGTTTAATTTTCTTAAACTTACTTTGAAGATATAGACTGAAAAAAATCTGTATTGTTGGAATGAATTTCAGATTTAGACTCAATTAATTACTGGGTGCTGATGCTTCCAAATAAATCATTTCATTTAATCATTAAAACAACCCTGTGATAGATATGTTACTCTTTTCTTTTCTTTTCTTTTTGAGGTTGGAGTGCAGAGGCACAATCTTGGCTCATTGCATCCTCTGCCTCCTGGGTTCAAGTGATTCTCCTGCCTCAGCCTCCCGAGTAGCTGGGATTACAGGTACTCAACACCACGCCCAGCTAATTTTTGTATTTTTAGTAGAGACAGAGTTTTGCCATGTTGGCCAGGCTGGTCTCAAACTCCTGATCTCAGGTGACCCACACGTCTCAGCCTCTCAAAGTGCTGGATTACAGGTGTGAGCCACCATGCCCGGTCTTATTATTTTCTAAATGTAAAAAAAAATAGACCTCAAAAAAATGATTTGGCCTCCTGTGTCCAGAGTCAGTACTTTTTTATTACACCACAGCAATCTCAAACATCTTCACAGCTCTTAATATTTTAAAATATGCTTCATTTTATACAAGATAAACAATCTCAAAGCATTTGTAGAAGAGTAAATTTTTGTCACTCTAATTACATTTTAAATGTAGTGATTCTTACCACATCTGAGTAAATGTGAAGAGGTTTGGGGGGATTTGTATGTGTTGCATGTTTTATTAATAATAGATGTTTCTTCCCTTAGACCTGCTAAGTTAGAATCTTTTCTGAGATTCTTAAGCATCTTAAAAAGTTTTAAATGACTATAATGGGCTCTTCTATACCAACAGAGTAACAGTGTACAAACGGAATCCACATATTCATCTCAGTATCACTCAATGAGGATGACCAGACACTATGTTTCTCATGATATGATGCAATACCACAACATCAACTATAAAGGATTCTTACCAAAAAAAAGAGGAAGAAAGAAAAGATTCGACCTGAATTGAATCAAGCCTTCAATTCTAACTACCAGTTTGCAGGGAATAGTGGGGATATAGGATCAAGTTAAACACCAGCACAACGGAGCAATCAGTCAAATCCAGAATGTGGAACATTATACAGGACAAATGACCTGGTTTCTCCAATAAATCAGTGGCATAAAAAAGCAAAGGGAAGGGAATCCGAGGAGTTAAAACTGTTATAAAAGAGGCAAAAGCAAAGATTTTTGAGACAATCAGGAAATTTCGAGATTATATTACTGGAATTGTTAATAATCTTTTAAGTGTGATAATGGTATTTAAGTATATGGTGCTTAGGAAAACAAAAATCCTTACCACTTACAAATTTTTATTTTCTTTTTCTTTTTTTTTTAATTATTATTATACTTCAAGTTTTAGGGTACATGTGCACAATGTGCAGGTTAGTTACATAAGTATACATGTGCCATGCTGGTGTGCTGCACCCATTAACTCGTCATTTAGCATTAGTTATATCTCCTAATGCTATCCCTCCTCCCTCCCCCCACCCCACAACAGTCCCCAAAGTGTGATGTTCCCCTTCCTGTGTCCATGTGTTCTCATTGTTCAATTCCCATCTATGAGTGAGAACATGCGGTGTTTGGTTTTTTGTCCTTGCGATAGTTTGCTGAGAATGATGATTTCCAATTTCATCCATGTTCCTACAAAGGACATGAACTCATCATTTTTTATGGCTGCATAATATTCCATGGTGTATATCTGCCACATTTTCTTAATCCAGTATTTTTAAAAAATAAAGTCAAGACTCAGTTTAGGGCTTTTTTCTACAAATACTGGAGTATATTTTTATACAAAACATGCTTTAAAATGATCACTTCTAAATTAATTGTCATTTTTTTATACTAATTTCTTCACAAAGCAAGACCTAACTGTATTGTGTACAGCCTTTCTAAATCTCACACAGAGAAGACTTCCAAACTTGATGGAGGTTGAAGTCATTCTACACTAAAACAGACTCAAGTTTCTTCATTGACTTACATCAAACCATTAAAAAAAGAAATCCAATTCTATTCTGGAAAGAGTTTTCCTAGTGAAGCTATGTTATACTGGCACCTCTCTTCAAAAGACTCATGCCATGAGAATATGCTGCAAGACTCCTTCATCAAGATCAGCCAAGATTTTGTGACTCTGGTCAGAAGTCATGAGTTCTTTCTCTGACACTTAAGGCAGAAGGCAGAAGCAACAGAGAAGGAATGCTGAAGAAATCTGGGCCAGGATATTCGAGGAAGGTTTCCCAGCCTCACAGGCTCTGTGACAATTGTAAACAGCTCAGCAGCTCCAGGCCCTTACTGCTATTACCACACCCTGACAGAAGATAAATACGCAAGCACTATTTACATCATCTCCTTTTACCCTTTAAACCACCTTTAAAGTATTTGGGAAACACAGCTACCAAGTGCTTGGTCATTTTCTCTCTAATATCACAAAAATGTCAAAGCACCAGTGGTACTGGGTGAAGTTTCAACTGTTAATGCAGTTGCTTTGCATAATAATGGATACATGGAACTGTCTTGAGAATGTGGGGGAAAACAGGCATTGTGCGGACCACACACACACACACACACACATACACACGCACACACACAAACTAATCATGCAATGATGAGCATCTGCAACGCAGACAATATAAAATGAAATAAATGGCCTTTGGCTGTACAATGCTGAATCTAGAATGAATTTCAAATATACAAAAAAAAAAACCCAGCAAGGTTCACAAGCATATTCTAAGCATTTTACACATATCTATATCAATTTTATAAACTTTAGGCAAATTTTTATTTATTTTTCTATTGCTTCTCATTTCTCCCTCCCCAAATCACCACCAACCTCTCAAAACCAAAAAAGGGGAAAATCCGCTATAGTTTAAATGAATTAGTAAAATAAGGAGTAATGGCAGGCAAACAGAAACAGGAAAAAGATTAAACTCTGAAGGAAAACTCTCAGGAGGATTGACTTACTCCAGGTTTAAAGTTTACAGGTGAAATTCCAGTAATGTCTTAAAAGTCAAAGGGGGTGGGGAGGTCTTCCTGAATATATGGACTTTGAGAATCAAGGAAAATTGCACATAAATGAAGAAAAATATAGTTAGTCACTAGAAAAATATGCAATAAAAATAGACAATTCCCAAAAGCAAAAAATGGGCAATAGATAAGGATACCTAAAAGGAAATCCATATGACCTATAAACATGTAGAAAGATGATCAAATACACTAGTTAACAGATAACACAAATTAAAATATTGATATCACTTCACAATAAGATTAGCAAAAATTTTTTAAATTTGACAATACCAAGTGATGACAAGAATATAAAGCAATAGGAACTCTCCAACACTTCTGGTGAGCCTAATTACACTACCGTTTGGAGAACAATTTGATAGTATCTGATAAAGCTAAACATGAGCATACCCTAAAACTCAACAATGCCAACTCCTAGAACTCTCATATTATTTGTATAAGATGTTTTTTTTAAAAAAAAAAAAAAAGCAATTGACTACAGCATTATTTGAAACAGGAAAACTGGAAACAATTTAGAAGTCCAATAAGGGAATCAATAAATAAGCTGCAGTCTGTTCACACACCACATCTGAAATGAATAAACTAGAACTCTTAACATCCAACATGGATAGATCTCAAAACAATGTTTTTTGGGTAATATAACATACATACATATAAGAACATATATCCAGAAAGCACAGCTTAACAAATTTTCACAAGTTGAATGCCTTTGTGTAACTAAAATTTGTATCAAGAAAGATAACTTTACTAACTTATGCCCCTCCCCAACTGACTAGTTTTGCCTGATTTTGAACTTTATAAAAATGGAGTATTGTCTCTTTGGTTTATGGCTTCTTTCATCATTGTAAAGGTGAGAATCACCTATACTGCTACATACAATGGTAGATCGTTCATTCCTATTGCCAAATTGTTTATCTGTATACCATAATTAATTTATTTTTTTTTTTTTAGAGACAAGCTCTTGTTCTGTCACCCAGGCTGGAATGCAGTCACATGGTCATAGTTCACTGCACTCTTGAACTCCTAGACTCAAGAGATCTTCCTGCCTCAGCCTCCCAAGCAGGTAGGATTACAGGCATGTGCCACCACACTCAGCTCACTTTTTAATATTTTGTAGAGAAGGGATCTTCACCAGGCTGGTCTCAAACTCCATAATTATCCTTTTGAATTGTTTGGGTATATTATGAATAGTGTAACTATGAAATTACAGTACATGTCTTTGTGGAAAATATATGTATGCATTTCTGTTGAGTATATACCTAGTTGTGGAATTGCTGGATATGACTGTTTACTTTCATCAGATACTGCCAGTTTTCCAAAGTGGTTATACCAATTTATACTCCTACTAGCAGTGTATAACAGAACCAGTTGCTCTGTATCTCCTTCATCAACACTTAGTTTTAGCTGTCTTTTTCATGTTAGCCATTTTGGGGGTGTGTGTGTGTGTGTATGTGTGTGTGTGTGTAGTGGGGGTTTTAATTTCCCTGATGTTTATGGAAGTGGAATACCTTTTCATACGCTTATTGGCCATTTCAATGTGCTCTTTTGTGAAGTGACTTAAAGTCTTCTGCTTATTATTTTTAATTGAGTTGTCTAGCTTTCTCTTATTGATTTGGAGGGTTGTTAATCTATTCCAGATGTCTTTTATTGCAGGGATCCCCAAGTCTGTGGCCTGTTAGGAATGGGGCCGCACAGTAGGAAGTGAGCAGTGGGCAAGCAAACATTACTGCCTGAGCTCCACCTCCTGTCAGATCAGCAGTGGCATTAGATTCTCATAGGAGCATGAACCCTATTGTGAACTGCACATGCAAGGAACCTAGGTTGTGTGCTCCTTATTTGAGAATCTAACTAATGCCTGATAATCTGATGTGGAACAGTTTCATTCCAAAACCATACCCACCCGTGTCCACAGAAGAACTGTCTTTCTTCCAGGAAACCAGTCCCTGGTGCCAAAAAGGTTGGGGACCGCTGCTTTATTGGTTACATTATAGTACGCAAATGTCTTCTACCCTGTTACCTCTTCCATTATTTTAGTGGTATCTTTTGATAAACAGAATTTATCTTAATATATTTTTCCTTTCACAGTTAGTGCTTTTTGTTTCCTCACAGATAATGAAAATGCTCTCCCATGTTTTCTTCTAAAAGCTTATTATTTTCCCACTTAAAATCAAACCTGAAATACATCTGAAATTGAGTTTGGAGTATGGTCCAAAATAGGGGCAAAGATACATTTTTTTTCCCAAATGGATATCCAATTGATACAGGCCATCCTTTCTATGCTGCACTAGAATGTCACCTCTTTCTTATATCGGGTGACTGTACACGTGGTAGTCTATTTCTGTGTCAAAAACAATATTACATGGAAGGAAAAAAAGGCAAGATGCAAAATGATGCACAGAATAGCATCTCTACACATTGTTAAAAGTAAACAATGTTTAGAATAGTTTTAGATATGTGTAGTAAAAATAAGAAAATGTGGACTAAATGACTATAAATCAAACTTGCAATTGTTGATTACGGGAAGGGGAAAGAGGGAGGAAAGTGACACTGAGTAGGGGAACAAGGGAGACTACACACTATCAATCTGCAATGTTCTGTTTCATTTATTAAATTTTTTTAAATCCAAAACAAAAAGAACAAGGCAAATATGGCAGAAACTTTTATATTCCTTATTCTTATCCAAAGTACTGAAACATATTAATATGAAGATAATTGTCAAAAGCCAGTAAATTATTCAAGTAGTTATCTATACCTCTTTTACAATAATGTCATTATTTTACACAAAACCAAAGACAAGAAAACTTCCTATATGCCTCAACTCAACAAGAGAAAGATTAAGTACAATAATTACTAACTCCAAAGCTCAGACATTTGTAAGGACCCCTAACAAAGAGTTATTCTTGATCAGCCATTAAAATACACTGCAAGAAGGTAGACTACTTCCTGAAAACTATACATGCATTCACACTCATCATTTTTTATGTACCAACCAAATATTAGGTATGTTTAGGCTCTGAGGATTTAAAGATAAACAATAAAATACACCCAGTACTTTAAGAGTTCTAAACGGAAGCATCACGTTCCTGAAGGAATCTGTTTCAGAGCTGTATTTAACAAGAAGAAAACTGAGAATCACAGTACTAGCTAACAAGATATTTAATAGGATTTTTATTTCTGAACACTGGATGGGATAAGAGTTTCGTAAGAGCTGTTTTCTGAGAGTTAATCCCAAGAAACTCTAGTATGAGTATTCAAATGGAAGTGTCTGAACTAATGATGCTTTAAAAAACTAGCCATTAATAATACTTTTATAGTGGTTACTATTAGATGCCACAAGTTATTCTAAACCCTTTATATATGTTAATTCATTTAACCCACAAAATAAACATATGAGATAGGCGCTATTATAATCCTCATCTACAAACAACAAACAGAGAGCTTCAGGACTTGTCAGAAGGTACACAGTAAGTGGTGAGGAGATAGAATTCAAACCCAGCTAAGTCTGGCTCTTAAACACTGTGCTCTTAAACACTGTATTATACTGCCTAACCAGGAGTGGAAATATAATCTGCATTTTTAAAAAATCAAATGTTGAATTATTAATATTAAAAAAACTAATTGTATTCAATGAAAAAAGAAAACCTTAATTATAAAAATAACTACTTTTAGAAAAAAATTTTAAATTAATTTCTGTATCAATCTAGTGATTTTAAGTCCTTAATTAATACATCTTATAAACACTGTAGGTTATTTTTATAATGCACAGTCCTATGCTTTTCCCCTAGTTACTCTTCATACAAAGGAGTGGCAATATATTTTTCTCCCTCTTGCTTTTCCCTTCCATTTCTTAAAACATGGGCAATAACAATAAACAACAATAGCTAGCATATTCTGAACACTTACTACGTGCCAAGCACCATTCCATGAGCTTTACATACAATATTTACAACAAGCAAATGGGATAGATACTATTATTATCCCCTTTTCAGAGATGAACTGTAATATAAGATTGTATGTTAGGAGACATCTGTTTGGAGAACACACTCAAGTAACCCATGCTATATCATCAAGTCTGAAACATCTAGGGAGGGAGGACTGCAATTTTAAGAACTGAATAAACCATGTGTGATTCAATAATATAGTAATTTTCCCATAACCATGATATTGTGGGCCTTTATTAGAATCTTATAAAATTATACTGGGCAAAGTTTCAGTCTAATGGACTAATAAGCAGAGAAAATTATTGTTTACATTCAGTTTATTTTTTGCTTGAATACAAGTGAGGTTTTCCATATTGTTATTTCAAATGATTAATTTTAGTAATATCGCCAACCCAAATATCTTATGTCATCATCTTCGTAGCCAACAGAAAAGGAAATGCAACTTCAATTTAAATTTGGGAAGACTGTCTTATTTTTCCTAGTTTCCCTTGGAGACCTTACTGCCCCTTCACCTTTGAGTCCATCTTCAACTTCTTACCAAAAGAAAAGGAATAAAACCTACTTCTCCATTGGTCTGAAAAACAAATGGCAGATTAGGCAGGTAACAGTTATCACCAGGTATGCTCAAATTTTATGTACTTATAAAAGTGCAATTTCCTCTTTATTTGTGACTTTGCTAAAATTAGACTAAAGCTCAACTTAAATTTTAATTATTTAGTTATTCATGGAGCACCTACCATAAACATAGCACTATTTCAGGATTTAATGTAGATAAATTACGCCAAATAAACAAGATTTGAGATTACATTTTAGCTAGCTCACTGTAAGAAAAGCTATTATAAAACTTCAGATAACCAAAATTCTCATACATTATTACTTATTTTTTAAACTTTAGAATGTAAAAAATAGAAACCAACAAACAGTAAAAAAAGATAAAAGAAGTTTATTTTTAAAACATCTTCAACTCAGGAATCTAAACAGATGTCTCCTAGCATACAACCTAATTGGCTGGATGAGGATCAAACCTGAGCCCACCATGAGTCAGGACTGATCTGTACCAACACAAGATTTCCCCTTAGCTGGGTGTGGTGGCTCACATCTGTAATACCAGCACTTTGGGAGCCCAAGGTCACGGATCACGAGGTCAGCAGATCGAGACCATCTTGGCTAACACAGTGAAACCCCGTCTCTACTAAAAATACAAAAAATTATCCGGGCATGGTGGCACATGCCTGTAGTCCCAGCTACTCAGAAGGCTGAGGCAGGAGAATCACTTGAACCCACGAGGTGGAGGTTGCAGTGAGCCCAGATCGCACCACTGCACTCCAGCTTGGGGGACAGAATGAGACTCCATCTCAAAAAAAAAAAAAAAAAAAGAAAAAGAAAAAGAAAAAGATTTCCCCTTTCTTGAACTTGGAAGTTCTGCCAACTGGTTCTATTACCAAAGTAATTCAAATTATATGTACTCTCATAATCATGCTTCCCACTTAAGTTTTAATGACCTATTTACTTCGCAGCCTATCCCACGAGTTTGGAAAAGGGAAAGGAGAAGGATCTGATTCTTTTGTTTCCCCCACAGTATTTGTCATACGAAATAATAAATGAGGTTCCACTCATGCGGTCTAAGGAAAGTAAAAGAGATGCAAAGCTAGAGTTATAATCAGATCACAAGCACCTCTCAGTGTCCTGCCAATAAAAATTGTGCTCCTGGCCAGATGTGGTGGTTCACACCTGTCATCCTAGCACTTTGGGAGACTGAGGCAGGAAGGATTGCATGAGGCCAGAAGTTCGAGACCAGCCTGGGCAACATAGTGAGATCCTAGCTCTACAAATATAAACACACACACACACACACACACACACACACACACACACACACACACAGACAACCCAGGCGTGGTGATGCACACCTGCAGTCCCAGCTACTTGGGAGGCTGCAGTGGGGGGATAGCTTGAGCCGAGGAGGTTGAGGTTGCAGTGAGTCATGATAGCACCACTGCACTCCTGCCTGAGTGACAGAGGGAGACTCCATCACAAAACAAACAAGCAAAAACTAAAAACAAAACAAAACAAAACCAAAAACAACAACTGTGCTCCCTCCACCCCAACACACATACACATACACACATAGATACAAAGTTTCCATGCTAACGTAAGTCACGAGTCACAGAACCAGTCTTATCTCCAAGAGCTGGAAGTCTTATTCTTTCCCTGTGTGTGTAACCAGTTCATCTCTATGGCCCTTGTATGTGCCCACACATAGAGAATACAAACACATGAGCTGCAAAGCCTACCTGATACCTTGAGCAAGGGGTGGAAAAACACATATTCCATAAGCAGGCACCATAACAAACACTCCATCCAGCTCAATGTATAAGATGCATACTGAGAATTTACATATGTACATACTTCCACTGAAGCCCACATGAAACATAACTTCATATATTCATTCTTGCCTTATTAAGAGATATAAAAAACTTGACCATATATTATTTCTCGTAATTTTTAACTTCATATACCAAATCATAACTTTTCTTTATAGTTTACTGCAGTGGCCTAGTACCAATGAACTCAGCACAGTATCAAAGAAATAATTAAGTCATGATAAATATACACATTTTATTGTTAACATGTGGGGCCTTTTAAAAAAAATTAGAATAGGGATCAGAAATCAAGCTATAACTCAGGAGTTATTTAATGAAAGGCAACACATTAGACATTGTAATCTACTTTCAAGAACATGTAAGTAAACAATTATGTGTTATGATATGTACAACAATAAAAATATGCATAAAGTACAAAAGAATAAATGATTAGGGGATAAACCAGGGAAGACTTCTCAGAGGAAGTAGCATCTGAGCAAGTGTGAAGAATAATAAGTTTACTGAGAATCCAGAACCTCATGCAAGTTAGGGAGTAATGAAGAGTGAAGATCATGATCAAACACATAGGAGACAAGAAATAATAAATACTGGGATGAAAACTAAATTAAACTTCAGAACTGGTGGAGAATACAGTGCAAAGGAGGAGAGAAAGATTTTTAAGAAAGCCTTTAATCCTTTAAGGATGGGTTGGATTTTAATATAGGGAGATAGAGAAATAACGTCCAGGGAAAAGGAGTACATGAGGAAAGAAAGAGGAAGTGTTCAGGAAATTAGCAACCCAGTTGAGGTCAAGCTTAAAGAAAATGCAGAGGAATAATTAGGAAATTTTCTTTATTCCCCAGTCCTCTCACTCAATGTATCTGTCTTTTGGAGTTATACTTAGCCTATCAATTCTTGGATTTCCCTACTGTTAATTTTTTTTTCAGAAACAACTCTCACACTAAGTCATCAATGGGTTTTTGTTTTGTTTTGGCTTGGTTACTCTGGTAGATGGCACAGTACTCCAAAGTACTCAAAGGTATTCAGAGTCTAAGTCTTACTAGGCCTAGCAGCTTTATTTCCACTTCCATGGAAGCTGGCTACCATGTAAAAAAGCTTGAATTATGCTACTAAATGATGGAGACAGAAGCCACAGAGATGAGAAGCAAGGTCCCCCAGAAAACTGGCAGCACCAAAGCCCCAGACATATAAATAAGACCATTTGTACGTTCCAGTCCTGGATAAGCCTGGGGCTTATGTAACCAACTCACAAATTCTTAAGAAATAATAAACTGTTGTTTTAAGTCACTAAGTTTTGGGATGACTTGTTACACAGCAGCAGATCTCTCCTTGAGTCATTAAATCCATTGGAGATTTTCAAATCTGGCTTCCAAGCAGCATTCAAAACTACTTTCCAGTCTTTTGAAAGGAATCTTCCTTTGGCTTTCATGCTGAAATATTTTCATGGTTTTCCTTCTCTCCTCTGGCTGCTCCTGCCTTCCATCCTCACCCCTAACCTAGACACAACCTCCAATACCTAACTAGTAAGTGCTGCAGATCCTCAAGAATCAGTCTTAGGTCTTGCCCAATGTATAGTCTCAATCCTCAACCCTACTACTCACAGCTTCAATTTCTATCAATAATCAAATAATAATAATAAAAACTGTATTTTGAGCCTCTGTCTCTCTCTCTTCTGAGCACCAAATATTCTGCCTCGTGACACACCCTCCTGAATGGCTCAAAGGGTATGTCAAACTAAACATGTTCAAAACTGAACTTAAGATTTTCCTCTACCCAAAATGGTCCTCTTCCAATATTCCCTAACTCAGTAAAATGGCATCATTATTTATCGAATAATGGATAACCACCTCCTCCCTGTTTCTTACGTCACCTCCTCCCTGTTTCTTACACCCCCAAATGTATTATACGTCAGCAGGTTTTACTGATTTAACTTCCTAAATATCTCTTGAAACTGAAACTCTTCTACCATCACCAACCTCCTATTGTCAAGACTAAACAACAATGCTCCAACAACCACTTTTATCTCCCTCTCCTCCACCCCCTACCTCTAAATAAAACCCTTGGATGGCTTCTTATTGCTTTTATATTAATAATATTTACTCAGCATGGTCTGGAAGCCCCCTGTATAGTCAAGTCCAACCTTCTTTTCCATCTTGTACTACAATCCCTCTTCTTTTATGCTCTAAGCCAAGCTTGTCCAACCCGTGGTCCACAGGCTGCATGTAGCCCAGGATGGCTTTGAATGTGGCCCAACACAAATTTGTAAACTTTCTTAAAACATTATGAGATTTTTTTGTGATTTTTTTTTTTTTTTTTTTTTAGCTCATCAGCTATCATTAGTGTTAGTGTATTTTATGTGTGGCCCAAGACAATTGTTCTTCCTTCCAATGTGCCCCAGGGAAGTCAAAAGATTGGACACCCTTGTGTCTAAGCCACATTAGCCTTCTTTCAGTTCTTCATTCTCAAAATATACTCCTTTCAGAGAAAAAAAAAAAAGCCTTTGTACGTGCTAGTCTCTCTCTCTGGTACAATCCTCTTTTCTATTTTTTGAGTAACAAATTCTACTCTCTTCAGATCTTGGCCCTCCAATGACCTCCTTGACCAGATCTAATTCATTATAAGCTCTTATAGCACATATTCCTCCATCCTGTCTGGTTCATAGAACCTAATAAATATGGCTGAATGAATAAATGGATGGATGAATAAATAATGTGACTGGCTAAGTTGTGAAGGGCACTGAGCAACCTAGTAGACAATGGAAGGCAATGAAACATTGTGAACAGTAGAGTAATACACTCAAGTGCTATGCTTTAAAATAATTTTGCAACCTGCAGGACAGACTGAAAGCAGCCAAGACAAGCTAGAAAGCTAATGCAATCATTTAAAAAAGCACTAGGATGATTGATAACAAAAATAATAGGAATGAAAGATACAGACTCATAAAAGCAAAAATCCAGGGACTGATACCAAATACAGAGGAAAAAATATGGAATACGGTATGTCCTAATGTTCTGTCTTACCTTAACTATTATAGTGTTGATTTAACATATTCAAAATGATGACAAGGTACTATAATAAAGTATGATTTTAAAAAAAGACTACAAAACTAAGTTCCAAATAGATGCATACATACACCATAAGAGTGTTTCTGTACGGTATGGCCACGCATAGTGGTTCATGCCTAAATCCCAGCACTTTGGGACTTGAGGCCAGGAGTTTGAGACCAGTCTGGCCAACACAGCAAAACCTCGTCTGTACTAAAAATACAAAAATTAGCCAGACATGGTGGCACATGCCTGTAATCCCAGCTACTCAGGAGGCTGAGGCTGGAGAATCACTTGAACCCAGGAGGCAGAGGCTGCAGTGAGCCAAGATCATGCCACTGCACTCCAGCCTGAGTGCAGTCCAGTCCACTGCACTCCAGTCCAGAGTGAGACTCGGTCTCAAAAAAAAAAAAAGTACAATAACATTATCAATGCTAAAGTATAACTACAGATAATTGTTAAATAATAGCCCAAATTATTCAGAATCTACCATAAAACATTTAGACTAGAATAAACCATTGAGGTGGGTTTTTTTTTTTGAGATGGAGTTTCGCTCTTGTTGCCCAGGCTGGAGTGCAGTGGTGCGATCTCGACTCACTGCAACCTCTGCCTCCCAGGTTCAAGTGATTCTCCTGCCTCAGCCTCCCAAGTAGCTGGGATTACAGGCGCCTGCCACCATGCCCAGCTAACTTTTTGTATTTTTAGTAGAGACGGGGTTTCACTATATTGGCCAGGCTGGTCTTGAACTCCTGACCTCAGGTGATCCACCCTCCTTGGCATCCCAATAAGTCAGAAAGCTCATTTAAAGCACATTGGCAAGGAATCTTAAAAATTATAAAGGAAAAGCTTTGAATCATTTTGGAGAGCCATTATTTTTCCAGGTAACTGAGAGCACTTAATGCCTCAAGCACAAAAACATCAACAGAAACTTTCTGTAGTATGTTATATATGTCCCCATTTGTGAAACTAGGTTGTATTAAAAAATAATAATCTCTTTCTTGATAACTCAAAGAAGTAGGGAGATGGAAAAAAACTTAAAGACCTCTTGACCACACCAAATATTGCCCATAATCACACAAGTTAAGAGACTGATAATTCATCATTTACTGAATGCTTATAATGTGACAAGGTTTCAATGAGTTAACTTGCTTTAATCATCTTATTTAATCCTCCAACAAACCTAAAACCTAAAACTTAAATTCTAAGGTGTATCATCAATTTAATATATTTCTTTGCTTCCCCAAATTTAACATTAAATGTGCATAAAAATTTTTCCAACTATAGCACAAAATTATCTAGGCAGCTGCATATCCCTTTCTTCCTCCATATCATAGCTCCATAGCATTTGAGTATCACAGAGTTTGAGTCTAAGCCTTCCCCAGACTAAGTCTACTAATTAAATTCCTTTTGGCCACTAGAAGTTAAGCAGAGCATCAGGGTCATATTTTATAATGTGTGCTTAATGATCTTGACCTTTTTAGCACCTAGAGTTTGAAAAATATAATTTCAGCTGGGCACAGTGGCTCACACCTATAATCACAGCACTTTGGGAGGCCGAGTTGGGCGGATAGCTTGAGGTCTGGAGTTCAAGACCAGCCTGGCCAATATGGTGAAAACCTATCTCTACTAAAAATACAAAAATTAGCCAGGCATGGTGGCACATGCCTGTAGTCCCAGCTACTCGGGAGGCTGAGGCTTGAACCCAGGAGGCGGAGGTTGTAGTGAGCTGAGATTGCACCTCTGCACTCCAGCCTGGGTGACAGAGTGAGAATCCGTCTCAAATAATAATAATAATAATAGTATAACTTCAAGGTATACTAAAGACTCTGAGTATTTCATTTGCACTTTCTATTAGAATATTTTATATTCTTATTTCAATTACAAACTACCAGCCAATATAACACTTATCTTTTAAATGTTGGCTTTGGACAGATATTTGATTCCTCAGTAACAGTTTTTCATAGTCAGTGAAACAGTTATAATACCATCTCATAGCTTTGATAGTTTTATCTGTTTTCTCAGAAGTTTGGCAATGTCAACTGCCTTTATTTGTGCTGTCTGATATAGGTTAGGTAATTTATTATTTGTATTTTTTTTGTTACAATGCTAATTCATCATAGGCAGTATTTTTTTTAATTTTAAGGAACAATTGGTGTTCCTTAAAATTAAATGTTAATGTTAACAAATTAATGTTAAGCTTCTAGATTTCAAGACAAGACAACAATGTCCATTCTCACTACTTCCACCAGTACACTGAAGCAAGAAAAAGAAATAAAAGGCAGACAGATTTGGAAAGGAAGAAGTGTAACTGTCTATATTCAGACAAGATGATTTTGTATGTAAAAAGTTTCAAGGAATCTAGAAAAGCTACTAGGTAACAAGAAAATTCAGAAAGGTCACAGGATACCAGGTAAAGATGCAAAAAAATCAACTGTTCATGTACTAACAACAAATCATCAGAAGTTGAAAGTAAAAAGACCAATCAATAATAACATCAAAATATATAAAATACCTAACATATGTATAAACTCCCATCTGAAAACTACAAATATTGCTGAGAAAATCAAACACTTAAATCCGAAAAATATGCCATGCTCATGGATCAGAATAGCCAATAAGGTAAAAAGTGTCATTTTTCCCTCAAACTGATTTATAGATTCAATGTAATTCCAATCAAAATTGCAGTAAGCTTTCTTATAAAAACTAATAAGCCTGATTCTAAATTTACATGTAAACTCAAAGGACCTACAATAAACAAAGCAATTTGGATAAAAACAAAGTTGGAGACTTAACTAAATGATTTCAAAACTCGTTATAAAACCACAGTAGTCGACACCATGTTGTATTGCCAAAGACACAGGTATCAACAAAACAGAATAAAGTCCAGAAACAGCCACACAAAAACATGGCTAATCGACTCAACAAAGATGCTTCAGCAATGAGGAAATGATAATCTCTCCAATAAAAATGCTGATACAATTAATTATCCATATGTCAAAAATAAGCCTCAACACTTTCCCCCCATCATACACAGAAATTCTAAATGAATTATTACCCTCAAAGTAAGGGCACAAACTATAAAACTCCTTGGAGAAAACACAGGAGAAAATCCTTAGTATCTCAGACTAGGAAAAGATCTCTTAAATAAGACACAGAAAACACAAACTACGAAGAAAAAATAAATTTAAAACTTTACTCTTCAAAAGACACTCTAAAATATAAAAAGGCAGCTAAAGACTGGGAGAAAGTATTTGAAAAACATATATCTAATAAAGAACTTGCATCCTATCCAGAATATGTAAAAAATTCTTATAACTCATTAGCAAGAAGACAGATTACCCAATAAAAAACAGCCAAGAGGTCAGGATGCTCACTTCACCAAAGAGATACAGATAGAAAATAAGCACATGGAGCCGGGCACCATGACTCACACCTATTATCCCAGCACTTTGGGAGGCCAAGGCAGGTGGATCACCTGAGGTCAGGAGTTTGAGACCAGATTGGCCAACATGGTGAAACCCCGTCTCTACTAAAAATAAAAAATTAGCTGGGTGTGGTGGCGGGTGCCCGTAATCCTAGCTACTCGGGAGGCTGAGGCACGAGAATCGCTTGAACCCGGGAGGCAGAGGTTGTAGTGAGCCGAGATCGTGCCACTGCACTCCAGCCTGGGTGACAGAGTGAGATTTTGTCTCAAAAATAAATAAATAAGCAAGCAAGCACATGGGCCAGGTGCAGTGGCTCACGCCTGTAATCCCAGCACTTTGGGAAACTGAGGAGGATGGATCACCTGAGGTCAGGAGTTCAAGACCAGCCTGGCCAACCTGGTGAAACCCGTCTCTACTAAAAATACACAAATTAGCTGGGCATGGTGGCAGGCACCTGTAACCCCAGCTACCCAGGAGGCTGAGGCAGGAGAATCACTTGAACCTGGGAGGCAGAGGTTGCAGTGAGCTGAGATCGCGCCATTGCACTCCAGTCTGGGTGGCAGAGTGAGACTCCGTCTCAAAAAAAAAGAAAAGAAAAGAAACACATGAAAAGATTTTCAATATATTTAGTTACTTGGGAAATGCAAACTAAAACCAAAAAGAGATAATAAAACTTTAAAAACTGAAAAAATTCAAGTGTTGGAAAGATGTAGAGTAACTAGGACTCTCATACATTCCTGGTGGGAATACAAAATAGTACAAACACTTGGGTAAACAATTTTGCAGTTTCTTATAAAGCTAGATATACACTTATCATATGACCCACCAATTATGCTCGTAGGTATACACCCAAGAGAAATAAAACATAGGTCTATAAAAAGACTTGTATACCAATGTTCACAGTAGCTTATTCATAATGGTCAAAAAACCCAAATGTTCCCTCTGGTGAATGGATAAGCAAACTGTAGTATAACCATACAATGGAATATGGCTCAGCAATAAAAAGAAACAATCTACTGACATATGCAGCAAGAATGAATCTCAAGAGCATTATGCTAAAGAAGCCAGCCACATATTATACAGTGTATAGTCTTTTACAGTGTATAATTTTTTGTGTCCACTGTATAATTCCAAATTCTAGAGAAGACAAAACTATAGTGACAGAAAGCAGGTCAGTTGTCAAGGGAGGGAGATAGGAACTACAAAGCGGAATGAGAAAATTTCTTTGGAGTAACATATATTTTACACTATTGTTGTAGTATTAAATACATGACTTACATTTATCAGAATTCATGAAGTTTTACACTTGAAATTGCTATGTTTTATTATATATAAATTATACCTCAACAAAGGGGACAATAACAACCACAAAAGTAAGCATATGCAAAATTTGAGTGTCATGTATTTAGTTGCCAAACAAGAAAAGGTTCTAGAATGCAAATGCCATTTGACTTAGGATTTAGTGTCTTATATTGTACCACGCTGCCTCCTTTCTCAGAATACTTCCCTAAAGATCCAGGTGAGAATTCTCATTCTGAATCTTTCCACGCGGACACAAAAGATGCAGCACAGAGGTGCTGAGGCTCACAAGCGCACACGTGAGCTCTCTCTCTCCCATGGGAGTACTACAGGTAATTCTTGGAAGAATAACCTGTATGTGCAGCTCTCTCCCTCTTAAGGCAACATAACAAAATGGAAAAACCAGAGTGGTTTCATTATAAGGGATACCTGAAGTACTTTAAACTCTTGTTAACAATAAATTACTTGGCACATATTTCACAACATACCAGTATATCCACATTGTGGCTCAGAACCTGATCCAAACAGACTGGAACACCAGCAAATTCATTCATTTACTTTCAATAAAAATTGATAAAGAACTAATGCTATTAAGTGTGCAAAATTCTCCAAAGTAATTAAAGTTATTGACTTGGAAGAAACTAGATCAACTAGTAGGCAACCCTCAGTAGGTAACACTGAAATAAGTGCAGATTTATGTATATAATCAAATGCGAAATTTTGTGATATTTATAAATGCTTCACAATTTTATTCAGGGTCTGAACAGCAACTGTGTGACTATTATGTGGCAGGCACTGAAGGTATAATGGTAATCAAAAAGAAAGACAGGATGGTCCTTCCTTGTCACTGTGGGGCAGAAAGGCAGTCAGACAGTAAGCAAGCACACAAACTACTACTTAATTACACACTACGATAAATACTATAAGAAAAAAGATTTTTTTTTTAAAGGGTCAAAATAGAATCCTATGCACCAGCCTTGACAAATGCAGATCACAGCCTCTGCTGGGTCCCTTACCTGGGTATTTCTTCTCACTAAACCTCCATATCCCATTTGAAATTCAATCTTCCCTGATGGCACAAGTGTCTCTAAGACTTCTCTAACCCCTGTAAGAAGAATTAGGGGTCTCTCCTTTTTGTATTGTGATAGAGAATAATAAAATCAGTAAAAATTTCTGAGCACTTATCTCACTTAATCATATGACAACCATGAGATGTAGTTATTATCCCCATTGTAAAGATGAGAAAACTGAAACTCAAAATGAGCAAAAAAATGATACCTCTAATAAGCTGCAGAACCAGGAATCAAACTTTGGTCTTTATGACAGAAACACATTCTTTAACATTTTAAATACCTACCTTAAAAGTGAAATGCAAATAGTAGTATGGATTCATGACCTATTTGCTCTTTCAGAAAAAAATATTTCCTAGCTCTGTACTGAAAAAGCCTGAAAATGATGATTAACTCAATGGCAATGCACCCTTTTCTAAAACCCATGCTATAGTTTCCATATACCATGTCCTAATACATGGAACCTGACCTGATTTCAGGTTTGAAGCAAAAATGTACAAGATAAGCTCAGAACAAGCTGTCACAATAGAAAGCAAAGAAACTTTCAAGCTTACTTTCTTTACCACCCCTTTAATTTCTGATAACTGCCCCTCCACATCTAGTCTCTCCTTCCTTCTACTAATTAAACCCCCCAAATTTTAACTGGACTCACAGCCACCCAAGCAGGGATTAGTTTCCACTCTGCCTTACAGCTAAGTGTGGCCAAATTCTAGTTGATGGACTCTCATTGCAACTGTCATTTATGTTTTAGGTCATGCTTATATTAGGAAGCTGTGTGCCTTCTACACTCTTTACTCCTTCCCACAGGCTGAAATCCAGTTGTATGATGTGCTGTGAAACCAGCATCAACCATTTAGATAAAAGCAAAGATAGAGGAACAAAGTAGAAGAAACCTGGAACCCTAGACAATAGCTTAGAGCAGAACCACTCCACCTCCCTGACTACTACCAGTTCTATCTTTGATGTAAAGGAAAAGCCTTCTGTATTTTTAAACCAGCTATTTTTGTCCCAAATAGAGACCTGAACCAATATCCTAAAAAATATACCTTGCCAGCAGCTTTTCAGAATCCTCGAAGGTTCAACTAGTTGTCTGTTAATTTGTTTTTCTTTGTTGCAGAAAATATGCATTCAAAGAGGCACCGTATGTGTGTTAAGGGCAGGAAAGCACCCATTCTAATCAAACTAATGCTAAATCTTTCCATGATTTAATAGAAAGTTGGTCCATCCAACATCTAGTCCAACTCTAGTCCCAATTATTCAGATTTCCTTGGATAATATAGATGGAAAAGAAGCTTAATAAAACCTTTTTTTAAAGCAAATAAAATTTTAACATTTTTGGTGAAACTGAGTGGGTATTCCTTAAATCCTATTTCTCAAATATAATACAGCCGCAGGTCCTATTCACAACATAACAGACAATAAGAAAATATGTAAGTACTATCAGGCCTTTATAGATTCATTTCCGTTTCTTCCTTCCATATATGTATGTATGCAGTTCTTCTATATACACACATACACACACACACACACACACACACACACACACACACAGAGTTCTAAGACTCAAGATTGAATTCCTCAACTTCCTTTCTCTCCCTATGGTTTCACCCTCCAACATCCCAATCCCTACTTTTTTCTAATTATTTCCAAGAACAATTCAAAAATCAAGAATATCCAAACTGAAATGATGCAGTGGAAAAAAGGTATAGGAAACAGATCTGCCTATCCTAGAATATATAAGAAACTCACAATTAAAGAACCACTGCATTCTGTTACAGCAACTTAATACCCTGACAAGTATGAGAGTTTTTTTTTTTTTAAAGAAAAGGATGTACTAAATGGCATAGAACCGTTCACTTAAAAAAAAATTCTTTAAAAATCTCTCTATTTGAAAAATGTCAATCTCACAGAAAAGTTGCAGTGATTGTACTATGAGCTCCAGAGTCCCATTCATCTAGATTCATAGACAGTTTACATTTTGTCACATTTACTTCTTTCTCTTTTATATAATAACAATAATAATAATGGTGATTGATATGGTTTGGCTGTGTCCCCACCCAAATTTCATCTTGAATTGTAACTCCCACAATTCCCACATTTTGTGGGAGAAACCCCCATGGGAGGTAATTAAATCATGGGGGTGGGTCTCTGCCATGCTGTTCTCATGATAGGGAATAAGTCTCACAAGATCTGACGGTTTTAAAAACAGGAGTTTCCCTGCACAAGCTCTCTCTCTTTGCCTGCTGCCACCCACGTAAGACATGACTTGCTCCTCCTTGCATTCTACCAGGATTGTGAGGCCTCCCCAGCCATGTAGAACTTTCAGTCCATTAAACCTCTTTCTTTTATTAATTGCCCAGTCTCGGGTATGTCTTTACCAGCAGCATGAAAATGGAGTAGTACAGTAATATATAATTATTAATATTTGACAAACTACTTGAGAGTAAGTTGAGTCACCAAGCCTTTTAGGCCAAATACACACACTTCTGTGCAGATGAACATGGATAAAGCCACGGGAATGAAATTGTCCAACAGTATGTCAGTAAACATGTAAGAAAATCTAAGACTAAACCAGTAACACTTAGGGACAGGCAAATACACTAAGGTCAAGGATGGAAATTAAAACAAAACAAAAAGCCAAAGCAGAGCCAGGAAAGTGTAAACACAGAAGTCAAGAGAAGCTTTAAAAAACAGCGTTCAATAGTGTTGGCAAAACATCATGAAAGAAAAACTAAAAAGAAAATTTGGATTTGGAAGATAAGGACATTATTAGTGATCTTATTAACAAAGGTAGAATCAAAAGTCAGACTGTAATAGATTTAAAAGGAGGTAGGGAAGTCAAGAAGATAACAGAAATGATCTCTAAATTTGTTGCAAAAGGAAATAAAGAAGATAGGCACCAGAGAGGAAAATAGTGTGGGTGTATGAGAGTAAAGATACAAGTTCTTCCATTTGTTTCATTCATTTATTTAGAGTGGCTGAACCAGGAAGTCAGAGTTGTACAATCATCACCACTGTCTACTTTCAGAACATTTTGATCACCTGAAAATGAAACCCTTCTATATATATTAGCATCCTACCCTTACCCCAAGCCTCTGGCAACCACTTATTTCTGTTTCTATGGATTTGCCTATTCTAGACACTTCATATAAATGGAAACTTGCATTAAGTAGCCTTTTGTGTCTGGCTTTCACTTAGTTTTCAAGGTTCATCCATGTTGCACTATGTGAGAGAATTGTATTCCTTTTTAAGGCTGAATAATATTCCATTGTATGGATATATCATATTTTGTTTATCCATTCATCAGGTAATAGACATTTGTGTTGTTTCCACCTTTTGGCTATTATGAATGACATTAATACAATATTCACTTACAGGTTTTTGTGTAGACATGTTTTCATTTCTTTAGGTATATACCCCAGAATAGAATTATTGGAGTTAGCATAAGGTAACTCTATGTTTAACTTTTTGAAGAACCACCAAACTATTTCCCAAAGCAGCTGCATCATTTTACATGCTCACTAGCAAAGTATGAAGGTTACAGTTTCTCTACATTCTCACCAACATTTGTAACTGTCCATCTTTTTTATTATATGTCATAGTAGGTGTAAACTGCTCTCATTATGGTTATAATCTGCATTTCCCTCATGACTAATGATGGTGAGCATCTTTTCATGTACTTACTAGCCATTTGTATATCTTCTCTGGAGAAATGTCTAATCAAATCCTTTGACCATTTTTAAATTAGGTTGTCTTTTTATTTTTATGTTGTTACAGTTCTTTATATATTCTGGATATCATGCCCTTCACAGATAAATGATTTGCAAATATTTTCTCTCATTCTGTTACTATCTTTTCACTTTCTTGACAGTATCCTTTGAAACAAAAGTTTTTAATTCTGAAGTCCAATTTGTCTAGTTGTTCTTTGTGCTTCTGGTGTCATGTCTAAAACTTGCCTAATCCTAGGTCAGGAAGATTAAGCCTATGTTTTCTTCTAAGTTTTAGCTCTTATATTTGGGTCTTTGACTCATTTTGATCTAATTTTTGCAATATAAGGTAGAGGTTCAATTTCATTCTCTTGCATGTGCATGCATATTCAGTTGGCCCAAAGCCATTTGCTAAGAAAATTATTCTTTTTTTTTTTTTTTTTTTTTTGAGACGGAGTCTTGCTCTGTCACCCAGGCTGGAGTGCAATGGTGCGATCTCGGCTCACTGCAACCTCCACCTCCCAGGATCAAGCCATTCTCCTGTCTCAGCCTCCCAAGTAGCTGGGATTACAAGCACATGCCACCACACCCGGCTAATTTTTTGTATTTTTTAATAGAGATGGGGTTTCACCGGGTTGGCCAGGCTGGTCTCGAACTCCTGAGCTCAGGCAATCCACCTGCCTCGGCCTCCCAAAGTGCTAGGATTACAGGAGTGAACTACTGCACCTGGCCAGAAAATTATTCTTTTCTCATTAAACTGTCTTAACTCTTGTCAAAAATCGACTGACTATAAATGTATGGGTTTTGCTGCTAGACTCTCAATTCTATCTCACTGACCTATATGCCTGTCCTTATGCAGTACAATACTGTTGCTTTTTTTTTCTTTTAAGCCCACACTAGAGTGTAAAGAGCAATGGACCTGAAAAAATAAAACAAGTCCTAGCTCTGCCTCTTAGGTAGAAATCAGCCTTACTAAGACATTTTCCTCACTGTCAAAGAATTGAGAATTACAGGAGATGTGAAATTACCTTGTAAACAATAAAAGTTAAACATTTAAGTTTACACATTTTTTAAAATGATTAAGCTCAACCTCATACATTATTTTGGTAGCCAGGAATAAAAGAAAGTAACACAGTAAGAGTCCTTCACAATCTGTTTCTAAGAACAGTGCCTAGGCACACGGTAGGCCCTAAATACATATTTATTGAATGAAGTTAACCATTTTCCAATTGTTTTGCATTCTCTTTATTCATTTCCTATAACTGCTAAGATTATGAGGAAACAATTTACAAATTTAAAAGCATCCTATATCAGCTTTTTCTTTAGTATATTTCCTTGAAAAAAAAAAATCAAGTAAATTTCCCTTAGGCTATTTCTAACTTTAATACTATTATCCAATATAAGCAATGAAGAAGGTTCTCCTCATATTTATTAAGGAAAGGAAAATTAAGAAATTCTAGGCAATAAAGCAAGATCCTGTCTCAAAAAAAATTATTAAAGTCAAAGTGAATGCCATAAAACTTAATACCAACCCGATTATTTGTTGTTAGTTCCTATTGTTACACTCTACAGTTAAAAATGTATATCCTTAGGAATATCCAATGTACATTCAAAAGGAATTTTTGATTAAAAAATCAAAACTTTTTTTTAGCTTCTAGTAGTTTAAGGTCAATATTTGTTTGGAGGAAAGAGCAATCACTTGACAACCTGCAATACGGAAATACTTTCTTCAACAAAGTTTTACCCCAACAAATTGCAAAGGTAAAGTCTTTCTAATTTTTTAACAACTTTATTGAGAAATTCATCCATTTTATGTGTTCAATGAGATTTAGTAAATTTACAGAGTTGTACAACCATCACCACCATGCAGTTTTAGAACATTTCCAACATCTTAAAAAGATCCCTGTGCCCATTTGCAGTCAGTCTTCCAAACACTTCCAGGCAAGCACTAATCAACTTTATGGACATTCCATATAAATGGAATAATGCTATATGATATGAGGTCCTTTGCATCTAGCGTAATGATTTTGAGGTTCATCCATGTTGTAGCATGTCACCAGTTCATTCCTTTTTATTGCCAAATAGCACTCCAAGTTTCTTAATTTTATGTCTGGTATAGTTCAACCTACAATCGTGTCCTCTTTTATGAGGAAATGAAAACAGATGAGGTGCCAAAAAAACCTGCTCTTTGTATAGTCCACGCTACTTCTTTCTAAAATGCAAATCTAATAACTTTCTCCTCTACTAAAATCTCTTCAATCCATAAGGTTCCCATCTATAAGGTTCAATCTACAAGGTTTCCATCAATCTATAAGACAAAGTCGAAACTCCTTGGCAGAGAATACAGGATGGGCCATGCCAATCTATCTAGTCTCATTTCCTGCTGCTGTTTTTCTTGAACACTTTGCCAGCTACCAATACTGAGGTACATACAGTTCTCCCAAACTCTCTTCAGTTACCTTTATGTCTTTGCATCCATCTACTTCACAAACTTGAATTAACCTTTCAAAATCCAACTCAAGACATTTCCTAGAGCCAGCTCCGGCCTCACTTTCTCAACTGTACCATCTTATTAGCTTGTGCTTTAATAATTTTATATCTTACACTATGCCATAACTGTACCTCTCATATCAAACTCATAAGCTAGTACCTAACCCTGTGTCTGAACTTCACTACTGTTCAATAAGCATCTGTTCACTTTAACTGAATACACTCTTACTAGTAGTATTCTACCCACTTCATAAAGGAAAAATCAATTCCATAAAGTCCACTCTCTGAAACTAATGTGAAAAGGATCTAACAGAAGTAGTACAATACAACTCCAAGGTCTAGAGCAGTAGTCTACAAAACAGGGTATATACCAGCGATCAGCAAACTATAGCCCACCAACCAAATCCAGCCCAGAGCCTATTTTTTGTAAATAAAATTTTATTGAACACGGCCACTCTCATTCATTTAACATACTGTCTATGGCTGCTTTTGTCCTCCAACAGCGGAGTAGTTCCAATACACACTATACAGGCTGAAAAACCTAAAATGTTCACTATCTGGCCCTTCAAAGAAAATGTTTGCTGACCTCTAGTATAAATCATGATCCATGTTATACAAGAAGCAAAGATCAGAATTTCCTTTGTATAAATTTTTTCATCTCATCTTTTTAAAGTTCTATTTTAATATATGTTTTTAACATAATATTAATACAGTAGTCACATATATAATTTCTAAATTTAAAAATGTGCATATACTGGGAATGGTACATACTCAATTTTTTTTTTTTTTTTTAACTAATACAGGTGGTTCAATTAAAAAAAAAAGTTAAGTTTTAGGACAAGCTTTAGCGTTTAAATTTAGTAATCAAGGTTATTAGCAATCAATGTTATTACATGAATAACTGAGTTCTGTGAGTGCTTCAAATCACAGAGATAGAGGCCTAGAATTAAACTTTTTCCAAAATACTCAAAACTTTTTCTGGTGCTAAAAATGTCATTGAAATGATGCAGGTAGTACTAATATTCTTCAACAGAATGCAATAAAATACGAGCTACATAAATCCAAACTTGGTTCAAAGGTAGCTATGTTTTTTAAAAAAGTTTATTATAACTCACAAAGCAAATGCAAACTTATCCTTCCAAACCCTGATAATTGGTAATACCAAATAACTGGTATCTAATAAATACACAAATCAAGAGAATACCTTGCTAGCTAAATTTAAAAAAAAAAAAAAAAACAAAAACTATCCATACTTAACAACCAAGTGCAATTTTGTAACCAAAGTGTTCCTTAGCTATGATAGCAAGGCTATTTCCGTCTAAGACAACAGATACTAACCTAAAGCTGTGAAGAGCCCCAGGAAATACCAAGTTCCTCACTTACAGATCTTAAGCTTAGCAAGGTGGTTCTACTAACTCAAAAGCTGGGGTCTGATAATCATCATCAACCAATTTATAAGCTCAAAGTTAATTACCAACTGAACCTGGATTTATCAGGTTAGGGTTGTCATTCTATGTTGAATCAGATTCTCCAACAAATAGTCATAGCCCCCAGAGAGAACTACACTCTACTCTGCTCACCTTTAAGGCTTTTTCTGAGGCCTTCCGAGATGACTAGCATCAGACTTTTGAGGAAGGCTAGCCATTAGACAAGGCTTTTCCCCACGATCTGACTGCTTGAAGTGACATCCAGGATCAGGTCGATCCTGTATCCAGGAATCATGACCCTCCCTGAGGCACCAGTCATCATGAGACAGTCAGTGCACTTTGGCACTTCTTGAAAACCACTGGGCTGCTCCTTTAGCTGAAAGGAAAAAAAACATCAAAACCACAACAAACAAAACAAAGGGGGAAAAATCAGTAATTCAATCTGAAAAGACAGAGCGTGGGGAAAAATATACCAAAACAGCCTTGTCTAGATCAAAATGCGGCCTTGCCTTGATGTAAAGCCCATAGTTTCAATGTCTTTCTAGTCACTGCACTAAGGTTGTCCCTAACATAAAAGTCTAAAAAGTTTAATATCTACAGTATTACATCTGAAAAGAACAAGTGAAAGTGAAAGTTAAATAAAATCACTATGGAAATACAGCTAAATAAGTATAATCAAGGTATTTATAAATGACTAGCAGCTTAAGGGTTATTTACAAGAGGGTGCACCATCAGAAAACCACATACTCAACATTTTCATTCTCTCAAAATTGAAATCTGATGTGGAGAAGCATGAAACACCCAAACAGGCTAAGTTTAACAGAAAAGTGCCAATCTATTAAATAAAAAATTAGGCTAGTATCCTCTAACTTACTTGACACTAGTACACAGAGTAAAACACACACACACACTGCTCTTAACCTAGCGTTCTGTAGAATTTTCAATGCTTGCTTGAAATACGTAATTTTAAATGTTCATATCATATGTCCTTAAATTTCAAACAAACTTTAAAAGCTGATTTAACACTTATTTATTTAAATCTGCTTCAAAGTAAAAAAAAAATTTAACTATCAGAATCTGCTCATTTCAATTTTTAAATACAAAATATTTTCCTAAAACATAATGTTAAAAGGCAAGAAAAAGTCTTTGAGGTAATTGTTTTAAATGTTAAATTATAAATCCTTTAAAACATCCTTACCCGAAAGGTAATAATACTTTGTCTGTCAACTACTTTACCTTCCTTTCTCCTCCTTTATTTTTTATCACCCACATCTCAGTTAACACTACCAAATATCCACATAGATGCCCAAGTTGGAAAGTGGAAAATAATACTAAACCAGTATATTTTTACTTATTTGAGAATATGATTAAAGCTATGGATCTCTTTACCCAGAAAAATGTTCATGCACACAGATGGACAATGTGTAGACAGGATGTCAGGGAATTCACAGAACTCTCTTCAGACCAAGCATGGACCCTAGGTTCAGGGCTCCTGTCAAATACTTTGCCTTTTTTCTCCTATCTTACAAATCACCTTTGAAAACCCGCCTAGCTTACCTACCGAACCTCTCAGAATTCTGCCTTCCTGTCCAGCACTAGCTAAGTTTTGGCATTCCCCATATCTTCTAGGTTGTTACATGCAGTTTGCTAACTCTTCCCATCTTACCACCCTCCAGTCCACCTTTCACCTTGCTGGCACAGTAATCTTACTAAAATGCAAATCTGATCATGTGACTCACCTGCTTAAAATCTTCAATACCTTCCCTGCAAATGCTAACAGAATGAAGTCCTGTCTCCTTAGGGTGCTATTACCTGCCCTCTACCTACATTTCAAGCTTCTACTCTTCCTACCTATACTTTCCATACTCCAGGTGTACAATTTATAATCTCCTGATACACTGTTTTCAAGTTTTCATGCTTTTGCATACTGTTTTCTCTTCCTGATATGTCATGGCTCAATTCCTTACTCTTCCCTCAAAACTTTACTCCTTTCTTTATGCTGTCTCAGAACCTTCTGTTTATTTCCGCCATGAGATTTATCTTAATGTATTACAAATGTTTATTTACTTGCCTGTCTTCAAAGATAATACGTTTTCTAGCCTTGCTTAATTCCATCTGTGTGTCCCCAGTACCTAGAACATAAATATAGAACTAAATATAAACGTATGGAGCTGCTGCTATTCTTATACACAGCCAAAGTTACTATGTATCACAAGGAAAACTGTTGCTGAATTAATTTAAAATATACTTTCACAATTCAAAATCTAAAGAATTCATTCTGGAAGGGTATTTTTGCAGCAACTGTCTAGAAAATTAAGTGTAGCTATCACCAATTCTTTATAAACTGCTCTCATCTGGTAAGGTAGGGTGTGGGTGTGTGTGTGTGCATGTATGTGTGTATAATGCTAATTACATGGACATCCAAATCAGGAATTATGGCTTAGTAAGGATACCAGAATACTATACAATCCTTTGGATAAAAATTCCTAAGCCAGGGATAAGAAACACATGACAGATAATATAAATTAACTGCTCTTCTCTTCTTAGCCTCTCTCTTCATATATGGGGTCTAAGGAGAGTCCTCAATATAGCACACTGTAAGCAGTAACTGCAGATTGACTGCAGTCAGCACAGAAGTTAATTTTTGGGGGCTATTCAATAACTTATTCTAAAATATCAAGCAAATTAGAAATTATCCTATTAAAAATATTCACAGAAGGCCAGTTCCATATCCCTTGGAAACCCGTTCCCAAATTTAACAATTCTAAAGGTCAAGAATTATTTTTATCCTAAAAAAATACTTTTTGGTGGCCTTCTAAGTCAAAAACATTTGTAACTTTCTAACCTGTTTTGTTAAAGTTGTTCATTTTCACATGCTTTTTATGTAGCTTAAAAAAAATTGGGGTTAGACTGTGTTCTAAAACTATAGTTTCTAAATTTCACTGTACATCAGAATCACATGAGACACTGTAAAAATACAGATTCCCAGGTCCTTACCCAGATCAACTGAAACAAAATTTCCAGAATAAGAACAAAGGCATGTGTATTCTATAAGGCACACCAGGTGATTTTGATGCAGCCTGCAGTCATTTCAAAGCTACTGTTCTAAATACCACAGTACTTTATATATATAAGAGCTAGAATTGGATAATAGAAACATCTCTAAATAAAATTTTCCTTACATATGTAGACTCTCTTATTGCTTATTGGTTCTAACAGGCTAATAAACACAGGGTGAAATTGCTTCACCCTCTGAATAAAAACTATTTTGATATATCTTAACAAAGAATTCTAGATAGCGGATTAGTTACTGTAGCCATACAGCTTTGTTAGAATGATCAACCAGCATTTCTTTTAAATTTCTCCATTGTTGTGTTTGCCTAGAAGTACTCAAGAGTCTTTCTTACTACATGATCTTGAAAAAAAGTATATCAATAAGAGTACTGCAAATGTAAATTGCTAAAAATTTACTATATTAAATTGAAATATTTCATCAACTTCTTTAATTATGCATTATTATAATTACACATTTTTAAACTACTAATAATTGCAGATGTATATATTCCTACAACATACCAGCAGTAATAAATCCAGGGGTTGAGAGAATAGGGCCAAAAATATGAGTAGAAAAAGAAATACAAATGGTCTACATTCAACAAATTCTTATTAAATGTTCTTAGAAAGATGAACTGACAGAGACTAACATATACAGTAGTGTTATGCACGTATTTAGAACATCTGAATCGCAAATCAGTAAGACAAGAGCTAATCTTTAGATTTTTACTGAGTCCCTAGTAATATCACTATGAAGAGGCTACTACGGGATAAACATGAAAATTCAAACACATGTAAACACAGATAAAATGTTTCATATTTTCTATCACACCACTGTGGCATCCCTCAAAATTCCTTACAGATCTTTTTAAAAAAGAGAAAGTTCTCCAAAATTCTAGGTGTTTTGGGAAAAGCAACTATTTTAAATATATGTTTAAAAGTATACAATGAAATCAGAGTTTTGACACCCTTTGGCAAATATTTTTAGTGATTTTAGTGAATAAAAACATTTTATGGGAGGTAGGGGAGGGAGCTGTGGTTTTTTAATCATTTCAGATACTAGAAACTGATTTCAAAAATTTCTGGCCTGTCTTTTAATCATTAAGAATTAAATGCACATCATAATTATAATCTTCACCAGTTAAACTAAACCCACTTACAATGCCTAGAATTATCCATATCTCAAAGAATGGTGGACTTTTGCATCAATTTTTGAGAACCGACAAGTTGGAATAGAAGATCCCAAACTACAGCCATTTGAATACACAGCTGAGACTACTCGTTCTCTTTCTATGAAGACATGCCCTTTCTGAATATCTATCCCATGAAGTTATAAAAGTAGTTGTCCTAGTTGGGCTTAAAAAGCTGGGACAGCTAATAAGAAAGTAAAACTCTTCCCAACAGATTACTTTGGCTGCAAATACCTTCTCTCAATGTTAGCCTCCACGGCAATCATAACATTGGTAAAGAGATGCAGAAGAACTCGTCAGCATATAGAAATCTCAATATTTGAAAGACAATACTACTATTAGCACTTTCAAGGAAGAGAAAAATAACTGCTACACTATCCTGGAATGTCATTCACCACTAAGAAAATACTGGCAGGATTTCTCCTGGGCTCCTTTATTGAGCAATATTCGTTAGCCATGTGTTCCTGGAATCATAGTACAGAATAGTTTTCCATTGCAAAGCAGTACTAGAGAGGATTATCTGCAGATATCAGAAGAAAATCCTTTTCAATAACTCTAATTATAACTTGTTGATTCTACCAAAACATTTGATATATCAGTTACACAACATGACAAACAGTACTGAGTATCTGGACACAGGTATGTTTATCAACATCAAAGGTAACTACTAAGGAAGTAAGTAATATAGTTTTATCGTGTTTCAGAATTCAAAGTCCTATCAAACACACTCCTCATAAGTGAAAATGCTACAAACAACCAGTTTTATCAAACAGCTGCATTAAAAAAAAAAAAAGCCAAATATATACACATAAAATTCAATCCAAGCAATCATCAAAAATCCTAGACCGTTATCCAAAAAGACTACACTACAAACACATTCATGACACCTCAGACAATGGCCTGGACTTTTATTAAATGAGGCCCAAGGATATAATTAAAATCATAAATTAATGTAAAATGATCATATATAGCTCAAGATTTTCATTCATAATATATCTATTACTTTTCTTTCCTAACTCATAACATATGGCTAAGTGATGAGCTGTCCCAGAGAACAGTATTCCTACATTTTTCTGACAAACAAGTTATAAGAAATTGGTTCATTTGGGCCTATACATACTTAGCCAGGTCAAGAGACAGTATGGCACCACATTTTTCCTGCCGCTAGGAAAACTATTTTCTAGGCTCAAAACAACTTTACACTGGGATTCTTCCTAAAATTCACAGATATAACGTAGGAGCCACACCCTATGCCAAATCATCCATAAGATCCTTGAATTCAGTCATTCAAAAATGAAATTATACTATAAAAATTCACATTATACAAGATTTGACACACGAAAGGTAATATTAACCCTTCCCCTGCTTTAGTATTCCTACACACTTAGTATGTATCCTTATTTTATCATTCATAAAACCATTTAATAGGTGATTTCCCCCATAATACTGTGAACTTAAATATTAAGAACCAGATATGTCCTGTTTATCTTTGTTATCCTCATTGCCTAGAAATGCTCTGGTCATAATAGTTTTTCATGGAACATTGAATAAGAACAGAATACCTAAAAGACACTTATATAGAAAGCTGAAGTAGACAAATAAGAAATCAGATAAATAGAAGGTAAATTTTAAGAACACACAAAACTAGAATCAAGCAAAAAGGCAGCAGCCATATCAGGAAGAAAGCACTGGTCTGGAGGTGCTGGAATGTCTTTGGAATTGATAAATTCTAATCTAGATTTTGGCAGTAACAAATGTTATAACCTAAGCAAATCACTCTGACTCCCTGGATCTCAATTTCCTCATTTGTAAAATATAAGACTAAATGAGTTCTATATTTCCTCATATGATATAAGGATGATTTTAAAGCAGCAAGAACATTTACTCCTGAAAAACAGCACCAACAGAACAGATATAATATACAATGTTGGATAACATGACTCTTAAGCAAAGGATATCATACAGGTGGAATTATACAACTCCATAAAAAGTAATAGGTCATACCAACAGCAGCCACAAGCCAAACAGGAATTATGTACACACATCTCTAATGTGGAAATTAATGACACATTCATACACTGAATAAATCTAAAAAAGAATCAAGTTCTGCCAGAGGCAAAGGTTGAGAGATGTGAAAAGACAGAGATATAAAGGCAAAATTGTTATTCCCTAGTAGGAACCAGAATACAGATCATATCTAGCATTCATGCACGTGCACAATACACACACAGAATAACAATACAAAAAGCATCTTTATGCTTTTCTGTGAATTGAAAAGTTCCTTAAAACAAATTCCATAATTATTTCGGCTAAAATATTTCACAATATCTCACAACATTTAGCAAAAATTAATCTAGGATAACTTTCTCATTGCTCCAACAAGAGAGTCTTGTTGGTACATTAAGAAGAAAACATGCAGAGAATCAAAGACATTCCTAAACCTTGAAACAACTCACCGGCCTATGTTCCAACTTCAAAATAATTTACTTTTGCTTTAAAACAAATGAACCTTCCACCTCAGATAATAAGGTGCAACAGTAATCAGTTTTGAACTCAATGACTACCAGATTCAATACACCAATGTTTATAATCAATACTTTTTAAAAATACAGACTCTGTTGTCAATACTATGCTAGTATTGTAAAAGATAAAAGAGAACTAAAAGGTAAGATCTCTGCCCACAGGAAAATCTTCCTAACCTTACTAGCAAGGTAGTTTCAGGTTATTATAAACACATTGCCCTATTTTTCCAAAATCCTTCCCAAGGAAAGACACAGGAAGAAAGGTGAGCAATTCCAATACACATGTATATTTCAAGATATTTTTAAGCTAGAAGAGGTCCCCACAAAACAAATTTTACAAACAAAACAGATCCAGACATATGGAAACAAAATACATTGTACCCCAAAGGGCATTTCTACAAAGGCAGTAAGTAGACAGCACCTCAAATGCATCACCTCGCACATAAGAATACTTTACAACAGAAAACAGAAATGACTTCTCAAGCAAAATCATTATGGATAAAAACAAAACAAACATTCAAAAGACTTCTAATTTATTAATATATAAAGTTGAATGAAGCTGTTAACTATTATGTGTCCTATTAAGAAGAAAAATTAATTTGAGAGCTTCAAATTTAAAATGACTTTTTTTTTTCTTTTTTTTTCTTTGAGACGGAGTCTCGCTCTGTCACCCAGGCTGGAGTGCAGTGGCACGGTCTCAGCTCACTGCAACCTCTACCTCCTGGGTTCAAGTGATTCTCCTGACTTAGCCTCCTGAGTAGCTGGGATTACAGGTGTGCGCCACCATGCCCAACTAATTTTTTTGTATTTTTGGTAGAGACAGGGTTTCACCATGTTGGTCAGGCTGGTCTTGAACTCCTGATCTCATGTCTGCCCGCCTCAGCCTTCCAAAGTGCTGAGATTACAGGCGTGAGCCACCATGCCCGGCTAAAATGACATTTTTATTGCTTGCTTTTTATATAATCCACGTCTACCTGTTTCTCAAAGTAGCAGGACCATAATTGGCTATACATGTCAACTAATCTAAGAAAGCCCAAAAGCCCATCAAGTTCAGCTACGGAGCATTCCAAGGCTACTGATTATATATAGACTATAAATTATTTAATCATGGATTATAATCTACCTAAATTTTTCAGCTCTAACTCCATGAATTATATCCTAAATTCCCTTTATTATCAACTGTTCAAATAAAACAATTTTAGCTCTTTTCCCCCAAATAAGAGCAGAGAATTACATCTCTTTAGTGATTCCAATGCCTCATGAAAGAATAATACTAGGTACTTTTCTTTACAGCCTACTAAGTACTTTCATATACATTATTACAGACTTCCAATAACCCTATGAAGTAAGGCAAATGTTATTCTCTTTATTTCATGGAGAAGGATAGAAATTAGGAAGTCAGGTCACTGGTACAAAGTTTACTGCTAGAAAGTAGATAAACAAAGACTAGGACCCACATGCCCTGACTCCATGTCCAATTTATATTCCACAATGTCACACAAATAAAGTAATTCTAAAAGCTACTGAACTTAAAATGTATACTTTTCCTGCTTAATTAAACCCTTATAAATACCATGGGAATTAAGATACTAAAACAAATGCAAACAATAAAGCGCCATCAAAACAATCACCTTTCTATATAAGCCCATGTTACAGAGCAGTTCAAATACCATAGTAAAAACACCTTAAAATTAAAAAAATCTATTATATTCATTATACCACACCACAAACAACTCTGCATAATGAATGTTGCTGTACAATAGATAAGGTTAGCTATAAATTTTTTATACAGCTGGGTGCAGTGGCTCACACCTGTAATCCCAACACTTTGAGAAGCCAAGGCAGGTGGATCCTGAGGTCAGGAGTTTGAGACCAACCTGGCCAACATGGCAAGACCCCATCTCTATTAAAAATACAAAAATTAGCCAGACATGGTGGCTCATGCCTGTAATCCCAGTTACTCGGGAGGCTGAGGCACAAGAATCGCTTGAACCCAGGAGGTGGAGGCTGCAGTGAGCCAAGATCATGCCACTGCACTCTAGCCGGGGCAACAGAGTGAGACTCTGTCTCAAAAAAAAAAAAAAAAAAAAAAAAAAAATATATATATATATATATATATATGTGTAATATATTTGACTTAGAGAAAACAAAAACGTCCAAAAACCTTACTTTTCCTAGTCTTAACACCTCTTCTTGGCTTTGCTATACCCTAGCCAAGGAGTTTCCACAGTCGTTGGACTGCCAACGACAATCCACTGAAATATAGGAAGAAATTATTAGAATGCTGTTTCCCTTTTTTTAAATCTGAAAAGAACTAAGGAATTCATTTTACTATTTATGACACAGACTAAAACTGTCACCCTCACATAAACTCATAATTACACATACAAATGAGGTGTGGGTATGCTCAAACATTTCTCACAGAAGAGATTCTTATTCAAGAAAATAAGAACACTGCTACAAACAAAGATGGGCCATAGGAGACAGATGACTCTAAATTGCATCAAATAATCAACGAGAGAACCTATTAAAGGTGTTCAATATCCTACAAAAATAAAGGATTGTTCAACTGTATTTGCATAATCCATGTAATATAAGCACAACTTACCTCATCCTGGACTCCACTGGTGGTAGTCAACTTGCTCCCATCAGTAATTGTGATAATTATTGCTGGCTCCAAGAAAAAAGGGTTTCTTCCCTAAAGTCAAAAAACACATTGATCATACAAAGGTTTAGACTTTGGCTTACAAAGTAAAAAGTCAATTCTCAGAACAGCGTATATACAATCTCCCTTTCTAGTTTCATTTTACATGTAGTATGTACCTGTTTGTACATTTTAAAAAAAGATATAGAACGACACATAAACTAAACAGTGATTAACCCTGAGAAAGAGGGATTAGGTAGAGAAAGAGGTGGATTTTTCACTTCTTTATAAATTTGTGTATTGCTTTCATTTTTAGAGGGAGTATATCTGTGTTACTAAGAGTATTTAATTTCTAAAAAGGGACCCCAGTAGTTCAATTCTAATAATTTGATTTTTGTAGATATTACAAGTTACAATAAAAAAAGAACATTTCCTGAGAAACTTTCTTAAAAAGGAAGGCAAGACAGTAGGTGAACATTACCATAAGGTATGCATGTAATCAAAATGTCTAAGCAAATAACTAGGTAAATGATTTGAAAGATTTTAAGAGCTAGTTCTATGGAAATAGTAGGGCTACTCTAAATTCAGCAAAAATTTAACAACAGTACAAGATGAAAAGTTAAAATTAAAAATGGTTACCTAAAGAAAATGCTTGGAGAGAAAAGTACAAAAATAGTGGTAGCAAAAGCAATGGAACAGAGTAGCACGGGTTCTCAAATGCTCTATATGGAAGGTGAGATAACTTCAATAGCTTCCATTCAAATCTCTGGCCAACCCACTCTACTAGCACAATGATCAGTTCTAGGCGACACATCTGGTAAGGGACTAAGACAAACATAAGCTTGCCTTTTACATATAAATGGCTCCCATTTGAGGGACTGACAGAACTAAGACCAAAGGATATAAATTTCAAGAGGGTAAACCTTGTATTTGAAATCAAAGGTATCAAATTCTCTGCCACTAATGGTACCAAGAATTGAATGAACCTTTCTTGGATAAAATGTAGAACCGTGTATGACAATTTCTTAATGTGCATATAAGCCACTTGGAGATCTTAAAATGCAATTTCTGATTATGTCTGGGATGAAGACTAAGATTCTTCATTTCTAACAAGACTGGCAGCTAGAAGACACTAATAGCCACAGACCATACTTAGAACAACAAGAATGTAGAAGAGTTATAAACATAATATTCTATGGTCCTATAACCTTTCTCTTACAACTCTCAATTCCTAACATATTATAATATATACGCAATATTTATTGAATGAATTCAGTTAATTATATGATTATAACCTAATCATCATAAAGTGGGAGTGGGGGACACGTAATAGATTGTCTTAATCAAATCATTCAACTTGTAAGTGACACGTGCACTTTTCTAATTGGTGCCCAAGAAAAAAATGGTTCTGGGGTAGAAAGATTCCTTTGGTTAAATAAACTTAAAATATGTTAGATATAATCTCTAGAAGATTCTAAATGCATAGCAGCATTAAAATGTCACAGGAGTCTTGCAGGGAGAAAACATGAATTAATTTATCCCTCCTTTTCCTCTGTAATATTCATGTTAAAAAGAACTCATTTTGGGGAATTATTACATTACATTATATTGTCTCTCATACCATTCACCCCCAAAATATATAATAAATTCTAATAATATAGGTCTTCTCAGGCAATGTTCATTCCCAACTCTTAGCTTTGATTGTTTCTCTAAAGTAGAATGCTTTTCCTCTTCCCTCCTCAAACCTACTCAACTCCTACTCATTCCTTAAGGCCCAGTTTAAATCTCTGTATTTTCCACGAAGCCTTCCCTGATTACTACAGCCTTTAGTAATCACATCTTTCCATCTCCATATTCTAATAGTGGTAGTTTTTACACTTTAAATTCAATAAATAAGAAGGTAAATAAAATGTTTCTTTAAAATTGGATTTGAGTGGTTCCATGGAGCACAATTTGAATAGCACTTCCCTACATCTATCCTCCCACCTTTTCAAATAATTTTTAATTTAAATATGAATTTAAATGCACACCATCTTACACAATGTGAATATATCTAACACTGCAGAAGTATACACTTAAAAATGGTTAAGACGGTAAATTTTGTTGTGTTTACAATTTATTTAAAAAAAAAACACCATCTTGTATTGCTTGCTATTTTTTCACGTGTTTGAATACGTTGAAGGCAAAGAATATGTCATATTTCTTTCCACACCACTAAGCAGATACTGGGCACAAAACACTTCAACTTATTCGTTGACTCACTGATTATAGCTTAATACAAATCAGCCTGGGTTCACAGAACCATTTAGAATTACTCAAACTTCAACAAGATTCAAAAAATGTATGTTACCTTTACCTCAATATAAATGTGTACTCCCCAAACTCAACGCGTAACAACTCATGAATTTTCTGGGCTACTAGGGTATAAAAGGGAGCACTACCTCCCTCTTGTGTCTTTCAGCCATCCACTATGTACTCATTCGTGTTGGCCATTCAATGATTTGAGTGGTTACTATTAAGTGTATGATACATAATCTTTACTCTCATACATAATAAACATATGTACACATAACAATAAATCTCTCTCTTGGTCTCTACCAGTATTTTAGCTCAAAAATTGCCTAAGGGAGATAAAGAAAACCAAGAGGTCCTAATAGCTTCGAAACTATATTATCTTGCTTCCACCCTTAAGCTAAACTACTTTTGTTGACTTGGTGCCTTTCAAAAACAAATTAGCAAAGCTCTAAAAGCCACCACAGCATGGATCAAATACTTGTAGTAGGGTCTTCTATATCACTTCTACATTTTAACATAAAACAAAATCAGTCTGGGCACGGTGGCTCATGCCTGTAATCCCAGCACTCTGGGAGGCCAAGGCACGCGGATCACTTGATGTCAGGACTGCGAGACCAGTCTAGGAAACACTGTGAAAAACCTGTCTACATCAAAAAATACAAAAATTAGCCAGGCATGGTGGCACATGCCTGTAGTGCCCAGCTACTCGGGAGGCTGAAGCAGGAGAATCCCTTGAACCCAGGAGGCGGAGGTTGTAGTGAGTCAAGATCGTGCCACTGCACTCCAGCCTGGGCGACAGAGTGAGACTCCGTCTCAAAAAAAGAAATCAGATTTTCTGACCAAAAGCCTGACACCCATTCACTTTTATTCCTGTATAAGCACACTGAGAATTATCTTTCAGAGGCAAGAGATTAATCATACTTCTAATTAAAGAAAAATAATCTACCATGTAGCAGACTCATATAGATGATGACATCCACCCGAAAGGTAATACTTTTTAAAGGCCCATGTCTACAAAATTAAGTTAAAATATATTAAAACTTAACAGAAAATCTGAGTTATTAAATTTAATTAAGCTAAATTCAAACACTAAAACCAAAGTTACTTTTTCTTAGACAACAAAACAAAGCTTTTAGTTGAAACTTGACTAGTCTTACACAAAATACTCTCCACAGAGGATACCCTTAAACGGGCCTGAAATTACTATAACAGTAACATTACTCCTATCGTCTTGATAATAACAATAAAGCACTTATCTCATTTGACCCTAAAAAAACTTAGTGAGGTAAAATATTCAGGGAGATTAAATGATATAACTCAAGGTGGCCTAGATGGTGGCAAAGCCAGAACCTTATTAAGCTATTCTAATTCTAAAATCCACATGGTCTTTCTGCACCACCTGGAGGTCCTACTGGCAGCTGCTAAATTCTCTTGGACATAATTCCATACTAACCTGGATTGTGCCATATTTACCCAACAAGGAATGGTATTATAATCAGATTGTTTTGTTTTTAATATATCCTTTCTGCAATAAAATTAACTATAGTAAAACTATTCCTTTACTTGGTAGATTCCTGTGATTCTGTAATTACTTAGCCATCAATTTCTTCATGTATAAAATCAGTGTATCTTCCCCCAACACAAACACACTGAAACAAAACACAATATATACTAATGTTTACTTTTAAAAACGATATAACTTCAACTTTCAGAGAGTATATACACAAACACAAGATAAAATAATAAGTTCTTTAGTGACTTTAAATTTTGGAAAAGTCAGATAAAGATCAAACATAGAAAAGAAAAAAGAAAAATATAATTATCCTCATTGTACCAATTATCCCCTGCCATGCCTAAGATTCTTTCCTCTCTAAGATTAAAGAGCTTAGTCAAGAATCACACTAAGAAAAGCAATAATCAGTTACTATAAAAATTAGAATAATGATTAAGTTAATGTAATTTATACACACAAGGTTGTTTTATTATTTCTTCAGGAAAAATGTACCCCCATCTCTATTATATAAATATTTGACATTAACAAATTTATTTAAGCATGAATTTCTACATCACTAGCAGAAAGTGAACACGTAGCTCCAAGAAAGTTTTCTTATATACTGTTTTGTACTGTTCCTTGCTGCATGTCATCTTTCTCTGTCAACATTGTTTACCCAGCAAATTAAAAAAGTTTTAGTTGTCTGCCAGTATTGTTAAGATTTTTGTCATGTTTTACAAAAAAATAAAGTTTTAACACCTCCAAAGTCTAAATGAGAGTTACAACTTAATTACTACAACATAATGTTATTCACTATCTGGTGTCAAAGCCTATGCAATTTAATAATTCCCAAATCCTTATATTTAAGAGCAATTATTTTACATTGTTATTCCTAAGTAAGGATGTTTATAAAGTCACTCAGTTGGGAGACAATCCTTTAGAATTTCTGTCAATATTCACCTTGGCCATAAAGTTATAAGTGGCCTTTATCATAACCATAATGATATATTTAAAACAAAAAAAAAAAAACCTAAGCTCTGCTACAACAAAGACAGCCAGTAGAGGGACTAAAAGTTTACTTTTGCTATTAGCAGAATAAATTCACGTTTTACTCTCAGAGCAGTGGTTCCTGTCATAAAGAAATCCAAACATATCACTAGAAAATATAATGCAAAATATAATGTTCTAGCTCTAGAGCTACTTACTAACAGGAGTCAATCTTTCTGTCATTAAAAATTTTTCATTTTAATTTTGGTCAAAAACCTCAAGTAAGAGTTCTGCCACAAGATAATATAAAGCAAAACCTTTTACTTCACTTAAAATTTCCTATTATAGTTCTCTCAACAACCAATTACCATGGTGTTAAATTATTCAGTTAAAGCATAAAATCTCAATAATAATAAAATTTAAAGAATTAATGTAAACAGATATTATCTATTAGAACCTATGTTATTTTTGAAAGAAAATGCTTTTGAAATGTTACAACAAATTTTGAAAAAAAATTTTGAAAATATTAAAAAAAGGTAATTTCCTCCAAATATAAACTAAGCTGATCTCAGGAAAACAATTATTTTCACTTACCTAAGAAACTGAAAGTGTAGTGGAGGAGGGGCATAGGAATGTTACCTTACCCTTAAACGGGTCATAAAATCTTCTGAAGTGCTAATCATGTTTGTCAAGTCAATAATTCATTGTCATTAATACTGTTAATTTTTTTAAAGGTGGAGGAGGTTCATTAAATTATGGGGATAAATACACAAACTGGGTAATAACATATTACAAACAAAACAGAATTACTTAAGTCAATAAAGGCCTGACAGGCTTACATTTAAATCAGTATTCCAAGGCCAGAATTACAAATTTCACTTTTGTTTTAGATTTCAGTAAGATTATTATTTTTATTGTTAAAATCTCAAGTAGTGTAGTATAAATGAGTATTTTGATGTCGAACTCTAAAATATTCATCTTAAGACATTAACCCTTGTAAAACCTTTGACCACACAAAAAAGATCTCTGAAGGATACGTTAGAAACTGATTAGCCATAGTTGCCTCCATAGAAAGGAAGTAAACAACTGTGTAACTTTTTATAACACTTCAACTTTTTTTAACCATGTGCATTTATTGTATGTTCAAAACAAATACTCTTCAAAATTAAAAATGTGTTTGGTATTCTAAAATAAAATCTGCTAGTATATAAAAATCTGGTAACAGAATACATTAAGGTCTACAGCTACAGAAAACATGTTAGAATTCCACAGTATAAGAAATATATTTTTAGTTTCAAGTAACTCCGTTACACGATTGTGTTCTGATACAATTCCTTTATTCAACCACATAATTCCTTATGTTAAAAATACAACAGCATTAAAAACAGATGGAATACTATGACTTAAGCAAAAGTAGGGGGGAATTCCATATATCCGTTTTAATGTAACGACTAAGGAACTCCATCATGGAATTTGATTTAATAATAGACTGAAGAGTAATAATGTAAGAAATCGTAAGTCACCATAAGAACTGCAGAATCACTGAAGTTTGACTTTGTAAAAAAAAAAATTAACATTAGGGAAATTCAATAATTGATAGGACTAAGTATAATTACAAAAGACAGTAATATAAACTCAATATATCTGAAATATTAATAATTTGGCAGAATTTGAGTTTTATACTTGAACTGGAATCTAAAGTTTGAATGAAATTAACAAACTGGTCTGGGGAATGCCTAAAAAGTAGTGCCAGGCAAATAGTGTTTATGCTGGCATATAAGGAGTAATTAAGCTATCAGAAATATAACTTTACTTAATAAACAGTAATATTCTAAGAATCAATACATACATTAGATGGACTGGGGCCAGGCATGGTGCCTCACACCTGTAATCCTAGCACTTTGGGAAGCCGAGGTGGGAGGACTGCCTGAGGCTAAGATTTCAGGATGAACTGGGTAATAATAACTTGGGAAAATTTTATTCTAGTGAAGCATGTAATAAAAAACATGTTAGAAATATGTTTTTTAAAAATAAATGTATAAATAAAAACCAAGATGTGAACATATTTTCAAAGATAGGTGAATGGAGTTATACAGCAATAATGGTAAAATTTAATTTGACCTAAAAGAAATCTGTCTAGTCTCTCAAGATTAATCACCTCCTTGAGTAGACTGCTACAAAATCTACAGATGCTACCTTTGTAAGAGTCTGGTTAAATCCATCTTGAACTCAGCACTGAACTCAATTTTAAATACTGTCACAAGCAGACCTTGAACGTAGGGCAAAGAAGCAGATAAAACCATTCTGGTTACTTCCTTCTACACATCACACTACAAATATGGTCTCAAAAAAAAAAAAAAAATCAATTCACACACACAACTGTCCTACAAAAGAAGATGGCATTCTATGACAGCCTTCTACATAAATATATTAAAGGCTACAAATGAAAATGAAGAACTGCCTAATAAATGTTTCAGATCAGGAAAGTTAGCAATAAAGCATTAAATTTTAAAAAGGGAAAAAAATTCATGATAAGCACTTGGAAAACTGACAGTATATTGTTTCCCATATGCTATGGCTGAAGGCCAATCTGAAAATAATTGGGTAAGGCATAATGTGAGGCCGGGCGTGATGGCTCACACCTGTAATCCAACACTTTGGGAGGCCGAGGCAGGAGGATCACTTGAGGTCAGGAGTTCCAGACCAGCCTGGCCAACATGTTGAAACACTGTCTCTACTAAAAATACAAAAATTAGTCAGGTGTGGTGGCACTTGCCTGTAATCCCAGCTACTGGGAAGGCTGAGGCACAAGAATTGTTTGAACCTGGGAGGCAGAGATTACAGTAAGCCAAGATCATGCCACTGCCCTCTAGCCTGGGCGATAGAGCAAGACTGTGTCTCAAAAACAATAATAATTAAAAAAAGACATAATGTGAGATTAGTTTTAAGGGGCCCTGGTTCGTAAAAAATGTGGATTTTTTGTTTTCAAGGAAAGAAATGGTACTAACCCAACTTTGCTAAGATTTTTTAAGAGGAGACAAATTTCTCTAAATCCATTACATAGTACATGTACGGGAGTAAAAGTTTCTAAGAATCCTTTCTTGCTAGATTCTGACTGAAACATTTATCGATGCTTGTGCTAAACACCTTCCCAAGTGTTTATAGATTTAAAATTTTCAAAGTAAATAACATTTTCCGGAAACAAAAAAATCTAACTACATAATACTTGTGCCTATCATTAAAAAAAAAAAAAAAAAGTTTTATAAGCCTTCCTAACTATACATACAAATCCACCAATAGTTTTACCTTAGAAATGCACTTCATGAAGAAGCAGATGTCACATATAGATGACTGCACAGATTGCTACATGTTTTAGAATGTTACTATAGCTCATTAAAATGGAAACTTTAAGAACATGGCAAGATAATCCTTTGTTACATTAAGATTTACATTCACTATAATCTCATTTGTGATGAGACACTACCCATTCTGAATTAACAATAAAATTTAAAATACAGACCTTCTATTCTTTCTACTGCCTATTTAGGCCTGATCTTGTGGATGCAATCTCTTGGTTTTTCTTTCTAACTTATTGGTTTAAGAAATGTGATTACACAAAATTCAAAATTTTACATTCATTATTTCATTACCTGCCAAAGTATATAAATGAGCAACATAGTTCACAACTCAGAAATTACCAGAGGACACCAAGACATCATTTTGCTAATTCCTGATAATCCAAAAGTACTGTAGCTTCTCATTGTCTTGCAACATCACCCACTGTCACTTGCAGCCTGATCTTTCACACTGCATATTCAATTATCTTCAATTCCTTATTTAAAAGATTGTTTTCAATTATTTCAGAATAATTCTGTTATTAGATGTTTCCAGTGTTGAAACCCCAGCAAAAGACTGTTGTTGTTTCCTAGTACCTAACAAGGTTCACTCACTTTAAGACAAAGGGAAAGTTTTACTGACACACCAGCATCAAGTCTGTCATTTCCTAGCTGCAAACTGCATCACCTAATAGTATACAATTACTTTTTCTCACATATTCAGAACTGTTATCATGTCCATAATAAAGTTTTATAGAAAATATAATCCTTCCAAGGATCTTCACTAGGAGTTCCACACCTCATCTGGGCAAAACTAATAGAAGGAAGATGTCAAAATGTCACAGATAATACAGGCAATAAAAACAGGTTATGTGAAGGCTAGAATAATTTTTGATACGACTAATCACTAGACTGACATATATTTGTCCTTTGGTTACAACTAATCCTCTTAACTGTAAGATTTTTTAAGTTATAGTACTTTTCATGTACAATTCTCTCTCTCCATATACCAATAACCAAATTTCCAATTATATATGCCCTTCAAAAACAAATCTTCATATAAAAAAATTCTTCCTAGGCCTATCCTGTCTTTTCCTACACAAATCTACACGACAAATAAAAGGAATTATATATTTTACACTTGACATTTCTTCTGGAGGAGAGCACCTCCCCTAAACCCCCATCCCAACCATCACCAACGTGAATTCTAAAATATACAAAGTCCTAGAAATAAACTCTAAATTTTCTCAAAGAAGTTTAAAACCTTTCTTGAAGGTTACTTTAAATTACTTGAAAATTACTTTAGCTGGAAAAACTGGATAGCAACTTATGGCTTCTCATGATGGATGTACAGTAAGACACCACACAATGTTTTGGCCAATGACAGACCACCATATACATGACAGTGGTCCTGTAGGATTAAAATACAGCTGAAAAATTCCTACCACCTCCTGACATCTTAATGATCCTGATCCTGTGTGGGCCTAGAATGAGTGTAAGTCTTAGTTTTTAACAAAGGCCGGGTGCGGTGGCTAACGTCTGTAATCCCAGCACTTTGGGAGGCCAAAGGGGGGGGGGGATCATGAGGTCAGGAGATCAGGAGGTCAGGAGATCATGATGGCTAAGACGGTGAAACCCCGTCTCTACTAAAAATACAAAAAAAAAAACCATCAAAATTAGCTGGGTGTGGTGGCAGTAGTCCCAGATACTCAGGAGGCTGAAGCGGGAGAATGGCGTGAACCCAGGAGGCAGAGCTTGCAGTAAGCAGAGATCGCGCCACCGCACTCCAGCCTGGGTGACACAGCGAGACTCTATCTCAAAAAAAAAAAAAAAAAAAAAAGTTTTTTAAAAAATAAAAATTTTAAAAATAGAAAAAAGCTTACAGAATAAGGATATAAATATTTTATACAGCTATGTTTGTATCTTAAATCTTACTAAAAAGAGTTAAAGTTTTAAAACTTTAAAAGTTTATAAAGTTACAGTAAGCTAAGGTTAATTTATTATTGGAGAGAGAAAATTTTCTTTAATAAATTTAGTGTAGCCTAAGTGTACAGTTTATAAAGTCTACAACAGTGTACTGTCCCAGGCCTTCACTTCACTCACCACGAACTCACTCACCTACCCAGAGCAACTGCCAGTAATCAAGCTACATTCATGGTAAGTGCCCTATCTAGGTATACCATTTTTTATCTTTCATACCATATTTCTACTGTATTTGTCAATGTTTGTATCTGTTTGGACACATGAATGCTTGTAAGTGTTAAAACTGCCTACAGCAATCAGTACAGTTACATGCTATACAGGTAGATGTATAGCCTAGGAGAAATGGGTCATATACCATATAGCCTAGGGGTATAGTCATTTATCCCATCTAGGTTTCTGTAGGTATACTCTATGATGTTCCCACAACAGATCTGCCTAATGGTGCAGTTCTCAGAACCTATCTCCATTGTTAAGCAATACATAACTGTATGATAGGTTATGGAACAATCTTAATTCTGTTTTTGTCAAAGGTTTCAGACTAAAAAGCTTTTATCCTGTTAAGTGTTTACCATAATACTGGAGATGATGATCATCATCATAAATGCGCTCCTACCATGTGCCAGGCAGGCACTTTTGCTAGATGATTAACAAATATTACTTCTAATCCTCACAAAATTTAAGCGTTGGTATAATCACAATTCTATGGATGAGAAACTTGATGCTCAGAGAGATTAAGGGACTTTTCAATACAATATAAGCTAGGCATTATATTGTATAGGCATTATATTGTATAGGCATTATATTAGAACTATATAGGCATTATATTGTATAGGCATTATATTAGAACTAGGCACAGCCAGTTCTAATATAGCAGTTCTTTCCCTACTACCATGCTGCTTGTTCTGAAAAAAGCAAGATTAAAAAAACCTCTAGTACCCCATAATTTCCATTTTTAAAATTCAAATAAGAGAAAATTCATAAAAATGATTAATAGGTTGTGTTACAATAATAAATTATGTTGTACATCCCTTAATCTTTATCACAGTTCTACAAGATAGGTCTTTTCATTCCATTTGTCTAATGGGGAAAGTGAGGCTGAGAGGTTATATGACTTCTCAGGTCATGAGTGGAATGGAAATTCATAAGTGGATCTGGTCTTATTTTTCTGAATCTTAAGACATAATGCTTAGAAATTTTCAAAACTACCTTAAGTTAAATGAAAACATGGTAGTTAACTCATCAACTCTCCAGGCAAAAAGTTATAAATGTAACCCTAATACTGGTTGGCATACCACATTGTAAAAATCAACTAATGAACAAGGTTAATAGCTCTATATTAACTAGCTACACATCAGAAACTTAAACTATAAAGCACAAAATCAAAAAGTGCCATTAAATACTTATGTATATTATTAGAATCTAGGCCTTAAAGTAATTACAGTATAAAATCCTGTCAACTATCCCATACGTCCCCAGGCCTAACCACCCCCCGCATTTTTTTTTTTTTTTTTTTTTTTTGAGACAGAGTCCCACTCTTGTCACCCAGGCTGGAGTGCAGTGGCACAATCTTGGCTCACAGCAACCTCCACCTCCTAGGTTCAAGTGACTCTCCTGCCTCAGCCACCTGAGTAGCTGGGATTGCAGGCGTGCACCACCATGCCTGGCTAATATTTGTGTTTTTGGCAGAGATGAGGTTTCACCAGGCTGGCCAGGCTGGTCTTGAACTCCTGGCCTCTAGTGTTCCTCCCTCCTCAACCTCCCAAAGTGCTGGGACTACAGGTGTGAGCCACAGGGACAGCCCCTCCTATGTTTTTGACCATGATTTTTTTTTTTTTTTTTGAGATGGAGTTTCGTTCTTGTCGCCCAGGCTGGAGTGCAATGGCACAATCTCAGCTCACTGCAACCTTCGCCTCCCGGGTCCAAGCTATTTTCCTGCCTCAGCTTCCTGAGGGTGCCTGTAGCTGGGATTACAGGCACCCGCCACCATGCCCAGCTAATTTTTGTATTTTTAGTTTCACCATGTTGGCCAGGCTGATCTCAAACATCTGACCTCAGGTGATCCGCTCGCCTCGGCCTCCCAAAGTGCTGGGATTACTAGGCATGAGCCACCGTATCTGGCCATTGATCATGATCTTCACTCTGCATTGCCTCCTAACCTGCAAGGGTTCTGGGTTCTCAGTAAACTTTTATTCTTCAGATGCTACTACCTCTAAGAAGTCTTTCCTGGTTTATCTCCTAGATCGGGGTCCCCAACCCCTGGACCCCATCAGGAATGGGCAGCACAGCAGAAGGTGAGCAGTGGGCAAGTGAGCATTACCGCTGGGGCTCCGCCTCCTGTTAGATCAGCAGCAGCATTAGATTATCATAGGAACACGAACCCTATTGTGAACTGTGCATGCGAGGGGTCTAGGTTATGCGCTCCTATGAGACTCTAACATCTGATGACCTGAAGTGGAAAAGTTTCATCTGAAACCATCCCAACCACCTCTACCAATCCATGGAAAAACTGTCTTCCACAAAACCAGCCTGGTGCCAAAAAGGCTGGGGACCGCTGCCCTAAATTCATTTACTTTCTGCCAAACAAAGGGAGGAAGGAAAACAACTAAAGCTAATTTTGTAACAAACAGTACTTAGATAGAATGTTACAAGAAAGACTAAATGTAACAGAGACAAAATGAAAAGCTTAGCTTTCAAACAAGAACTGAAAGAAATCATACTGCATTACAGAACTATAGACAAAACTGAAGAAAGCAACTCAGATCCACTGCTTATACATTTAAATAAAATGTTATTAAATAATATACAAATTCTTAATAAAATCTCCATAACTGTTCTATCACCAATTACAATTTTTTAAAATATTTCATAAATGTGAAGAAATTAAGCCTCTGAACCTTCCTAGGCCTTTTCTTCACCTACAATATGAGGAAAATTGAGTAAACTTCTAAAATCACTTCCATTCTAAAGCCCTATGAAAATAATAATAAAACACAGAAAGTTTAATGAAAACTTCTGTCAGTAGATGCAAATGTTCAATTTTTTAAGAGTGTATATTTTAAAATTCACTAAGCTTCACACTTCAGATTTGTTTAAGTTACATCTCAATAAAAATGTTAGAGATCAGAAAATACAAACCAAAACAAAATTTTTAAAAAATGTAGTATTTTGTTTAAAGTCTGACAACCATGGTAAACTTTTATAGACTAATAGTAAGACTAAACAAAAATAAAGTTTATATAAGGAAATTACTTTTTTAAGCTGAGTACAATGGCAAGAGCCTGCAGTCCCAGCTACTCCAAAGGCTGTGCTGGGAAGATTGCTTGAGCCCAGGAGTTCAAGACCAGCCTGGGTAACATAGAGAGACTTTGTATCTAAACATTTTTAAAATTAAAAAGCCCCAAAAGACAAGAAAAGTCCACCAAGACTAATTTAATTGTAGAGTATAAATCTGAGTCTAGGTTATTATGGCCAAAAATCATTTTATATATTTGAGAAACATTTCAAACTATAAAATATTATATAATCTCTTTGGAGAAATCTGTGACATGAACATGACTAAATAAACAATCCTTTTAACTAATTTTGACCACAAATGACCTTAATTCAAAATACACAAATAAGTCCAATGATGTCAAATATTAGATTTGTTCCTGATCTTTTAATTTCCAGCTGTATATAATACATAATTATCGATATTCTCCTATATCAAAAGAAAGCAAAATGCTCTTTAAAGGAGAAGTAGAATATATTATTTGGTTTTTTGTTTTGGTTTTGGTTTTTTTTTTTTTGTTTTTTTTTTTGAGACAGCCTATTGCCCAAGCTGGAGTGCAGTGGCACCATCTCAGCTCACTGCAACCTCCACCTCCGGGGTTCAAGCAATCCTCCAACCAGGACTCAGGAGTCCTGAGTAGCTAGGACTACAGGCACATACCACCACCCCCAGCTAATTTTTTTTTTTTTTAGTAGAGATGGGGTTTCACCACATTGTCTAGGCTGGTCTCAAACTCCTGACCTCAAGTGATCCACCAGCCTTAGCCTCCCAAAGTGCTGGGATTACAGGCGTGAGCCATGGCACCCGGCCTATTTTTGACTTTTGTATTTAAGATTTGTTTTGAACAATTTCTAATTAAGAATGCAATAATGGCCAGGCGCGGTGGCTCACGCCTGTAAATCCCAGCACTTTGGGAGGCCGAGGTGGGCGGACCACCTGAGGTCAGCAGTTTGAGACCAGCCTGGCCAACATGGTGAAACCCCGTCTCTACCAAAAATATAAAAATTAGCCAGGGGTGGTGGCGGGAGCCTATAATCCCAGCTACTCAGGAGGCTGAAGCAGGAGAATGGCTTGAATCTGGGAGGCAGAGGTTGCAGTGAGCCAAGATCACGCCATTGCACTCCAGCCTGGGCAACAAGAGTGAAATTCTATCCGCCCCCCCCAAAAAAAAAAAAAAAAAGAATGCAATAACATCCTTAGGATAGTGTTTTTCATTTTTCTTTCTTTTTTTTTTTTTTTCAGATCATGACTGGAGAATTTTTTCTTTTAGAAAACAGTTTTAGAGTATAAAATTCTGAAGAAATATTTTGCAAATGTTTTAAAAGAAAATAAAATCTGGGTTTGGGGATATTCCTTCTCATTTAAATTATGCCAACATTAAATTAATGCTCTATAGGAAATAAATCATATCCATTTTGTACTACTTTGAGCTCAGTTAAATCTTATTAAACTATCCCTTGATTTACCCAACAGATGGGCTCCTAAAAGGTCCCCTGCAAATCAAACTTGTGTAAATCTCATCTAAAACGCACTAGGGGGAGCTCCCTATTTGAAAGAATCCTAAAGCATGTGCTTTTTTCACATAAGTATTCTTGCAAAAGAATGACTTTCTGACTTATCTGCTAAATTATTTAAATTGTTTTAACACTTCTTTAAAAAACATCATCCTATGCTTATTAAATGCCACTGAGACAACTTTGGCCAAGTTATATTACTTTTCTTTCACACCTGCTTTTCCTGGGATACAATACAAAGCCCAAGGAAAAACATACACTTCGTGATACTAATAGATGTTTAAAGCATGTAATAATCAGCCGTAAAGATTTTTATAATTTTAATTTCAAATTTACAGCTGAAAAAATAGAAAACTAGCGGTAAACATACTAATCTTTTGGAAGAAAAGGATGCTTTTGTCTAGTGAGCACATCCTAATAAAGTACATTTTAAATAAATCATCCCATTTAAATCTCTCATCAATTCTATATTAAAGGTACAATGGCTTCATTATTGCCAACTTGGAATAAGAAGTAGCAGAGGCTCAAAATAGTAATGTGAATGCTCAATGTTACATAATAATTCAATGGCGAGGCCAAGATTGGGATTCCAATTCTCACATTTCTAGCCATTGCTCTTCTTTTACACAATAAAGATGGGGAAAAAACATTTAAGCAAGTTTGACAGGAGAGTGCCCTCTCCACCAACAAAAATTATTGAGGCTCAAAAGTTCAGGGATTTGCAGAGACCATTCAAAGGGGAAAGAGCAGTCTCTTCAACATGGTGGTGGAGAAACTGGATATCCACATGCAAAAGAATGAAGTTGGACCCTTACCTTATACCATATACAAAAATTAATTCAAAATAGATTAAAGACCTAAACAGAAGATATAAAGCTATAAAACTCTTAAAAGAAAACACAGGAGAAAAGCTTCAGTGACACTGGATTTAGCAATGATTTTGTGGATGACACCAAAGGCACAAGCAATAAAAGTAAAAATATGTAAATTGGATCATATAAAAATTAAAAATTTTGCGCATTGAAGAAACAACAGAGTGTAAAAGCAGACTACATAATGGGAGAAAATATTCACAAATCATTTATCTGATAAGGGATTAATATCCAGAAAATATAAAGAAATCCTAAAACTCAACAACAAAAAACAATTTTAAAACGGGCAAAGGACTTGAATGAACATTTCTCCAAAGACAGTGTACAAATGGCCAACAAGCTTATGTTGATGCTTAACATAAATAATTATTAGGGAAATGTAAATAAAAACCACAATGAGATACGACCTCACACCCATTAGGATGGCTAATGTCAAAGTAAAACAGAAAATTGTGTTAGCGAAGATATAAAGAAAGTGTAACCCTTGTGCACTGTTGGTAGGAATATAAAACGGCACAACTGCTACGAAAAACAGTATGGTACTTCCTCAAAAAATTTAAAATGGAATTACAATATGATCCAGTCATTTCATTTCAGGGTATATATCCAAAAGAACTAGAAGCAGGATCTCAAAAAGTTACTTACACAACCATGTTCATTGCAGCACTATTCACAACAGCCAAGAAGTGGAAGCAACCCAAGTGGCTATCAATGGATATGTGGATAAGCAAAATGTGGTACATACAATAGAGTACTATTCAGCCTTAAAAAGGATGAAAAAATCCTGACATGCTAAAACATAAATGAATGTTGAGAACATTATGCTAAGTGAAATGAGCCCATCTAAAAAGGCAAATACTGTACGATTTCACTTAACTGTGATATCTAGAGTAGACAAATTCATAAAAACAGAAAGTAGAATAGAGGTTTCCAGGGACTGGGAGTTACTTGATATAGAGTTTCAATTTTGCAAGATAAAAAAGTTCCGGATATTGGTTGCACAGCAATATGAATATACTTAACACTACTGAACTGCACACTTAAAGATGGTTAAGATGGTAAATTTTGTCAGGTGTTTCTCACCACAATTTTAAAAATAATTTTAATTAAAGGAATTAAAAAATTTACAAAATACCATTCATCATTGTGTTTCCAGTTTATATTCAACACAGCAGTATTTCAGGTATAGTAATTAACTTACTTTCATTTGAAAAGATGTCTATAGCTTAATAAACATCAAACTCTTATTCATACATTTGTTGATAATCTAAGAGAAACCAAGCACCCAAATGGAAATGGAGTTCTCACTACTTCACCTGCCAGCCTTCAAAACGAAGCCTGTATTTCACACCACCTATTAAATGGGTACTATTTAGGTAAAGGGAAAAAAAGTAGTATTAAAACTACAACTGTATTATCTCCTAAGTTTACAAAATAGACCTTTATGCTCAAAAATAAAATTGGTTAAAATTCTTTTCCCTGAGAATCATTAAATTTGATATTGTACAAAAGCCACCATTTTTCAATGAGGTAAACATTCACCATAGAAAATCCTCAAAAAATTAAGCACATATTTTATCTCCTTTTAAGATATCTGTCAAGGATTGTCTTCACCAAGGGCACATAGTAGGAAAGGTGCCATTCTAACTCCTGGAACAATTTAATCAGTACTAATATACTTCAGGTAGCGGGGGTGTGGAATCAGGTCAGTAACAAAAATGGACTTGCAGGCCAGAGTAAAGATATATTGGCTAATCTTAACTAACACAATTTACTGGAAAAAAAAAAAAAAAAAAAGACAATGTTGAAAATATCGGGCCAGGTGCTGTGGCTCACGCCTGTAATCCTAGCACTTTGGGAGGCCAAGGTGGGCAGATCACCTGAGTTCAGGAGTTCGAGACCAGCCTGACCAACATGGAGAAACCCAGTCTCTACTAAAAATACAAAATTAACCAGGCATGGTGGCTCAAGCCTGTAATCCCAGCTGCTCAGGAGGCTGAAGCGTGAGAATGGCTTGAACCCAGGAGGAGGAGGCTGCGGTGAGCCGAGATCGCACCACTGCACTCCAGTCTCGGCAACAAGAGAGAAACTCTGTCTCACAAAATATATACATATATATTGATAGAAAACAGGATGACCTGTAACAATAAGAAAATGAACTCATCTACATATAAAACTTTAATGAGACCTCTCACATTTTATACATTTCCTAATTTTAGATATTAAGGCTGCTTCAGACTTTCAGCAGGTCTCAAAGGATCAGCATTATTTGAAACTCTGTTGAACACATGTGAAAAACTTATGTATCAAATTTATCTGCAATGATATGCAACTTAATAAAGTACTGCTATAAATGAAAAGATTGACTAAAGGCTACACATTGTTCCATTACTGTAGAAATATCAGTAAATGGTACTGATTATCAAAATTAAATATTTATAACAATGTCTATAGGCATGGAATTTTTTAGTGGGATATCCAAAGTGCTTGAGGAAAACATTCACTAAGAACCATTCTTTTTTCTCAGCTACTTCACCTTACTAATGCCCTGCAGATTCTGATAGCATCCTAGCTAATAATTCAAAGATGTTTTATTTGTAGGTATGTTAATTAACAAATGCAATATAGATTTAATAGTCTTGTAATTAGTTATGAAAAATCATATATGTGCATATATGTGGGACAATGTGGATATCTACATAAATATAAAAAAAAATTAACCCAGACATTTAAGAAAGTAATTCAGAACATTAAAGTCTTCAGATGTTCTATAAAATATATACGTTCTACCTTCCACCTAACCTTTTCTCATTTCCTTCAACTACTAACATTACATACAAGTATTTCGTACTGTGAACGCCACAGATCCTAGTATAGAGCAGGAAAGGGGAAATACTTATGTAAAGACATTGAAGTTACAAGATAAATGTATTCCACAGCAAACAGGCAGATACAAAGTACTTTTACAAAGAAGAAAACACATGAACAATATTCAGTATTAAATATTTGAGACATCCAAAATTCCTAATCATTTATCCTTGTTGTGAAAAGAAAACATGCAATGTTTAAATCAGATAGTTTTATGATGAAAAAAATCTTCTGGAAGAATGTTTTCTTCCAATTCAATACTCTTTACTCAAATTATCATTTTCATTTGAAAACAGTGGCTTATTTTAATGCTAGTGTCATTTTTAATGTGCCAATTCAAGACATAAGCATTAATATTATGCTTTGCAATCTTTGCTGATTCATCAAAATAAGTGAGAAGCATCATCCCTCCCTGTTATTAAATTAATAAATCCTGACATGCAAAAACATCCCAATCTCCAGGTTCTTCTCTTGGTCAAAGTGGTAACAGCACAGGACCACCTTTCCCGCAAACTTTTGGTAAGCCTTATAGACAAGAACTAAAGTGTTCTCTGGGGGCAGATATCAACTGGGAAAAGGAAAATACAGGTTTAAATTACAAATGTCCTCAGCCTCTCCATGACAAGCAGTTTTTCGAAGGAAGCAATCTAAGAAGTATTTTAATAGGTAGTAGGAGGTGAATACGTCCAAATGCCTTGACCACTTACGAAATGTGATGCAGAAAAAGAGGAAACTAATAGTTCTGCCATATGCTAACAACATGACAACCAAATAAAGGTAACCAAATAATGGCAAGTTTTAAATATCTCTTTGAACTCAAAGCGGTTAAGGATGAAAACCTTAAGCAATAAGACTGTGTTGCACTACATATCACAAAGGAATATAAAAGAGAAAGAAATCCACTATTTTACAGAAACAAACCAAAAAGTTCATTGCAAATCTACCTAAATTACTAAAAGTTGCAAAACAAAAGCAGCAGAGACGGGAAAAACATAAAAGTATTAATGTGGTAAGAAAGTACATATTTACCTAATTAAATGATGGAAGTTCAATTTGGTAAGCTCACTCTGAATTTCAGTGTACATTTTAAATGTTATAGAACTAAATTCAGCTATTTCCAAAGACACTTAAGCACTGAAGTTATCCCTAAGAAGCTTAAAATTTTCTGAAACAGAAACAAGTCCATTTCCTTCAATAGGAAGCAAATAAAAGTTGTAGTCACAGAAAGAATTTCCCTGAAATGTATGAAACTCACAAAACTAGGGACTGTGGGACTTGGGAAAAGAATACAACATATACCCAATATATAATTATAGGAATAGTGCTTTTCACTACAACATAAGAATTGAGCTCCTTGGAAATAATATTCCTTTGTTACATGTAACATTATACATTGTTCAGTATCTTTTATTTCCAGGGTAATAATATCATAAAATGTTACAATGGACCACCTTGCAGTATTCCTTAGTGAATTATTGTTGATTTAAAGCTCCTCTCATCCTCAAATCATGAAAGTTAAGTGCAATAAAAGGACTTGTGGGGGTTAAGAAACGAAGGGTTCTTTCATATTTTCCAGCAGTCTTTTTTTCCAAGGGTTTGGAGTTTAAATCAAAACTCTGGGCCTGAAATTTAATTCGGAATTCTTCCTGCAATAGTTGTTAACTGTGTATACTTCAAAAGAAAACTTAATGTTCTCAGCCAGTGACTGTACTCCAGTGAAAAACTTCTTACCTTTCAGAATAGTTATACAACATGGTCACATTAAACCCTGATGCAACAAACAGATTAATTTCCTCTAACATCTTTACTAATACAGAAATGAAGAACACGAACTAGTGTCTCTAAGCCACTACAATCGTTGCACATACAACATGAGTGTGGTGTGGTAGGATGCTTTTCCTTTTAGGTCTTTACCGAACTTTCAAGGGATTAAAACCAATGTATGTCAACTTTATAGCAAAAGATTCAGATTCTAATCCTGAATACAAATGCATTTTAGAGGGGGGAAAAAATGAGGGATGTAAAATATATATAGTAGGGTAACAGTTTTGCCTTTGAACAATGTGCATATTCTATTTTAATTTGGAATGTTTTATACTTGCATTTCATGTTATGTAGTTTTTGGACTGGACTGTGTTTTTCCACAAAATGAAAAATCAACTATTTTGCCACCTTATTATTCAACCTACCTGCCCATAGTTGTCTATGCCAGTTACTAATCTATTTAAATTTAATAAATCAAAAGCTGTCCTTAGGGATTGGCCAAGAGTCGTAAGTCCTTCAGCCTGAAGGTTTTTCAGTTCATTCATAAACGTTGCATGGTTTTCTTTCCATCCAGCCTGAAAAGAAAAATGTAAGTTTTTTTTTTCATTTTTTAAAGCCATGTACACAGAGCCGTTATAATCTGACGTTCACCAAGTAGCAGCTTCACTTTTGGTTGGTTTGGCTTGGTTAACATGTTAATACTGTACCGCTGCTGAGGAAACTCTCTTCCAAAGGTGGCCCAGGAATAACCCAGCTTCCTCTCTAGGTTTTGGTAGTTAACTGCCTTAATACTTTATAACTTCACTGACAAATTTACTACCTAATCTAATACCCAAAATCTGGGTATGTGAAGGTACTAGTGGAAGCAGATGGGAGCCGGACTTAGGAAGTTAACCTGCAGCTGTCCCACCGGCCCTCTTAGGACGAATCTGACAAGACCAATCCTGGCAGCCCCGCATCTGGCTTCCGGGCCGGCCGAGCCGATTCCCCTTTAATGCAAACCGGGGCTGTGCGCGGCCGGGCCCGGCTGTCACTCCGGCTAACTTGAATAAATATCCCCCACAGTTCATTGCTGCCGCTCACGCCGCGGAGGGGAAATGTCGGCCATGTTGATAGCAGCGCCGCCGCCGCCGCCGCCGCCGCCGCGGGCCGGGCCGGGAGGGGACGGCGGTGGCCCCGCGACTCCGCGCCGCGCTAGGACGCTGCCGAGCGGGGGAGGGGGTGGGAGCCCGCAGGGAAGAGACCTCAGCGGCTGGGAGCGCAGCGGGTGGGGGAGGGGAGCATAATGAAGGGTGAATGGGGGGGGCGGGGAGGGCGAGCGTGGAAGGAACAGGGAAGGGAAGGGAGGAAAGGGGGAGGGCGAGGGCTGTTACCTTGATAGCATAGGGCGGCTCTTCGAAAGTGACCAGCATATACCTGTCTCCTCTGCTGGCAGGGTCCCGGGCACGGAGCTGCGGGACCGGAGGAGGAACAGGGCAGGCGAGAGGGAAGCACAGAGGCGAGGTTACGAGGCGGAGAAGGGGCGCCCAGCGGCCCCGCCGCCCCCACAGTACCGCACACGCAGCGGCCACCCCTCCACGCCGTCCCCCACACACAGATCGCTCCCCACACACCGCCCGGGGCCGGAGCCCGGGCCCCGGCCAAGCCTGGCTCGCAGCGCCCGCCCGCCCGCGCGGTGGGGGAGGGGGTCCCCGAGCCCGGCAGCTCCCGCAGTCAGGTCCCCGACACCCCCGCCCCGGCCGCCCTCCCCCACCCTGCCGCCCGCGGGCCGCCGGGCCGGGGTCGCCGCCCGGGCTCGGTCAGTCGGTACCTTCATGAAGGTCTCTACCGCGCCTTTGGCCGTGTCCAGGTAGGTGGTGCCCAGATGGCTGCGCTGGTTCATAGAGGCAGACGTGTCTATCAGGAACAGTAAGATGGGCATAGTGCTGGCCGGGGACACCGGGGCCCGAGGTGGTGGAGAAAGAGGAGATGGTAGAGGTGGAGGCGCCGGTGGCGGCGACCGCCGCTACGCGGGGCGGGGGAGCACGGCCCCCGGGAGGAAAACACCGTCTGGGTCTTTCCTCCGGCTGCGGGGAGTTTCTCCCCCGATAGTTGAGAGGAAACTCCCCAGACCCAGTCCTCCCCGTCGTACCCCCGCCTCCGCCTCCTCCTGCCTGCCTGCCCGCTGGGGCGGGCGCCCAGCCGTCTGTCTGTCGGTTCGTCCCCCCCGCCTCGGGGGTCCCGTCCCCGCTCCCGGCCCCTGTGTGTGTCCCAGCGGGAGACGGGCCTGGCTCCCCACCCCACCCCCGGTACAGGGAGTGGGGACCTGGGAGCTGGCGAAGAGGGGAGTGGGCTGAGGGGAGATTGGCCCTGGGGCTGTTGGGAGAAGTTTCAGGGACTCCCTCCGCACCCCGGCAGTGTCACCACTTTCTCAGCCCCTCTCGCTACTGAAGCGCTTTTCTCTCTCACACTCCGGTTTTAACTCGGGCAGGGGCTGCGGAGGCTCCGCCCCTGACACGTCCCAGAGCCACGTGATACACCGCCTCGCTGTTCTACTGGTCAGTCCCTATCCTCTCATTAGCATATTTAAACAGCTCAGGGGCGGGGGAAGCTTGTAGGCCGGCTCCGGGGACAGTTATTGAGCACGCGCAGAGGCGGGGCGTCGGGTGCGCGCGAGCGGGCGGGCGAGCCGACCCGGAGGCGGGCTTCGGGAAGGGGCGGGGCCGGACTGCGGAAGGACCGCGAGGTGGGGGCGGGGGCCGCGTCCGCGCGCGCGGGGCGGCCGCGGCCGTGAGCCTGCGCGTCAGGGCCGCCGGCCTCTTCTTCGCTGTTGGAGGTGATAGGGGTCGAGGGGAGGGAAAAAGGGGCTGGCGTCAGCCCCCCCTGTGAGGTGGCCGTAGTGTGGACGAGTAAGAAGGGCTGAGTAAAGTGGACAAACACCTAGTTAGGAGAAGAGGGCAGGCCCGCAGCCGCCCTTCCGAGGAGGACTCGGGGCCTCGCGGGCACCGGAGGAGGTTCCTGGGCCTCGGAGGGCGGCCCCGGCGCGGGCGGGCGCGAGCGGGCTTGGGCGGGGGAGGGGAAGTGAGAGGTTGTTTATGACCGGGGACTAATCTCCGCGAGTCACAGCGCTCCCTCTGGGGAGTGCAGTTGAGGGGCTGTCCTCGCCCGGAGCCTCGCTTGGCCTCGGGGGAGCCACGAGAGGTGGGAGTTGGACTCGCAGCGGGCCAGGAGCCCTGTCATTGGAGGACCCGCCAAAAAGGAAACAAACCCTCTTTTTCTTTATCCGACCCCAAATAGGGCCTGGGGAAGACTCACATATCGGTAAATGGTTTGTTGCCCGTTTTATTCTCTGGGAAATACAACTGATCCTACCAAAGAAATACCTGTGTCATGCCGTGTTTACTTAGAGCCATAGAATACCTGTTTCAGAGCTGAAGGGGACCTGAGCCCATGATAATCCATTACCTCGTGTGAAAGCGGAAAAACTGACTTCAGCTTGCCCAGATGGCGCAGAGAATGGGTTTCCCGTAACCCCGCCTGTGTCTTTCCTTCAGCCTCGTCCCAAATGCCGTGGGAGGGAAGGCATTCTCTGTCAAGCTGCTGTCACCTTACCTGAAGTAAGGAGTCCACGCCTGCATGGCCGAGGAAAACAGTTTTCTCAAACACATTAGTTGAAAAACTGAAGACACTGCCTAAAATACAAGCTGAGTTAGAGACAGCCCTTGTAAGACTAGGTAGGTATTTACAGGGCCTCTCCCACTAGCTTTGTTTTTCCAGAGTTTGTTCTTTATCCGGAAATTCTTAATTTGCCTACTGATCATTTAAAGAAAGGGTTCTATTAACATTGACACAGAAGAGACACTGTGGCACTTTTTAAAAATCTGAGTTTCGTGACTTGGTATAACTGCTGAAACTTACTGTTAATTTATAGCAGAGCTGTTTGAGTAATATGCTCTTCTATGAGTATGAACAATAGAAGAAGTGTGATTTTTAAAGAGATTTGGACTACAAAATAAGAGCATGGAATATAGGCTTTACAGCCAGTACTTGCTGAGGATGTACTGTGTATTAGGTGTGGTGCATATAAAAAATAAATAAAATGTGGTCCCTGTCTTCAAAGAGCTTATGTTTTCTAGGAAAATGCTACATATTACTAGCTACTCCAAGGCAGAAAGTTGTTAGACACCAAATCAGAAAAAATAAAAATGTATTACCTTGGGGTGATGCAGGAACATTTTCCAAGGTTTCAGCTTTGCTTTAGTGTTTCTTAAACAGATCATAGATCTGAGGATAAGAATCAGAGTTCTATGGCAAAATGCGAGTTATTTTACCAGTTATAAAGATAAAATTTGTCTTTCAACTTGATCATTTGCATAATTTTATACAATTGCTCTTTAGTTCTTTATATTTGTGCTTTTCAAACTGGTCTGTGGACCCCAGCCTACTGAAGACATTCTCTAGGATCATAATTTATTTTAGGAGTCTGTACATTATTCAGGTTTAAGAAACACTGTCTTAAAGGACTGGTAGGATTTGGATATGGGTAAAGGAAGGGGAAGCTGCTAGTGAAAAGATCTTCCCGACATTGAAAATGTGAAGAAAGGAAGTTAGGACAGCATTGCTGAGGGCTTCCTGAGGAACAGTGAAGTTCAGCTAGGTTGGAGCAACAGGTGCATGTAGAATAGTACAAGATCTAGAAACACAGGTGAGATCTAGGCAGTAGAGGGCCTTTATTCCAAGCTATGGAGGTTTTTTTCCCCTATAAATTGGAGATTTATTTTTCAGTTGGGTTGCTAAGTACAAAGCAGTGTTTGAAAGAAATCAAACTAGACTGCTGAAGATTACCATGCATTCACAATGACCTTACCTATTATTAGTTATTCGAAATCATTTTTCAATGGAGCCATTGTCACAGGATCCTTGGAGTGTCACTTTTCCAGCTGGAAAAATGGCACCTCTGCCCGAGTTTTGGTCAGGCTCATTCTGCCTACCAGGCCCAGCAGGCTGCACTCTGCTCATACTATGGCCTGGATCCCACGCCTGCCAAGTGCAAGCCAGGTGTGGAGCAGCGAGGGGTGTGTAAGCGAGCAAGCATGGGGTCCGGCCACTGTATACAGCCCGGCATGCCAGCTGCAGGAGGGCGGGCAGCTCCAGGGGCTGGCCCCCTGCAAGGCTGTGGCTGGACCAGGTGTACTGCAAGCAGCTTCCACAGCTGGCACCAGGGAATGCAGTGAAACCTGGAAGCTTGGAGATGCCAGGAGCTGCAGAGCCCCAAAGAGGTTTTCACAGGGAGCTCCTAGGTCTGGGCTCCGCAAAGGACTACAGCTCTTCTTTCCTCTCTTCTCACCTCTCTTTCCTTTCTTCTTATCTTCTTCTCTCTTCTCTCCTTCTTGTGTTGCCCACAACATGGCAAGCCAGGGGCATATTTCAGCCCTGTTTGTGTTACAGCTCTTTCAGCCATGCCATTTGGCAGGTCCCGAGTTATTGTCCCACATCCAGGAAGAATGAGGTATGTGGACAAGTGGAGGGTGAGCAAGGCAAAGAGGTGCTTTGTTGAGCGACAGAACAGCTCAGAGGAGACCTGAGGGCAATGAGTGGCTTCTTTCTGCAGGCAGGTCATCTCAATAAGTGTCCAGCTCTCAGCAGAGAGGAGACCCACAATGGGTAGTTCCTCTCAGCAGGCAGGTGGTCCTGTCATCTGCTCAGCTCTCCACAGAGAGGAGACCCACAGTGTCCATAGACCCACAGTGGGTAGCTCCTGTCTGCAAGCAGGTCATCTCATTGTCTGCCCAAGTCTGGTTCACTCCAGGGTTTTTATGGGCTTCTGAGAGGAAGAAGTGTGTGCTAATTGGTCCATGGGCAGCCATGGGCAGGCCTGGAGAAAGCACCATAAGTTCTCACTCCGTTGCATGGAACTGGCAGCCTGACCCCTGGCGTTACCGGGGACCCACCCCTTTCCACCCAGGATCCTGTCTGGCTCCTGCTGCCATTAACCTGCCATCCACAGTGCCCATGGCGCCCAGGTTGTTCATGCTGAGTGGTACCTACAGGCCTTCACTGAGCTGTCATTCCCCCCTCGGCCTGCCTTCCTCCTGTGCTCATCAGCACCCAAAGTCCAGAGGGGACTGAGGCAGCAGGTGGCTTGCGTGTCAATGCTGCCCCAAGCATGTGCACACCTGGCCGGAGGCTTGGTCACAACTTTGCTCTGAAATCAGAGCGGGTGCTGGGAGCGGGGAGAGGCCAGGCAGTGGGAACAGGCACTTCCAAGCCTGCGGCAGCAGGGAGCTTCCTGGTCCCCTGAGAGTGGGTCTCCTCTCTGTGGAGAGCTGAGAAGATGACGGGATGACCTGCCTGCTGAGAGGAGCTACCCACTGTGGGTCTCCTCTCTGCTGAGAGCTGGACACTTATTGGGATGACTTGCCTGCAGAAAGAAGCTACCTATTGCCCTCAGGTCTCCTCTGAGCTGTTCTGTCGCTCAACAAAGTACCTCTTTGCCTTGTTCACCCTCCACTTCTCCGGAGATGAATGGGTCCACAACCATGACTGGGTGGCTGCAGCTGCACCCAGGAGGGCAGGACTCCCACTCTTCCAACTTGGAAGGGGGCAGGGCTTCTGCCTGTTCCCAGCTCTTGCTGGCTCCATGGAGCACCGCGGCCATAGCTGTGCCTCCCTGATTGTAGCCAGCGTCAGGGCAGCAGCCACTTCAGACAGGCCACTGCCATCATCACCATCATGGCTCTTTCTTCCCTGACTCGATGGTGTTAGCAGGTTGTCATACTAGGGTCATAAGTGAAAGTATGTAGTAGAGATAGGGTTAGATGCAAAGGTAAGGAAAGCCAAGTCCAGTGAGCCAGCCATAACCAGAACCTATGCTTATGATGATGACTTCTGAGATCAGAGATTACATGTCCAGTTCAGAAGTCCAGATGTAGTGGAAGGTGAGGCGCTGAGGCAGAACAGGAAAGAAATGAGGACATACATAGGCAGCAGTCAGAAACTAGGAAGCATTGACAAGCAATCCCTAGAAAAAGTTGTGAAATAAGCCAAGTTTATTATTAGTGACTCTGGTTGACAGTTTAGCTATTGGTGGATGATGGCCTAAAGCAGTGGTTATTAGCCAAGAAATGCACATCAGCATCACCCATAAGGCTTAAAAAAATAATGTGCCAAGTGCCCATCCCCAGAGGAAAGGAATTCAGTAGATTTGAGATAGGCCTTGGTCATTTCATTTTTTTTTTTAAAGTTCTTCAGGTGAATCTTAAACATAATTCTGATTAGGAGCCACATGCTTAATGTATAAGAATAATGTATGTACCTGGCATCAAGTAGTACTCAGTAAATAACTTAAAAAATTCACAAAACCTTAGAGTTAACTGCATTTTTAAATAGAACTCCTAAAATAAATCTGCACACTAGAGGAAAAAAAAAACCCTGGGTGATCACCAATATATTTAACAATGGATTTGTATCATATGCATATTTATGAATTCAACTATGTTTGGCAAAAAAGAAAATGAGAAAACCAAATACTGCTGGAGATTCCTGCTCTTCCCTCAGTGAGCTTAGGCCCTGGAGTGAGCAAAAGATGAAAAACATGAATCTCTTCTTCACTCAACTTCTATCTGTGATTCTAGAAAGATTCTGGTTATATTCAGCCTTATCTTTCTAAAATATGGCCCCCAAATGCAAGACAAGTATTTCACCAGACTCACCTGAAGAAACAGTGAGCTCTTGCAGTGCTAGAGAGAAAACTAGTTAGAGTAGTCTGTGCTGAGCCTTGTAATGTTACAGTCTAAAGAATTAGGGAAGATTTTTCTGGGAGGGCAATGGTTAGAATAGGTGTATTGGAGAAAACTTCCTCTTTGCTGCTGCTTTTAAAGGAATGTTTTCTTAATGCTCTTGATCCAATTTAAAAGGGCATAAATAAATTATATGAAAACCTTTGAAAGAATGGTGATCCTGGCTTAAATAATAACCTAAATTGTCGAAATGGAGCTATTCTAACAGAATTAAAACTGATGAATTAGATTCATTTGTAAGAGCCAACCAGAGCCCTTTTAAATTATTTTAAACCAATTAAGCAGGGTAACACAGTTTAAAAATAATTATGTGCCAATGACTTGGTTTATGATACCTAGATGTGCCATCTGAGCAGAATAATCAGATACACTTAGTGTTCCTCATATGTAGCCTAACAAAGTTTCTTTTGGCTGTCTTACCATTTCCTCAGCGCTCTGCTATACTACTCTCTTTGAGATCACATTAGTCAATGATATGGAGAGGTTGAGAACATCAAATAACATATAAAAGTTATAAGCATAAAAAAATTAGGTGCAAAACTGTCCAGCCAATGTAATCAGTTAATACATATCTAAGGAAATTTAATTTTGGTCATACTAATGTTACATCAGCCCTCAAAAGAAAATGCTGGTAGAGATGACTATTAAGAAGAAATTAGATCTTTCCAATGAATGGTGTTTCACAGTAATAGTTGAAGTCTCAGACAATTCAAGATCAGCCCTGAAAATGGGTACATCCAGATTGACAATTAGAATCAAAGTAGAACAGCAGAAGAACATGAACGTCGCAGTCATTCTTTCAACTAATATTAATTCCACACCTAATATGTGACAGCCACTGTGTTAGGTCCTCAGAGAATGTATAATCTAGTGGAAAGACAAGACAGATAAACAGATAATGAGAATACAATATTATGATGTCAGCAGACCCCAGGCATAAAATAAGATGACTTATAGGGTTCCTTTGACAATTGGAGGTAACATACCATATTTTATCAATTTTAAGACCATGAGTTGTAACAAACACCATTATTTTTGGACCATGGAGGGAGCCGGAGGGATATGCTGCTACTTAAACTATGACACATAGAATTTTTCCACATTGTATTGAATTCTGCTAAGAGCATTACTGATGCAACATTTTTAAAAGTAATATTCCACTATTATCTTTGGTATTTTTTTTGCAAGCTGTTGGGGTCCATTCTATGAGTTTCAATGCTGGTGCTTTCTTATTCCAACTCAAAGGTATCAGTGAAGGGTTTTCAGATCACATCCAGGATTTAAATCCTTTCTTTAAATGATTAGTTGACTGAAATGTCAAGGGTTTGCAGTTGTCTAGTCATGCCACCAGGAATAACCAGGAAGTTTGCACATGTTCAGGCTAAGACAACTACATCACAACTACCTTCTGGTGACAGCATTGTAAGACACCATGATTGTAGGATGCCATTCCAGTTTTAGAAATATTGGAAAGATGTACATCTTAGATTTGGCAAAATATCATTTATTGCTGGCAGCTATTAAAATATGTGTTATTAGGAGAATGTACAAAGAGCTCTGTGAGCACTGAGGATAGAGCACCTAACTCTCACAAAAGAAGTGATATTTGAGCAGACAGAAGTCATGAGGATGCATGAGTGGGTAAGAAGGGGCAGTTTAGCGCTGCAACTACATGTGTGGGAGAGTGGTAGGACTGGATGCCGGGCCATGTCAAGAAGGGTTTCATGTGCTCAACTAAAAAATTTTGAATCTTATTATTTGGGTGATAGACAAACTTTTGGGGTCAGGGAGTGACCCTGATGATATAATTTGGCTATATCAAATCTCATGTTGAAATCTGAGCCCCAATATTGATGGTGGGGTCTGGTGGGAGGTGATTGGATTACGGGGACAAGTCCCTCATGAATGGCTTGGTGCCATTGTCTGAGGACTGAGTGAATTCTCACTCTTTGTTTCTGCAAGGTCTGGTTGTTAAAAAGAGCCTGGGACCTTTCTCCCGTTTACCTCTTGCTTCCTCTCTCGTCATGTGACATACCACTCTCCTTCCCCTTCCACCATCATTGGAAGCTTCCAAAAGCAGAGGCTCGCTCTTTCCTTGCCTAACACAGCCATGGCTTGTGGTCCAAGAAGCATCTGAATCAAGTAGCAGCTCCAAAGCACTGGATGCTGGATAAATTGACCAGTATGTTTGCTCCTTGTCCATTCACCAGTCCCCACAAGTTGAGAGTGTCTTCCCCTCATCATTTTCCTAAGGAACAGACTTAAGTATGCCCTGAAAGGAGATGAAGTAAAGAAGATTTGCATGCAGCGGTTTATTAAAATTGATGGCAAGGTCTAAACTGATATAACCTACCCTGCTGGATTCATGGAGGTCATCAGCATTGACAAGACAGAAGAGAATTTTTGTCTGATCTATGACACCAAGAGTCTGTTTGCTGTACATCATATTACACCTGAGGAGGCCAAGTACAAGTTGTGCAAAGTGAGAAAAATCTTTCTGGGCACAAAAGGAATCCCTCATCTGGTGACTCATGATGGTCGCACCATCCACTACCCTGATCCCCTTATCAAGGTGAATGATACCATTCAGATTGATTTGGAGACTAGCAAGATTACTGATTTCATCAAATTCGACACTGGTCACTTGTGTATGGTGACTGGAAGTGCTAACCTGGGAAGAATTGGTGTGATCACCAACAGAGAGAGGCACCCTGGATCTTTTGACATTATTCACATGAAAGATGCCAATGGCAACAGCTTTGCCACTTGACTTTCCAACATTTTTGTTATTGGCAAGGGCAACAAACTATGGATTTCTCTTCCCTGAGGAAAGGGTATCCGCCTCACCATTGCTGAAGAGAGAGACAAAAGACTGCCAAACAGAGCAGTGGGTGAAATGGTCCCAGGGTGACATGTTAGATCTTTGTATGTAATTTAAAATAATGTGGCACGATTAATAGCCAAAAAAAAAAATCAGAGTCTCATGCCATGCATGCATCTTGTAACAGCCTGCAGAACCATGCACCAAATAAACCTCTTTTCTTTTTTTTTTTTTTTTTTTTTGAGACAGAGTCTCGCTCTGTTGCCCAGGCTGAAGTGCAATGGTGCTATCTTAGCTCACTGCAACCTCCACCTCCCAGGTTCAAGTGATTCTCCTGCCTCAGCCTCCCAAGTAGCTGGGATTACAGGCACCTGCCACCATGCCCAGCTAATTTTGTATTTTTAGTAGAGACGGGGTTTCACTATGTTGGCTGGGCTGGTCTCGAACTCATTACCTCAGGTGATCTGCCCGCCTCAGCCTTCCAAAGTGCTGGGATTACAGGTGTGAGCCACAGCACCCAGCTTAAACCTCTTTTCTTTATAAATTACCCAGCCTTGGGTATTCTTTTATAGCAATGCAAAACAGACTAAGACACCCAATAATCAGATTCTTATTTTAGAAAGATAAATTCAGTAGTGATTTGGAGAATGGATTAGAATGAGAAGACAGTGGGCAAGGAGATGAGTTAGACAATTTCTTTTTTTTTTTTTTAGATGGAATCTCACTCTGTAGCCTAGGCTGGAGTGCAGCGGCACAATCTGATCGCTACAACCTCTGCCTCCCAGGTTCAAGCAATCCTTGTGTCTCAGCCTTCCAAGTAGCTGGGATTACAGGCATGCACCACCACACTCAGCTAATTTTTGTGTTTTTAGTAGAGGTAGGGTTTTGCCATGTTGCCCAGGATGGTCTCAAACTCCTTGACTCAGGTGACCCACCCTCAGCCTCCCAAAGTGCTGGGAGCCACCGCGTGAGCCACAGTGCCCAGTTGACAATTTTTGCATTAATCCACAGAACACATAAAAGCACTGTGGAAGTGGCAACAGGGAAGGTGAGAAGAGGATTATCAAAGACATTGTGATGATAGAATGGACAGGACTTGGTGAACAGAGTTGATGCAGGCAGAATCATGATATTGTGTGATTAAAGCCATCTTGTGTCATTTAAGGTGAATATCATCAAGCTACTGATAACTGTAAATTCTAATAAGATGTATAACTCATTTCTAAAGGACAAATGGTGTTTATTCAGTCATTTGCTTAACAAATATTTATTGAATGTCTACTCTGTGTAGGAGCTGGGAATGTAGGAATGAATAAAACGGGAAATAATGCCTGTCCTTATGAAGTTTACATTCTAGTGGGAGAGGTAGACAAATAAGTATAATATGTGGTATATTCACATTAAGTGTTAAAGAGGAAGAATAAAGCAGGGAAAGGAAATGAAGTGCTTCAGAGGGAGGAGGTTTGGAGTTTAAGACATGGAGAACAGGGAAAGGCGTCACTGAGGGTGTCAATGATGTTTCAGTAGAGACTGGACAGAGCTGTGCAGATACCTCAGGAAAACCAAATTTTATCTATTATTTTACTGGAGTGCTGTAGTCTGAATGTTTGTGTCCTATCAAAATTCATATGTTCAAATCATGACCCCCAATGTGATGATATTAAGAGGCAGGACCTTTGGGAGGTGATTAGGCAGAGACCTCATGAATGAGATTAGTGCCTTTATAAAAGAGGCCTGGGGGAGCTCATTCACCTCATGTGATGGCAGAGCAAGAAGGCACCATCTACAAACCAAGTCCTCACCAGACAGCAAATCTGCCGGCACCTTGATCTTGGACTTTCTAGTCTCCAAAAGTATGAGAAATTTCAGTTTTTTATAAACAATCTGGTTTATGGTTTGTTTTTTTGTTTTGTTTTGTTTTTGACAGAGTCTCGCTCTGTCATCTAGGCCAGAATGCAGTGGCGCGATCTCGGCTCACTGCAACCTCCACCTCCCAGGTTCAAGCAATTCTCCTGCCTCAGCCTCCCAAGTAGCTGGGATTACAGGTGCCTGCCATGATGCCCAGCTAATTTTCTCATCTTTTTAGTAAAGACGGGGTTTCACCATGTTGGCCAGGCTGATTTCGAACTCCTGACCTCAAGTGATCCACCCGCCTTGGCCTCCCAAAGTGCTAGGATTACTGGCGTGAGCCACCGCGCCTGGCCAGTTTTATGGTATTTTGTAATTGCAGCCCAAACTGACTAAAATGTGAAGTTTAGGTAAACATTTGCAGTTTGCTATGCTGATATTAAAGTATTATCTGTTGGTAAATATTCTTTGCTGATACTTAATAAGTATTCTTATTAATAACAAGTATTAATAATATGTATTCCTCACTAATGCTTAATACAAATCCTTACTAATAACAGTATTAGTATTAATTAGTATTAATCAGTATTCTTTGCCAATAAGGGTTCTCACTGACAGAAAATCAATTATTCATTAAATATTATTGAGCTACTTCTTGATTTTATAGTAGACAGGTGCTGTTTTAGATTCTGGGGATTCAGTCGTGACTGAGATAGATGTAATCCCTACCCTCAAAGGGTTGCCAGAGAAAACACAGGACTCAATTGAATTGGAATTTCAGATAAAAAACACATAATTTTTAGTATAAATATGTTTATGTGATACTTATACTAAATATACCATGTGATATTTGGAATATACTTATACTAAAATGTATACTAAATGTGTTGATAACCTGAAATCGAAATTTAACTGGGCTTCCTGTGTTTTTATTTGCTGAGTCTGGCAATTCTATGCCCTCACTACGCTTACAACCTAACATGCTGGAAGCAGAGATTTGTAAATACAAATAGCATACAGTGAACAATGCTGTATAACCTGGGAAGCCATAAATTAGAAGGCACTGGGACCCTAACTGTATGGAGAAAAACTGTCAGCCAACCAGGAACATCCACCCTTAAAGCAAGAAATAAACTTCTGTCGTATTTGAGCCATTACGTTTTGGAACCATTTGTGCCATGGTCTATTTGTTATGCCAGCGTAACCTAACTAACAATGTGTCCTGAAATCTACTATCATTTCCAAATTTACTACAGAATCAAAAGTTTTCATACAATGTACCAACAACTAATAAAATATGTGTAAATAAAGGCAACAGGAAGATGGACCAAACCCTAAAAATGCTTATGCTGTAGTCATCATTCTATTAACAATATAGCTTTAAACCTAAGTATTTTCAAAATGGTCATGAGGGACATCAGATCATTTTAGGAAAATTACATAACTTGATGGCTTCCCTAAGCAACTAATACTACACATTTATACATTATTCCTGGCGATTAAAACATTTTCTTTCAGATAATTATTGAATGTAGAGACAGGTTTTGTAGGCTCTAAATTTTTAATTAAGACATGGTTTTTGCCTTCAGAAAGTATATGGCCTAATAGAGGAAATAAAGATACAAAATACTAGCAGAATATCATCAGTGCCTAAAGATATGTGCAAATTGTATCTCTAATTGGAGTGAGAAATTCATTCAGATTAGAGGGGATTAAAAAGAAGCTGAATGAGGAAGCATTTTTTCCCTCAAAGCGTTACAATTTTCTGTCTTTTTTGAATTTAAAAGTAGAGCTTATTGTCAAGAATTTGCAAAATACAAATATAAGAGAGAAAAACAAATATCACTTCTAATCTCACTACCCAGAGATAGCCACTAATAACATTTTTGTATGTATTCCCTCCTTTATGTTTTAAATAAAATTGGGGTCTTATTATATATCCTTTTTTGTGTATTTTTCCACTTAACATAAGGTGAGCATTTTTCATATCATTAAATAATTTGTAAAAATATGACTTTTTCATAAGTGCGTAATTTATCCCATAAATGTATTGTGATTTGTTTTCCTCTTATGACAAGACATTTTGTTAATTTCTAAATGTTTTACTTTTATAAATAACGTTGCATTGAACAGCCCTATACATAGATATTTGTAATAATTCAACTACTATTTTTTGAACACTAGTTACTGCTCTGAATGTTGGAGATACATTAGTGAACAAACAGTCCAAAGTGCCTGCCCTCATGGGGAGGAGGAAAGAGAGACAATAAGGATGTAAACTATAAATTACATCAAATAGTGATGAGTGCTCTGGGGAAAGCTAAATCAGGGATGGGGAATAAGAAGTGATGATGTAGGGGCCTTGGGATTGTAGTTTTAAATAGGGTGGTCAGGAAAGAATGATAAAATGGCATTTGATGAAATACCTGAAGGTGATGAGGCAGCAAACCAGATGGATATTGGAGAAAAACATTCCAGGCAAAGAGAAGCATGTAAAGACACTGAGTTTGGAGTGGATCTGGCATATTTAAGGAACGGCAGCAAGGAGGCCAGAATAGCTGAAGCAGAGTTCATAGGAAAGCTGTAGGAGGTGAAGAAGTCCAAGAGGACCTTCTGATGCTAAGTGGAATTTGGCCTCTATGCCCAGAGATAGGAAAGCATTGGAGGGTTTTGCACAGAGGGCTATCTGATCATTTTGGCTATTCCGTGAGGGTAAATTATAGAGGGTAGAAACAGGGAAAGTCAGGAGGTTATTGCTGTAATCCAGGTGGGCAATGATGGTGGCTTTTAGACAGTGGGGATAACAGTAAAGGTGGTGAGAAATGGGTTTTTATTGGCTTAGTGTGGGTTTTGAGAAAAAGGAGTCAGGGATGACTTAAGGCATCTCCAGTTAGTTCCTTAGGATAAATGTCAAGAATGGGAATTTATTAATGCATTTTTAGAGCTCTTTATACATATGGCCAGATTGTTCACCTGGAAAGTTAAGTTAGTTTATATTTGCAGTATCCTCCATGAGAAAACAGTTTATAAAAGTTTTTGAGAAAAAGCGTTTCAGCTAGAATTTTTAATAGCTTTGCAAATTATATAAGCCTTCATAGAGAATTATTAGAGATCTGAACCAGTCACTTAAAGCTTGCATGTATATGTTACTACATTTTAACCAGGAAAATCTTTCTGATAGAGATTACCAAAGTCCAGGTGTTTTCCTTTTGAGCCTGTACTATTGAAATAACTAAAACATGGAGTGGAATTTGATAAATGCCAAAAAGAAAAAAAAAAAAAAGTTCCAAATACGATAAGGAGCATTTACCCAAGAGAAAAGGACAAGAAAGAGGAACTTTATACATAATTAGAGAAGAGGGTATAGAACCAGGGACCTGACTTCTCAAAGCAAAGAGAAAAAAATTTATCTTTTGCTCTTAGAAAAGCAAGTAGGTTTTTTAAAAAATTACCAAAACATCAAATGAAGCAAAGACTAAGAAGTTAGATTAAGAAAGCCATTGTTGACTTCTGTAAGTCTTTTTTTTTTTTTTTTTTTTTTTTTTTTTTGAGACGGAGTCTCACTGTCTCCCAGGCTGGAGTGCAGCGGCGCATCTCCGCTCACTGCAAGCTCTGCCTCTCGGGTTCACGCCATTCTCCTGCCTTAGCCTCCCGCGTAGCTGGGACTACAGGTGCCTGCCATCACGCCTGGCCAATTTTTTTGTATTTTTTTAGAAGAGACAGGGTTTCACGGTGTTAGCCAGGATGGTCTCGATCTCCTGACCTCGTGATCTGCCCGCCTTGGCCTCCCAAAGTGCTGGGATTACAGGCGTGAGCCACCGCGCCTGGCCTATAAGTCTTTTTAGTGGAATATAGATACAGAAGAAATAAGGTAAATTAGATCACTAGGAGTTTTAGTGAATGAAGTCGGAATATATAACTTCTCTTTTTGCACAAAAAAAGATAAAGGAAAAACTCGAATATGTTTTTAGGTAGAAAAAGAGCAAGGAAAAACTGAGGCTGTGAGAAAGGTATAATTGGTATGGCAGGTCTCTGGAGCAGGAGAGGACAGGGTCAGCTTCATAGACGGGGTCATTAGGATGTGAAAGATGGAGCAATGACTTCTCTGAGACCAGAAATAATGACAAGAATACAAGCAAAGTAACTAGCACAATTCCCAGTGTGATGGTTAATTTTATGTATCAACTTGACTGGATCACAGGATACCCAGATATTTGCTCGAACATTATTCTTGGTCTGTCTATGAGGGTGCTTCTGGATGAGATTAACATTTGAATCTATAGACTGAGTAAAGCAAACTGCCATCCCTAATGTGGGTGGACCTCATGCAATCAGTTGAGGGCTAAATAAAACAAAAAGGCTAAGTAAGAGAGAGTTCCTTCTGCCTGACTGCCTTTGAGCTGGAACATTGGTGTTTTTCAGGCTCAAACTGTAATACTGGCTCTTCTCAGGCCTTGAGCCTACTTGCCTTCAGATTGGAACTTTACCATCTGCTCTCCTGGTTCTCAGGCCTTCAGGGAAGACTAGAACTATGCCACTGACTCTCCTGGTCTCCAGTTTTTCAACTTCAAATCTTGGGATTTAGTCTCCATGATCATGTGAGTCAATTCCGTATAATAAATCTCATAGATAGATAGATAGATAGATAGATAGATAGATAGATAGATAGACAGATAGATAGATAGATAGATCTTTCATTGCTATTGTTTCTCTGGAGGACCCTAATATAACCAGTATTTAGTAAATGTTTAATATGTGTTGAATGACAATTATAGAGGAACTCAGAGGTGGAGAGGATATATGCAGAGGGAGCTGTGAGAAGTGGACAGCTGCCCACACTAACCAGTGAGACTAAAGACCCAGCCAAGTTCTTCAGGGAGGTTGATTTGGTAGCTATGAGAATAATATGGACAAGCAAGCAAGTCATCTGGACTCTTGATGGGCAGAGATGCCACGCTGGCAAGCAGGTGGTGAACCTCTAGGAGATTCAACAAGCATGCCTGTGAGGGTTCAGAGCGCTGTGTCGGGAATATGATGGGAAGTAACAGGCAAAGGCAAAATATCACTGGCATTAAGGAAATGGCATTAAAGAAAACAGACACTTCACTGTCTACTTGTGTCAGAGCTTCCCCATGGTCATTTAATCTAACACACCTGTAAGCTAAGTGTTCCTACTTTTTCAGAAAAAGAAATGGAAACTAAGTAACATGAATTAACATAGTCCAGGGTCACAAAGCAAAATGGAACAAGAACCTGGATCTGAATTCAGAGGCAGAATGCTGGGTAAGTATGACGGTACTTATTGTTGGCACACCTGTGGGAATTGGGGGTTAGGGACAGGTTTCCCAACCTTGTGATGACTATAGGAACCGGGATTCAAGGGAGACACAGGCATAAAGGAGAATGTCAGGGAGACCGTCGACAAAGTATCTTGTAAGGCAGGAATTTGCTCACAGGAAAATGGGAAGGATAAAAGGGGACATTAGTGAGAATATCATTTTAATATTCAGTTCACTAATCTCCAAAGACCCATGTTCTAAAAGAAAGTGTGAATAAAATAGCTTAACATCTTATTATGCAATATCTATCACTGATGATAGGCACATAAGGAGTTCTCATTACATCTACTTAATTTGCCAGATTAACTGATGCTCCTTGTTCCTTCTTTCTTTACTTTTTCTTTTTAGAGATAGGGTCTTGTTCTGTCGCCCAGGCTTGGGTGCAATGGCATGATCATAGCTCACTGCAGCCTCGAACTCCTGAGTTCCAGTGATTCTCTTGCCTCAGCCTCCCTTGTAGTTGGACTACAGGTACAAATCAGCATGTCTGGCTCTTGTTCTTTAACACATGCTTGTAGCTCAAAACTAGTAGAATTCCCTCTGATACATTTGTGAACCTCTGCTCCTACTACAAGTTTTATGCTACTGAAGTCAGTTGCCTTTTTCTCAAACCTGCTTATACCAGTTAAACTTGTTATTGAAATTAATTAATTAAATAGGTAAACCAGTGAAATATGAAACAAAAGTCAGTCACTAAAGAAATTACTGGCAAATTAAGTGTAAGCAAAACAACTGCAAAAGTCTCAAAAAAGTGAGTAGAAATTTACAGATATTTTGCTGGCAAATGAAATACATTTGTAGTTTAAGTTAAAATTTAAAATTAAAGATATGTATGTATCATTTTTAAATTTCTCTGTTTAAATTGACTTTTTCCCTTCACCAATCACAATACCAGTGTTGGATAAGGGAACTTTCACTATATCCTGTGTTGTATTTGTATGGTACTTTTGATCATTCTTTTAATAAAAGCACAATCTATCTAGAAAAGCAAAAATAAAGACTGGAGTCCATGTTCTTTTAGTGACTCCATTCAGCACTTTCATGTGAATCCTCAGTACTGCATCTAATACTACATATCTTCTTAAACTGTTCCTCTAACTCTTAGGGAGAATATGATTCTTACATACTAAAGTTTGTATCATGAACATTTATGGCTCACTTGTATTCACAAGATTATGAGGAATTATGCATTTAGGAGCAGGTTAGGTTGTCATCATCATTGTTTTTTCATGATAAGCCAATGTGTACAGCATGTTAATAGTTTTCTCTGTAAGGAATCTTAGAAATAATTGAGTGCACTTCTCTAGTATTAAAAATGAGTAAATGGACAGGCATAGTGGTGTGCACTTTTAGTCTCAGCAACTCAGGAGGCTCAGACAGGAGAACTGATTGAGCACAAGAGTTCTGGGCTATAGTGTGCTATGCCAAGTGGGTGTCTGCACTAAGTTTGGCCTTAATATGGTAACCTCTTGGGACAGGGAACTACCAGGTTGCCTAAGGAGGAGTGAACTGGTCCAGGCTGGAAATGGAGCAGGTCAAAATTCCTATGCTGATCATTAGTGGGATGGCACCTGTGAATAGCCACTGCCCTCCAGCCTGGGCAACACAGCAAGACCCCATCTGTCTCTAATTTTTAAAAAATGAGTAAACTGAGAACTAGGGTTAAATAAACTTGCCCAAGGTAGAAATTTATTGAAATAAAATTAAGGGAAATGTTTATATAGCCCTTAACATTATGTCTTCTCCATGATATATAACACTTTAAATCCAAGGATCTCAAAACACTTTTAAATCAGATCATTAATTCTTCTGATATCTATGTATCAAATTATTCTATTTTCTACCAGCTGGTTGTCCCTTGTCAGACTAAAAGTCAACATTTTCTTTGTGGATGAATCAATTGAGAGTTTCATTCATCTGGGAATAACAAGGGTTCACCTGAAAAACGAGGGTTATTTTTATCACATATGTCTGAGGTAGTCAGTCCAGGCCTCATCTGTCCACTGTGTACTTCATAATGTCATCAGGAACATTAAGCTTTCTCTGTTTTCTTGTTCAGCCATTCTCAATATGTGTTTGTCAACTCATAATTACCTAACTCACCTCAAGTATTGTAGGTTTGGTTTGGTAGAAGTAATAGGAAGGAGAAAAGAAAGCATGCCAGCTGAGCTGGCCTTCCTTAAAAAAAGAGATTTTTCTGGCTCACACCTGTAATCCCAGCACTTTGGGGAGGCCGAGTTGGGTGGATTGCCTGAGGTCAGGAGTTCGAGACTAGCCTGACCGACATGGTGAAACATCATCTCTACTAAACACACAAAAATTAGCCAGGTGTGGTGGTGGGTGCCTGTAAGCTACTTGGGAGGCTGAGGCAGGAGAATCGCTTGAACCCAGGAGGCAGAGGTTGCAGTGAGCCGAGACCGGGCCATTGCACTTTAGCCTGGGCAACAAGAGCAAAACTCCGTCTCAAAAAAAAAAACAAGAGATTTTCTAGAACTGTGCCTAAGTGGCCAACTATTGATCTGATTTGCCAACTATATCACATGGCCATTTCTATTTGCACAGGAGGCTGGGAAATGTAGTTTTTGGCTGCACATATGGCCACCTCCAACCAAACTGAGGCAATTAGTAAGGAAGGTGAGGATAGGTGTTGGGCTGTTGCCAAGATTAGAAAGAATGTATGTGTGGTTCCTGGCTTATACCTGTCATCTATTAGATGCTGAAAAATGGGGAGCTCTTCTTTTGTTAGAAAAGATAAAACAAGTGGTAATGTTTCCAAATTTCTTTCATAGTAATTGTGCAGTGTTTTCATACATGCAATGAATCCAATGTGGTAATAAGATAACTTTTACTGGAAGAACAAATTTTTACTAAACTGCCATTTTGCACTAAAATACTGGTACCACAACTTTTAAAAACTAATTTGATTAATCAGATTATCATTTGAACAATGGACAATGAATGTGCACTACAGTCTCAAAAATTTTAAAATATAAGTAACTTTTTCCTCTACTTGTGTTTTATGAGTTTGAAAATATTTGTTTATTGTACAGTCACATAATGATGTTTCCATCATGGATGCACCACATATACAACTGTTCCATGAGATTATGGGGGGGTGAAAAATTCTTAGGGCCTAGTGACATCAGCTGTAATGTCATAGCACAACAGCTTACTCATATGTTTGTGGTGATGTTGGTGTAAACAAACCTACTATTCTGCCAGTCATATAAAAGTAAAGTATATACAGTTATGTACACTACATAATAGTTGATCATAAATGACTGTTACTTGTTTATATATTTAGTATATTAAACTTTTTATGATTATTTTAGAGTATGTTCCTCTATTTATAAAACAAGGATTAACTGTAAAATAACCTCAGGCAGCTCCTTCAGGAGGTATCCAAAGGCATTGTTATGGTGGGAGATGACAGCTCCATGCCTGTTATTGCCTCTGAAGACCATGCAGGACACCATGTGGAGATAGAAGACGGTGACATTGAGGATCCTGACCTTGTGCTGGCCTAGGCTAATGTGTGTGTGTGTGTCTTAGTTTTTAACAAAAAAGTTTATAAAGTAAATAAATAGAAAATAGCATATAGAATAAGGATATAAAGAAGGGAAATATTTTTGTACAGGGATACAATGTATATGTGTTTGTTTTTTCTTTTGGGGGGTTTGTTTTGTTTTGTTTTTTGAGGTAGGATCTCACTCTGGTTGCCCAGGCAGAAGTGGCGCCATCACAGCTCACCGCAGCCTTGATTTCCCTGGGCTCAGGTGATTCTTCCACCTCAGCTTGCCGAGTAGTTGGGACTACAGGCATGCACCACCACGCCTGGCTAATTTTTTGTATGTTTAGTAGAGACAGGGTTTCACCATGTTGCCCAGGGTGGTGTCGAACTCTTAGACAAAAGCAATCCACCCGCCTCAGCTGCCCAAAATGCTGGGATTACAGGCGTGAGCCACTGCTTCCAGCTGTGAGGGTGTGTGTGTGTGTGTGTGTGTGTGTTGTTTGTTTTTTGTTTTTTTCTTTTTTTTGAGACAGAGTCTCGCTCTGTCACCAGGCTGGAGTGCTGTGGCATGATCTCAGCTCACTTCAACCTCCACCTCCCGGGTTCAAACGATTCTCCTGCCTCAGCCTCCCGAGTAGCTGGGACTACAGGCACAAGCCACCACCCCCAGCTAATTTTTGTATTTCTAGTAGAGACGGGGTTTCACCGTGTTAGCCAGGATGGTCGCGATCTCTTCACCTCCTGATCTGCCCGCCTGGGCCTTCCAAAGTGTTGGGATTACAGGCGTGAGCCACCGCGCCCGGCCGTGTGATTTAATCTAAGTGTTATCACAGGAGAGTCAAAAAGTTAGAAAAGGCCAGGCGCGGTGGCTCACGCCTGTAATCCTAGCTCTTTGGGAGGCCAAGGCAGGTGGATCACCTGAGGTTAAGAGTTTAAGACCAGCCTGGCCAGCATGATGAAACCTCCTCTCTACTAAAAATACAAACAAATTAACTGGGCGTGGTGGTGTGCGCCTGTAATCCCAGATACTCGAGAGGCTGAGGCAGGAGAATTGCTTGAACTCGGGTGGCGGAGTTTGCCGTGAGTGGAGATTGCGCCATTGCACTCCAGCTTGGGCAAGAAGAACGAAATTCTGTCTCAAAAAAAAAAAAAAAAAGGCCAGCGGGGTGGTTCACGCCTGTAATCCCAGCACTTTGGGAGGCCGAGGCAGGCGAATCAGGAGGTCAGGAGATCGACACCATCCTGGCTAACACGGGGAAACCCCGTCTCTACTAAAAATACAAAAAATTAGCCCGGCATGGTGGCGAGTGCCTGTAGTCCCAGCTACTCGGGAGGCTGAGGCAGGAGAATCGCTTTAACCTGGGAGGCGGAGGTTGCTGTGAGCGGAGATTGCGCCACTGCACTCCAGCCTGGGCAACAGAGAGAATCTGTCTGGAAAAAAAAAAAAAAAAAAGTTAAGAAAATAGTTTATAAAGCAAAACAATTACAGTAAGCTAATTATTGAAAAGAGAAAAACATTTTTATATAAATTTAGCATACAGTATTTATATAAAAAGTCTACAGTAGTATAATGTCCTAGGTCTTCACATTCACTCACCACTCACTTGCTCACTAAGAGCAAGTTCCAGCCCTATAAGCTGCATTCATGGTAAGTGCCCTATCCAGGTTACCATTTTGTTTTCTTATATCATATTTTTACTGTACCTTTTTAGTGTTTATACACACACACATAACACTGTGTCACAATTGCCTACAGTATTCAGTACAGTAACATGCTGTACAGGTTTGTAGCCTAGGAGCAATAGGCCATACCATATAACCTAGGTGTGGAGTAGGTTATACCATCTAGGTTTGTGTAAATACACTCTATGATGTTCACACAATGATGAAACCATGTAGTGGTGCATTTATCAGAATGTATCCCATTAAGCAATGCGTGGCTATATTTATCATTAAATTATGTATCATATCATAAATAAAGCCTATTCCAATGGGTGACGTGTTCAAAAAATAACATCTGTTGAACCATTAAAATTTTACCATAAATATTTATTTGTACTACTCATATATTGTTAAGTAAAGATCTTGACCTTCAAAAGATGTGTATGTGGGGATCATTGGAGTTGTTTGTTTGTTTGTTTTTTAGAGACGGGGTCTCACTATGTTGCTCAGGTTGGACTTTAACTCCTGGGCTCAAGCAATCACATGCCATCATTCCTGGTGGGTTTTTTATTTCAGTCACAAGAATTTCTAGTTTGCTGTAGGCATTACCACTGCAATGGCAATACCAGAAGTTTTATATAGGGTTCTTGATTTTGTGAAGCAATAAGAGGAAAAAGACAAATATTTATTTGTCATTTTATATATTTTTAAAATCATTTTTCACACGTACATTAAAAATGTTAGCAGAATTTCATAGATATGAAAACGACTAGACTAACGTCTCTCACACACGAGATACATTGTGTGCAGTCAATACAATGATAAAACAAAAAGCTGAAAAACAATCCAACGTTTTGTTACACTGGACTTTAATCATGTAAGTCATTGTTTTTAAATAAGTGGGCAAAGCAGTTCATATAAAATCTTTGCCTAAATATTTTCTTTAATGTGAAATAAATAGGAAAGGAGTGGATGTACGTGTGTGTGTAAAAAGGAAGGGACTCTAGCCATTCTAAAAGTTCATTGAATTCATTCTGTAAGTGATGAATTCAGTCAATATATAAAGTTCAAACCCAAACTTTTCCCCTTTATTGCAAGATTTATTTTTTTCTACATAATTACTAAAATACCTGACTCCATTATCCAATTAATTAATATTTATATATATATATATCTTCAAATTGCAGTTTTTAAGCTACCAAAATTCCACCAGTAAGTCGTACATGCTTTTTTCTTTTGAACTTTTTCTTGCTTATTTTTTCTTGACTTAGATTTTTCCCATCACCTGTAATTCAGCTTATTTTAGATAACCTTTTGTCTTTCTTTAACTTATTTCATTTAGCCTAATTTCACTTCTTTCATACTGATGCCACAACCCCTATTTTACCCCAATTTAGCATATGTCTTGTTCTTAATGGTACTTATGTCAACACTATCATTTCATTGGCAACATTCTCACTGCTTGAAGTCAGGCTCAATGATGGAGCATTTGTTTAATTTTATTTTTTATTGACAAATAATAATTGTACATATTCATCATTGTGATTTTTGGATCCCTATAATCTATAGGGATCAGAGAGAGTAATTAGCATATCCATCATCCCAAACATTTATCATTTATTTGTGTTGGGAACATAATCCTCCTAGCTATTTGAAACTATGTTATTGTTCACTATAGTCATCCTACATCTATACATGGTATAGAACACTAGAACTTATTCCTCCTGTCTAGCTGTAATTTTCTATCCTTTAACAAATCTCTCCCTATCCCTCCCTTCCCCCTGAGAATTTGTTTAGTTATAAATATATTTTAGAAATAGCTGAAATAAAATGCACATGTTTAATTCTTTCCATTTTTTCCTAAACTTCTTAACCATCCAGATGGTACTTTTTTAGCTTGTTTTCTTTACTCCTTCCATATTTATATTTCTTTCTAGTTTTTCATGATCTCCATTGTAGAATCTTTGTAATACCCAACTTGTTTTATGTTCCTTCCCTTCCCACATAAATAGAAGAATGTGTACTCATTTCACTAAGTTTAATTAAATTGTAGTTTCTCAGGATAACTATATCTTTTATGACTGCTAATATAGTTCTCTCCTTCTTTCTGCATTGCCCTCTCCCCCAGAACTCCATTTGCCATCCTCAGCATCCTCTTATCTAGCTAGACTCCTTATCACTGTTCCAAACCCAGTTCAGGAAACCACTCCTGACTCTTGAGCCCTTGGTTCAATACTCAGCTCCAGTATGTAGCAGAGCTTGAGGCCATGTCTTACTCATCATAATATCTGCTCAAATATTTGTTGAATTCGTGAATGATTAGGTTACATGCCTTATTCTAAACTCCTGGTCCGATTCATCTATATTTTTCTAGGTAGAACCCTCATTCTACAGTAATACAATTTTTTTCATCTTGAGCTTTTCCTAAACATTTCACTCTTGTTACTTGCTGTCTCCCTTTAATCCATTCAGCCTTTTGCAGATAAAAAATTTTAATTTAAGTTAAAGTGCTCTTTATTTTTCTCACCAACAAGATCCTTTTATACTTCAAGGACCATTTTCACCTTCATAAGGAATCTGAAACCTATTCAGATCCAATAGTTTGCTCTTTTTCACAGATCAAGCTAAGCAAACTCCCCTGGCAGGAAGCCACCAGAAATTCCAGTTACAGGATACTGCCATTTTCTTTCACAAAAAAGGGCCTGGTAAGTGCAAGTGATGCCCTATTTCTCTTAGCTATCTCCAACCCTTACTCAAAGAAAGGGTAAGTAAAAATGGGTGACAGGTTAGAGGTTTAAAAAAAAATGAAATAAAAATGCATACACACATGGATAAAATACTTCCTAAAGTATGAGCTGCCTTATTTTCTCAGGTATGAAATTATTTTAGGGAAGTTTCAATAAATCAAATGTTAAGAAACTGCTAAAACATTTTTTGTGAGTTGCTTTCATTTTGCCTGATTTATAATATGTATTTCAACACTCTGCTCTACCACAGAGTATGTAGGTTTGTCTGTCATATCATAGCTTTCAAAGGGATATTCTTATTTTAAATCTCAACATCATCATTAATGGTTCTAATAATAAGAGGCCTAAATTTTAAATCCTCAGGGACATCAAGGCATCTCATCTGCTATGTTATTCAAGCACTGAGAGCATATTGCAAAACATCTAGGCAATAGAGGGCAAGAACAAAACCTAATGTTGTTACCTTATTGACAGTTCCTAAGATACATCATAAAATTATAAAATGTTTTGTTTAAAGCTGGTAGGCTATTTTAATAAGCGAAGAAAAGGGGATGGAACTTCTAAGTGTATCTATTTCAAGATACATCTTATAATTGACCCTTTTTCCTCCTTAAATAAATGTATTCCTCCTAGTACATAGCTCAGAGCATTGTTATAACATCCTTGAGAATGAGTCATTTAAAAATGGAGTTAAGAAAAGTTCACATTTCAGCCTTGTAAGTGGTTTAGTTATGTGATGACCTTGAAGATTTAGCTCCAATTGTACAGTCTCGTAAAGGGTACCTAGCATAGCTTAGAAAAGACAAGACCCCAAAATTCACTTTTACTCTACTAAATATTTTTGCTTATTGTGGTTTTGTTGAGGAAGGATTGGAGCTGGTAAAAAGGCAACAGGCATTTGTGTAGTGGTCTGAAGTTTGACGGCCAAAGATAAACATAGGAAAAAAATCGTGACTTTCAGATGTGTGACTTTGAGATTTGGCACAGGCTGAATTCAAGTTTACCTTTGCACTATTAAAAAAAAAAGTTTGCTAGGCAGATGGGTAAACAGTAGAGTTTATCTTACTTTATAATGAGTGTTAAACTATACATGATCTTTAGCCTCAAAATTGTTTATTCACAAATAATAAAGAGGAGCATTGCAGCCATACCTAAAAAAGACCTCATTTTCATACCTGATTCTTTTATCTGCCTTTCACTTATGTTGCTGTGTTTTTAAAGTTATAGCAGTTGTTAAAAGTTGTAAACTTATTTATAAAAACTTATGAAACTTTTAGAAAACTTCTGGTATACACAAACACACACACAAAGCAGGGGCGCATGCATTTATTTATTTTTAATTGATACAGGCTTTCCCCCTGTTGACTCTCAGCCAGAGACATTTAACTGGGAAACATTTGGAAAGGTATGAGGGCATTTTTCATTTCTCAATGATGGATGAAGGTCAGGCAGTGAACCACTGACTTTCAGTGCCAGGAACTAAGGATATGAAACAGTCTACAAAATGTGGGACTGACTGTCCCGCACAACCATGAATTATCCCATCCAAAATGCCAATAATGCTGTCACCCTTAAGAAACTCAAAGGGCTCAGCTATAAAAATAAATGAAGTGTTCTTCTTGAACAAGTACAGAAGCAGAGGAGTGTAGGAACTCCATGTGGACTGCAGAGACAGACAGCTTGAGTTCAAATCCAATTTATAGCTGTATGACCTGCATGTTTAACAACATTTAATAATGGTCTGAGACTCAGTTGTCCTATCTGTAAAATGGGCATAACAGTAATACCTGACTCATAGACTTGTTTTAAGAATTAAACAAGTTAAAAGATAGAAAATGCTTGGCATATGGTAATCTCTCAACTGGTTCTGGCTTGTGCTATTACAAGTTCATTCTGGTCTGTTTTATGTTAATTAGTATTGGTGAGAAAATGTACAAATATATTTTTTGAAACCTGAAGCTTCTAAATTAAAAAATCTTTAGGTCAGAATCCATTATGCATTAGAAGATATTTCTTGATAATGATAATCATAAGGTAAACATGTTCTCAGTCACTAAATATATTCAGACAAAGCAGTAGGAAAGGGTTAAGGGAGCATTCCCAGGCTGAAAAAAATTTTTGTGGTCTGTGGAAAAGAGAGGGTGTAAGGGGGATGCTTCACAGGGTGTAGAGATGCAGAGGAGGCCTAACTGAATTATAACCGCGAGTTTGCACAGTGGTGAGCATAGCTGATGAGATGCAAGCAAAAAAAGAGTATTGCTGACCTAGGACCATGAGGAAAAACCAAATCCAAATTAGTCAAGTTGGAGGACATTTGTTGAAAACTCCACACTTCCATGAGGTCTGTAGCCTTGAGCCTATCAGTGCCAACACAGAACATTCTGAATAGTTCAATGCCTCTTTCTGTTAAAGAGGAGATGCCTCACTCTGCCATTCAATCTTGGACTTGTTTGTGCACAGAGGTCCTTGCTTATGTAACACTCGCTTTTAACTATAATTCACAGAGTCCTTTAAACACATAAAGGGAAAGCCACTTTCGCTCCTGTTAAGGATGTATAAGCACAGAAAATGAACAGTGAATTAATCCTAGTGTTTTATACATTTTTTTTTAAAAAAAGAATCTAAGCCAGAATGAGGTTACTGCCTATGCAAAGAAGAAGACAGCTCATCACAGGCGAGTGTAACACGTTTTTCATATGTACAGATTAAGCAGCCTGAAACAAAAGGCACTCAAAAGGTAAAAGAATACCAGTCACCCCTCTGATTTGTCAAATCAAAGTTCTGTCAACTGTTAGATGTGTTATGTGATAATGCAAACGATAAATGCCTTAATCACAAATAGGATTGGATAATATCACCATTAGTAGGAGACTTCCAAAAATAGCAATAATAGTACTATGTTGACTCATTCTCTTTCAAAGACTGAGTCACAAAGTACAAAATCTAGTGAGTTAGAATTGATGACGGTAAATATCCTATTCCCCTGTTACTCTTGCTTCCTCTTCCTACTCTCTAAACCTTCACATTGCTATTCAGTCTCCTCCATTATGTTCCCTAGCTGTATATTTACATCTTGTACACACACCCACTTTTCTTCAGAGATCCTGTCTAAAGTTTGCCTTACTTGGATAGCACTGCCTTGAATGTTTCTCAAATCTCTGTCTTCACTATTGTCCCCTTCCTCACACTCCAGTCTTCATGTTACTGGGAGCTTTTAGATAGTGCTACTTAAATACAAATATTCTACCCTGAAATTCACACATTTTCTTCCTACAGTTCACATTCAAATCATCAACATATCTGGTCTGCTATTTACAAAATACGTCTAGTATCTGACCATTTCTCACCGCCTCCACCCTGGTCTAAGCCACCGTTAACTCTTCCTGGGTTGTTATAATAGCCTCCTCACTGATCTCGATGCTTCTACCCTTATTCCACTTCTCTCTCTCTCTCTCTTTTTTTTTTTTTTGAGACTGAGACCTCACTTTGTCACCCAGGCTGGAGTGCAGTGGCATGAACATCATGAGGTCTGTAGCCTTGAGCCTATCAGTGCCGACACAGAACATTCTGAACATTCTCACTGCAGCCTCAGCCTCCTGGGCACTCGAGTGCCTCCCACCTCAGCCTCCCAAGTAGCTTGGACTACAGATGTGCACCACTATGCCCATCTCCACTTCACATTATTTTAAACACAGCCGCCAAAGTGATGCTTTTAAAATAGAAGTCACATCCATGACACCAATCTCATTCAGAATAAAAGCCAAATTCTTTACAATTTATAAGATCCTACAAAATGAGACTCTGACCTTTTCTGTTACTCTCCTTCCCCTCAGTCTTCTTGTTCCCTCTGGCTAGAATGTGTCTCCCCCCACCCCCCAGGCATCCGCATGACTTGCTTCCTCACCCCTTTGAGGTCTTCACTTGAATGAATTCTCCACGAGGTCTCCCCTGACTACCCTGACCCTAGCTTATTCCCCTTTCCCACTTTTCTCCACAATGCTTTGTGCTGACATAAACTTATTTACTTATTTATTTTTTGTCTCTCCATACTGGAAACTGTAGGGACAGGGGTGTTAGTCTGTTTTGTTCACTGATAGATCTCTAGGGCCTAGAATAATGCTTGGCACACGATTGCCATTAAATGAACACTTCTTGAATAAATCCCAAATCTCTAACTCTTCTAAAACCAGCTCCAAATATGGACTATCCTACTTTTCCTGAAGATCCAGGTTTCTCCTGCTAAAAGTCTATCCAGTTTCAAAATTGTGCAGTTATCTCCTTGTCTCTGTCTATCACTAAGACTTATTAGTTGACAAATCCTTTCAATTCCTTAATGTTATTAGAATCGGCTTTATCGCTGCTATCTTTTGTTACTAACAGCCTTGTTGGTTCAGGCTTGGACCTGAATCCTATCTCCACCATTTACTGATTGTAAGATCTTGGGCAAGTTTATTTGGGCAGAGGGAGGGAGGAGGTCTCAGGTTTTCCTTATTATTATTATTGAGACAGGGTCTCACTCTTTCGCCCAGGTTAGAGTACAGTGGTGCAATCATAGCTCTCTGCCACCTTGAACTCCTAGGCTCAAGCAATTCTCCTGACTCAGCCTCCCAAGAAGCTAGGACTATATAGGTGACTGCCACCATGCCTGTCTAATTTTTAAAATTTTTTTGTAGAGACGGAGTCTCACTTTGTTGCCCAGACTGGTCTCTTACTCCTAGCTTCACGTGTTTCTCTGGCCTCAGCCTCCTAATGTGCTGGGATTACCAGTGTGAGCTACCATGCCCAGCCTCAGGTTTTCATTGATCAGGTAGTATCTACTTTACAGAATGCTTATGAGCATTACATGAGATAGTGTATCTAAAGCACATATTCATACCTGACACATAGTAAGTAATCAATCTATTCCTTCATGCCTGATCCATGGCAATGGAGTTCTGTTATCCCTTCTCCTTGTCTTATTCTATTTCAATACATCATACCAATGCTACCAAAAAAATCTGTTATAAGTGTTGCTTTGATCATGCTACTCAATTACCTACAACTTTCAAAATCTTTCTACAGAGGAAGGGAATTATAATTTGTGTGCCACTATGCCCCTGGTGCTATATGTACATGACATAATTTAAAATGCCAAATCATTCACCTAACATTTATAGCCTACCCAACTCTGCCTTTCCTCTTTCTAGCTTCGATGGTTAATTTTATGTGTTAACTTGGGCAGGCCATGGTACCCAGATATTTGGTCAAGCACCTGTCTAGATGTCTCTATGAAGGTATTTTTCAGATGAGATTAACATTTAAATCAGTAAACTTTGAGTAAAGCAAATTAGTCTTCATAATATGCATGGACCTCATCCAATCAATTGAAGGCCTTAGGAGAAAGAGTTGAAATTCTTAAGAGGAAAAGACTGAGGTCTCTCAAGGAACAAGGAAGTCTGCCTCCAGACTGCCATGGGACTCTGGCTGTAACATCAACTCTTCCCTCCTGGCCTGCCTTGCAGAATTCAGATTTGTCAGCACCCACAATTACATATGCCATTTTTTTAAGGCAATCTCTCTCTTCCTTCATCACTCCCATTCTCCATATCCACATATACATCCTATTGGTTCTCTGATTAATATACTAGCCATATAAAGACCTATCAGAATCCTATATGTTTCTTATAACCCATCTCTTCACTAATCTGTAACTATTCCAGCCAAAAATTTATTTTTTACTCTAAATTCCTTGAACTCCTCAAACATCCTTCTTTGCATTGATGTAATTTGTATTTGCAATGATTTCCCTACTAGGAGGTCTGCTGTCCCACCCCTACCACTGAGTTACCTAGGCAAAGATTTTTTTTTTTTAATAGTAGAATAACTTTTGTTTATTATACTTTAAGTTCTGGGATACATGTGCAGAATGTGCACATAGGTATACATGTGCCATGGTGGTTTGCTGCACCCGTCAACCTGTCAACTACATTAGGTATTTCTCTTAATGCTATCCCTCCCCTATCCCCCCAACCCCTGACAGGCCCCCTTGTGTGATGTTCCCCTCCCTGTGTCCATGTGTTCTCATTGTTCAACTCCCACTTACGAGTGAGAACATGCGGTGTTTGATTTTCTGTTCCTGTGTTAGTTTGCTGAGAATGGTGGTTTCCAGATTCATCCATGTCCCTGCAAAGGACATGAACTCATCCTTTTTGTGGCTGCATAGTATTCCATGATGTATATGTGCCACATTTTCCTTATCGACTCTATCACTGATGGGCATTTGGGTTGGTTCCAAGTCTTTGCTATCGTGAATAGTGCCGCAATAAACATACGTGTGCATGTGTCTTTATAGTAGCATGATTTATAATTGTTTGGGTATATACCCAGTAATGGGATTGCTGGGTCAAATGGTATTTCTGGTTCTAGATCCTTGAGGAATCGCCACACTGTCTTCCACAATGGTTGAACTAATTTACACTCCTACCAACAGTGTAAAAGCATTCCTATTTCTCCACATCCTCTCAGCATGTGTTGTTTCCTGACTTTTTAATGATCACCATTCTAACTGGCATGAGATGTTATCTCATTGTGGTTTTGATTTGCATTTCCCTGAAGACCAGTGATGATGACCATTTTTTTTCATATGTCTGTTGGCTGCATAAATGTCTTCTTTTGAGAAGTGTCTGTTCATATCCTTTGCCCACTTTTTGATGGGGTTTTTTTTCTTGTAAATTTGTTTAAGTTCCTTGTAGATTCTGGATATTAGCCCTTTGTCAGATGGATAGATTGCAAAAAAATTTTTCCCATTCTGTAGGTTGCCTGTTCACTCTGATGATAGTTTCTTTTGCTGTGCAGAAGCTCTTTAGTTTAATTAGATCCCATTTGTCAATTTTGACTTTTGTTGCCATTGCTTTTGGTGTTATAGTCATGAAGTCTTTGCCCATGCCTATGTCCTGAATGGTATTGCCTAGGTTTTCTTCTAGGGTTTTTATTGTTTTAGGTCTTACGTTTAAGTCTTTAATCCATCTTGAATTAATTTTTGTATAAAGCGTAAGGAAGGGGTCCAGCTTCAGTTTTCTGCATATGGCTAGCCAGTTTTCCCAACACCATTTATTAAATAGAGAATCCTTTTCCTCATTGCTTGTTTGTGTCAGGTTTGTCAAAGATCAGATGGTTGTAGATGTGTGGTGTTATTTCTGAGGCCTCTGTTCTGTTCCATTGGTCTATATATCTGTTTTGGTACCAGTACCATGCTCCTTTGGTTACTGTAGCCTTGTAGTATAGTCTGAAGTCAGGTAGTGTGATGCCTCCAGCTTTGTTCTTTTTGCTTAGGATTGTCTTGGCTGTGCAGGCTCTTTTTTGGCTCAATATGAAATTTAAAGTAGTTTTGTCTGATTCTGTGAAGAAAGTCAATGGTAGCTTGATGGGCATAGCATTGAATCTATAAATTACTTTGGGCAGCATGGTCATTTTCACGATATTGATTCTTCCTATCCATGAGCATAGAATGTTTTTCCATTTGTTTGTGTCCTCTTATTTCCTTGAGCAGTGGTTTGTAGTTCTCCTTGAAGAGGTCCTTCACATCCCTTGTAAGTTGTATTCCTAGGTATTGTATTCTCTTTGTAACAATTGTGAATGGGAGTTCACTCACGATTTGGCTCTCTGTTTGTCTATTATTGATGTATAGGAATGCTTGTGAATTTTGCACACCGATTTTGTATCCTGAGACTTTGCTGAAGTTGTTTATCAGCTTAAGGAGATTTTGGGCTGAGACAATGGGGTTTTCTAAATATACAATCATGTCATCTGCAAACAGGGACAATTTGACTTCCTCTCTTCCTATTTAGATATGCTTTATTTCTTTCTCTTGCCTGATTGCCCTAGCCAGAACTTCCAATACCATGTTGAATAGGAGTGGTGAGAGAGGGCATACTTGTCTTGTGCTGGTTTTCAAAGGGAATGCTTCCAGCTTTTGCCCAGTCAGTATGATATTGGCTGTGGGTTTGTCATAAACAGCTCTTATTATTTTGAGACATGTTCCATCAATACCTAGCTTAGAGAGTTTTTAGCATGAAGGGGTGTTGAATTTTACCAAATGTCTTTTCTGCATCTATTGAGATAATCATGTGGATTTTGTCATTGGTTCTATTTATGTGATGGATTATGTTGATTGATTTGCATATGTTGAACCAGCCTTGCATCCTAGGGATGAAGCCGACTTGATCATCATGGATAAGCTTTTTGATGTGCTGCTGGATTTGGTTTGCCAGTATTTTATTGAGGATTTTCACGTCGATGTTCATCAGGGATATTGGCCTGAAATTTTCTTTTTTTGTTGTGTCTCTGCCAGATTTTGGCATCAGGATGATGCTGGCCTCATAAAATGAGTTAGGGAGGAGTCCCTCTTTTTCTGTTGTTTGGCATAGTTTCAGAAGGAATGGTACCAGCTCCTCTTTGTACCTCTGGTAGAATTCAGCTGTGAATCCATCTGGTCCTGGGCTTTTGTTTGGTTGGTAGGCTATTAATTACTGCCTCAATTTCAGAACTTGTTATTTGTCTATTTAGGGATTCTAACTCTTCCTGGTTTAGTCTTGGGAGGGTGCATGTGTCCAGGAATGTATCCATTTCTTCTAGATTTTCTAGTTTATTTGCATAGAGGTGTTTATAGTATTCTCTGATGGTAGTTTGTATTTCTGTGGGATCAGTTTGTATTTCTGTGGGATCATTTTTTATTGCATCTATTTGATTCTTCTCTCTTTTCTTTTTTATTAGTCTGGCTAGTTGTCTATCTATTTTGTTAATCTTTTCAAAAAACCAGCTCCTGGATTCATTGATTTTTTTTTGATGGGTTTTTCGTGTCTTTATCTCCTTCAGTTCTGCTATGATCTTAGTTATTTCTTGTCTTCTGTTAGCTTTTGAATTTGTTTGCTCTTGCTTCTCTAGTTCTTTTAACTGTGATGTTAGGGTGTCAATTTTAGATCTTTCTTGCTTTCTCCTGTGCACATTTAGTGCTGTAAATTTCCCTCTAAACACTGCTTTAGCTGTGTCCCAGAAATTCTGGTACGTTGTGTCTTTGTTCTCATTGGTTTCACAGAACTTATTTATTTCTGCCTTAATTTCTTTATTTACCAAGTAGTCATTCAGGAGCAGGTTGTTGTTTCCATGTAGTTCTGTGGTTTTGAGTGAGTTTCTTAATCCTGAGTTCTAATTTGATTGCACTGTGGTCTGAGAGACTGTTTTTTATGATTTCCATTCTTTTGCATTTGCTAAGGAGTGTTTTACTTCCAATTATGTGGTGAATTTTAGAATAAGTGTGATGTAGTGCTGAGAAAAATGCATATTCTGTTGATTTGGGGTGGAGAGTTCTGTAGATGTCTATTACGTCTGCTTGGTCCAGAGCTGAGTTCAAGTCCTGAATATCCTTGTTAATTTTCTGTCTCAATCTGTCTAATATTGACAGTAGGGTGTTAAAGCCTCCCACTACTATTGTGTAGGAGTCTAAGTCTCTTTGTAGGTCTCTAATAACTTGCTTTATGATTCTGGGTGCTCCTGTATTGGGTGCATATATATTTAGGACAGTTAGCTGTTCTTGTTGTGTAGATCCGTTTACCATTATGTAATGCTCTTCTTTATCTTTTTTGATCTTTGTTGATTTAAAGTCTGTTTTATCAGAGACTAGGATTGCACCCCCTGCTTCTTTTTGCTTTCCATTTGCTTGGTAAATTTTTCTCCATCTCTTTATTTTGAGCCTAGGTGTCTTTGCACATGAGATGGGTCTCCTGAATACAGCACACCCATGGGTCTTGACACTATCAAATTTGCCAGTCTGTGTCTTTTAATTGGGGCATTTAGTCCATTTACATTTAAGATTAACATTGTTATGTGTGAATTTAATCCTGTCATTATGATACTAGCTGGTTATTTTGCCCATTAGTTGATGTGGTTTCTTCATAGTGTCAATGGTCTTTACAGTTTGTTATGTTTTTGCAGTGGCTGGTACCGGTTTTTCCTTTCCATATTTAGGGAACGCTGTTTAACATATCGGAGCCTCTATTATGGTAAAACAAGAATAATAACTTCTTTATTGAATTAATATATGGGGAATGTCCATGCTTATGGTTTTGCAAAACACATAGCATAGTGTGAAAAATGTACCTAATACTATTAATCTCCTGGAAACCTTGTGTGGCAATGAAATGAGCCATATTATGTCCTGTCAGGTTCAGGAATGAAGACAGATCTGCTGGGTTAGGTTGTAAGTGACAGTCTCAGAGCACAGCCAATCTGATTCTAAAATGAGCACATGAGGATGTAAGTATCCAAGACAGATCCACAACCAAAAATTTAGTTCAAGACAAAGACTGCTCACTAGACTCAGTACTCAAGATCCAGCATACCCACCCATTTTGGGAGAATGCAAGCAATCACCAGTACTTTACATGGATGGAATGCTCAGGTCAAGAAATTCCAACAGTAAGGATCCAGAACCTGGAAATGAAAGTACAAAGCAGGTAGGTACACAGTCCTAGGGACTGTGTTCCCCACATCAATGCAGGATGAGGAGTAAGAGTGACTCAGTGTAAAATCAATGAATAACATTATGCCCACCTACCTAAGGCCAGAAATGGTTCTGGAAACAAGATTAAGGCTAACTGTAGGTGATAGCTAGATGGCTTCAGCTGATCTGATTAAAACATTTAGAGGAAGAGAGTCAGTAAGCCTGAGGACTTCATTGGTAGCATCTTGAGTGAATCAAGACCTAGGGATACCTCCATTTATCTGTGGGTGTACTCACTTTCTTCATGCATATATCAGCATCTTTATAAAAGTGTGGGATTCATTTTAGGCAGCTCAGTTTGATTACCAATGGTCCCTCTTACTCAGTTGCATGGCAGGATCTATACAGGAGTCCAAGGACTAGATAGAATTATGGTTGAAATTAAATTTTGCTGCTGATGCCAATCAGTAAAAGGAACTATTGATTAAGGATAGAACAACCTCAGTGTTCCCAGTCATAGGCCTGGTCAACACTTACTGCTCATGTTAGGATTTACCAGGTATGGCAGGTATATCAGTCTGGGTCCCAACAGGAAACAAAGAGAACACTCAAATCAGAACAGTTTAGGAGAGTTTAGAAGGGACTAAATACAAGGCAGGGTTAAGGGAACAATAAGGGATAGGATGAATTCAGATAGCAGCTGAGCAACTACCTCTTGGGCCCAAAGGGAGGAGGAAAGGGAAAGTTATGGAGCCTGTAAGGAAAGAGAATCAGCCCTTGCAGGTGCCTTGAGGGGAGCAATGAGTGACCTTTGGATAAGGACCATAACCAGCTTAAGGCAACCTCTCACTTTCCCCACTCTTCTTGATCCCCTCTGACTAGACCCATCCTGAAGACAAAGGTCATGGTGCCATACAGGGTAGTAGCCTCTGGAGCTGACAGCAGAATGAAGAAGGGTAGAGAGTGAATCTAGAGGAGCAAACATAAGCTATCTGGCACCCCTGGGTTTCCAAAGCACAGTAGGATACATTTCTTATTCCTCCACCCAATCCTTATATCTTCTTCCTCAGGTTCTTCTTAAACATAGCCATCTGCCAAGGCTTCACTCTCAAAGGAGTCCCTTCAGAACTCTAGCTCCCTCTTGCTCTTACTCATGAATTTCATTCTCACCACTATGCATGATTCTTGGGAATGTAGCCCTACCTCTAATCTAATCCAACTGCCTGCTCAGTAACAACCAGATGGCCATTGGCACCTTAAAATCAACGGGTCCCAAACCAGACCTATAATCTCCCACTATCTCACCCCCAGACTGACTTCTCCTCCTAACTCATAACTCCTAACTTCTGTTAATATTAGGTTGGTGCAAAAGTAATTGCAGTTTTTGCCATTAAAAGTAATGCTCTGCTAACTAGACAAGTAAGGGGGAGTTATCAAAGGCTTTTTAAAGCACTGAGTTTTGAAGGTAGGTGATGTGGACAAGCAGTTTCTCTGGGCCTCACGTTGTTACATGCAAAATGATTTGCACCATAATCCCTCCAATTACTCATCATTGCAAGCTCAGCCATGCTTATCTGTGCTTTCCTTTTTTTTCCCCCTCCGCTGATTGCAAAGTCCTATAGTTTTTCCTTCCCCTTTGCTTTTCTAGTGTGGTCTAATCTCACACCTGTCCTAGTTATGGACCTCTACCTTTTACCTGGACAGTAGTAATAGATTTCTAAATGCTACCCTGGCTCCAATGCATTCTATACCTATTCCAGTGCACAAACATGTGTTTGTTGCACCAAGTTACCTCACTGATACAGCCATACCTTTTGCCTCTGCCTCCTTGAAATGGGACATTTGAGGAGACGGAACAATATATAAGATGAATCTTCAAAAAGCGTGTTACTCCTTTCAACATAGAGCCTTTATAGTGTGTGTAGACTTAGAGAAGGAGTAGCACATCCCCCCATTTTGCATGTAACAACCAGAGGCCCAGAGAAACTGCTTGTCCACAACATCTGCCTCCAAAACCCACTGCTTTAAAAAGCCTTTGATAACTCCCCATTACCTGTCTAGTTAGAAGAACATTGGCTCTGCAGCTTGTTATTCTACACTATTTCCACAATGAGTTCCCAGCTCATGTTTTTAGTTCTTTATCCTGCAGCCACCCTATATATACAGACTATCCTCTGCCTAAAGACAGCATTCTGGAATACCGCTTGTTCTTGTCCTCATTAATGTCTTTGCACATGCTTTCTCTTTGCTTGTATTGGCCTTCTCTCCCCTCAATTCTTCAAATTCTACCTATTGAAAATCTATCCACCCTTCAAAATATATACCATGGCACTTTTCCTTTAAAATATCTTTTTTTTTTTTTGAAATGGAGTGTCACTCTGTCACCAGGCTGGAGTGCAGCGGTGAGATCTCAGCACACTGCAACCTCTGCCTCCTGGGTTCAAGCGATTCTCCTGCTTCAGCCTCCGAAGTGGCTGGGACTACAGGCTCCCGCCACCACACCCAGCTAATTGTTGTAATTTTAGTAGAGATGGAGTTTCATCATGTTGGCCAGGATGTCTTGATCTCTTGACCTCATGATCCGCCCGCCTCAGCCTCCCAAAGTGTTGGGATTACAGGCACGAGCCACAGTACCAGGGCCCTAAAATATCTTTTATAAAACCTTTCTGGATTTTCTTTTACCAAATATGATATTTTCCTCCTTTGAGTCTCTAAAAAACTTTCAGCACTGTTATTTTACCCTGATCTTTAGGGTATTCATATTTCTTGTCTTAGCCCTGTATAATATTATAATCTTCTTATAAGCATGGCTTATGTTACCTTCTTCAATTGTATATTTCCTATAGTATTAGTGCAGTGTATTTTACAGAAATATTTTTAATTCCTCAACCATTTAAAACCATGGACTTGGCCAGGTGCGGTGGCTCACGCCTGTAATCCCAGCACTTTGGGAGGCCGAAGCAGGCGGATCACGAGGTCAGAAGATCGAGACCATCCTGGCTAACATGGTGAAACCCCGTCTCTACTAAAAATTCAAAAAATTAGCCAGGCGTGGTGGCCGGCGCCTGTAGTCCCAGCTACTCTGGAGGCTGAGGCAGGAGAATGGTGTGAACCAGAAAGGTGGAGCTTGCAGTAAGCCAAGATCACGCCAGTGTACTCCAGCCTGGGCGACAGAGTGAGACTCCATCTCAAAAAAAAAAACTGTGGACTTTTGATACTTTTTCTCTTTAGAAAGAATTGACTATGTCCATATACTTTCTCAACCATCTCATGTGTAATCCACTTGGCAGGAAGGGGTAAGGTTTTATTTTTAGTGTTGGTCTCTTGTTTACTAAAATGATGATATTTAGGAGAGCATGTCCCATTCCTCTGATTCCATACCATCTTCCTTATCCAGTTGGTAGGAGATAAAAAACAACTAGTCTAGTCTATTTTGTAAGTGAAGCCTCTTTTCTAGTTAAATATTGTGTGCAATATATTTTGAAGTAATGAATGAGTAATCAAAAGATTTCATACATATTGTCTTAGTCTCTTTGTGCTGCTGTAACAAAATACATGAGACTGGGTGACTTACAAAGAACAGAAATCTGTGGGTCACACTTCTAGAGGCTGGAGGTCCAAGATCAAACTCAGTTGGATGGTACCTTGTTGCTGCATCCTCCAAAGGGGAGGAACACTGTGTCCTCATGTGACAGAAGGAATGGAAGGGCAAGAGAGAGACCAAACTCCCTCTGGCAAGCCCTTTTATAACAGTGTTAATCTATTCATGAGGACAGAGCCCTCATGGCCTAAACAACTCCCACACAAAACAATATTAAAGTATAACTTTAAGCAGCTCAAGGTCAACATGGCAGTTTTACAATGTCTGGGACCCAGGCTCTTGCTGTCTTATTGCTCTGCCATCCCAGGGTGTGGCATCCTTGTCACCTCCTAAAGGCCCCACCTACCAACACTATTGCATTGGGGATCAAATTCCCAACACATGAATTTAGGGGGGCAAATTCAGACCACAGAACATATAATGACTGGTATTAGGCATGCTTTCTGTCTCATTGGATATATTTCTGCTGTAATCCTACCTCTGCTACTACCTATCCAGAGGACCTTGGGAAAGTCATTTAATTTCTCTGAATTCTAGAGAGTATGCACTAGGTCTATATTTTCAAGATTTTCTTTTGAGATGAAGAATTTTTTCATCCAAAAAAAAAATTATTTACTCAGACATGCACTATGTGAAACTGATGAAATCAGAGTTGATGTAGTTTGGCTGAAAACTGAGGAGGGAGTTTGAAAAATGAGGTGTGAAAAACTGTAGACAAAGTGACCTCAAGAGTTCATATATGTCTAACTGCTCCATTAACTGTTTTATCAAAGAATACAATCAGGGCTAGAAGAATCAAACTAATACTGACTGGTAGGGGTTTCTAAAATGGTAACTGATCAAGGGCTTTAACAGTGAGAGGCAGATAGCACTTCATACCCATTAGGATGGCTGTTATTAAAAAATAATAATAACAAATGTTGGTATGGATATGGAGAAATTAGAATCCTTGTGCGTTGTTGATGGGAACATAAAATAGTGCAGGCACTGTGGAAAACAATATGGTGGCCCTCAAAAATTAAATATAGAATTACCAAATGATCTAGCAATTTTACTTCTAGGTATACACCCAAAAGAATGGAAAGTAGGGACTTGAGCAGGTATTTGTATACATTATTACAGAATTATTAAAGCAGCATCATTTATAAAAGCCAAAAGTTAGAAGATACCCAAGTATCCTTTGACAGAAGTGTGGATACATAATATGTGGTATTCATGCAATAAATTTTTTCTTCTTCAACTTAAATTTTAAGTTCAGGGGTACATGTGCAGGATGTGCAGGTTTGTTACATAGGTAAACGTGTGTCATGGTGGTTTCCTGCACCTGTCAACCCATCACCTAGGTATTAAGCCCAGCATGCCTTAGCTATTTTTCCTGATGCTCTCCCTCCCCCCACCCCACCCCCAAAAGGCCCCAGTGTGTGTTGTTTCCTCCTGCATGTGCCCCTGTGTTCTCATCATTCAGCTCCCACTTGTAAGTGAGAACATGCAGTGTTTGATTTTCTGTTCCTGCGTTACTTTGCTGAGGATAATGGCTTCCTACTCCATCCATGTCCCTGCAAAAGTTGAACTAATTTACACTTCCACCAACAGTGTAATTACTTTTTCTCCACAACTTTGCCAGCTTCTGTTATTTTTTGACTTTTTAATAATAGCCATGGCAGAAATATGTTTCAAGACCTTCAGTGGATGCCTGAAACCTCAGATAGTACTGAACCTTATATATACCATGTCTTTTCCTCTACTACATACCTGTAATAAAGTTTAATCTATAAATTAGGCACAGTAAGAGATTAACAGCAAATAATAATAACAGAACAATCATAACAATATGCCAGCATCACCACTCTTGCACTTTAGGACCGTTATTAAGTAAAATAAGAGTTACTTGAACACAAGCACTGCTGTCCTCCAACAATTGATCTGATAACCAAGAAGGCTAAGTGACTGATGGGCAGGGAACATCTATAGTGTGGATCTTCTGGACAAAGAGAGAATTTACATCTTGGGTGGGACAGAGCAGGGCAGTGCAAAATTTCACCATGCTACTCAGAATGGTGCACAATTCAAAAATTTATTATTTATTTCTAGAATTTTCCATTAATATTTTTGAACTGTTGTAGACCCCAGGTAATTGAAACCTCAGAAAATGAACTGCAAATAACAGGGGCTACTATATTCCCAGTTTCACCTTGAGGTTTTATTAATGAACATCTTATCCTAACCAGGCTTTGTTCATGAGTTAGATGAGGAGGAATGGTCCAAACTAGGAAGGTTAGAAAAAAACACACGACTTTAGGCAAAGACAAATAGTTAAATATAAAAGTACACCAGGACATTCTTGTGGCAGGGATAGCTTGCAGTCAGATGAATTCAGAAAGTAGATCCACAATCAAGATGTAAATCCTAGATAGAAAGGTCCATTGAGAATATGAGTTCCTTTACCCAAAATAAACAGAAAGAGGTTAAGGATTCAGCAATAGGCATTGAGACCACAAAAAAAAATTTTTCTATCTAGAATGCATCTATTCCTTACGCTTAGAAATTTGTGACACAAAATAATGACTGTTAAAAGATATTCCATGTTCTACTGTTATGATTAGAATTAGAGGTTAAAAGTTGCACAGTGAAGTTTGGGACTTCTGCATCCATGGTGGTAAGTCTGGAGCCAGTGGGAGGCTCCCATATGGAGGCTGAGAATGGCATGAATAATAAGGAAATAAAGGTAAGGTGTGGATCCTTGTAAGTCTTGAGTTCTGGATCATATTGGAAGTAGACTAGCCTGAACTATTCATTCAAGTCAACAATTCCATTTTTTACTTAACCCATTTGGAGCTGAAATTTCTGTTTCTTGCAACCAAAAGACTTCTATGTTGTATAATCACTGATATAGCAAGCAATTTCTATATAGTTAGAACACTGCCACAAATTTTAGGGTAGAAAAACCTATATTCATGATGTAAATATATAATATGTGTTTTTATAAATGGAAGATATATTTCACTGATTTTGTATCTTCTGTCAAATAGTGATATAGAATTGATGTTGACTTAAATAGTAACCATGCTATATATATATATATATATTTTTATGTGGTTGACATAATTACCCATAAATGTTAGATCTGAAAGGGACTTTAATCCAACTATCTTATTTTATACATGAGGAAACAAGATTCAGAGAAAATGAGTAAGTCTTCAAAGGTCATAAAGACAGTTCTAGAACCCAGGAGGTTTCTGGGTATGTAGTTGAGATCTCTTTCCAGTACCTTGAATTAGTAGGACATGATTTGACTTACTTATATTTAAGTCAATGCCATGACATGCCACGTATTATCTTAACATTAAAATGCATTAAATCAAATACCAAGTTGCAATGGCCAGTTTTAGGTGTCATTTGTCCCAAGTTATTCAATCAAACATGAATCTAGGATTTGCTGTGAAGGTATTTTGTAGATGAGCAACATCTACAATTGACTTTAAGCAAGGGAGAATATCTTAGATAGTCTGGTTGTGAGTCAGTCAGTTGAAAAGTTAGCAGCAGAGCCAAGATTTCCCAGAAGAAGAAGAAATTCTGCTTATGGACTGCCTGCACCTGCACCTTTCTGACAGCCTGCCCTATAAATTTCACACTTGTCTAGCCAGCCACTGTAATCATGTAAGCCAATTCATTGTAATAAATCTCAATATATATATCCTATTGGTTGGCTTCTCTGATTAAACCCTGACTGACACACACAAGTACTATAAAGTCATTTTAGTAAACTTTTTAAAGAAGAAATCAAGTAACATATTTTTAAGTATATTATGAATAATTAAAATTATAATTAACTACAATAGCTTTAATGAGCTTAAAGATATTATTCTACTATAGCACACCATGAATGATAATATTAAAAACTACTGAATTTACATTTATACCCTGACTTCCATGCTCCTTTTTAAAAATAATGAATTTTAAGCCCTAGCCATATAATTCAGTAATTTTGATGGGAAAGACATCATCTCTTTTTATTTTTAAAAATATGATTCTTGAAATCTTGTCACTGGCCTGCGTTAATGTTCTCATTTTCCTTGTGGTGAATTTATAATCTTTTCTAAACTCTCCATAAAAAGAAAAACTCATAGTCTTTCCTTAATGTTTCGATCTCATTTTCAGTGCCTTAATTTTACTTTCACTGTAAAATGAAATAGAATTGCTATGGTAAGCAATAGTGAATCTTTGATGTATTGCTTTTTTATTCATTGACACTTTTAATTCTGTCTTAATAGAATCTGATTTCATGCTCTGTTCTGTGGCCTACAGATATTCTAAGATGGTTTGAACAGTTTGGTTAAGCAATAAATTTCAATATATTGATTACCTGAGTGTATATATCTATTGATTAATTGTGAATGAATGACCTCCTTACAGATTATGTTATTTCGCATGCTCTTCTCTTCTCTGAGTGAGTAGTTCTCAATTATCCATACTCAGAGAAAAAACAGTGGAATGAAAAATCCAAAGTGGCCGATCTTCCAAAAATTATTTACATTTGACCTCATATTTAAACACATGTAATTAAACCAGACAGACATTGTAAAGGGCCTGGAGTAACACTTAACATTTTACATATCTGTGGTTCTCAATCCTGGCTATGCAGCAAAATCAAATGTGGAAGTTTTAACATGCATGCCAAAGTCTTGCTCCCAGCATTATTTGATTCAGTAGGTTTGGAGGGGAGCCTTGGCTTGAGAACTTGCTTGCTTTCCTCTTCCACAGGCTCAGCCGATTCATTGAGGCTCTTCATGTTACTCTGGAATCACAAAATGTAAGAATAAAAGGGGTAGAAAGTCCTAGTCCTGTTGTCCAACCACTCATTCAGTACTCAAGAACCCTAAGCAACAGCCCCCACCCTTGCTTAAATCCCTCCAGTGACAGCAGATTAAATTCTTCCTAAGGCAATCTGCCCCATTTCTGAAGATTGCTAGAATCTCCCTGAATTTTACATTCATACTTCCCTTTTCAGTCCCCAAGTTAGGATGCCTTACTGTCATTCTTTTGTTTTGTTTTTTGACTGTTACAAAAGTTTATTTACAAAAAGTCTAATATGAAAATACACATGACCCAATATTTACATCATAGCAAAACAAGCCCTTTGGAGAGGGGACATAAATGTCTCTCCTGAACACAGCCATTATATATCTTTGTTCCAAGAAGTCTAACAAGATGACACCATTTCCTTGTATCACCACCTTTCCAGTATTGCTCTGTTGCCCACCAGCTGCCATCTCCACACATTCATCCATCACAAGATTCATGAAGGGATCGAATCCCCTACAATATTCCTTGGACATGTCTGCCACCATTTAATTTCAGTGATAACGTCTTGCCCATAAATAATTTCAACATGGAAATGTAAGCTTTGCTCATGGTGTCTACTCCATGGACTCATAGAGGTCTTGAAACAGAATTCCCCTTACTGTCATTCTATCACATACACTCCTAGTCTATCAACTGTTGCTGCAGGAAGTCACAAAAAAAGTATTGATTGGATCATTCCATATCTGAGTACCCACTATTGCTTGCCAATTCTTGTAAATTCATATTTTTTTCTGCTTCTCAAATTCTCCGTAACAGCTGAACCAAAACTTTATATATTCTTAAACCCCATCCCCATTCTCACATTCCCAAAAGATGATCTCACCTCCCAGTATTTTATGTTTGTTTAGAAGATTAAGACTATCTTTTTGTATTTGTCTTTTCCATCTCTACAATTGCCTATTTTCACCATTTAAGATGATACTTATGATGACCCTCTATTGTCAAGAAATGTTCCATATTTTTCCAACTCTTAACAAATTCACTTATGTCCATCACAGTCTTTCATGCCTTGTATGGAACATTTTTCCATAATTTGCCTATTCTTTATTACATATTTACTCTTTTTCATTGCCCAAAATCCTTCTTGGTTCTCCTGTATTTTAAAAACAAAATGAAAAAAATTTTTTCAGCCCTGACAACCACTCAATCTACTATTCTCTCTCCCCATTTTTTACACAACATATTTCTAGGAGAAAAGATCCATTAATCTCTATTAGCTTCCTTGAGTTTCTCACTTCTTCATGGTACACTGTCCTCTCCACCTCTGGCATGGTATTGACTTTCTGCTCTACTACAATAGACTTTTCTCAGCCTCACCTTCTGTGACCTCTTCCCAGAATGTTACATGCCTCCCCTTGATGTGATTTCTGCTTTCTCTGTCCTTTCTAGCCCTTGATTGATATGCATTCCTGCTACAACACCTAACCCCTTCTGAAGGGTGTTGCAGTATCTGCTGCTTGTCTGATCTGCTATACATGGCAGATCAGGGTGTTGCAGTATCTGCTGCTTGTATAGCAGTGACTTACACAGAGAAGGCAATCTGTACGTATTTGATGAACAACATTCAACATTTTAGAAATTTATAAGATTTTAAGTAACAACGAAGCCACATAGTAAAAATATGTCTGGGTACCCAGCCTGCCTTTTTCCAATTTTCCCTCTCCTTGCTCCTCCTCACTTTCCTCTTCACATTAAAAATAGCTTTTATAGCTGATAAAATTTATGTGAGAAACCAAGCTGAAGCCCAGCTTAACCTCCCTCAACTTTCTCTTTTTCTTTCTGAGGTAGGATACATTTATTATTCACTAAATCATATTTGTGTGTGTGTGTGTGTGTGTGTGTGTATATACACACGTGATACATTCTTATACAGGATTCTCACCAAACAAACTAAAACATAAAGCCTCCTGCCACTGACAGTTTGACGGGTATGTTTTGAGTTATTTCTTCTACGCAATTAGTACCTTCAAAAAAAAATGCAAGCCAAGATTTGCTATAAATCATCCTGATCAGGATAATCAAACACTGTAGTCATGCGACTTCCTATTTTTCTTTCAGTTTGATTTATATCTGCCATGTTCTTTAGATACAGTTACTACTGTTTATTGCTGTTAATTCCTTGACACCAAATCTTTCTGAAGGGTGTGTATCATTTTCCATTTTTCCCAAATGTACGTGTACGTTACAAATCTTTCCTCTAAGTGGAGAAATTTATAGCAAACAAAAAATGTTGCATCTGTTCAAATTGTCAAAGAATTTCTGAAAGAATGGAAGTGAGTAAGTTTAGCTGAGCAACAACACCAAAATGATAAATTCTGGGGAAAAATAATGACTTGGGAAAATATAGATTATAATATATGGACAAAGTCTCAAAATGAGCTCTGTGACATGAATGCAGTATACAATTCGTTTTCAGTCATAAACGGTTCATTTGCATAAGCACTTATTAAGTATCCAGCACTGTTCTAAGCACATTGCATGGATGATGGGATTCAATCTTCATTCCATCACTAAGAGGCAGATACTGTCATTATTCACCTTTTATCGATGAGAAAACTGTGCCCAAGTCACACTATTTGTAAGTAGTAGATCAAGTATTCAAATTCAGATCTGTCTAACTTGAAAGCTCACTATTTCATTTCTTCAACAAATATTAATTGAACACCTACTCTGAGCCAGACATTGAGGAATCAAACAGACAATGGTCGCTGTCCACATGGAGTTTACAATCTAACAATGGAGAGAGGCATTAATCAGTTAGTAAAACAAATCATTATTTGGATTAAAATTGTCATACACACCACAGGCAAAGGAATATTATGTGATCTATTCCAAACCTCTAGACAGTGACTGTTAGAAGTCCAATAAATTTGGATGAATATTTAATAAGATTGCTTTGAAGTAAAATGTGGTGGACTTAACCCTGTCTTGGTGGAGGCCAGGGAAGTCTTCCTGAGAAGGAGACATTTAAGCTGATACTTGAAAGATGATTTGAGCCGATAGGAGGTAGGAAAAGCTTGCAGGGAAAGGGTGTTTTAAGCTGTGTGCCTACAGTGCTTGGCAAGGAAGAACCTTGGTAGACAGAAGGATAGAAAGTAGACCAGTAAAGTGGAAGCATAGATGGCAGGTGAGCATGAGTACATAGGGCGGCCCAAGACAAACTGAGGAGGCAAGAAAGCTATGGTCACCCATAGGTACATGAGCCATATAAAGATTTTGATCTTAATTTTAAAAGCAATATGTTGCCAGGAAAGGGTTTTAATAAGAAGAATGTCAGCAACAGATTTCCACTGATCACTGTGGCTAGAGTGCAGTCAGTGAGGAAGTCAGTTACCAGCTGCAGCAGTTCAGACTGGGACAAGGATGCCAGCGGCAGAGAAGAGAAGTGAACAGACAAGTCTTGCTTAGGAGATGAGTGTCTAGATATGAAGGGTAAGACAGAGTGATCAGTCAGGGTGTCTGTATTAGTTTTCTATTGCTGTGTAACAAATTACTCCAAATGTAGCAACTTCAAACAACATTTATTATCTCACACAGTGTCTTCAAAGGTCAAGAATCTGGGAGCAGCTTACCTAGTTCTGGCTCAGTCTTTCAAGAGGTTGCAGTCAGGCTGTTGGCAGGTGTTGTAGTCATCTAAGTTCGGACTAGGGCTGGAGGAGCTGCTTTCAGTCTCGCTCACATGGTTGTTGCAGACCTTAGTTCCTTACCATGTGGGTCTCTACATGGGACTGCTTGACACAGAAGCTGGCTTCCCCAAAGTGAGAATTCCAGAGAGACTCTGAGACAGGGAGGTGGTGGTGGGGAATGGGGAGAGAGAGGGGGTGAGGAGATGGAGATAGAGATAGAGAGAGAGAGAGAGAGAGAGAATGTGAACAAGAAGGAAGCTGCAGTGATTTTTAGGATCTAATCTCAGAAGTAACACATCATCACTTCTGCCATATTCTACTGGTCACATTGACCAAGTCTGATACATTATGGGAGAGGACTACACAAGTTCGTGAGTACCAGGAAAGAGATCACTAGGGGCCACCTTGGAGGCTGGTTACCACCACCATGTGATGGCACTTTCAAATTAGGGTAATTTGTGAAATTTCTCATGCACACATGCCTGTATGTGTATGAACAGTTTGTTTTCTTACAAAGTAACAATTTACAAAGACATGTGCAGGGATTAGGCAGACCACAAAGGGATCATGCAAGTTCCTAGAGCTCGAAGGAAAAAGAATTGTGGAGTGCAGGGCCACCTTGAGAGGAGTCATGCTGGGAGACACACACACAGTGATGTGCTGGAGCCACCTCATAGGACACACGAGAGCTGACCGCATCTTTTCCCAACTTGTATTCGATGATGTCACACTGGTAGCCTAAAATCGGTCATGGTGGGAATACGGTACCATGGTAATCAGCAAATACTATAAACCAGAACTTTTTTTTTTTTTTTTTTTTTTTTTTTTTTGCAGAAAGCCAGTTAAACATTTACCAGCACACCACTAGGCGTAGTCAGACTGAAGCAACCTCTTAAGGTGGTAGCTAAGAGAACTCACACCCAGACCCTACTCTCTCAAGGCAGAGGGAGGACGAAACTCAACCAGGAAGCCAGAGAACACAGGAGCCACTCTACATGCTCTACACAAACCATCCCCTGGAAAAGATAGCAGGGTACAGACCAGAACCGCATAGTAAGGCTAGCTATCATGAATTCACTCCTGCCTGGGTGACAAAATGGCTCTCCAGTGTCTTCTTCAAGCAAGTGTGTGGACAGTGATTCAAGTAACTGAAAGAGAAACCAACAAAGTATCATTTGTCACAATATCTCAATTATTCTCTTAACCATCCTTATCACTCTTGATTTCCCACATCAATGGGGGGCACTTTGGCAGACAATTGAAAATATTATGTTTTCCGGTCAGGTCAGTGAATGAGTTTTGCTTTGTTTTGGTTTTTGTAAACAATGGAAACTGACCCTGGCTAAGTTAAGAGAGAAGAGAAAGATGTGGGACAGCTCCCAGAATGAAAAAAGAACCTGAAGAGTGAGACTCAGAAAGAGCAGCCCTGGGTTATCCAAGGGGTAAAAAGTGGTTGATGATCTCTTCAGAGCATCACTGTTGAAATCCTGGTCCATGTTTTTTTTTTTTACACAGTCCTTGACTTACCCTGCTCAAGATACACTAGTCTAGAATAAAATTTGATTGGCCAACTCTCTTGGCAAGAAGCAAGTTTCCTTAACTAGCAGTCCCACTGGGACTGCCACAGTGAGGAGCCATTAGCTCCCAACAAGCAACTCACAGTGCTCTTAGAAAGAGGAACGGGAGCTGGGAAGCCAAGGAGCAGCAAACGTCCTCAACAATCTGGGACATGACCTTGCTCCAAGGTCCCTCCTAAGTTGCAGGTGGAGGGGAGCAACATTCAGACCAGTAAAGTGGAAGTAATTGAGAATTAATTGTTCTTTTAAAATCTTCAGGCATAATGTCAATAATTCAGAATGCCATAGAATTTGACATTAGAAGAGTTAACATTTAAAAATCAAAGGTATTAACTAAACATTGGAATTAAATAAATAGGAAACTGGAAGAAAAGCTGAAATGTGCTCCTGTATAAAAGGAAAATCAAAGCCACTGTTATGCCATATCTGATGACCACATAAGTATGTTCCAGTAGCATTGGGAATAAGTGGAAAATTTAGTCGAAATAGAGACAGGATGTAAGCATTGTGAGTTTGTGGGAGACTTTCTGGTACACATTGGTTGTAAATATGAGGTCAGAGAAAATTCTTGGCTTTGGCAGGACACAGTGGCTCAAGCCTAGGAGGCCAAGGTGGGCGGATCACATGAGGTCAGGAGTTCGAGACCAGCCCAGCCAACATGGTGAAACCCCGTCTCTACTAAAAAAACAAAAATTAGCCAGGTATGGTGGTGCATGCCTGTAATCCCAGCTACTCAGGAGGCTGAGGTATGAGAATCGCTTGAACCCGGGAGGCGGAGGTTGCAGTGAGCCAAGATTGCACCACTACACTCCAGCCTGTGTGACAGAGTGAGTCTCCGAGAAAGAAGGAAAGGAAGGAAGGAAGGAAGGAAGGAAGGAGGGAGGGAAGGAAGGAAGGAAGGAAGGAAGGAAGGAAGGAAGGAAGGAAGGAAATTCTTGACGTTTAGGGCTGTGGGTCCCCCTGGTCTGCATTGTTCTGCTCTCTCCACTCCTCCAAGCCCTGCTGTCCTTCAAGACTCAGCCCACATGTTTTCCCTCTGAGTCTTCCTGGACCAAATCCAGCCCAATTCGTGATTAGTGTTTGTCATCTATGCCATGTACTTGGCACTTTTCAAATGTCCCCTTAGCTTGTTACACATATCTTAGGTATGAGTCCTGATCTTCATTTAAGGTTCAAGAATATTGGAGGCAGGATCTCTGTCTGACAATAAGTTGGCTGTTGGAGGTTTACTACAACTTTATAAAAACTTGATCTTTCTTCCTTTTTCTAGTTCCTCTTCTTTCTAAACCTCAAAAATATGGACCTTCACAAAGGCTTGCCCCTCTTCTCTCTTCTTTCTACCTCACAATGTTATGTGTTAAAGATTGATTAATAAAAGTATACATATGAAAGCCCAGGAAGGACTTAGGTTCAGATGTTTTAATTTTGTATGATGCCCTTCCCACTACAAGGTTCCCAAGCACATGCACATCCCTGTAATGCTTACTAATATTGATAGTATTTGCCTCATGCTACATGTACTTTCTCAATGATCTCATCTACTTGGGTAGTTTCACTGTGATCTTTTAGGGGACAACTCCCCTTCTGCCTCCAGCTGACTCATCTCCCAGCCCCAGGCCCGTATTTCTGATCAGTTGTTCTGTATCCATCTCAGACTCAGCACATCCTAAATTGAACTTATCCTTCCATACAAGCCTTGTCCTTTTCTTTATGGAAGCACTGGATCTCAAGTCATAACTGTGCTAGATGTGAGTCATACTTGAAGTCTCAGAAACATTTCAGCTCCAGAATCCCCCTCTCACCCTCCCCTACCCAATATTGGTTGCCAAATCTTGGTTGAGCCTCCCAGTCTTCCTAATGTTCTATTTTTTCTGTATCCCCATGTCCGACCTTCATTAAATTTCAACTCCACTCCCCCACAACCATAGATCCAAGCTTTTAGGCCTCCTGCTGTTACATGTCAACAAGCTATCCACAATTTGTAGCACCAGCCAAGCTTTCTGGCCTCATCTCTTCTGTAATCCTCAAATCCAGTACCATCTCCTGATTTCACATTCCCAGAATACACCCTCCACCACCACACAATTAACTTGGCTGAAGCGATTTCCTTTGTCTTGAGTGGTCTTGCCACAAGGATCTTTATAATCCTGCATCCTCCAAGACACCTTACAAATTTTACCAACTAAAATTAATTATTCCTTCTAGTAGTAATAACTGCCCATTATAGAGAACTGAATATGTGCCAGGGCCTTGACATACATCATCACATTTAATCCAGACCACAACCCAGCAAGTTAGTTATTATAGGTCCACAATCCCTTATCTAAAGCCAGAGGCCAGCCATGATTTCAAATTTAAAATGTCTTGTTTTTCAGAAGGGTAATACACTGGTATGTATCTCGGTTTCCCCACCTGTAAAATGGAGGATAAATACAAGCACAGTACGTCCCTTATGGGATTGTCGTGAAACAGGCAAGGTGTCCCTCCTAGGAGACCCAAGTGAAATGCCCATTCAAATGCATTTTTTGGGGTCTATTTGTTTGACTGTGATTTTGGCTTTTGAATAATATGTTACTAGGGAAATAAATGGCTCTAACTTTACAGTTTCCTAGTATGCAGCAGGAAGGTGATTTGAGCCTTTTCGCTGCATGTTGTGTTTCTTTTTTTTTTTTTTTTTTTGCAACTGTTACTTCTTTCTGCTACTTAGCCTAACCCCCCTGTACTCAGCGTTTTCTATCAAAAGCCCAGGCCTCCTGCCACTGCAGTTAGAACACTTTCTTCACTTTTCTGGCCTATTTTATTATTAATTCCTAACTTTCTCTGGCAAAAGAAAAATTATCTAGACAATGATTCGCTTCTCTGACAAAACCACTTCATGACAATTATACTAAGTTTTAGGAATTCAATGTAAGCACCATGAATACATTTTTTTCCTTTTATATCACCATGGGTCTGGATGCAGAAGAGACCAAGAATTTAGTACTGGAAGAGACCTTGAATCTCAGCTAGCACATATGACCTGGGTTTGTCTAATTATCTATTATATTTGAGGAAACGAAGGAGCAGGAAGGTCTAGTGACCTGCTCAGGCTCACACGACTAGTTAGCAAGACAACACTGGCTAGATCCTAGCTGATTTCACCCTGCATCTGCTTTCTGTCACTATTGATTAGTTTGTTTTTCCTAAAATTTCAAATAGAATCATACAGTGTATGTTTTTTGTATCTGGCTTCTTTCACTCAGCATAATGTTTTCAAGATTCATCCACATGGTTGCATATATTGGAAGAATATGCTTTTTTATTGTTGAGTAATTTTTTTTGAAAAGATGTACCACAATTTATTTAGCCATTCTTCTACTGATGGACATTTGGGTTATTTCCAGGTTTTGGCTATTATAAATAAAGCTGCTATGAACATTCTTGTATTCATATATGGTGTTTTGTGAACGTATGTTTTTATTTCCCTTGGGTAAGAAATACTTATGAGTTAAGTCTGATGGGCCATAGGGTGGGTGCACATTTTATTTTATAAGAAATTGGTGGTTGCTTTACATTCTCACCCACAGATGGGGTTGCCAGTTTTTTAAATTTTAGTCTTTCTAATGGACATGAAGTTATATCTTATTGTGATTTGGATTTACATTTCCTTGGTGATCAAGTTGCATTTCCCTGATGGATTTTCATGCACTTATGAGCCATTCCCTGTACCTTCCTTTGTGAGGTGTTGGTTCAAATCTTTTGCCTATTTAATTGGGTTGTTTTTCTTCTTAATAGTGAGTGGTAAAAGTTTGTTTTATATTCTCAATAAAGTCCTTTGTCAAATGTATGCATTATAAATATATTTTTCCAGTCCGTGGCTTGCATTTTTGTATTTTAAAAGAAGTCATTAGAAGAACTAATTAAAAACAAAATTTAGGCCGGGCGCAGTGGCTCATGCCTGTAAACCCAGCACTTTGGGAGGCCGAGGCGTGCAGATCACGAGGTCAGGAGATTGAGACCATCCTGGCTAACACGGTGAAACCCCGTCTCTACTAAAAATACAAAAAATTAGCTGGGCGTGGTGGCGGGCGCCTGTAGTCCCAGCTACTTGGGAGGCTGAGGCAGAAGAATGGTGTGAACCTGGGAGGCAAAGCTTGCAGTGAGACAAGATTGCACCACTGCACTCCAGCCTGGGCGACAGAGCAAGACTCCATAAAAAAAAAGAAAAAAAAATTTAATGAAATTAAATTTGTCATTATTTTATTGTATGGATTGTGCTTTTAAAATTTCATTTTACTTTATTTTATTATATTTGTTCAGTATTTCTGTCATAGCATGAATCATGCTTTTCTTGTATCTTATCAAAAACATCTTTTTTTTGCATACTCCACTGCCACAAAGATTTTCTCCTATTTTTTCCAGAAGTTTTATCATTTTAGCTTTCATATTTATGTCTTTAATCCACTTCGAGTAAATTTTTATGTATGGTGTTAGATAAGGGTTGAGGTTCATTTTTTTTTCATGTAGATTTCTAGTTGCTTTGGTACCATTTTTGAAAAGACTATACCTTCCCATTGAATTATCTTTGTACCATTGTTGAATATCAGTTATCATAGGTGTATGTGTTTACTTATGTATTCTATTTTATTATGCTGCTCTACATGCCCATTGTTTGGACAAATCACACTGTCTTGATCACTGTAGCTTCTTGAAATCAGGTAGAGTAATTTCTCCAACTGTTTCTTTTGCAAAATTATTTTGACTATGCTTGGTTCTTTTAAAATCCATTTGTCAGTTTTTACAAAAAGTCTGATATACCATAAATATGATATATCACAGCATTTATTTAAACCTTTTTAAAATTCTTTCAGCAGTCTTCTATATTTTTCAGTCTATAGGTTTCGTGTATATTTAATTTTCCATAGGTATTTCATTTTTAATGTTATCATAAACAGAATTTTAATTTCATTTTCCAGTTGTTCATTGTTTGTTATATTGTTTATTTTCTTGTATAGAAATACAATGGACTTTTGTATATTGACTTTATATCTCTTCTCTTTTTAATTTGAGACAGGGACTTGCTATGTTGCCCAAGCTCAACTCGAACTTCTAGGTGCAAGTGATTCTCCTGTCTCAGCCTCTTAAGTAGCTGGGATTATTGGCACATGCCACTATGCTGAACTATAGCCTTATTTCTTGAGATTTCATAAGTTCTATTATATTTCTTCTTGGTTCTTAGGGATTTTCTATTAATACAATAATTTTACCTGTGAATAAAGCCAGTTTTACTTCTTCATTCAAATTTATGTTTCTTCTGTTTCTTCCCTTCTTTTTCCACCCTCACCCTCCTTATTGTCTTGACAGATCTCTAGCACAATGTTGAATAGAAATGGTGATAGTGGATAAGTTTTCTGTATTCCCAGGGTTAGGAAAAAAACATTCAATCTTTCAACATTAAAGATGATCTTAACCTTAAGCTTTTTGTTTTTGTTTCTGTATGGTAGACGTCCTTTACTAGATTGAGAAAGTTACCTTTTAATCCAAATCTACTGAGAGATTTTTCTCTCTTAATAAATGATGAGTTACATTGATTAATGTTCAAATGTTAACCAACCTTGTGTTCCTGGAATAAGTCCTCACTTGTTCACTATGTATTATCTCCTTTTTATATCTTGCTGAATTTGATTTGCCAAAATTTTATCTTGAACTTCTTAGGCCTGAGAATCAGGAGAGTCAATGGTATTAGTGCTGGTCCGGAAGCCATCATGCTTCAAAACCAAGAAGAGCTGATTTTCCAGATGGAGTCTAAAGGCAAGAAAAGACTGATGTCTCAGCTTACGCAGTCAGGCAAGAGGAGTTCCCTCTTACTCAGGGTTTTTGTTCTATTCAGGTCTGGAATTTATTGGATGAAGTCCACCCACGTTAGGGAGGGCAATCTGCTTTATTCAGTCTTCCAGTTCAGATATTATTCTCACCAGAAACTTCCTCACAGGTACATCCAGAGTATTGTTTGATTAAGTGTCAGGATATCCCATGGCCTGGCCAAGTTGATACATAAAAGTAACTATCACACCTCTGAAACAAACATTTGGAACCTTTAAATTTCAAAGTTGAAAGAGAATTAAAAATTCTCTAGTCAGCCACCTTGTTTTGCATGCAATTAAGTGATATCGAGAGATGTAAAGGGCTGACCTAAAAATCACATTCATTCATTTATTTAAAAATTCAACATTTATTTTAAAAACATTAAGTGTTAACCATATAATTGTCATTGAAGATATAAAATTAGTAAAAACAGAAAGTCATTGAATTGTGTATTTAAACAAGTCAGTGTTATGGTACATAAATTATACTTTACATAAAGCTGTTACAAGAAATAAGATCCAGTTCTTTCCATCAAGGAGATGACAGTTTAGTGGAAGTGTGAGACAAGCATAAATGATTACAATAATTTGTGAACATACTATAACAGCTGTATGCTTAGCCACTTAGCACTGGAGTACCAGGGCTCAGGCCTTGGACCTTTTATATTTTCTTCCCATAACCACTCCCTTCATTATTTCATTCAGTGTCATGGCTTTAAAAACCAATTCCATTTTGATGACTCCCAAATTTTTATCTTCAGCAGATATCACTCCAAAACTCTGAGCTCTTACATACAACTGACAGCCTGTTATCTCTCTTTTAAAGGTTAAAGAGCATCTCAAACTCAACATGTACAAAACCAAATTCTTAGCCTTCCCCTCCAAATCTGCTCCCTTCTACAACCTTCATCTCACTTCATTAGCAGCTTCATCTTTCCAGTTGCTCAGGCCAAAAAACCTTTGACTCATCTTTAATTTCTTCCTTTCTCTCATACACTGCATTTAATCCATCATGAAATCCTGTTGGGTCTACCGTTAACATAGATCCAGAATCTGACCACATCCAACTACCTCCCCTGCTACAATCCTGGCCCAGGTCCTCATCTTCTCTTGCCTGCTTTATTATCTTATCCCCTAACAATCCATATTCTATAACAACAAAGATTCTGGGAACCTTTGAAAATGTAACCCAGATCAAGTCAGTTCTCTGATCAAATTCTCCAACAGCTTCCTATCTCAGTCCTAGTAAAAGCCAAAGTCCCCGGGCACGGTGGCTCATGCCTGTAATCCCAGCACTTTGGGAGGCCGAGGCGGTCAGGTCACCTGAGGTCAGGAGTTTGAGACCAGCCTGGCCAACATGGTGAAACCCCATCTCTACTAAAAATACAAAAAAAAATTAGCTGAGTGTGGTGGCGGGCGCCTGTAATCCCAGCTACTCAGGAGGCTGAGGCAGGAGAATCACTTGAACCCAAGAGGCTGAAGTTGCAGTGAGCTGAGATCGCGCCATTGCACTCCAGCCTGGGTGACAAGAGCGAAACTCTGTCAAAGAAAAAAAAAAAGGCCAAAGTCCTCACAGTGGTCTGCAAGACCCATAAGATCTGGGCCTCCAACTCTACCTTTTACCAACGTAGTCTTCATTACTCTTATTTCTGCTCACTCTATTCCATCCACATGGGCTTTCTTGCTGTTCTTGAAATATTGGCAAGCTCCTACTGAAGGGCCTTTGCATTTTCTGTTCCCTTTGCCTGGAACTGTCTTCATCCCCACTGGCCACTCCCTCACCTCCTTCAAGCCTTAACTCCCATGTTTTCTTCTCACTGAGATCTTCCCTGACTACCTTATTTCACATGGTAAGCATCCACTCTACTCCACACACACCCCCTCCCCTAGCACTTCTTTCCCCCTTCCCTGCTCTATTTTCTCCATAAACACTTACCATCTTCTAACATCCTAAATAAATAATTTAGTTATTTAGTTCATTGTCTGTTTATCCCCATTAGGCCAAAAGCCCCATGGAGGCTTGTCAGTTTTGTTCACCACTGTTTTCCTAGCATCCAGAACAGTAGGCATTTACAAAATATTTGGGTAGTGGAATAATATGTACTTCTCCAGGACTCTTAAGAGAAGAAAATGAGCGGATTTCTTCCGTGACCAGGTCAGAGTGTTTTTTCGGGTGAAGAGTGCTAAGATGAGGGAAAGGTTGCTGGTTGTTAAGGAAGAGTTAACTGTAGAAGTGACAGTTTAATTGAGTTATGAAAGATAATCAGGAATTTTCCAGGTGGAGAGGTAGATGGCATTACAGTTAGATGGAACAGTGTGTACAAGGCCAGAACATTTTGCAAAAGCACGGCATGGTCAGAAAATGCTGAAGAGTTGAGCGTTGGATTGGGGAATTGTGGAGCAGGGAAAGAGAATTGGTGGGACCAGAAAGGAGGGCTGGGAGGCCATTCAGAGCAAGATACGGAAGACAAAGGCAGATTAGGCCCCAGTCTCCCAACTTCCTCTCCAGCACCTTGTCTATTGCTTTATACAGCCTCCATTTTAAGTCTAAAACACATTTTTCTTTTGGCTATTATAGGTTAATACCTTCACTACCCATGTCTTCCTTTAGAAAAAAGAATGCTTCATGATCCCAGAGTGTGAAATTTAGGCAGGTAGTTTAAAAAATACACACATTTTAAAAGGCAAAAAGCTGAAAGAATTTATATTTTAAATTAGATTATAAATTTTTTATTACTCAAATCCAAAAGACTAAAATAATGGAAACTTCAAAAGAAATGACAGCTGATGCCTAGTGCCAGCCTATTTTCATAATCAATTTTACTCTGTAGAAAACAAAGTGCCATAGAGGGCTGTGGAAATAAATGTAAATTTGGGGGGATTAAAAAATGTCCTTTAAATTTTTTAGCAACAGGCAACTGGTTTTTTTAAAATTTATTTTTATTTTATTTTTATTTATGTTTTATTTTTCCAAAGGTTATTGGGGTACAGGAGGTGTTTGGTTACATGAATGAGTTTTTATTTATTTACCTATTTAAAGTTCCAGGGTACATGTGCACAACGTGCAAGTTTGTTACATATGTATACATGTGCCATGTTGGTGTGCTGCACCCATTATAACTCGTCATTTACATTAAGTATATCTCCTAATGCTATCCTTCTCCCTTCCCCCAACCCCACCACAGGCCCCAGTGTGTGATATTCCCCACCCTGTGTCCAAGTGTTCTCATTGTTCAATTCCCACCTATGAGTAAGAACATGTGGTGTTTGGTTTTCTGTCCTTGTGATAGTTTGCTGAGAATGATGGCTTCCAGCTTCATCCATGTCCCTGCAAAGGACATGAAGTCATCCTTTTTATGGCTGCATAGTATTCCATGGTGTATATGTGCCACATTTTCTTAATCCAGTCTATCATTTTTGGACATTTGGGTTGGTTCCAAGTCTTTGCTGTTGTGAATAGTGCCACAATAAACATACGTGTGCATGTGTCTTTATAGCAGCATGATTTATAATCCTTTGGGTATATACCCAGTAATGGGATGACTTGGTCAAATGGTATTTCTAGTTCTGGATCCCTGAGGAATCGCCACACTGTCTTCCACAGTGGTTGAACTAGTTTACAGTCCCACCAACAGTGTAAAAGTGTTCCTATTTCTCCACATCCTCTCCAGCACCTGTTGTTTCCTGACTTTTTAATGATGGCCATTCTAACTGGTGTGAGATGGTATCTCATTGTGGTTTTGATTTGTATTTCTCTGATGACCAGTGATGATGAGCATTTTTTTATGTGTCTTTTGCCTGCATAAATGTCTTCTTTTGAGAAGTGGCTGTTCATATCCTTTGCCCACTTTTTGATGGGGTTGTTTGTTTTTTTTCTTGTAAATTTGTTTGAGTTCTTCGTAGATTCTGGATATTAGCCCTTTGTCAGATGAATAGAATGCAAAAATTTTCTCCCATTCTGTAGGTTGCCTGTTCACTCTGATGGTAGTTTCTTTTGCTGTGCAGAAGCTCTTGAGTTTAATTAGATCCCATTTGTCAATTTTGGCTTTTGTTGCCATTGCTTTTGGTGTTTTAGACATGAAGTCCTTGCCCATGCCTATGTCCTGAATGGTATTGCCTAGGTTTTCTTCTAGGGTTTTTATGGTTTTAGGTCTAACATGTAAGTCTTAAATCCATCTTGAATTAATTTTTGTATAAGGTGTAAGGAAGGGGTCCAGTTTCAGCTTTCTACATATGGCTAGCCAGTTTTCCCAGCACCATTTATTAAGTAGGGAATCCTTTCCCGATTTCTTGTTTTTGTCAGGTTTGTCAAAGATCAGATAGTTGTAGATGTGTGGCATTATTTCTGAGGGCTCTGTTCTGTTCCATTGGTCTATATATCTGTTTTGGTACCAGTACCATGCTGTTTTGGTTACTGTGGCCTTGTAGCATAGTTTGAAGTCAGGTAGTGTGATGCCTCCAGCTTTGTTCTTTTGGCTTAGGATTGAGCTGGCAATGCAGGCTCTTTTTCGGTTCCCTATGAACTTTAAAGTAGTTTTTTTCCAATTCTGGGAAGAAAGCCATTGGTAGTTTGATGAGATGGCATTGAATGTATAAATTACCTTGGGCAGTATGGCCATTTTCACAATATTGATTCTTCCTACCCATGAGCATGGAATGTTCTTCCATTTGTTTGTATCCTCTTTTATTTCATTGAGCAGTGGTTTGTAGTTCTCCTTGAAGAGGTCCTTCACATCCCTTGTAAGTTGGATTCCTAGGTATTTTATTCTCTTTGAAGCAATTGTGAATGAGAGTTCACTCATGATTTGGCTCTCTGTTTGTCTGTTATTGGTGTATAAGAATGCTTGTGATTTTTGCACATTGATTTTGTATCCCGAGACTGCTGAAGCTGCTTATCAGCTTAAGGAGATTTTAGGCTGAGACAATGGGGTTTTCTAGATATACAATCATGTCATCTGCAAACAGGAACAATTTGACTTCTTCTTTTCCTGATTGAATACCCTTTATATCCTTCTCCTGCCTGAATGCCCTGGCCAGAACTTCCAACACTATGTTGAATAGGAGTGGTGAGAGAGGGCACCCATGTCTTATGCCAGTTTTCAAAGGGAATGCTTCCAGTTTTTGCCCATTCAGTATGATATTGGCTGTAGGTTTGTCATAGATAACTCTTATTATTTTGAGATACGCCCCATCAATACCTAATTTATTGAGAGTTTTTAGCATGAAGGTTGTTGAATTTTGTCACAGGCCTTTTCTGCATCTATTGAGATAATCATGTGGTTTTTGTCTTTGGTTCTGTTTATATGCTGGATTATGTTTATTGATTTGTGTATGTTAAACCACCTTGCATCCCAGGGTTGAAGCCCACTTGATCATGGTGGATAAGCTTTTTGATGTGCTGCTGGATTCAGTTTGCCAGTATTTTATTGAGGATTTTTGCGTCGATGTTCATCAGGGATATTGGTCTAAAATTCTCTTTTTTTGTTGTGTGTCTGCCGGGCTTGGTATCAGGATGATGCCGGCCTCATAAAATGAGTTAGAGAGGAGTCCCTCTTTTTCCGTTGATTGGAATAGTTTCAGAAGGAATGGTACCAGCTCCTCCTTGTACCTCTGGTAGAATTCGGCTGTGAATCCGTCTGGTCCTGGACTTTTTTGCTTGGTAAGCTATTAATTATTGACTCAATTTCAGAGCCTGTTATTGGTCTATTCAGAGATTCAACGTCTTCCTGGTTTAGTCTTGAGAAGGTGTGTGTGTCTAGAAATTTATCCATTTCTTCTAGATTTTCTAGTATATTTGCATAGAGGTGTTTATAGTATTCTCTGACGGGAGTTTGTATTTCTGTGGGATCGGTGGTGATATCCCCTTTCTCATTTTTTATTGCGTCTATTTGATTCTTCTCTCTTTTCTTCTTTATTGGTCTTGTTAGCAGTCTATCAGTTTTGTTGCTCTTTTCAAGAAACCAGCCTGGATTCATTGATTTTTTGAAGGGTTTTTTGTGTCTCTATCTCCTTCAGTTCTGCTCTGATCTTAGTTATTTCTTGCCTTCTGCTAGCTTTTGAAGTGTTTGCTCTTGCTTCCCTAGTTCTTTTAATTGTGATGTTAGGGTGTTGATTTTAGATCTTTCCTGCTTTCTCTTGTGGCATTTAGTGCTATAAATTTCCCTCTACACACTGCTTTAAATGTGTCCCAGAAATTCTGGTATGTTGTGTCTTTGTTCTCATTGGTTTCAAAGGACATCTTTATTTCTGCCTTCATTTTGTTATGTTTCCAGTAGTCATTCAGGAGCAGGTTGTTCAGTATGTAGTTGAGCAGTTTTGAGTGAGTTTCTTAATCCTGAGTTCTAGTTTGATTGCACTGTGGTCTGAGAGATAGTTTGTTATGATTTCTGTTCTTTTACATTTGCTGAGGTGTGCTTTACTTCCAACTATGTGGTCAATTTTGGAATAGGTGAGGTGTGGTGCTGAAAAGAATGTATATTCTGTTGATTTCGGATGGAGAGTTCTGTAGATGTCTATTAGGTCCACTTGGTGCAGAGCTGAGTTCAATTCCTGGATATCCTTGTTAACTTTCTGTCTCATTGATCTGTCTAATGTTGACAGTGGGGTGTTAAAGTCTCCCATTATTATTGTGTGGGAGTCTAAGTCTCTTTGTAGGTCTCTAAGGACTTGCTTTACGAATCTGGGTGCTCCTGTATTGGGTGCATATATATTTAGGATAGTTAGCTCTTCTTGTTGAATTGATCCCTTTACCATTATGTAATGGCCTTCTTTGTCTCTTTTGATCTTTGTTGGTTTAAAGTGTGTTTTATCAGAGACTAGGATTGCAACCCCTGCCTTTTTTTGTTTTCCATTTGCTTGGTAGATCTTCCTCCATCCCTTTATTTTGAGCTTATGTGTGTCTCTGCGTGTGAGATGGGTTTCCTGAATACAGCACACTGATGGGTCTTGACTCTTTATCCAATTTGCCAGTCTGTGTCTTTTAATTGGAGCATTTAGCCCATTTACATTTAAGGTTAATATTGTTATGTGTGAATTTGATCCTGTCATTATGTTAGCTGGTTATTTTGCTCGTTACTTGATGCAGTTTCTTCCTAGCCTCAATGGTCTTTACAATTTGGCATGTTTTCGCAGTGGCTGGTACTGGTTGTTCCTTTCCATGCTTAGTGCTTCCTTCAGGAGCTCTTGTAGGGCAGGCCTGGTGGTCACAAAATCTCTCAGCATTTGCTTGTCTGTAAAGGATTTTATTTCTCCTTCACTTATGAAGCTTAGTTTGGCTGGATATGAAATTCTGGGTTGAAAATTCTTTTCTTTAAGAATGTTGGATATTGGCCCCCACTCTCTTCTGGCTTGTAGAGTTTCTGCCAAGAGATGAGCTGTTAGTCTGATGGGCTTCCCTTTGTGGGTAACCCGACATTTCTCTCTGGCTGCCCTTAACGTTTTTTCCTTCGTTTCCACTTTGGTGAATCTGACAATTATGTGTCTTGGAGTTGCTCTTCTCGAGGAGTATCTTTGTGGCGTTCTCTGTGTTTCCTGAATCTGAATGTTGGCCTGCCTTGCTAGATTGGGGAAGTTCTCCTGGATAATATCCTGCAGAGTGTTTTCCAACTTGGTTCCATTCTCCCCATCACTTTCAGGTACACCAATCAGATGTAGATTTGGTCTTTTCACATAGTCCCATATTTCTTGGAGGCTTTGTTCGTTTCTTTTTATTCTTTTTCCTCTAAACTTCTCTTCTCGCTTCATTTCATTCATTTGATCTTCCATCACTGATACCCTTTCTTCCAGTTGATCGAATCAGCTACTGAGGCTTGTGCATTCGTCACGTAGTTCTCGTGCCGTGGTTTTCTACTCCCTCAGGTCCTTTAAGGACCTCTCTGCATTGGTTATTCTAGTTAGCCATTTGTCTAATCTTTTTTCAAGGTTTTTAACTTCTTTGCCATGGGTTCAAACTTCCTCCTTTAGCTCGGAGAAGTTTGATCGTCTGAAGCCTTCTTCTCTCAACTCGTCAAAGTCATTCTCCATCCAGCTTTGTTCCATTGCTGGTGAGGAGCTGCGTTCCTTTGGAGGAGAAGAGGTGCTCTGATTTTTAGAATTTTCAGTATTTCTGCTCTGTTTTTTCCCCATCTTTGTGGTTTTATCTACCTTTGGTCTTTGATGATGGTGACGTACAGATGGGGTTTTGGTGTGGATGTCCTTTCCGTTTGTTAGTTTTCCTTCTAACAGTCAGGACCCTCAGCTGCGGGTCTGTTGGAGTTTGCCAGAGGTCCACTCCAGACCCTGTTTGCCTGGGTATCAACAGCAGAAGCTGCAGAATGGCAAATATTGGTGAACAGCAAATGTTGCTGCCTGATCGTTCCTCTGGTAGTTTTGTCTCAGAGAAGTACCTGGCCATGTGAAGTGTCAGTCTGCCCCTACTGGGGGGGTGCCTCCCAGTTAGGCTACTCGGGGGTCAGGGACCCACTTGAGGAGGCAGTCTGTCCGTTCTCAGATCTCAAGCTGTGTGCTGGGAGAACCACTACTCTCTTCAAAGCTGTCAGACAGGGACATTTAAGTCTGCAGAGGTTTCTGCTGCCTTTTGTTTGGCTATGCCCTGCCCACAGAGGTGGAGTCTACAGAGGCAGGCAGGCCTCCTTGAGCTGCAGTGGGCTCCACCTAGTTCGAGCTTCCCAGCAGCTTTGTTTACCCACTCAAGCCTCAGCAATGGTGGGCGCCCCTCCCCCAGCCTCGCTGCCGCCTTGCAGTTTGATCTCAGACTACTGTGCCAGCAATGAGCAAGGCTCCGTGGGCGTGGGTCCCTCTGAGCCAGGCGTGGGATATAATCTCCTGGTGGGCCGTTTGCTAAGACCGTCGGAAAAGCGCAGTATTAGGGTGGGGGTGACCCGATTTTCCAGGTGCCGTCTGTCACCCCTTTCCTTGGCTAGCAAAGGGAATTCCCTGACCCCTTGCACTTCCCAGGTGAGGCGATACCTCGCCCTGCTTCAGCTTACGCTGGGTGCGCTGCACCCACTGTCCTGCACCCACTGTCTGACAATCCCCAGTGAAATAAACCCAGTACCTCAGTTGGAAATGCAGAAATCATTCATCTTCTGCATGCCTCAAGCTAGGAGCTGTAGACTGGAGCTGTTCCTATTCGGCCATCTTGGCTAGCAAAAAACTACCACAATTTCTTTAACCAGTCTATCACTGATGGACATTTGGGTTGGTTCCAAGTCTTTGCTATTGTGAATAGTGCCGCAATAAACATATGTGTGCGTGTGTCTTAATAGCAGCATGATATATAATCCTTTGGGTATATACCCAGTAACGGGATGGCTGAGTCAAATGGTATTTCTAGTTCTAGATCCTTGAGGAATCACCACACTGTCTTCCACAATGGTTTCAACCAGTTTATATTCCCACCAACAGTGTAAAAGTGTTCCTATTTCTCCACATCCTCTCCAGCACCGGCAACAGGCAACTATTAAACTGACATTGATTTTATATTATTACCATTATTATTTGAATTTTTAAATTAAGCAATGAGGCGTGGGAAATTGTGTGTAGTGAACTGATCGTGGACTATAATATTAGGTTTTATTCTTAAAAATACTTTAATTCTCTTTAATTTGATTAGCCAATCTGCAGATCGGATACCTTTTATTATATTAAAAATAGACAGCCTGGGCAACATGGTGAAACCCCATCTGTACAAAAAAATACAGAAAAAAGTTAGCTGGGCATGGTGGTATGAGCCTGTGGTCCCAGCTACTCAGGAGGCTGAGGTGGGAGGAACACTTGAGCCCAGGAGGCAGAGGTTGCAGTGAGCCGAGATTGCACCACTGCACTCGAACTGTGCAACAGAGTGAGACCCCGTCTCAAAAATAAATAAATAAATAATAATAAAAACAATGAGCAGAACAATTATACATTCATTCATTTAATACTTTTTTCTACATCATTCTATGAGCAAGAAATGTAATTTAGTTTTGGATACCAAGTGACCACAAAAGCAAGCAGCTATTTCTCTTTTATTAAAATTCCCATGAGGAGTACATTAATCTATAGTGTGGAGAACAACCATTCAAATGAATTTTTTAGTGTACAGTCTTATTTTATTAAGATAAAATAGTCATGAGAATCTTCCAAAATTACCATGGAAATCATATCATTTCCATTGACTTGTATGTATAAAAACTGACTAAAACGTTGTTAATTTCAGATTCTTGTAGAAACCTGTATTTGCCTTCAAATGTCTCTAAGACTTCCTACATTGGAGTATACTCAGCCCTCATCCAGCTTATGCAGGCCTGGTACTACTATAACAAGACCTATTTTTCTATACCTAAGCAAATATATTCCTAGTATTTTAAGATTGCCTTTTTTGCAACATTTAGCAAGAACCGCACAGTTGTTCTGTCACTCTGACCTAGCAATCCTGCTCCTAGGAACTTACCCATAAGAACTAATTCCACAAAAGCAAAAATCCAGTTGCACAAAGATTTTAACACTGTCTATAACAGCCAAAATCTGAAAGCAAAATCATTTTCTACAACAGGAAAATGACTTAGAAAAGCATAGTGCATCAACAAGATGTCCTATATGTGATCATTAAAAAGGAGACTAGGAAGTGGCAGAAATGTCAAAAATATTTTTGATAAACCTTAAATTAAAAAGCAGTATTTTTTAAATGACATTTATGTTGTGATTATAAATATACAAAAATAGACAAGCTAGTGGAGGACTAGAAGACTATTTGGAAAATAAAAAGAATTGCTCAGGGTAGGATAGAGGAAATTAGGAATTTATTTTACTTCTTATAAAAATGTCTCGGAGACCAAGGCAGGCGGATCACGAGGTCAGGAGATCGAGACCATCCTGGCTAACACAGTGAAACCCCGTATCTATTAAAAATACAAAAAAATTAGCCAGGCGTCCCAGCTGGGCGCCTGTAGTCCCAGCTACTCGGGAGGCTGAGGCAGGAGAATGGCATGAACCTGGGAGGCGGAGCTTGCAGTGAGCCGAGATTGCGCCACTGCACCTCCAGCCTGGGCGACAGAACGAGACTCAGTCTCAGAAAAAAAAAAAGTCTCAAGTTTTGTTTTACCTCAGCTTTTCAATTGAAGTAATATAACTACTTGCTGTGGAGAATCAATTTAAACCATAAAAACACGTACACATAGGTCAAAAAGAAAAGCTGGACTTTTACAGAATTGATCCATATGTGTTCTGTGTGCGTTTCCTCCTATAGCTAACTTTCTAATGCCATCATTTTTACCAGTGTCTTTAAACCTTGTGGAATTGCTTCCAAGATCATTCTGGGCTCCCATCAAACCTATGATACCAAAATCTCTGGGGATTGGGCCTAGGTATATGTATTTTAAATCCACCCTCCCATCCCCAGGTAATTCTAACATGTAGTTAGGTTCAGAATCAGTGGCCTTAAAGATGATCTTTCCAAATCGGAAATTTAAAAGCAAAACAAAACCTCATTTTAAATAAATACAAAAGTTACAGTCAACATTCAGGTGACTACTTTCAATTTTGATTTCTTGGGATACAGAAATGAGTGGCAGATGTGTTTACAGTACTACAATCCAAGGCATGATTTTGTGCTGTCCTTGGAAAGCACCAAACTAAAGAAGATCCTATAGAACATAGATGATCCCATCCCCAACCATATCGTCAAGTGACCGGCTCCTGTGTCCACGTGGCCTTACCAAAAGGCAGCTAGAGGTTCTCAGGAATTTCCCAGAAGGCAAATATTCCTTTCCTCACTAAATTTGCATATGGTGCTCAAAATGCTCTATGTATCCCAAAATTTCTATTATTTTGATTTCTAGCCATTTTCAGATGCCCAGCTGCTCCCCTCAGGCACATAAAACTGTAGCCACCAGAATCCACATAGCAGAGTGGAGGGACGCAGCAGAGCTTGGAGGAGGTGCAGGAGGAACAGAGCCCACCATAAATTGTTCTCTCAGTTCCAGCCTGATGCAATGGGGCCTGCCTCTCAATCTGCCTTTTTCTCCAAAATGAGTACATTGTAATCCATCTTGGCCCTTCCCTTTTCTCTGCTTTGTGGGTTATATGTTATTTTTCCTCACTTCACAAAAACAGGCCATTGTCACAATTTAATATTAATTTAGAAGGAAACTGGCCCAACAAATTTGAGAAAACCAAGTCCCAGAGAGGATAAATGACTTGCCCACAGTCACGTAACTTGATGAGGCCAAGCTGATTTCCTGCCTCAAAAGCCACTTTTCATTATTATGAGGAAATGCATATGATTAACCCATAGTCTGGAGGGCATGTGTTTTATGTTGTTCTCATAGCAGGGACGATTGGCAGTGACTTCATCCACACCCTCCTACCCAGCCATCCTGAATGGGTGACACACAGCTGAGACATCTGCTGTGGAATAGGAAGGCTTCACACTGGGGCATGCTGGAGGGACACTTGAGAGATACAGAACCTGTGGTGCTGTCCTTGTTAACAGCACACATTCTTAAGATTAGAGCATCTTAGAGTGGAAAGGAGAAGGGAGATTCATTTGTGTCTCCAACCTACCCTAGGTCACATGTTAAACCACTCACCACAACATGCAGAGTGGGAGGTAAATAATTCAGTGTATACAGGTTCTGCATATATGTCATCAATGATTGATACGTTTCTATATTCAAGTGGTTGTCAATATATGAATGAGATATAGCCTATATTACTCCAAAGAATTTAGTATTTAAAATTCTATATTCATTTTCGTTAGAGAAGATATTACTGCACAAAGGCCTACTTAGCCCCATATTGCTGGATGTGACAATGATGGTTTCAGGAAACTTAACTGCTAAGGACTGAATTATGTCCCCCATCCGAAAATTCTACAGGTTGAAGCCCTAACCCCCATGTGATGATATTTGGAGATGGGGCCTTTGGGAGGTAATTAGGGTTAGATGATGTCATGAAGGTACGATCCTCCTGATGGGCTTAATGCTCTTCTAAGAAGAGACATCACAGAATTTGCTCTCTCTCCCCCATGTGAGGACACAGGAGGAAAGTGGCCAACTGCAACCTGGAAGAGGGCCCTCCCTAGTACCCGCCCAGGCTGACACTGTGATCTCAGACTTCCAGCCTCCGGAACTGTGGGATAATACATTTCTGCTGTTTAAGCCGCCCAGTTTGTGGTGTTTTTTTTTTTTTTTTTTTTTTTTTGCCTAAGCAGACTAGTACACCGACCTCCAAGAACCATACTAATTCTGTTGGCACACAGCATGGGTACTAGGAACACCAGATGCTCTTTGCTCTGGGCTGCCAAATGTCCAGCTTTGGAGGGAGGTCAAGGATCCAAAACAGTAGCATAAGTTCTAATGCTAGCTCTGGAAGCTATTCCTGTGCAAGGTATTAGGCATGTCATAGATAAACATAAAAGTCCAATTGCACAACGACGTATGCATTCACTCATCCGACAAATATTTACTGAGCATCAGCTATGTGGCAGGCACATAGGTGCTGGGGATATAGCAGTGAACAGAACAGACACAAGTCCCTGTCTGCTAGGGAGGACAGACAATGCATGAAATAAATAAGTAAAATATATAATCTACTAGACAGTGACAAGTGCTAAGGAGAAAAATTAAGCTGCAAGCGTCCTAAGGGATACTGGTGGTGATGTTAAATAGAGAGATTAGGGAAAGTCTTATTAAATAGGTGCTGGGGGAGGTGAGCTAGGGAGCTGTCTGTATATCACCAAAAGAACATTCCAGAATGGACACAAAACCAAAGGGCATGAGGTGTGCTGGGAAAATATCAAAAAGGCATGTGTGGCAAAAAAGACACGAAAGGAAATAAGAGAGGGCAGGGGGTGGCATAGATCATGCAGCATTCATACCATTCCATCGACTCCCCTTCTCCTCTGAGCAGAGCTGCAGCACGATCTGCTCCACATTTCAACACAGTTTCTCAGGCTGCTGGGTGTGCAGGGCTGCTCAAGTAAAGGCAGCTTTGAAATGCATGCTATGTGGGTGTCCTAGGGCTGCCAAAACAAACTGCCACAAGCTGGTGGCTTGAAACAACAGAAATGTATGAGCTCATATTTCTGGAGGCTGCAAGTCTGAAATCCAGGTGTCTGCAGGGCTGATTTCTTCTGGAGCCTCTGCCTGAGAATCTGCTCCATGCCTCTCTCCCAGGTTCTGGTGGCGGCTGGCAATCCTTGGCTTGTGGCTACATCATTCCAAGCTCTGCCTCCATCTTCATATAGCCGTTTTTTTCCCTTGTGTGGGTTTCTGTATCTCTGGGTCTCAATCTCCCACTCCTCTCTCTTATAAAGACACCAATCATTGGATTTAAAGCCCATCCTGATCCAGTGTGACCTCATTTTAATTAATTATCCCTGCAAAGATGCTATTTCCCAATAAGGTGACACTGAAAGTTCTGGATGAGCATGAATTTTGGGGGGGGACACTATTCAATTCATTACTTATCACTAAAATACAGCCTTTAGGTTTATAAACTGAAAAAAAATAGCCTTTAAAAATAATCAGTATTAAATCTTAGTCTGTTCCTGCAGTTTATAGGAAGGTAAATACCATATGAAATCAGGGTTGGCCTCTCAGCAAGTTAGAATTGGCTAAAAACAAAGTATAATAAAGAAGGCCAGAGTCCAGGGACTCTAAGGAACTAATCTGGCTTTTTTTTTTTTTCTCAAAGTAATAGTGAACATATATGAATATCTGAAAACAAAACAAAAAGATATTTTCACAAAACTTTCAGTAATGATGACTTTGGTCCTGGCCTTAGTGAATGGCCTTGACCCTGGCCAGGTCATTCAGTAGATCTGTGCCTGGGGTCTCCAGTATACAGTCAGAGTAAATTGCTCCAATCCTTTACCAGTGACTTTTTAAAAGGGAACATGTTTGTGCTCCATGAAACAAAAATGTGAAATAAATTCAACCTCTACAAATAATAATCATCAAACCTAAATTCTTATACTGCACATCTCTTCCCCAAACTCACCCCTTGGGCACTTCTCTCTACAATGCCTTCCAAGGCCAGATCACCAAACTCCAGGCAGAAGTCTCTGGAGAGAAGATCAACAAGGACAGCATGGGGTACTGCTTCTTTTTCCTGTCCAGTTTGCTGTGGACAGCCATGCTCCCCTAATGGCATTGTCTGAACATGTTTTTATACGGCTGTGCGCCCCTCAGAATAATGTCCTTCTGGGGAGGTTATTTCACCCCCAACGCCTGACCTTATCAAAGGCCTGCCCCTCAGCCCTTGTACGCTAATGCTGCCCACCTGATGATGCCCAAGCGTGCTCCTGCCCCCTTCCCATTTGCTGATGTGGCATGTAGAGCTTTAGCTGGATCACCCATGAAATCAAATTGCCTGCAGGACAGCTCCATGTACAATCCACAGTATGTTGAGAGAGAGGCATCCCACCAAAGCCTCTAGCGCAGCACCTGTGGAGACCAGCAGTACAGATATCCTTCATTGCCCTTCTCCCGCTAGGCTACCATCCCCAGGACCTGTGCTCATATTTTGGCATGTTAATACTAAGCCCAGAGATACTGAAAGCATTTATTTTTTTGCATACCTTTTCATTAAAGTTCAGTCTTTTTTGCCTTTCTTTTTGGTTTCCCACTTTTTCATTTAAATGGTAGCATATTAAATACACTATTGTACACCCTGCTTTTTATATAACTGTACTGATGTATATTTTGCATATCATATAATTTACCCATCTCAAGTGTGTACAGTTGAATGATTTATTTTTATTTATTTATTTATTTATTTTGAGATGAAGTCTTGCTCTGTCGCCAGGCTGGAGTGCAGTGGCATAATCTCTGCTCACTGCAACCTCCACCTCCCCGGTTCAAGTGATTCCCCTGCCTCAGCCTCCCAAGTAGCTGGGACTACAGGCACACACCACCACGCTCAGCTAATTTTTTGTATTTTAGTACAGACGAGGTTTCACCATGTTGGCCAGGATGGTCTCAATCTCCTGACCTTGTGATCTGCCCACCTCAGCCTCCCAAAGTGCTGGGATTACAGGCATGAGCCGCCACGCTCGGCCTTCATTTCATTTATTATTATTATTATTATTATTATTATTTTGAAATAAGTCTTGCTCTGTCACCCAGGCTGGAGTGCAGCGATGCGATCTCGGCTCACTGCAACCTCTGCTTCCCAGGTTCAAGCAATTCTCATGCCTCAGCCTCCTGAGTAGCTGGGATTACAGGCACATGCCACCACACCTGGCTAATTTTTGTTTTGTGCTTTTTGTTTTTTGAGTTTTTTGTTTTTTTGGTAGAGATGGGATTTCACTATCTCTACCAAAAGATGATCTTGAACTCCTGACCTCAGGTGGATGGCCAGGCTGGTCTCGAACTCCTGACCTCAGGTGGTCTGCCTTCCTTGACCTCCCAAAGTGCTGGGATTACAGGCATGAACCACCAAGCCCGGCCTGAATGATTTGTTTTTTGTTCTTAGTGAATTTACCAGGTTGTGCAACCACACACCATAAATCAGCTTTTGACCATTTTCATCCCTCAATAAGATCCCTCGTGCCCATTTACAGTTACCAGCCCCCTCCTCACCCAGCCCCAGGCAACCTCCTTTGCTCCTGATGAGCAACTGTGATAAAGTAGTTCTTGGTGTTGTCATCACAGTCTAAACGGATTTGGCCAGTTTCCCTCCCATCCTAGGAACCAGGCTTTTTCACCGTGGCTGTCTTTCTGGTCTGAGCCAGAGGGCAGTCTCAGTGGTGACGCCAAAGGCTGGGGGAGGAAGGAAGGAAGCTGTGGCTGGCACACCTCCATGTGCTTGAATCCACAGGCCCCTCTGCCCCAAATCAAACCACACTGTCTGCCTCCTGTGCCAGATCTGCTGAGAACAACTTTTTAAAAAACTTTAAAACAAAATTTTCAAGAAAAATGACTAAATGCCTCAGTCTTAAATTTTCTCTAATTTTAAAAAAATTAATGTATTTTTTAAGAAATCCTGGATTATAATGACCTAAAAGTTTTTCCTAAGTGAAAAACACCAAGTTGAGGTAAAATAACACATTACCATGCTCAGGTACACAAGGTTATGCCTGTCACTGACCATTTGGAGTTTTGGTTTTGTTTATTAAGGAAAAGTCAAAGCAAACACAGGAATCAAGAACCACTGAACCCGAATGATGCCTCCATCAAGGCCTTTTTGAAGAGCAATGGACAATCACAGAATTAAAAGAAAGGCAATCAGGTCAAGTTGTAATGCAGTTTGACTTAAAATGCATGTGCACAAAACAGCTATTTCTGCCTCCACTTTCCCCTTTGCTGTGTGAGAACAGGAACATATAAGGTCATCTGTTAATATTTTTTTAAAGAACGAATAAACAAATGAAGGCCTATTATGTCCTAAGCATTATGTAGCCCTGATGTCAAGAAATCCAAGTATAATGGAGAAGTGGACCCATAAACAAGTAATTTCTATATGCAGTAGTCCTCCCTTATCCATGGGGAATACATTCCAAAACCCCCAGTGGATGCCTGAAACTACAGATACTACCAAACTCTGTTTATATGATGCACAAATTTATTTTTCCTTCTTCACAATATCACAGATAGAAGTTTCATTCTTTCTGTAGATTTTAGCAACCTTAGCATATGAGTTTTTTCCCTTAGTAATCTGAGAACTTTTACCTTTTTACTTAATGTAAGCACTTGACTGCATATCCAAATTGCCAGCATCACCACTCTTTCACTGTGGGACCATCATTAAGTAAATTAAGGGTGACGTGGACACAAACACTGTGATACTGTGACAGTCAATCCGATAACAGAGAGGGCAAATAAAGTGACTCAGGGGCAGGGAGTGTCAACAGTGTGGATCTGCTGGACAAAGTGAGGATTTCCATCCTGGGCAGGACAGAGAAGGATGGTGCAAGATTTCATCATGCAGCTCAGAGTGGTGGAAAATTTAAGACTTATATTAATAAATTGTTTATTTTTAGAATTTCCCATATATTTTCCAACCACAGTTGACCAGTTGTAACAAAATCGCTGAAAGCAAAACTGTGGATAAGGGGGACTACTGTAGTATGATAATCAACAGAAGTAACGTCAAGGTATCATAAGAGCTCACCATGAGCAGCGGTTAATTTGGGTTGAGGAAGAGGGCAATGATGAGGGAAATTTTGCATATGCAAAATATGAGCTTTTTAGGAGAAATAAGCATTCTCCAGGAAAGCAAAGACAAAGAAGGTCATTCCAGGCAGAGGAAATAGCCTATACAGAGGGAAGAAATAGTTTAGTCTAGCCAGAGCATAAAACGTAGATAAGTTTCCCCCTGTAGCCATGAGGCAGAGGGTAAGCCTGAAAGAATGAAGTCCTGGGTGAGGTCAGATGTGGAAAGCAAGAAACAGTTTGATGGCTGTATTAGTCAGGGCTCTTTAGAAAAGTAGAGCCAATAGTATATACTTATACAATGCTACATTGCTTAATGATGGGGATACATTCTAAGATGCTTTGTTAGGCACTTTTGTCATTGTGTGAACATCACAGAGCGTACCAACAGAAACCTGGATGGTATAGCCTACTACACACCCAAGCTATCTGGTATAACCTATTGCTCCTAGGCTACAAACCTAACATGTTACTGTACTGAATACCGTACACATTTGTAACACAATAGTAAGTAATTGTGTATCTAAACATAGAAAAGTTGCAGTGAAAATGCAGTATTATAATCTTATGGGACCATTGTTGAATATGCTGTTTGTTAACTGAAATGTATTATGTGGCACAGTGACTGCATATATATTCATATATATAGAGAAAAAGAGATTGTATCAGGCTGTTCTTGAATTGCTACAAAGAAATACCTGAGGCTGGATAATTTACAAAGAAAAGAGATTTAATTTGTTCATGGCTCTGCAGGCTCCAACATCTGCTTCTGGTGAAGCCCCAGGAAGTTTCCAATCATGGCAGAAGGTAAAGAGGGAGCCGGCATGTCACATGGTGAGAGCCGAAGCAAGATACGGAGGAAGGAGGTGTCACACATTTTTAAACAACCAGATCTTACATGAATCAGAGCAAGTACTTACTCATCACCAAGGGGATGATGCTAAATCTTTCATGAGGGATCCACCCTTATAATCTAATCACCTCCCACCAAGCCCCACTCCAACAGTGGGTATCACATTTCAGCATGAGATTTGGAGGGGATAAATATTCAAACAATATCAGAGATTGATTGATTATAGGAATTGGCTCATGTGATTATGAAGGCCAAGTCCCACAGTCTTCCATCTGCAAGCTGGAGAACCAAGAAAGCTGGTATAGTGATTCAACGTCAATTCAAAGGCCTGAGAACCAGGGAAAGCTGATGATGTAAGCCTCAGTCTGAGGCTGAAGTCCCAAGAACCAGTAGCACCAATGTCTGAGGCAGGAAAAGATGGATGTCTCAGCTAAAAAGGAAGAAAATTTGCCCTGCCTCTACTTTTTTGTTTTATTCAGACCCTCAACCAGTTGGATGATGCCTGCCCCTATTGCGGAGGATGGATCTTCTTTGTTCAGCTGCTGATTCAAATGCTAATCTCTTCCAAAAACGCCCCCACAGACACATCCAGAAATAAGGTTTTACCAGCTATCTGGGCATCCCTTAGCCCAGTCAAGTTGACACATAACACTGACTATCACAATGTTCCAAGTTCAAGGGAGTTGGGAGAAGCAAGAACTGGGCATAAAGCAAAGGGTCTTCAACAGAGGACAGAACAGACAGTGTGAGCAATGGTGTAGAATAATGAAGCAATTTTTTTGTACTAATTCATTCGCAGCTGAGAGCTGAGAATGTAGGGAAGTGGCAGTTGTAGAAGCCATTGTTTTGATGGGCTACGTGGCATATGGAATTGTTGTATGTGAAATTGAGGATAGGGAGGCAAGTGTACCAGATAAAAGTACAGCAAGGCAAATACTCTTCAAATACTCAGTTTGTCAATATTTTGTGGATAGGGTTAGTGAATGGGTAAATGTGAACTTGAAGAAATTTTAACAATATCCCTAAAACCAGTCAGGATAAATTAGCATCATGTGAGATCTGCAAACAGTTGCCTTTGTGGTTAAGACATACTCCCCTCCCTCGGCATCCACCATTGCTGAGGCTTGAGTAGCTCACAGTGTAAACAAAGAGGCAGGGAAGCACGAACTGGGCAGAGCCCACTGGAGCTCAGCAAGGCCTACTGCCTCTATATATTCCACCTCTGGGGGCAGGGCATAGCAGAATAAAAGGCAGCAGACAGCTTCTGCAGACTTAAACGTCCCTGTCTGACAACTCTGAAGAGAGCAGTGGTTCTCTCAGCATGGCGTTCGAGCTCCAAGAACAGACAGACTGCCTCCTCAAGCAGGTCTCTGACCCCCAAGTACCCTGACTGGGAAACACCTTGCAGTAGTGGCCAACAGACACCTCAAAGAAGTGGGTGACCCTCTGGGATGAAGCTTCCAGAGGAAGGATCAGGCAGCAATATTTGCTATTCTGCAGCCTCCACTGGTGATACTCAGGCAAACAGGGTCTGGAGTGGACCTCCAGCAAACTCCAACAGACCTGCAGCTGAGGGGTCTGACTGTTAGAAGGAAAACTAACAAACAGAAAGGAATAGCATCAACATCAACAAAAAGGACATCCACACCAAAAGCCCATTTGTAGGTCACCAACATCAAAGACCACAGGTAGATAAAACCACAAAGATGGGAAGAAACCAGAGCAGAAAAGCTGAGAATTCCAAAAAACAGAGCACCTCTTCTCCTCCAGAGGATCGCAGCTCCTTGCCAGCAAGGGAACAAAACTGGATGGAGAATGAGTTTGATGAGTTGACAGAAGTAGGCTTCAGAAGGTCGGTAATAACAAACTTCTCTGAGCTAAAGGAGCATGTTCTAACCCATCGCAAGGAAGCTAAAAACCTTGAAAAAGGGTTAGACGAATGGTTAACTAGAATAAAGGGTGTAAAGAAGACCTTAAATGACCTGATGGAGCCAAAAATCATGGCACGAGAACTTCATGACACATGCACAAGCTTCAAAAGCCGATTCGATCAAGTGGAAGAAAGAGTATCAGTGATTGAAGATCAAATTAATGAAATGAAGTGAGAAGAGAAGTTTAGAGAAAAAAGAGTGAAAAGAAATGAACAAAGCATCCAAGAAATATGGGGCTACTGAAAAGACCAAATCTACATTCGATTGGTGTACCGGAAAGTGACGGGGAAAATGGAACCAAGGTAGAAAACACTTTGCAAGATATTATTCAGGAGAACTTCCCCAACCTAGCAAGGCAGGCCAGCATTCAAATGCAGGAAATACAGAGAATGCCACAAATATACTCCTTGACAAGAGCAACCCAAAGACACATAATTGTCAGATTCACCAAGGTTGAAATGAAGGAAAAAATGTTAAGGGCAGCCAGAGAGAAAGGTCAAGTTACCCACAAAGGGAAGCCCATCAGACTAACAGCGGATCTCTTGGCAGACCCTACAGCCAGAAGAGAGTGGGGGCCAATATTTAACATTCTTAAAGAAAAGAATTTTCAACCCAGAATCTCATATCCAGCCAAACTAAGCTTCATAAGTGAAGGAAAAATAAAATCCTTTACAGACAAACAAATGCTGAGAGAGGCCTGCCTTACAAGAGCTCCTGGAGGAAGCACTAAACATGGAAAGGAACAACCGGTACCAGCCACTGCATAAACATGCCAAATTGTAAAGACCATCGATGCTATGAAGAAACTGCATCATTTAATGGGCAAAATAACCAGCTAACACCATAATGACAGAATCAAATTCAAACATAACAATATTAACCTTAAATGTAAATGGGCTAAATGCCCCATTTAAAAGACACAGACTGGCAAATTGGATAAAGAGTCAAGACCCATCAGTGTGCTGTATTCAGGAGAACCATCTCATGTGCAAAGACGCACATAGGCTCAAAATAAAGGGATGAAGTAAGATCTACCAAGCAAATGGAAAACAAAAAAAAGCAGGGGTTGCAATCCTAGTCTCTGATAAAACAGACTTTAAACCAACAAAGATCAAAAGAGACAAAGAAGGCCACTACATAATGGTAAAGGGATCAATTCAACAAGAAGAGCTAACTATCCTAATTATATATGCACCCAATACAGGAGCACCCAGATTCATAAAGCAAGTCCTTAGAGATCTACAAAGAGACTTAGACTCCCACACAATAATAATGGGAGACTTTAACACCCCACTGTCGACATTAGACAGATCAACGTGACAGAAGGTTAACAAGGATATCCAAGAATTGAACTCAGCTCTGCACCAAGCAGACCTAATAGACATCTACAAAACTCTCCATCCCAAATCAACAGAATATACATTCTTTTCAGCACCACACCTCACCTATTCCAAAATTGACCACATAGTTGGAAGTAAAGCACTCCTCAGCAAATGTAAAAGAACAGAAATCTCAACAAACTGTCTTTCAGACCACAGTGCAAGCAAATTAGAACTCAGGATTAAGAAACTCACTCAAGACCGCTCAACTACATGGAAACTGAACAACCTGCTCCTGAATGACTACTGAGTAAATAATGAAATGAAGGCAGAAATAAAGATGTCGTTTGAAACCAATGAGAACAAAGACACAATGTACCAGAATCTCTGGGACACATTTAAAGCAGTGTGTAGAGGGAAATTTATAGCACTAAATGCCACAAGAGAAAGCAGGAAAGATCTAAAATCAACACCCTAACATCACAATTAAAAGAACTAGGGAAGCAAGAACAAACAAATTCAAAAGCTAGCAGAAGGCAGAAAATAACTAAGATCAGAGCAGAACTGAAGGAGATAGAGACACAAAAAACCCTTCAAAAAATCAATGAATCCAGGAGCTGGTTTTTTGAAAAGACCAACAAAATTGATAGACTGCTAGCAAGACTAATAAAGAAGAAAAGAGAGAAGAATCAAATAGATGCAATAAAAAATGATAAAGGGGATATCACCACCGATCCCACAGAAATACAAACTCCCGTCAGAGAATACTATCAACTCTTCTATGCAAATATACTAGAAAATCTAGAAGAAACAGATAAATTCCTGGACACATACACTCTCGCAAGACTGAACCAGGAAGAAGTTGAATCTCTGTATAGACCAATAACAGGTTCTGAAATTGAGGCAATAATTAATAGGCTACCAACCAAAAAAAGTCCAGGACCAGACGGATTCACAGCTGAATTCTACCAGAGGTACAAAGAGGAGCTGGTACCATTCCTTCTGAAACTATTTCAAACAACAGAAAAAGAGGGACTCCTCCCTAACTCATTTTATGAGGCCAGCACCATCCTGATACCAAAGCCTGGTAGAGACACAACAAAAAAAAAGAGAATTTTATGCCAATATCCCTGATGAACATCGATGTGAAAATCCTCAATAAAATACTGGCAAACCAAATCTAGCAGCACATCAAAAGCTTATCCACCACAGTCAAGTCGGCTTCATCCCTGGGATGCAAGGCTGGTTCAATATACGCAAATCAATAAATGTAGTCCATCACATAAACAGAACCAATGACAAAAACCGCATGATTATCTCAACAGATGCAGAAAAGGCCTTCAACAATATTCAACACCCCTTCATGCTAAAAACTCTGAGTAAACTAGGTATCGATGGAACATATCTGAAAATAATAAGAGCTATTTATGACAAACCCACAGTCAATATCATAGTGAATGGGCAAAAACTGGAAGCATTCCCTTTGAAAACTGGCACAAGACAAGGATGCCCTCTCTCACCACTCCTGTTGAACATAGTGTTGGAAGTTCTGGCTAGGGCAATCAGGCAAGAGAAAGAAATAAAGGGTATTCAATTATGAAAAGAGGAAGTCAAATTGTCTCTGTGTGCAGATGACATGATTGTATATTTAGAAAACCCCATCGTCTCAGCCCAAAATCTCCTTAAGCTGATAAGCAACTTCAGCAAAGTCTCAGGATACAAAATCGAAGTGCAAAAATCACAAGCATTCCTATACATCAATAATAGACAAACAGAGAACCAAATCATGAGTGAACTCCCATTCCCACATACCACAAACAGAATAAAATACCTAGGAATCCAACTTACAAGGGATGTGAAGGACCTCTTCAAGGAGAACTACAAACCACTGCTCAATTGAAATAAAAGAGGACACAAACAAATGGAAAAACATTCCATGCTCATGGATAGGAAGAATCAATATCGTGAAAATGGTCATACTGCCCAAAGTAATTTACAGATTCAACGCTATCCCCATCAAGCTACCACTGACTTTCTTCACAGAATTGGAAAAAACTCCTTTAAAGTTCATATGGAACCAGAAAAGAGCCCAGATAGCCAAGACAATCCTAAGCCAAAAGAACAAAGCTGGAGGCATCACACTACCTGACTTCAAACTATACTACAAGGCTACAGTAACCAAAACAGCATGGTACTGGTACCAAAACAGAGATATAGACCAATGGAACAGAACGGAGGCCTCAGAAAGAACACTACACATCTACAACCATCTGATCTTTGACAAACCCGACAAAAACCGACAATGGGGAAAGGATTCCCTATTTAATAAATGGTGCTGGGAAAACTGGCTAGCCATATGTAGAAAGCTGAAACTGGACCCCTTCCTTACACCTTATACAAAAATTAACACAAGATGGATTAAAGACTTAAACATGAGACCTAATACCATAAAAACCCTAGAAGAAAACCTAGGCAATACCATTCAGGTCGTAGGCATGGGCAAAGACTTCATGACTAAAACACCAAAAGCAATGGCAACAAAAGTCAAAATTGACAAATGGGATCTAATTAAACTAAAGAGCTTCTGCACAGCAAAAGAAACTATCATCAGAGTGAACAGGCAACCTACAGAATGGGAGAAAATCTTTGCAATCTACCCATCTGACAAAGGGCTAATATCCAGAATCTACAAAGAACTCAAACAAATTACAAGAAAAAAAACAAACAACCCCATCAAAAAGTGGACAAAGGATATGAACAGACACTTCTCAAAAGAAGACATTTATGCAGCCAACAGACATATGAAAAAATTGGTCATCATCACTGGTCTTCAGGCAAATGCAAATCAAAACCACAATGAGATACCATCTCATGCCGGTTAGAATGGTGATCATTAAAAAGTCAGGAAACAACACATGCTGAGAGGATGTGGAGAAACAGGAATGCTTTTACACTGTTGGTGGGAGTGTAAATTAGTTCAACCGTTGTGGAAGACAGTGTGGTGATTCCTCAAGGATCTAGAACCAGAAATACCATTTGACCCAGTAATCTCATTACTGGATATATACCCAAACGATTATAAATCATGCTACTATAAAGACACATGCACACATATGTTTATTGCGGCACTATTCACGATAGCAAAGACTTGGAACCAACCCAAATGCCCATCAGTGATAGAGTCGATAAGGAAAATGTGGCACATATACATCATGGAATACTATGCAGCCATAAAAAGGATGAGTTCATGTCCTTTGCAGGGACATGGATGAAGCTGGAAACCATCATTCTAAGCAAACTATCACAAGGACAGAAAACCAAACACCACATGTTCTCACTCATAGGTGGGAGTTGAACAACAAGAACACATGGACACAGGGTGGGGAACGTCACACACCACGGCCTGTCGGGCAGGGGGTGCTGGGGGAGGGACAGCATTAAGAGAAATGCCTAATGTAAATGACGAGTTGATGGGTGCAGCAAACCACCATGGCACATGTATACCTATGTAACAAACATGCACATTATGCACATGTACCCTAGAACTTAAAGTATAATTAAAAAAATAAATTTTAAAAAAAGACATACTCCCCTCCCTCTAGAAGAAGTCAACTGTAAGAATTATAAGGGAAAAAAGAGTAGAAATTCCTGCCTTCAATATCTGGTGCCTCTTGGGATGCACTGGAAAAATTCTAATTGACATTGAATAGGGAGAGAGCAGCTTCTATTCCCAAACTTGTGATGCTTTGTCCAGCATACACAGAATTCTTTTGAATAGATAGGATGTGGTAGGTACACTCTTAAAGTGGATTCTTGAAAACCCATTTCTCAGAATTTGCCAGGGTTCAATGCTATAGACAGTGGTTAAGAACTTTCCAGACCAGAGGACCATGAGATGTGTGAATCATCACTTTCCACTACCAAAGATCACACAAAATGCTGGGCATTAACCCACAAGTTCAGAGAATGCCGTTGTTGCAAGTAGAGAATCCAGTTGACTTGAGTTAGGGTACAGAGACTCAGAACTGGGTGTGGGAGCATGGCCTTTAGCAGTGGAATACCAGAAAAAGGGAAACACAGTCTCTGGCTTAGGCAGTAGTGAACTTGGGGAGGAAGGTGCAGTCTGAGGTATCAAATTGCAAGGGCACAAGAGTTAGATTACAATGGAAGTGAAGATCAGAAAGATTCCTGAGACTGTGGTATGCAGAGAAGAGAACTTACTGTGGAGTTCTGTGGTCTGGTCCAAGGACAATTTGAGAGCTGTTTAAGATGTTACTGATTGAAATTCCTCACCCCTCACCCACTAAAAAACACTGCTGGAAGGTTTTCAGTTCTTTCAAAACTGTTCTGAGAGATCTCACTAGAAACATATGGAGAATATCAGAAACCTTTAAATTTGTTTGGGGGAAAAATAATGCAAAGAAAATTGCATATTTCTATGAAATACAGTTCTAATTCTAGAGAGTAACTTCATTGTCAACAAATGTTTTGTGGTTTTTATAAACTTCCAAGTAAATAAACTCTTCTGGTGTTATTTATTATTATTGTTATTTTAATTTTTGAGACAGTCTCGCTCTGTCACCCAGTCTGGAGTGCAGTGGTGCCATCTTGGCTCATTGCAACCTCTGCCTCTCAGGTTCAAGCGATCCTCCCACATCAGCCTCCCAAGTAGCTGGGATTACAGATGCATGCTGCCATGCCCAGCTAATTTTTGTATCTTTTGTAGAGACGGGGTTTCACCATGGTGCCTGGGCTGGTCTCAAACTCCTGGGCTCAAGCAATCCACCTCCCTCAGCCTCCCAAAGTGCTGGGATTATAGATATGAGCCACTGTGCCAAGCCTGTATTATTATTATATATACCTGGCTAAGGTGAGCAATATCTATGAGTCCAGGTCTACATTTCTGGAGTAGACAAACCCAAGCAAACAGTTCTGTTGCAGAATTCTTTTCTAAACGTTTTTAAAGGGCTTTTTTGTTTTGTTTTGTTGGCCTAGATATGCACTTATTCATCTACATAATAACATAATAACTTGTAGACAAAATAATCACTTGGTGACTTTGTGTACAGGAAAACAAATCATGAATAGTTCTGTTCATGTTGACACACTCCTGATAACGGAAAGATATTGGGGACTAGAGTGAACACAGCTCAGTTGATACACTAATGTCTCATTCAAAGAAAAGGGAAGCTGGAAAATGTGGACTGTGACTTCATTACATGAATGAAGTATGGTAGTTTAGGGGGATGAGGTGAGGATATTTGCCCTGTTTCTCATTGCTATAGCATACACTAGTACTGGAATCCCAGCAAAGGTCCCTGTAGGTCACCATGCCCTCTCCGACCCACAGGAAGTCACCACCTTTTCTTTGCATCATAAATTATTTAGCAAACTATTCACAAAAGCAAAAAATTATAAACTTCCATGAAAATTATTTTGAGCTCTGAATGACTATATCCAAATCAATATCATTTTATTGTACATGATATTCTTAAAAGGTAAAGCTCAGCTGAAGCTTCAACTAGTTGATTATTTGGCATTTTGAGAAGTCAGGGAATACAAGAGACAGCCTCTTGCTTTACAACACTAACCCTGAGACAGCCGCAGCCACTTCCTGGGTGAGGTTTCCTGAGGCCACTCCTTTAGGCCCATGACTGAAAAATGATGTCCTACACCCTGGAAAGGGGGCATGGCCGCACTTTGACACATCTGCCCAATTCGAATGCTCCCGAAATGTTAACAGCTGCAGCTGGGCCTGCCAAGGGGCTGCTTTAGTGACACAAAAAGCCATTCATTATAGTTCTCAATGCAATTTGTGATGTTTTAGTTCTTCTGTTGTTACTGTTATTCTTGAAGGTTGCTTCTTGTTTGGAGCACTGGTTAAAACGGGAATGTCTTTTCCTTAGACCAAAATTATTTTGTGCACACAGACAGTAGTATATAAGTACACTAAATATTCCTTTGGCACAAATGATCTTCCAGATGGAATGAAAACACCTGAGCTATTCAATACAAACCCACATTATTCATGTGACATACCATGTCTTATATTTTAGTGTTGTATCCTTCAGACTTCAAGTCTTCATCCTGCTTTAAATGTGAAGATTTTTCTTTAATCCAATTTCTTAATGAAACAAGAAACTGTTAGGGAGATAAAAAGTTTAGCATTTTTAAATGTATGTTCCAGGGATATTGATTTATTCACTTTGTACCTCTTGGTGATACAAATGAAAAAAAGGATATCAAGCTAGCTTAGAAGTTAGCAGGGGTTTTCCCTCATAGGATTCTCTGCAATTAATTAGGACAACAGGGAAGCCTTTCATGAAAGTTGTATCTTTGGGCTTACCCTCATGTTCTTTCATCTTAAAATAATATGTTGGTTTCTAATTCCCCTCACCCCACACACACAATGGTGTGGGTTAAAAGCCAATCAAAAAGCAAAGAGGCTTTCTACTATTCAGATTTTAATGTAACATGATAAATCATATTTCTAATTTCAAATTATAGCTTTAATTAAGAGGGGAAATGTCTTTATAAAAGTAAGAGGGGAAATGTCTTTATAAAAATTACCATCTTCAGGCTGGGCACGGTGGCCCACGCCTGTAATCCCAGCACTTTGGGAGGCCGACCGCGGGTGGATCACCAGAGGTCAGGAGTTCAAGACCAGCCTGGCCAACATGGTGAAACCCTGTCTCTACTAAAAATACAAAAAAAGCAGCCGGGCGTGGTGGCTCACACCTGTAGTCCTGGCTACACGGGAGGCTGAGGCACGAGAATGAGGCACGAGAATCACTTGAACCTGGGCTCAGAGGTTGCAGTGAGCTGAGACCACGCCGCTGCACTTCAGCCTGGGCAACAGAGTGAGACTCTATCTCAAAAAAAAAAAGGTTACTGTCTTCAAACCACAGTTAATGTTTCAATTAATTTATTTTATTTTTATCTATCAAAAATATTATTGAGTTCCTAATAGCATCTTAGCAATATGACACATTTTATACTTCTTTTGAGCCCAGTATAAAATGGGGATCTGTTGATGAGGGTCTTGTTAACTAGTGGGAGAAATCATGTATGAAGACATCATTACCAAGCTCTTCTTTGGCATTATAGCAGAAGCTGCGGAGCCTTCTGAAGGACTGTGGTGCTCACTTCTCTAGCTGCTGGGAGTGATAGTGACTGAGCACCTTCAGTGAAGTTCTTCTCCCAGAATTGCCCTCAGTGAAAGACTGCCACCTTGCCCAAGGTCATGCTGCCCCCATGGAAGCAGCCTGTATCAATGACTGGTTGGTTAGGGACAGGGCATAGAGGCCCCAGGCCCTTGCCTTAAGGCAGGGTAACTCAGAGGGGCCATTCTAGCTCTGAGCACATGGGGAATCACTTGACCAGCTCAACTCCTTCCTCTGCCCAACCCTAAGTCCTTCACTCCCCTATAGGTATTTACCCCAAGGGCACTCCCCACTGTGTTTCTTGCAAGCAAATCTCTGTCAGGGTCTGGTTTCTGGGAGGTACCCAGCCACAGTGGCCTTAAATACTTATATAATAGAATTTGGAGGCCCTGGTTTTGTCTTGCTCTGGCCACCACGTTAAGTTACCTCTCTCAGCTTCATTTAGAACTAAAGGTTGGACTAGATCCCCAAAGTAACTTACATCTCTAAAAGTCTATGATGTTTCACAACAAGCACTCTATCTTGATTGCTCTTCTAAAAATCATAACTATTATCAATGGAAAAGAATGTGTAATCAAAATTCAATGACTTGATGGCTGGGCAAGGCAGCTCATGCCTTTAATCTCAACTCTTTGGGAGACCAAGGTGGGAGGATCACTTGAGGCCAGGAGTTCAAGACCAGCCTGGGCAACATAGTGAAACCTGCATCTATTAAAAAAAAAAAAAAAAAAGCCAAAAAATTCAGTAACTTGGATTCGATTACTAGTGTGTCTGGCAATACAAAATAGATTTTCCCACAAAAATCCAAATATCCCTTTGACAGAACAAGATACTACTGTAAGTCATCATATTCTGAGTTTAATTCCACAGCTTTCGGCTCCTTTCTTTTCTCTGAAAGGTTCATAGGTGCAGAGGTAAAACACTCAATATCTCATTTCCATTTGGAATATGGCCAATGGTCTCATAGATGGTTGGTTAAATCCATCTGGAATCAGATATTTCAGAATCAAATAGTACTGTATCAGTATTCTTAAGTGGTGAATTTTAAAAGAAAGAAGGGACTCTTTTATAACAATTTAACAAAGATAATATGAAAAAAATTGTGACCAGTTAGGAAATGAAATACACATATGTGAGCTATGATATCACTAATTATGATACATGACTCCACTACTTAAGGCTTCACATCCTTTGTGTCTTGTTTTATACTCTTGCTTTTTCTGATGTAGATGTGTTAAATCCATCGCAGTGCTTGCATCAACCGTCTCCTTCTTGGTAGGTAGCTTAAGAGAACTTAAACTTCCTCTGAAAGAGGGACATTGCCAGCTACCACCATCAGCACCAGGTCATTCTTGCTAGGATAAAGTGGGGCTTTTCTTTGTTATCATTGTTGTGTTTTTGTTTTTACAGTGATGAGAAAGAATCTTGGTCCCTGTCCTACAGAGGCAAAGACAAATGGGAAAATATGTTCTCTCCTTTGTTTCTTTGCATATGCTGTTCCCTCTGCCTGGAACACTTCTCCACCGTTTTTTCATCTGGTTAATTCTTTTTTTTCTTTTTTTTTTTTTTGAGATGGAGTCTCGCTCTGTCATCCAGGCTGGAGTGCAATGGCACGATCTCAGCTCACTGCAACCTCTGCTTCCCGGGTTCAAGCAATTCTCCCTCTTCAGCCTCCCGAGTAGCTGGGATTACAGGTGTCCACCACCACACCCAGCTATTTTTGTATTTTTAGTAGAGATGAGGTTTCACCAGGTTGGCCAGGCTGCTCTCGAACTCCTGACCTTAAGTGATCTGCCCGTCTCAGCCTCCCAAAGTTCTGGGATTACAGACGTGAGCCACCATGCTTGGCCCTTCTGGTTAATTCTTACCATTTTTCACATCCTTAAAACTCTCAACTTTGACATGATATCCCCACAGAAAAGCTTTCTGATGCCCCAGCATTGGTTAGGAGGCTTCCAAAGTCTCCCACAGACTCCTGTCATGTTCTTAGCAGACAGTCATTTGTCTGTCTCCTTGCTCTGACTAGGCTAAGCAACTTAAGGCCAGGATGGCAGACCTCAGCTTTGTAGCCTTAGTACCTAGCACTTAGGTGTCTGCTATATAATATGTGCTAAATATGGGGTAATTAAATTAATGATGATGAAAAAACCTGGTAATCTTTACAAGCCAAGAGGACTCTTTTTGAACAGCCATGCCATTGCTCTAACAAGCAAAGATATGTACTGTACTGAAATCGTCATTTAAAAATGGCATAATAAGCCAAATTTTATTAAATCCCTTTTTCCCTCTCCCTGGGTACTAAATTGTTGTGGAAGTTACATAAAAGAACATAACTAAGTTAAATGGTGAGAAATTAAAATAAAATGTCATGTTATCTCAATGAGGTAACCATGGAGCTAGTAACACTAGTCCAAAAAGCCTAACAGACAACAGCCAGGCTGGAGTCATTTTTACACAGCAGCACTGATTTTACTCCTTTATAGAACTGTGGGGGAGAAAGATTAATTCCTCCACATTAGAAGTATTTTACAGAATACCTTTTAAAACGATAAAGACATTGTCTCTGGTTGTTATGGAGAAACAATAGATGTTAATCAAAGTTAAGTGAGTGGTTTTGGTTAATGCTGGGGGATTTACTGCTATGATAATCCAGGCTATGGTTTAGGGTTACCTGAGAGTCAGGTGTGTGGGCTTTCTTAGGATCATGTTACCATATCAACCTTCAGTATGCAGGGAAGGAAGACTTTAGTAAGAATGTGTAAAAATGGTCCCTCCCCAGGAAAAGGGTTTCAGCTTTTCTTTCTGCTTTACCTCCCACTCTGATGATCTTTGGTATACTCGCCACCCACGGGTGTCTGCAGCTCCCTCTCCCATCACACATACAGCCTCATCTCCACCCAGCCAGGGGCCTCGTGCTTTCTCCCAAGCCTGTTAGACCTGGAGCCAGTGAGGCCATAACCATGAGGGTAAAAATGGCCCAGAAAGTTGAACTTGTGATCGTAGGCAGGGCTATCCATATTTTAATAGATAAAATCTTAATCCAAGAAAACAAATCCCTGATTTTCAAAGTTTCAGGCATCAACAAGCAAGCAGTGGAAGGGGTTTTGGGTCCTTGCCCATGGCAGCTGTCTGCCCCACCTACCTAGACAGCTGATATGCCTTAGATTTTAGGTTCTTTTTTTTTTTTTTTTCCATTTTTTAAAAATGTCTCTTCCTTCCTCCGTAAAAATTTGCCTAGGGTTGTGGCCCCATAAAAAATTACAGTCAGCTGGTTGCGGTGGCTCACGCCTGTAATCTGGGAGGCCGAGGCCAGTGGATCACGAGGTCAGGAATTCAAGACCAGCTTGGCCAAGATGGTGAAACCCCATCTCTACTAAAAATACAAAAATTAGCCAGGCATGGGGGTGGACGCCTGTAATCCCAGCTACTCGGGAGGGTGAGACAGAATTGCTTGAAGCCGTGAGGCAGAGTTTGCAGTAAGCCAAGATCATGCCACTGCACTCCAGCCTAGGCGACACAGAGAGATTCTGTCTCAAAAAAAAAAAAAAAAAACCTACAATCACATGTACCGCTTTGAGGAAAATTCACGATTATGAAAACCTCAGGGTAATGTTTCATCCCAACATTTCATATTATCTGAAATTATCAAAACTTAATATGGTTACAACCTCCCGCTCCCCAGATCTGATCAGAGAGAAAAAAGTTTTGAAGTTAACAGTCTTTCCCCAGCTAATATCATTCTGGAAAAAAAAAACCAGCATTCAGTCAAGTTTAGACAAGATTTTTTTGGTTGTTGTTTAAGATTGCTGCGATGGTTTCATGTTAGACTCCCTTGCCCCTTTCCAAATTGTTTACAATCACCCCTCCTTCCCCAGGGGTTTTAGAATGAATCATCAACTTTCCTTTTTCAACTACACTATTAAATTAGGATACAGCCCGGAACCTAACATTTGTTCTTACAAGCATTTTCTTTCATGTCATCAGCTGTAACAGAAACCAGAAATTCAGTAGGCAGGCCTCATCTCCAACAATGCAGAAGCAGGACATCCAGGCCCTCACATCTGCCATTGTACACCGTTTAAATACACTTAAGAATCATTGTTAAGGGTTGGAGAATTAGTGCTAACACAGAAAAGGCTAAATTAAATGTATATGAAAATTCATAATTTATTTTAATTCAGAAGCAACATATGTCATTTATATTGAGTAAAAAGTTCAAAACAACTTCCTCCTCTGAATCTCAATCTTATGTCCAATGCCTTTAAAAGACATCCACATGTTAAACAGTGATTTTCAAAATCCAGCTTCAAGAAATTAAAGATGCTTTTAATCCTTTTTTTTTTTTTTGAGACTGAGTTTCGCTCTCGCCACCCAGGCTGGAGTGCAGTGGCACAATCTTGGCTCACTGCATTGAACCTCTGCCTCTCAGGTTCAAGCCATTCTCCTGCCTCAGCCTCCCCAGTAGCTGGGAATACAGGCACCCACCACCACGCCCAGCTAATTTATTTGTATTTTTAGTAGAGATGGGGTTTCATCATATTGGCTAGACTGGTCTCGAACTCGTGACCTCAGGTGATCTGCTCGCCTCGGCATCTGTAAAAATCCATGGTTATAATAACAGCTGCCATTTAGTGGCATATTATTATGAAAACCAAACCTTTACCAAAAGATATAACTGAGAGGTAAAAGCACCTAGCATCAGTTACGAATTCATCCATTCCACAAATAATGCTCTCACTCTGCCACTGTGCTAGGGACTACAGATGTAGCAGTGGACACAATGTACCAAAACCCCTGTCATGTGGAGCTTTTATTACAGGGAGGGTGAGGTGAGAGAGATTATAAACAAAATATATCAATAAATATACAGTAAGTTAGATGGTGAAATGCTATAGAGAAAATAGAAGTGGGAAGAAAACTACTGAGTGATGGGGGCGGGGAGGAAGTTACAACTTTAAGCAGGGTGGTCAGGGAAGGTGGTATTAGAGTAAGTCGTGCAGGAGATGTGACTTTGAAGGAGAGGAGGATTCCAGGCAGAGGAGACCATAAGTACCAAGGTCCTAAGGCAGGAATGCCTGGCAAGTTAAATGACAGCAGAGTCCAGTGTGCAGAATGAGTAAGGGGGAGGGAGTTAAGAGATAAAGTCATAGAAGGTGCCAAGGAGGGGGGTGAGCAGGTTATATAAGCTTTGTAGAGCATTATCAAGATGTTGGTTTTTACTTTGGATGCGGTGGGAAGATTCTGAACAGAGAAGTGACATGATCGAACTTAATCCTCTAAAAGATTATTTTGGCTACTGTGTTGCAAATAGATTTCAGAAAGGCAAGAATGGAAGCAGGTAGATACTAGGTGCTCCAGAAACACTTGCTTATTGTAAATTGTGTTTTTACATTAAGTTCTCTCTCCTTTTTTTTTAATTTAACTTACTCTACCTTTAAAAAAATTTATTTATTTTCTTATTCTCCACGTATTTGGGGTGCAATATATTCACATTTGGAAGCAATACAATTGCATTTCTTTAAAACATGGAATAAGTTTCAGACTTTTCACCATCAGGTCAAACGTCAAATAAACTCATTTTACGTTTCATTTTCTTTTCCTTAATTTGGGCAAAAGGTTAAAAATAGTTTATTCTTCCTGAGCAGAGACAACTGCAAATCAACAGAAGTACATAGCAGTAGCCATAACACTAATGGCCAATAACTTTTGAGTGTTCTACATACATTAGGCACAGTGCTAGGTGTTCAGCAATGAATTAGCTCCTTTAATCTTCACAGTGACTTGCTGAGGTTGGTACTATTTATCATTCCCATTTTCACAGACAAGGAAGAGAAAAGTTAAAGAACTACTTGAGGTTACCCAGCTGGCACATGGCCAGGTAAAGATTGGAACAAAGCCTGCGGAGCTCAGAACCTGTGCAGTTGACTGTCACATTATATCACTCTTACCTCCCAGCGATCTACAGTAAGGCCCCCACCAAGAGACTGAGGAGAGAGGGAAGACTTCGGGAAACTTGGACTGGAGAGTATGCTGTAAAGTGAGTCTGGTCCACATGAAATTATCGTGGTCCGTATCTGGAGGAATGATATGTTAACAGAAGGGACTGGAATGAAAAGACAAAAAGAGTCGAGACCACAGAATAACATATATCTGGGTTTTCCCAGCATTGCCCAGGGAATAGAGAGCTGTATTTATTGACCAGGAGTACCCTGATCACGCAGAGTAAGAATACTCTATTGCAGAATGGGACAGCACATCAGGTTTTTCTGCAGAGTGAATAAAACACCCCTCTAATCCTCCTGTGCTAGTTAATGAACAAATGGCATTTCTGTTTATAAATCAGCCTTTTGTGAGTTTGGTTTGCTTGAATCAGCACCTCCCCCTTCCCTACAACCCCCTCTCCCCCTCAATCACCTACTATTCCTCTCCCATCTGCCTCCACTGCCCAGAGCTTCATCAGTCCCTCCACTTCCCCGACCCCTGGGCTGAACTATAGTGACTACGAAAGCTGCCGGCTTGCACCAGCCAGCTAGCTCGCCAGCTTTACTCACCACCATTCTGAGCGGCTGTTCTGAGTTGTTTACAGCATAATACAAATTTATCTGGGGAACGGCTTTTAAGTTATTTTTGTGCCATGGTTTTGATTTATTTAAGCTTCTCCCAACTAATTGAAGAAGCTTAGTACATTTTGGTACAGAAATTTGATTTGTCATTTTGCGCTCTTGATCTGTTGCCTCCCAGGAATGTGTGGTTCCTATCTTATTTGCCATCTGACGCAGGGGAAAGCTTAGGTGGTGGACATTTATATTTTGTTCAGTTAATGTGGCATGGATTCTAGATTTATCTTTTGCTGTAACTTGGTGAGAAAATGCATTTGGAGTTTAAATAAACTGGTAACTGACAATATTGGAAAAGTACCAGAGTTTTTTCATCTGCTTCTCTCTCTGTTTTTGAACAGACTCCCAGACTCCTTCTCAGGTCTTAGCCTTCCATTTGATTCCTTAAAAATACTTAGCACACTGTTTTGTTCACATAGATAAATTTTTGTATATATTGCATATATTTCGTATATCTGTCTCCCCGTGTGTGTGTGTGTGTATTATATAGGTATATACTTTTAAAATTTGTTTGTTTTTAAAACTCTGCTCTAACAGGATACAGCAGTTGCTTACAGGGAGAAGAACGTGGTGGCCAGGGAGAAGGGTGAAAGGAGATTTTATTTCATTGTTTATACTATTAATATTTTGACTTTTTCAAATTTGCATGATATTTGTGAACTAGCTATTCAAGTTCACTAGTTGATTTACTTTCAAAATAAAACTACTTCAGATTGAAAGAAATTAATTTTCTCCTTATGCAGGGTCAAAAGCACCATATCATTTATGAATAAGAACGTGTTTTTTTAAAGAAATAGAATAATAGGCTGAGCACAGTGGCTTATTCTGGAATCCCAACACTTTGGGAGGCTGAGGCAGGAGGATTGCTTCAGCCCCGGAGTTCAAGGCCAGCCTGGTCAACATAACAGCACCTCATCTTCAAATAAAAAAAAATTTTAATTAGCTGGGAGGTTGAGGTGGGAGGATCACTTGAACCCAGACGTTTGAGGCTGCAGTGAGTTATGATTACGCCTCTGCACTCCAGCTTGGGGGACAGAGTAAGATTTTATCTCAAAAGAATAAATAAAAGAATGAACTGAACATGAAACGTGGTAGGCCTGTGCAAAGAATCTACAAATCCTGACCAAGAGTCATAAAGACATAAATAAATGGAAGGATAAACTCTGTTTCTGGATATTTTAATATTATAAAAAGTAAGTTCTTCCTAAATTCAAATATAAATTAAATGGTATCTCAGTGAAAATCCCCCCAAAAATCTGGGAGGTGGAGGAAACGGGAAAATGTGCCAAAATTTATATTTAAAAAATATGGAAGGATAAATAGGTAAGAATAATGGACATTTTGACAAAGAAGAGTATAGTTAAACATAAAATATAATTTTAAAAAATATAAAGAAGAGATAAGTTATATCAGATATCAAAATGCATTATAATTACTTTAATTAAAAGTATTGTACAGGTATAGAACTCACAGACAAAACAAGCATTAGAATAAAAAGTCCAGAACTGGTTTTAATATATTGAAGAATTTTTATATATTAAAGACATCATTTCACTTGAGGAGAGAAAGGAATGGATTATTTTGCAAATGTTGGAATGCCAAATAATGGGAAAAAATAAAATTAGAGTCCCATCTCAGAGCTATAATCGAAAGTTTAGTAGGTTAAATATTTAAATATAAAATTTTTTAAATGAATCCATAAATTACTGAGAGAAAGTATAATTTCCTCTTAGATCATTCATCTTAGATCTTGGGTACAGAATGTGTTTTTTTAAGCAATGCAACATAGGTAGAATTATAAATAAAAAATGTTATACATTTGACTAATTTAAAACTCTTTGTGCCATGAAAATCAAATTTAAAATTAAGAAAAATTGGAGAAAAACTCATTAGATCATATGTAATTTTACATATATGATAAATATGTAGACAGAGCTCTTAAAACTCAATAAGAGAAATATTAGAATTCAATATTTTATGTTCAGAGGACATGAATAGGCAGTTCACAAAAAAAGCAATGTGCATAGCCAATAAGCGTTTTATTAAAAAATTCAGCTTATTAGAAATCAAAGAAATGCACCCAAAACCAAGATCTTGCTTTTCATCTATTTCATTAGCAAAGATGAAAAATAATTATATATTCAGGGTGACAAGGGTGTGGGGAAAGGGTATTCTCAACTACTGCTGGTGGGAATATAAATGAAAACAATTTAGCAATGAGTGTTTTTAAAAATCTTAAATATGTACATACTCTTGGATCTACAAATCCCACGTCTAAGAATTTGTTCTATGGAAATAACCAGCTAAGTGTACACAGATTTATTCACAGGGATGTCCACTGATGCACTGTTTATATAAATAAAAAAAGTTAACATTAAAACATACAATACATTTAAAAGCAAGTTATTGACAAAATAACTTATGATGTATCCATACTATAAAATATCAAGCTTTTTTTTTTTTTTTTTTGAGACAGTGTCTTGCTCTGTCACCCAGGCTGAAGTGCAGTGGTGCAAACATGGCTCACTGCGGTCTCCACCCTTTTCTTTTTTTTTTCTTTTCTTTTTAATTTTTTAATATACTTTAAGTTCTGGGGTACATGTGCAGAATGTGCAGGTTTGTTACGTAGGTATATATGTGCCATGGTAGTTTGCTGCACCCATCAACCCATCATCTACATTAGGTATATCTCCTAATGCTATCTGTCCCCCAACTCCCCACCACCCGACAGGCCCCAGTGTGTGATGTTCCCCACCCTGTGTCCATGTGTTCTCATTGTTCAACTCCCACTTATAAGTGAGAACATGCAGTGTTTGGTTTTCTGTTCTTGTATTAGTTTGCTGAGAATGATGATTTCCAGCTTCATCCATGTCCCTGCAAAGGACATGAACTCATCCTTTTTTATGGCAGCATAGTATTCCATGGTGTATATGTGCCACAATTTCTTTATCCAGTCTATCATTGATGGGCATTTGGGTTGGTTCCAAGTCTTTGCTATTGTGAACAGTGCCACAATAAACATACGTGTGCATGTGTCTTTATAGTAGAATGATTTATAATCGTTTGGGTATATACCCAGTAATGGGATTGCTGGGTCAAATGGTATTTCTGGTTCTAGATCCTGAGGAATCACCACACTGTCTTCCACAATGGTTGAACTAATTTACACTCCCACCAACAGTGTAAAAGCATTCCTATTTCTCCACATCCTCTCCAGCACCTGTTGTTTCCTGACTTTTTAATGATCACCGTTCTAACCGGTGTGAGATGGTATCTCATTGTGGTTTTGATTTGCATTTCTCTGAAGACCAGTGATGATGACCATTTTTTTATATGTCTGTTGGCTGCATAAATGTCTTCTTTTGAGAAGTGTCTGTTCATATCCTTTGCCCACTTTTTGATGGAGTTGTTTTTTTCTTGTAAATTTGTTTGAGTTCTTTGTAGATTCTGATTATTAGCCCTTTGTCAGATGGATAGATTGCAAAAATTTTCTCCCATTCTGTAGGTTGCCTGTTCACTCTGATGATAGTTTCTTTTGCTGTGCAGAAGCTCTTTAGTTTAATTAGATCCCATTTGTCAATTTTGACTTTTGTTGCCATTGCTTTTGGTGTTTTAGTCATGAAGTCTTTGCCCATGCCTATGTCCTGAATGGTATTGCCTAGGTTTTCTTCTAGGGTTTTTGTGGAGTTAGGTCTCACGTTTAAGTCTTTAATCCATCTTGTGTTAATTTTTGTATAAGGTGTAAGGAAGGGATCCAGTTTCAGCTTTCTGCATATGGCTAGCCAGTTTTCCCAACATCGTTTATTAAATAGAGAATCCTTTCCCCATTGCCTGTTTTTGTCAGGTTTGTCAAAGATCAGATGGTTGTAGATGTGTAGTGTTATTTCTGAGGCCTCTGTTCTGTTCCATTGGTCTATATATCTGATTTGGTACCAGTACCATGCTGTTTTGGTTACTGTAGCCTTGTAGTATAGTTTGAAGTCAGGTAGTGTGATGCCTCCAGCTTTGTTTTTTTTGCTTAGGATTGTCTTGACTATCTGGGCTCTTTTTTGGTTCCATATGAAATTTATAGTAGTTTTTCCCAATTCTGTGAAGAAAGTCAATGGTAGTTTGATGGGGATAGCATTGAATCTATAAATCACTTTGGGCAGTATGGCCATTTTCACAGTATTGATTCTTTGTGAAAGAAAAATCAATATCCGTGACATTGCAGAGTCTTGCACTATCGCCCAGGCTGGAGTGCAGTGGTGTGATCTTGGCTCACTGTAACCTCTGCCTCCTGGGTTCAAGTGATTCTCCTGCCTTAGCCTCCTGAGTAGCTGTGATTACATGCGCCTGCCACTACGCCCAGCTAATTTTTTGTATTTTTAGTAGAGATGGGGTTTCGCCATGTTGGTCAGGCTGTTCTCGAACTCCTGATCTCTTGATTTGCCCGCCTTGGCCTCCCAAAGTGCTGGGATTATAAGTGTGAGCCACCATGCCCAGCCAAGTCTCCACCTTTATGCATCTATTAAATAATATTTTAATGGTGTGCTTGTGGCATGGACTATATTTATTATGTATTGGTAAGTTAAATTATAACAAGAGAAATATAGTTTAAAAAATTATAAATTCTATATGCATTATTTTGGCAAAAGTATGAAAGCAAATAAATCATCATAATATGTGGTTTATGAATTATTGATAATTTTTCTTTTTCATTTATCTTATTTACATCTTTCTATAATTACGTAGTAAAAATGACTTTTGGCAGGGTGCAGAGGTTCATGTCTGTAATCCCAGCACTTTGAGAGGCCAAGGCAGACAGATCGCTTGAGCTCAGGAGTTCAAGGCCAGCCTGGGCCACATAATGAAACCTTGTCTCTATAAAAATACAAAAAAAAAATTAGCCAGGAGTGGTGGCACACACCTGTAGTCCCAGCTATTCAGGAGGCTGAGGTGGGAGAATCGCCTGAACATGGGGAGATAGAGGCTGCAGTGAGCCATGATGTGCCACTGCAACTCCAGCCTGAGCGACAGAATGAGAACCTGTCTCAAAAAAAAAAAAAAAAAAACTTTCAACAGGAACGACAAAATTCAAAGACTGAAAAGGAAATAATGGGAAAATAACCTTCAAAAAATAAGAGAATCCTGAAGACAGATCCTCTTTGTAACTGAATCTCTGAATGTAAGTTAGGCTATGTTGGTGCTATGTAAAAATACTTTGGACTTTGCCAAACACTGAGCTGCAGCTACCCAAGCGGCGTAAGGGAAAAGTCTGAACATTCTTTGCAAATTCCTACCTCCACAGCACTATTTAAAAATCTAACTAATTTTTATTACATAATTGTATAAAGATGTAAATAAGATAAATGAAAAGAAATCATAAACCACATATCATGGTGATTTATTTACTTCTGTACTTTTGCCAAAATAATTTTTTTAGAGTTTATAAATTTTTAAACTATATTTTTCATTTTATAATTTAACTTACCAATATATAATAAATATAATAATAAATATAGTCCATGTCAATAAGCACACCATTAAAATATTATTTAACAGACACTTGGAAGTGGAGACTGCAGTGAGCTGTGTTTACACCACTGCACTCCAGCCTGGGTGATAGAGCAAGGCCCTGTCTCAGGGAAAAAAAAAAAAAAGATGCGTGATATTTTATAGTGTGGATACATCATAACTTATTTCATCAATAACTTGCTATTAAACATACTGTTAATGTTTTAATGTTGTCTTTTTTTAAGTTGTTGTAAAGAATCTCAAAAAGTGAAGCCTGAATAAGTTTTGATGGTGGAAACAAATTAGTAGAAACGATCTATGATCTAGGAATTGTTATGTGTATAATAAATCAATTCAAAATCAAAGGCTTATATTTTAGATGCAGCCACAGAACCCATACTAAGGAATTCTTAAGGAGCTCTGCTGAAGTGGCAAACTCATTTTATTTAATCTTCATTTTTTCCAACTATACCCTGCCTGAAGCTTGGCTCCCTGTTGTTATACATCTTTAAGAAACAGAAATAAATTCTAGCATAATGGGATCAAAACTTGGTAGTCTCTTATGGTAATGAATTCAGAGATCAGTTATAATGAGCAAAGAGACTACTTCCTGCGACAGCCAAAATCATATGGTACCACACAGACCTAAGATATTTCTCTTCCACGAATGTATGTGTGATATATGCGAAGTGCATACAGCAAGCCCTGGGAGTGTCTGATCATGTATTCTATATTTTGAGTATTATCTACCATGTTTGCTTTTTTTACACTGTGACTTAACCTACACAAAATGTAGAGAAATCTGTATCATTTGATTATTGATTACTTGAATATGCTGTTAATGAGGTCTTCTAGTGTGTTAGGTTGAGTTTCCCAAGAAGTAGATTCTGAGACAGAGAGTTGTGTGCAGGAGTCTATTGAGAAAACACTTGTGAGGGCATGAGGAAGCAGGACAGCGGCAGAGTTTGGCCTGAGGTGACCTCTTGGGGAGGGGCGCTCAGGAGGTGGGATGGCTCATTCAGTTTGTCTGGAACTGAGTCAAGAGGACCGGATCTTTGCATTTCCCACCCCTGTTGCAGCCACCCCCTCTCCCCTGTGGATAGGAGACCTTGAGAGAGGCCACTTCCCTCATTGAAGGCAAGTCTTTGGGAGGCCTCAGTTGTAACCTGTCAGCAGCCAACACTCTCTGCACCAGAGAGTATGAGGGTCTCCAGCCTGAAGGGGGTTCTGAGCTGGGTGCTATGCAATGGACCAAATGTTTGTGTTCTTCCAAAATGTATATGTTGAAACCCTAATCCTCAATGTGATGGTATTTGGAAATGAGGCTTTGAAAGGTAATTAGGTTTAAATGAACTTAAAAGGGTGAAGCCTCTGTGATGAGATTAATGCCCTCATAAAAGGAGGAGGAGACAAGAGCACTCTCTCTCTCTCTGCACTTGTGCACCAAGGAAAGGCCTTGTGAGGACATAACCAGGAAGGAGAGTCCTCACCAGAACCTGACCATACCGGCACCCTGATCTCAAACTTCCAGCTTCCAGAACCATGAGAAATCAATGTTTGTTGTTTTAGCCACCCAGTCTATAGAAATTTGTTATAGCCACCCTAGCTGACTACCACATTGGACATCACAGCAAACACTACAACCAGTAAGTCTCTGCTTGTATTAACTGGAACATTTCCAAAGCCTGTCCTACTCAGGATAAATGCACAAAAGAAAAATTAGAAGTTGACGGCAGAATTCTTAAGACAGCAGTTCTGCATTTTTTTTACCAAGTAATACCTATTTAACTTCTAGGGCAGTAAAGTAAGAAAAATTATTACTCTCCACCTCCTGCCATTACGAATTTAGGAAATGTAGAAAGGTATTCTGTTAATAAAGTTGTGAACTTGCTGTTGAAGAGAAAATGTTTATGTTATATCTGTTTCCCTGTGTTTTTGCCACTGCAACATTCTGTCCTGTCATTTATAAAGCACAGAAGTTTATTTTTCACAATTCCAGAGGCTGAGAAGTCCAAGATCAAGGCTCTGGTGGGTTTGGTGTCTGGTAAGGGGCAGGTTCTCTGCTTCCAAGACTGTGCCCTGTTGGTGCATCTTCTGAAGGGAAGGACAAGAGGGCCAAAGGCTATGTGAAGCCTCTTTTATGAGTTCCTTAATTCCATTCTTGAGGGAGGAGCTTTTATAGACTAATCATCTTTTAAAGGCACCAACTCTTAATGCCATCACATGAGCCATTATGTTTCAACACCCAAATTTTGGAGGGGACACACTCAAACTATAGCAGTCCTTTTGCATTTTGTTCAGGATATCAAAAAGGGCACTTAAATTTCATAGTAAATAATGAAAAAGCTTGCATTCAAGCTTTATCTTGAAAAATGCAATACAAACTGTGAAATCATATTTATTACACTTCATATGTAACAAAATGTAAGCTATAATGATATCTACGTACTTACCATTAGAACTAAGAATAAATGGATTGGAATTTGGGGATGTAATTTTCCCAACGAAATTTTATAATAGCCTAAATGACATTCTTCACTTTATATTTTATTTGTACAGCATGATAGTGAAGGTAGACATTTTGACAAAAACGTTCGAGGATTTTATGAACTTTTCCCAGGGCCTCTCAATCCTTTAATTTTGAACTCATTATTTTGGAAACATCTCTGCTGTCGTTATCCCCCTTGATGTTTCTCTAGTTGTAGACATGTTCACTTTGACACCTAAGAGGCATGCCAGTGTTAAAAATGTGTCCAAAACAGAACCCTCGATTCTGTTTTCCTTGCATTTTCTTCCCACCTTCACTCTATCTTCTCTTCTCCTCCAGTTGCTCAAGACAAATATCTAGGAATTATTCTTTATTTCTTTTTTTCTCTCATACACTATATCCATCAGCAAATCCAGTTGGCTTCACATGCTTGAGCTCACCACTTCTCACCAGCTCCACTGCTACCTCCAAGTAAGTGCCAACCACCTTCAGCCATTGCCTAAACTACTTTAGTGGCTTCCTAAATTGGCTCCAGCTTCTACTCTATTTCCCTACAATCCATTCTCCATAGAGCTGCCAGAGTGATTTTTAAATGGATTTGTTTGTATTAAGTACTACATTGACAAGGTTCAAAATTTAACACACTATAAAAAGAGATGTTCAGAGAAGTCTTGCATTCACTCCTGCACTTCTCACCCCAACCCTCCAATGATATCCCTTCCATCCATATATTTTTAAAATCCTCCTAGGGTTTTTAAGGCAAATACAAGCGTATTCAAATATATTTTCTCCCACCTTATTGCACAAAAGATAGCCTACCATATACGCTGTTCTACATCTTGCTTTCTTTCCCTTGCCATATGTCCTAAAGCTGTTTCCATATGTATCACTACATAGAGAGCTTCCTTATTTGTTTTGACAGCTGCATGTCATACCATTGTTTATTTAACCAGGCCCCTTTTGCTGACTATGGGAGTCAGATCCATTTTTTGCTCTTACGAATAATACAACAATAAATAACCTGATACATGTGTTGTTTCTACAAATGGATATGCATCTATGAGATAGAATCACAGAAATACAATTGCTAGATTATATATTTTAGTGTATTTGCCAATTTCAAAATGAAAATTTTAGAGGTAAATCTGATGATCAGTTCTCCTGCTTAAAAGACAATCAGAATGAAAACCATTAGTGAAACCCATAAGGCCCTCCCTAATTTGGCCCTTGTCTACCTCTTCAATACTGAAACTATGCCCAAAAGAGTTAAAGAAACCAATGACTAACAAATTCTTGAGTTTGCAGAATGACAGATTTGAAAAAAAAAAAAAAAAAAAACCTGCTGAAAGGCTGAAATGCCCTCTGCTTATCAGATAAAAGAAATGGCTGAAATCCTTTGGAACCAATATGACCAACTGGAGTCGGTGCAGAAGGAGCTTGCTGACAACACAGCCTGAATTTCCACCGTATGTTTCATACCAACTCCCCCTGAATTTGCACATGTGATACATGAGATAGCATGAAGAGATAACTGAGCATGCCCAAGGACTTTCCAGACTTCTGCTTTCCTTCCACCAATCACCTGCTAATCTCAGAATCCACCCCCTGAAACTTTTCTAATAAAAATACTGTTTTGAAGCCAGCACGGGGAGACAGATTTGAGCTTGACTTCTGTCTCCTTGGGATTGACTTTCAATACAAAGCTTTTCTTTTCTCAAAAACATGGTGTCATAGTATGGGCTTCTAGTGCATCGGACAGTGAGCCCCTTTTACTCGATAAAAATATCAGCTATATTTTTCTCCCTCTTTCACTGTGGACTAAGCATTCAGCTTTCTTTTATTAATCCCATAAAATCCTATACCATTTGGGAGATTTGCTTTATGCATATTGGCAATACAGTACAAATATAGTGTGTTTGATTTGCACTGTAGTTGTATTGTATTGCCACTCTGTATAAAAATCCAGTCATCAGCTATATACCTACCTAACAAAAAAGTTGCTCCTAGAAGGAAGGAAGCAAAGCTAATGTTTAATGGATATGACTGAGTGGCTTTTATAAGCAGTCATTTGATAAATAAACATTTCTAGGTTATGATGACTTTTAGTCTCCTATACTGCTTCAGACTTCAGGGACTCAGATAATGAATGCTGAAATAATGTGGATGTTTTATCATTCTGTAGCATTGTGATCATGGATTCCAGACACATAAAGGTAAAGTTCTAACCTTATAAAGAAATGACATGGTCAGTGAAAGAGCACTGGGCTGGAAATTACAAGTCCCAGATCCCAATGCAGAATCTGCCACTAAGTAAGCTGTGAGGTCTTAGGCAAGTCATTTCACTTTTCTCTGGCTCATTTTACTTGTATGAAAAGAAAGAAAAAGGAATTCATTGCGATTCTCAACCTTTTCACTCCCCAAGGATTCCCTTTATTCCTCCCCCCATTTTCATATGTTGAGAAATTGTGTCTACTAAAATATATTCATCAGTAGTTTGTTCATGTTCTCATGTTCATTGTTTATTATTAATATAGTCATGTTCATTGTTAATTTATCAAATATATATATATATAATTTCCAATTCAGCTTAGCATTACAAAATCGATTGACATTGGTTGAGTTGATGTAATACCCTCCAAAGCAAAGAAACCAGATTAATTTGTCTGGGTGGTTAATCTTAATTCCTAAGAATTAAGAGGCTGCAGGTTGGGACTCTCTGCATCCAGTTGACTATAAGTTTTTTGTTTTGTTTTGTTTTTACAAGTCTGAGAGTCAATGCTATTTATATTTGTATTTCTATTCAGTCCAGTGCTTGTACAAATGGTACCCCAGAGGGTCCTGTGGGTTCAGCAAAGCAGCTCAGGAGCAGAAATGGGGGTGGGAAAAGAGGACTCTTAGGGCCCCAAAACCTATTTCATCTAGAGCAGCCTCACTTTTTTCTGCTTTAAATGCTAGAGTCTGCTTAAGATTTTCTTTTTCTTTTCCTTTTTTTTTTTTTTTTGAGACAGAGTCTTGCTCCATTGCCTAGGCTGGAGTGCAGTGATGCGATCTTGGCTCACTACAACCTCCCCTTCCTGGGTTCAAGTGATTCTCCTGTCTCAGTCTCCCGAGTAGCTGGGATTACAGACGTGCACCACCACGCCCAGCTGATTTTAGTATTTTTAATAGAGACAGGTTTTCACAATGTTAGCCAGGCTGATCTCGAACTCCTGGCCTCAAGTGATCTGCCTGCCTCGGCCTCCCAAAGTGCTGGGATTACAGGCGTGAGCCACCATGCCTGGCCTTAAGATTTGCTTTGAAGAAAGGGTTTAAACCATAAAAATAATTTGAAAAATATGACTTAATCAAACTCAATTATATAGATGAGAATAATGAGGCATAGAAAAATTAAATGAAACTGGCCCAAGGTTACAGAGCTAATTAATTGCAAAATACTCATTCAGTCAATCAACAAATATTTATTGAACATTGTAGAAATAAAAATTGTAAAGCTAAAGCTTTGATTTGGTCTTAGTTTAAAAACAATCTGTGAGTCACTGCATTGGATCAGAAGCATTAGGATGAAAGAATCTTGTTTTCATAAATTGATGGAGAACTGACATTATCGTGTATGTTACTATTGTTCAATAAGACAAGGAAGAGAGGGCAGGGGCATATTTGCATTCAGGTGACCACAGGAGGTTGGGGACAGGCCAGGTTTGGTAAAGCGCTTGTTTCAATTTAAATCTATGGTGGCTCAGGCTCTGATTTTCATACTATTGCTCTCATTAATATGCACAGGGAAGGAGCCAAGAACCCCACTTGACCCAAGATTAACATTAAGGTTTTGTTTCATTTCCCAGATTAAATATGTGATTAGCACCAAACCTGGAAAAACCCGTGGCTATAGGATATGTGTAATTTAATCTATAAAATATATTTGTAAAAGCTAATTGGTTGTATGTGTTCAACTTAATAAGTTCACTAGCATTATGATAACTTATCCATGACTGGGTATTGCATATGCTCTCCTGTTAGTCCAAAAGTTATAGCCCTTCTGATTCTAACTTTCTCTTTACAAACTATTTGCAATAAAGCTCATCTTTAGCAGATTCAAATCCAAATATAACACAAGCTTTGTTCTTGGCCAGCACCAGTCAAGAGCCAGCCCTTCTTCTAGGCATGGAGGATACAGCAATGAACATGTTGGGAGAGTTTCCTGTTTCTATGAACTAGCCCTGGGTCTCTTGCTTTCTGGTCCAATTCTGTTTCCAACACAGCATGCAAGGTTGAAGACGCATTCTACTGTTCTGCAAATACTTGTCATTACAGCTTATGCTTAAATCTCCACATTATTTATTCATTTATTCAACAAATATTTGTTGAATAGCTTCTATTACCAGACTATACTAAGTGCTGGGCATCTTGATATGAATTAGCTCTCAAGGTGCTCACAGACTTATGAGAATATAGACTCGTACACAAATTTTAAACCAGCATAGTGAGTACAACAGTGGGAGGAGAACAAGTTTCAGTCACAATACACAGCAGCAACTGATCAACTCCCTCTGGCATGATAGCCACACTTGAATTTGAAGGATTACTAGAGGTTTCCTGGGCAAACCAATGATAGTGGGAGTGGGAATGGCATATGGAAAGCTACACAGGCAAGAGAGAACATGGCTCATTCTGAGAACCATACCCTGGTTTGAAAGAATATACAGTACAAGGTGGCAGGCAATTGATGGGAGGCAGGCAATTGATGGAATTTCAATCTAATGGCCTCTGTTTTCTCTGTGAGATGAGAGTGACAGGATGTTTTGAAATGTAGGCAAAAGCTGGGTAGGAAACTTGGAGGGAGGTTTAAAAGGACTGCTGAATTGTTTGTAAAACAGAAAGGATTGGGAAAAACCTAAAGGCCTATCAATAGGGAGCTGGCTTAACAGATTACAGTCCACCCATGCAATGGAATACCATACAGCCAGGAAAAAAGATATGTATTGATATATATTGATATGAGAAGATCTGTAAGACATAAATTTTTTAGCGAAAAAAGAAAGTACAGAACTATGTGTTCCTTTATGTTGTATGTAAAAGGCAGTAAAAGAAAAAAAATTTCTTAATATGCATAAAATGACTCTGGAAGAATGCAGCAGTAAGTCACAGTGTTGGTTGCCCATGGGTAGAGAATGTGGATGGCTAGGAGAAAATGGTTGAGAGAGTTGACATTGTACACTTCTGAATTTTTTAATCATAGGACTGTATTATTTATTCAAAATGAATGAAAAAATATCTAAAATCCATTTGGTAAAATAAAAAAGAATAATTTCTCAGGTCAATGGAAAATAAAATTACTAAATTTTGTCCTAATGGCTATGTTCCCCTGGAACCTTGTGCTTAAGGCTAACTTGGGAAAATATGAAGGAAACATTTCTTTTCATTAGGAGTTTCTGTTTGGGAAAGGTGACTTGGTTGAGTCATGGGGATCGGAGCTGGAGAGAGATTTACAGAGAAACCTAACCAAGGTTGCTGACTTGGCCCCTCATAGCAGGGTCCCCAGCCAGGGTCTCTTCAGCATCCTAGCAAAGCTGCTTTGGTTACATCAAAGTGGCACCTTAAAAAGGATTTAAAATACTTTACTGCACCTGTTGGTGCAAAATCCTGTTGGTACTAAATGAGTTAAAACCAAACTCTGCCCTTTAGGGGCTAGGTAGTGGAATGGACACTAATTATTGATTGACACATTAACAAATAATAACCAAGACTGACTTTTGTGTGTGAATTGTTGAATCAGATTCATTATCTTATAGTCATACCCTTTTATCTCTAACTAAATACAGAAATAAATATTCTGGGTGTTTGACAAGGAGCCTGTGAAGTATTGTCTCTGTGCCAGATAATGTTAGACATTGGCAACACAAGGATGACTAAACCCATTGTCCTTAGGGTCCGGGACCGTATAGAGAAAGATACAAAGAGAAAATTAGAATAAAATGTGACCTATCAGAGAGGCATGAAGAGAATTCTGTGGGAACCCCGAAGAGGGAGGGAGTAACTCTACTTGAAAGGAGTGAGGAAGGGCTTCATTGAGAAGAAAATATGTAAACTGAGTCTTAAATGGGGAGTTGAAGTTGAGGGAGGATGATTGGGACATTCCAAGCAAAGAGAATCCAGTATGCTAAAACAACAAAGCTCAAAATAATACAGTGTGTTCACGGGACACCGTGCAGCTGGCTCTGACTCCAGCATCAGGTGCCTTTCAGGGAGTGGTAAGAACTGAGGCAGGACAGGCAGGTTGGGACAGGGTTATGAAGTACCTCAAGGGCCTGGCTAACAAGTTTAGGCTTTGTCATGTCGGCAAAACACTATGTTCTCAATCAACGCGCTGAGAGATGGATTCCTTTGCCATTGCTGTCTAGCCTCTTTTCAAGCAGGCGTCCTTCTGTCAGCTTCCACATTCTTGTTAAAGGCAGAACCATAATATGGAAGGCAGGTTTGCAGACTTGGTGTTACCTTTTCCATTCTTCTTTTGTATTCTTCTTTCACATCTAATTAGTTCTCAGAGTCTGTGACTCTTCCGTCACAAGCTCTTTCTTTTTTCTCAGCTCCACCATTTAGTAACCATGGCAGGTACAGGGCTAAGCACTTTATAGGAGCCATCTTATTCAATCCCCAAAGCAACACAGTGAGGTTGTATTCCAGTCAAGGTTCTTGGTGGCATGCAGCAGGTAACTCAAGCAGAAAAGGAACTTACTGGAAGTGCATCAGGCAACCCACAGCATACATAGGAAGGTGAAGCACTGGGAGCCAAGGGAAGAAGTGGAGCACAGAGTTAAGGTTCTACCTCTGCAACAATTTCCAGGACATGTTCTGCCATGCGTCTGAACTCTTATGCCAACCACAGCAGCCTTGAAAATCTCAAACTGACCACAGTGCCTTTGCATCACTACCCCTAAGTACAGAGAGATGTGTGTGCACCAACTGGCCCTGCTCAGAGCATGTGTCTATGCCCTAGCTGCCAGAGGGAGGCAGAGAAAGTTTCCCCTTTGTGGCTTCCCACTTACATTGAAACTCACTCAGGTCAGGAAGAATTTTCAGATACTGGACAGCAAAAATGACAAACTTCTACTAGTGTACTATTATTTCCTGCATTTTGTGGATGATGGGATAGACTTAGAGCAGGTAGGTTAGTTACCCATTTACCCAGGTAACACAGTTAGTCAGTAGTCGAGCCAGGATTGAAGCCCAAGTCAGTTTATCTGAAAAGCCCATGCTGTTACGCAATCAGCTGCATTGCCTGCTCTAAACCATTCCAGCTTTATTTCACAGCCCACACGCGAGTCCAGGCTCCCTGCACCTCGTTTGCATCACTGCCTCCTCCCTGGTCTTCCTGCTTTGTGTTCCCCCATCTCAGTTCATCCTCTACTCAGTTGCTAAGATAATATTTTTCGAGTACTAACTACATTGTGTCAGCCTCTTGTTCAAAAAACCTGTGACTCACCCCTTCAAGAGCCTGCCCTGACTAATATCGTTCTACACTGATCACTCCCTCCGTAATCAGTCAAATAATGTTGCTGCTGTGCCATCACAAATGTATAATTCATACTATACTATCTTGTACTTATTAATAGTCTCTAGTCATTACATTTATATGTGACTTCGCTGAGGTCATGGAGCCTGTCTTCTGCTGCCTTTGTGACTTTAATGACAGATACTAGCATCTAACACAGTGTGTGTCTTCACATCTTGTAATCCCAGGACCCTCCAGATTATGTGCATTATGCTCAACAATGTTATTCTTTGCTGAGCACTTCTCATTTGCTAATTCATTATTAGCTTCCCTGAAGTTGCCCAATTGCTTTCTATGTTTCTTTGCCACATGTACTGTGCCCTACCAAGAATAAGCGTATTTAAAAATTGTTGCTAATGGTGATAGTTTTATTTTGTTTTCTGTAAATGTTTAACTGTTTGATAGTGTAAGTTGAGGAACAGTTAAAGTGGTATGTTTTTCTCAGAACTGTGAGGGGAAAGGAAATAGTATTTGGGGCATCCTTGCTCCCTTCCTTCTGATTAGGAATGATAAAGGGATCCTAAGCGTGGAGCGTAACATGCAATTAGGTTGTCTGGCTGGCCGGGTTACCAGCTTGAGGTTCCTATTGAGAAGCTTCTTGCCTGATTCCTACCTTCAAAGGGCAGAGGTCATCTTTAGCAACTAATAATGCCCTGCACCCTCAAAGACATTTAGATTCCTCCAAATCCAGACCAAGAGAGCCAAGACCAGAGACAGAGACATAAGCCACTTCACCTTCCATCTGCCTGTGCCCCTGTCTCCAGATACTTCTTCTGAGGACCTGTCTCTTTTTCGAGTTTATGATGTCAGATAAGGTCACACCTACACACAAAGCACGCAACTTTGTGATCAATATTTAAATTATGAATCAGAATTCAGAAAACCCGAATTTATCCAAAGGATATTCACATGTGCTCTGGGCATTTCATAGGTGCCAAGAGTAAAGAGAAATAAGAGTTTCTCAAGGAGTTAAGCTTCTATCTGGGAAGACAAATCCATTAAACAAATAATTGATGAACAATGGAAAAAAACAACAAATTAATTCTGTACTGGGTATAAGAACGGCACATGGAAGGGTGTGATCTATTGTATTTGGATGAGAGATCCCAAAAGGCTTTACAGAGGATGAGATGCTTGAGCTGGGTTTGAGGGAAGAATAAGAGTTATCTAGACAGTGGGGAAGAGCATTCCAGGAAGAGGGCAGGGACATGTACTGCAGAATGAAATAATTAGGCTGGGCGCAGTGGCTCACGCCTGTAATCCCAGCAATCTGGGAAGCAGAGGCGGGTGGATCATGAGGTCAGGAGATTGAGACCATTCTGGCCAACATGGTGAAACCCTGTCTCTACTAAAAATACAAAAATTAGCTGGGCATGGTGGCGCACACCTGTAGTCCCAGCTACTCGGGAGGCTGAGGCAGGAGAATTGCTTGAACCCAGGAGGCAGAGGTTGCAGAGAGCCGAGATCGTGCCACCATCCTCCAGCCTGGCAACAGACTCTGTCTCTAAATAAATAAATAAATAAAAATAAAAATAATTGTAAGTAGTTTGGATTCTGAAGATGTTTATCCAGCATCCATTCTTTCCTTCCCTCAACATTTCCCAGCCATGGAATTGAGGCTGGAATTGTATAACTGATCTCATGCCCAGCTCCAGGGATGGGCCTTGATTGTCTTTAGCCAGTCCACATAATCCACTTCCTTGCCACAGTTGGGTCTCAGACAGACATGTCCTCCAGGCCTAAGCAAATTCACCCTGGCATTGCTCAGTGATATTAGCACAGGGCTGGATATGTGTAACCAGAAAGAAGCCCAGAACTTTGGTTTGATAGTTGGGGAAAGAGATGCACTCACAGTTATTGGACATAGAAGAGGAAGAGGAAGCACATAAACGTGAGCTGTGGGTTTCCATTTTCTTTTTTTTTTTTTTTTTTTTAAGACATAAAGAACTCTTTATTACATTTATATCATTTAGGAAACTTAATTCGGTTTATATGTCCCACCTTGATAAGGTACAAAGGAATAATGAAGAAATGTCAGTAAAATACTCCAAATAAAACCTGAGAGCCATCACATCAGTGAAATGGAATCCATCGTGTTATCAGCACAACTCTCTGGGAACAGTCATACCTATGAATGGTGGGAGCAAGTGAGCTAACATTTATTGAATACTAGCCTATATGATGTTACAGAACATCCTTTTAAAATTCACAACAACTTTGAGAGATGGATGCTATGACACTCATTTTGTTGAAGAGGAAACTGAGGCTTAGAGCAAAAAAGTTTCATACCAATTTGGGTGAAAATTGAAGTGCTAGATGTCTGATTTAAAAAGTAAGATCTTCATAATTATCCACTGGATAGGTGGGAAGTGGATGGAAGTTTAAGACTAGCAGACACAGCAATATGAATGTAGTTAATGTCATTGAACTGTGCTCTTAAAATGGTTAAAATGGTAAATTTATGTATATTTTACCACATATAAAAAAGAATGGCAGAATTTTGAAAATATTGAAGCTGAGTGATGCATATTTGGGATTCATTATATATATTTTTTTTAATTTTTGAGACGAAGTCTCGCTCTGTTGCCCAGGCTGGAGTGCAGTGGCGTGGTCTCGGCTCACTGCAACCTCCACCTCCCAGGTTCAAGCGATTCTCCTGCCTCAGCCTCCCGAATAGCTGGGATTACAGGTGCCTGCCACCACACCCGGCTAATGGTTTCCATTTTCTTACGCTATGAGAAGCCAACCAGAAGACAAGGCAATTGCAGAGAAATGGAGCTAATGACCTAATCAGACTCTGATTAAGTGGTTGCTGGTCTCCCCTTCATTGTTTAAAAGATCAGATGAATGACTTGCAACTAAAATCACTGAATTTAGGGCTTGGTGGGGTAGAAGGTAGGAAATGAGATTGTAGAAGGAGGCATGCATGGGCCAGATGACAACTGTGGGTTCCATTCTAGAGACATGGTAAACTCTCAAAGCTTTTAGGCCATGGTAGGGAGTAACATGATTTGATGTCAGTTCTAGGAAGATTATTCCAGCAGCAATAAGAAGGATGGCTTGGAGGGAGCAAGTCTGGGGACAGCAAGATTACTGTGAAAACAAAGCCACATTTCCACTTCCTTCATCATGTCACTCAAGGTGCTAGTTATAGTTCCTTTTTACCAACCTCAAAAGGGAACCATCTTTTAAAAAATACTTAATTCGCCGGGCGCGGTGGCTCACGCCTGTAATCCCAGCACTTTGTTTGGGAGGCCGAGGCGGGTGGATCACGAGGTCAGGAGATCGAGACCATCCTGGCTAACACGATGAAACCCCGTCTCTACTAAAAATACAAAAAATAGCTGGGTGTGGTAGCGGGCGCCTGTAGTTCCAGCTACTTGGGAGGCTGAGGCAGGAGAATCACTTGAACCCAGGAGGTGGAGGTTGCAGTGAGCTGAGGTTGTGCCACTGCACTCCAGCCTGGGTGACAAAGCGAGACTCTGTCTCAAAAAATAAATAAATAAATAAATAAAAAATAAAAAATACTTAATTCATGGACATATGTTATGGGATATAAGTTCTTTAGACTCTTATGCCCTGGAAGGAAAGATGCATGTTTTAGAAGTCCATGGAATTTTTCCAGAATTTAATGTAGGAGATCAAAGTTTGGGTTATACTAATTGGGCTATCAATTATATCTTGGTCTCTGTCTGTTTCTGCTTAGGACTTCCAGTTTGTTCTATACTGCATCTGAGTTCTTTTTATTTATTTGTGGATACCGTCTTTCTTTCTCATTGTTTTAGAGTTTTTTGTTTGTTGGTTTTAGCCCTTTTTCCCTAGAGACAGAATGGCAGTTGAAGGGAAAGAATAACATTAAGTCCTTTGGCACAAAAGCCCTTTTCCCTAGGTGTGTGCTGCTCTTGAGGGAAATTAATCTGATCCTAACCAATTTTACTCAAGGGAAGGCATCTTTGATAACAAACATTTGTCCTGATCTCTTTGGCTTCCAGTATTAACTGCCGAGTAAATTCTACTGGATAGGAGAAATATGGGTATGTGACTCTTCTCTGCTCCATTTCACTGGAAACTTGTGCAAAGCTAGTAAGAGTCAATCAGTCTTTCTACTGACTTGTCATTACTGAGCTCCCTTTTCGTGCCTTGCACAGTGCTTGATACTTGGGGCAGTACAACAGGAGAGGAAAGGTGAGTCTTTTCTTAGAAAGGGCTTACAAGATGGAGTGTGAGTTTGGGAAGTGCTTTTCCTAAAACCATGTCTGTGAGACCTAAGCATACACAACAGCTGGTTCATCTATAGAATTGTTATACTGTGTTAACCCTTGATGCTTATAAAAAGTTTTTTAAAGTGTCATCAGATATATCCAAGGAATTTCAGATGTCATTCTGCCAGGACTCCAGTGACCACATTAGAATTTTGGTCATTAACCATCGACCTTTAATCACAGTCCTTGAGGATAAAAATGGTCTCATTCTTTGTTAACAGAATCATTTATCTTCCTCATATGTGTAATTTTAGGTGGTATATTAAACCAAAAGCAGGCACTAGATGGAAACTATGTTATCCCCAAAAGTTCTAGAAAGATACAAATTGTCCATTCCTTTGTAAAGCAACTTTAGTTATACATGAGAGTTTGGGACAGACTCTTCCAAATGAATAAATCATTTTGCCTAAATGGCAATATATCTCATATCTCATTCTGCCCTCCATTTTGCTATTTCATATGGCAATCTTCATTCTCCATAGGTCTCATTTAATTCCTTTACACATTCTATTAAACATTATTTGATGCAGAAGACTCATAGCAGATCTGACCACACAATTATGCTCTAGAACTTTGACATAAACATGGCCTTGACTTTTAAAGCAAATGCTTGTCATGCTAACTCCTCTTTTCTACTTGCTGATTGTGCCCTAGAGCCAGTGGCCCTCTAATGATAAACGCAGCATGTGATCCACGTTGAGCTCTGCCCTTGACTGTACGAGACAGTTAATTATATCGAGCACCCAGCTCACTCCCTGGCACGTAGCAGTCTCTGAACAAATATTTTCTGGAAGAATGAATGATTTCAGACCCTCGAATGACAAACTGAGGAAGAGCTGAGGTTTTCATTCATGGTTTCAGTTAATATTTTTTGACAGAAACCTTGTTCTAAGAATAGCAGACCCAATTCCTCTTAACCAGATGCACTTGGGATTCCCCTGCTCTCGGTCTCCTAAGGAACAGACCTCACCAGCCACAGTCCTTGTCTCCGACTTTAGCCCAGTTCAGGACTAGTGTATGGGTGGGTCTGTGGTGGCATGGAAGTTATTAGTAAAGAGAAAGCAAAGAAGGAACAGAAACATAAGCTCCCTTCCTTCCTTCTTTTTTGTCACTATTTTACTCTATCACCATTTCCCCAGATTGGTTCCCATTCCCACTTCATCCTACCTTACTCTCCTCGCTCCTCTGCAGAAAATTCCAGGAGAGCTGCTTTTCCTCTGAAATTTAGATAAACCTCTCATTCACTGCTGGTGGGAATGCACAATGGTACAGCCACTTTGGACGCAGTTTGGCAGTTTCTTATAAAACTAAACATACTCTTACCTATGGCCCGGCAATCACACTCCTTGGTATTTACCCAAATGAGTAGAAAACATATGTCCACCACACAAAGACCTATATACAGATGTTTAGAGTGGCTTGATTCCTAGATGCCAAAATTTGGAAGCAACCAAGATGTCCTTCAATAGGTGAATGGATAAATAAACTATGGTACATCCAAGTGATGGAATATTATTCAGTGCTAAAAATAAATGAGCCATCAAGCCATGAAAAACATGGAGGAAGCTTAAATCCATATTACTAAGTGAAAGAAGCAAATCTGAAAAGGTTCTATATGGTGTGATTTCAACTGTATGGAATTCTGGAAGAGGCAAAACTATGGAGACAATTAAAAAAAAGTCTGACTGGGCATGGTGGCTCACACCTGTAATCCCAACACTTTGGGAGGCCAAGACAGGAGGATTGCTTGAGCCCAAAAATTCGAAACCAACCTGGGCAATATAGCAAAAACCACATTTCTATTAAAAAATAAAAATAAAAACAGAAAAAGATAAAAAGAAAAAAAATCGGTGGTTGCCAGAGGTTGTGGAGAGAAAGGGGTGAATAGATGGAACACAAAGGATTTTTAGGACAGTGAAACTACTCTGTATGATACTACAGTGGTGAATACATGTCATTATACACTTGTCCAAACCCATAGAATGTACAATACCAAGAGTGGATCTTAACGTAAACTACAAACTTTGGATGATAATGATGTATCAATGCAGGTTCATTGATTAACAAATGTACCACTGTGGTGGGGGGGTGTTGACAGTGTGCTTGGGGAGTGGGCAGGAGGTGGCACATGGCAACTCTGCACTTTCTGCTCAATAGTGCTGTGAACGTAAATCTGCTCTTAAAATATAAAGTCCATTAAAAAGGATAGATAAGCCTTAATTTAGCCCTTTATGTATACGAAAACCTATGGTTAGCACACACTTGCCTAGTTTAAAGAGGAATGGAGAAGACTGGAAAGGTGGAGAAAGTGTAGAGGGAAGCCTTGCAAAAACCTTAGGTGGCTTCCAACACAGGTGAGTGGGGGGAAAGCTGCAGCCTGTTTTGTGTTACTCCATGGTCTATGGGAAAGAGAAAAACTTTCTCTTTCCCGTGGTTGGAGGCCTTGCCCTCCATATTGCTGGTCACTCTTCCTGAACACTTCCATTGGATTCCCAGGTCCACAGTTTCCACATTAGACGAAGCATGGAGATGAAGCCATTTGCATTAGAATAATCTGGAAATACTTTATAAAAATTCAGGTTCTCAGGCCAAGCTCCTGCAAAACCAAATTCAGTCATTTGGGAGAGGGTCCAGGAGTGTGTATTTTCAAAAAGTTCCCAGGCATTCTGGTGTGCAGCCAGGCATCAGAACCACAAAACCTTATTGCTGAAGGAGTTACATGCCTGCTGCCAGAGAACCAGGAAAGGAAGAGGAAGACAAACTGGAAGATGTTTATCTGATCTTCCTTGTTGTAACTAAAAGACATTCTTCTGGAGAAGCATTATTCATCATGATAGTTAAACGCCAAGCGACTGTTAGTTTTATACCATAGGGATTTTGTGAGCACATCTGAGAACTACCAATGCATAATTAAGTCAGCAAGCACATTCACTTGAGTTCATTCTAAACACCTGACTTAAAAATGAAGGTGGAAGTTATCTGTAACTCTCTAGTCTCAGAATTTTGATCTTTGGAAGGTTGGACCTTCCACAGCAAGATGGCCTGGTCTTGACCTGTGACTCAGTTCTAATTATTAGATTTCTTCCTTGTTTTGTGACATCATCTCTACTCCGTTTCTTCTGTCTGTCCTCCCTATGGTTCCCTTCCAACTCTTTCTCATATTTCTCCTCTTCCCTTGGAGTAGCTATTTGTAGCTATTTGCCAACACTGTGTTTATTCCCTCCAATGAATGATCATATTTATACTTCACAACTCTGTAAGATTGGTGCTGTGATTACCCACATGCTACAGATGAAGAAAGGGCGGGGTTCCAATTGATTAAGTGACTTGCTACAAGACACCCTATTAAGTGGTTCTACTCCTACTTTGTTCCTAATTCTGACGACTAAGATCATGCCTAGGCCTCCTGATCAGAACACCAGTTCCCTGAGCCCCAGGACCCTGCATTGATTTCCTAAGCTATCATCACAGATTTGAATCTTGCCCTTGATCCTAGCCTGGAGGTTGGTGCACAGTCTGCTGACTGACTACCTAACTGGGTCTCAGAACACTGTCTGCTCCTAGATTCCTCTTGCTTTGTGTGGTTTCATCTGATGAAGCCAGGAACCCCAGATCCCAGCCCAGCCTTCTGTTGCCAGTTCGGGTTGCTGAGGATGTGCCAGAAAAATGCGTGCTCTCTACTAGTAGCAAGGGCCTTTGACTCTGCTATGGGACTTCTTTTCTCCAGCCTCACACCATTTCCTAATTGGCCTTGCAAGTGTGAGTAGTCAATCCAAAAGAAATTACCTTAGTCCAGCTATTGAGAATAATCCCTTTAATCCTCCCCCTACCAAAAAGCTCCAACCACCACTAGAGCTGCGGCCTCACTTTCTGTTTCCTAGACTAGAGTTGTCCAAACTGTGGCCCATGTAATGTGACTCAGGTCTATGAAAACTTGTCAAGTGGTACACCGACAAGCCTCATTTTAAGAATATCCGTTTCCAGTGCTCGCTTCGGCAGCACATATTCTAAAATTGGGATGACAGAAAACCAGCATGGCCTCTGGGCAAAAAAATAAATACAAGTAAATATAAATCTGTTTCCAGATCTTTAATTTTTTTAATTTTTATTTTTTTAGGTGGAGTTTCTCTCTGTCGCCCAGGCTGGAGTGAAGTGGCGTGATCTCAGCTCACTGCAAACTCCACCCCCTGGGTTCAAGTGATTCTCCTGCCTCAGCCTCCCGAGTAGCTGGGATTACAGGCGCCCACCACTACGCCTGGCTAATTTTTGTATTTTCACTAAAGAGAGACAGGGTTTCACCATGTTAGCCAGGCTGGTCTCGAACTCCTGACCTCAGGTGACCCACCCACCTCGGCCTCCCAAAGTGCTGGGATTACAGGCACAAGCCACTGGCCCCCGCCAGATCTTTAATTTTTATGGGTACTTTTTCCTAAAACCAGTTTGCCTGAGGATGTGCTAACATTCACATCAGACATTCTCCCAATTTCATAGCCTTTATCCAATCTAGAATGTACTGTGATGCATTGCCCCGGGTAAGAGAAAAAAAACCTCTTGGGCAACAACAACAAACACCAAAATATTGATTTGCAGGAAACTGTGATGATTAATAAGGCAATTGAACCTATAGATCTTTCTGGTGTTCCTTGCCTTTTAAATATTTCTGTTAAGGGAGAAAAAAACAAAGATATTCTAACTCTTCCTTGGAGGTTCTGAATATAAGTATAAGGTAAGTAGAGTGGTGAAAGGAAGGCAGTTTTTGTTTAATGACTTTCTTTTATATCGGTCTGCCGTTAAAAAAAAAAAAAAAGCATCGTTCTGGAAGGAGAGTGCTGTGAGGGTGAAGCTAAGTGACCTGCAGTAGGAAGACTGAATGACCCAAAGACCTTTTCTCAAGTATTTTAAACTAAGCAGCTCTTTTCAGATATTCTCAATACTACTCATCCCTAGCATGAGGAATAAGAAAAAAAACTTCACAAAAGCCAAATTAGACAAAATTAGTGACGCTGATTCTTTTCTGTGCAATGGGAAGATATTTTAGTACTACCAAGTTTTCAAAAGATATTGTAAACAGAACTTACTGTTAAACTTATTCTTTTAGATTCAGCTATTTATTCAATAAGGTACAACCTATTTATCAAACCATATGAAATACTTATTTATGATCAATCACAAACTTATTTTATTCTATAACATGATTAATATTTTCTACTTCCTGTTAACAAAAAATTAAATTGTACGCTAGTCCCAGACCAATCGCTTTTTTTTTTTTTGAGACAGAGTTTTGCTCTTGTTGCCCAGGCTGGAGTGCAATGGCACCATCTTGGCTCACCGCAATCTCTCCCTCCCGGGTTCAAGAGCCAATCACTTTTAGTGTATATATTATTTAGTGTGTATATTTATGTGTATATCTTTCCTTAAATATATAAGAAAAGTGTATATCTTTCCTTAAATATATAATAAATTTTTATTATGATTTCTAACCAAATTAATGGAATCATTTATGATTTTTATATTTGATACTTATTTAATTATTCATAAAATTACAACAGAAGAGTTCAACACACACACAATTACTAAAAGAATATCATATCAGGGTTCCAAAATGGCCAAATAGGAACAGCTCCAGTCTACAGCTCCCAGTGTGAGCAACGCAGAAGACAGATGATTTCTGCATTTCCAGCTGAGGTACTGGGTTCATCTCACTGGGGACTGTCGGACAGTGGGTGCAGGAGAGTGGGTGCAGCACACCGAGCGTGCATCGAAGCAGGGCGAGGCATCGCCTCCCCTGGGAAGTGCAAGGGGTCAGGGAATTCCCTTTTCTAGCCAAGGAAAGGGGTGACGGATGGCACCTGGAAAATTGGGTCACTCCCACCCTAATACTGCGCTTTTCCGATGGTCTTAGCAAACAGCAAACCAGGAGATTATATCCTGCGCCTGGCTTGGAGGGTCCTACACTCACAGAGCCTCGCTCATTGCTAGCACAGTAGTCTGAGATCAAACTGAAAGGCGGCAGTGAGGCTGGGGGAGGGGCACCCACCATTGCTGAGGCTTGAGTAGGTAAACAGAGTGGCTGGGAAGCTTGAACTGGGTGGAGCCCACCCCAGCTCAAGGAGGCCTGGCTGCCTCTGTAGACTGCACCTCAGGGGGCAGGGCATAGCCAAACAAAAGGCAGCAGAAACCTCTGCAGACTTAAATGTCCCTGTCTGACAGATTGGAAGACAGTACTGGTTCTCCCAGGACGCAGCTTGAGATCTGAGAACGCGTCTACGGCCATACCACCCTGAACGTGCCCGATCTCGTCTGATCTCAGAGATCTGAGAACGGACAGACTGCCTCCTCAAGTGGGTCCCTAACCCCCGAGTAGCCTAACTGGGAGGCACCCCCCAGTAGGGACAGACTGACACCTCACAGGCCAGGTACTCCTCTGAGACAAAACTTCCAGAGGAACGATGAGGCAGCAACATTTGCTGTTCACCAATATTCGCTGTTCTGCAGCCTCCACTGCTGATACCCAGGCAAACAGGGTCTGGAGTGGACCTCTGGCAAACTCCAACAGACTCACAGCTGAGGGTCCTGACTGTTAGAAGGAAAAGTAACAAACAGAAAGGACATCCACACCAAAACCCCATCTGTACGTCACCATCATCAAAGACCGAAGGTAGATAAAACCACAAAGATGGGGAAAAAACAGAGGAGAAAAACTGAAAATTCTAAGAACCAGAGCACCTCTCCTTCTCCAAAGGAATGCAGCTCCTCACCAGCAACGGAGCAAAGCTGGATGGATAATGACTTCGACGAGTTGAGAGAAGAAGGCTTCAGATGATCAAACTTCTCCGAGCTAAAGGAGGAAGTTTGAACCCATGGCAAAGAAGTTAAAAACCTTGAAAAAAGGTTAGACAAATGGCTAACTAGAATAACCAATGCAGAGAGGTCCTTAAAGGACCTGAGGGAGTAGAAAACCACGGCACGAGAACTACGTGACGAATGCACAAGCCTCAGTAGCCGATTCGATCAACTGGAAGAAAGGGTATCAGTGATGGAAGATCAAATGAATGAAATGAAGCGAGAAGAGAAGTTTAGAGGAAAAAGAATAAAAAGAAACGAACAAAGCCTCCAAGAAATATGGGACTATGTGAAAAGACCAAATCTACGTCTGATTGGTGTACCTGAAAGTGATGGGGAGAATGGAACCAAGTTGGAAAACACTCTGCAGGATATTATCCAGGAGAACTTCCCCAATCTAGCAAGGCAGGCCAACATTCAAATTCAGGAAATACAGAGAATGCCACAAAGATACTCCTCGAGAAGAGCAACTCCAAGACACATAATTGTCAGATTCACCAAAGTGGAAACGAAGGAAAAAACATTAAGGGCAGCCAGAGAGAAATGTCGGGTTACCCACAAAGGGAAGCCCATCAGACTAACAGCTCATCTCTTGGCAGAAATTCTACAAGCCAGAAGAGAGTAGGGGCCAATATTCAACATTCTTAAGGAAAAGAATTTTCAACCCAGAATTTCATATCCAGCCAAACTAAGCTTCATAAGTGAAGGAAAAATAAAATCCTTTACAGACAAGCAAATGCTGAGAGATTTTATCACCACCACGCCTACCCTACAAGAGCTCCTGAAGGCAGCACTAAACATGGAAAGGAACAAACAGTACCAGCCACTGCAAAAACATGCCAAATTGTAAAGACCACTGAGGCTAGGAAGAAACTGCATCAAGTAACGAGCAAAATAATCAGCTAACATCATAATGATGGGATCAAATTCACACATAACAATATTAACCTTAAATGTAAATGGGCTGGCTAAATGCTCCAATTAAAAGACACAGGCTGGCAAATTGGATAAAGAGTCAAGACCCATCAGTGTGCTGTATTCAGGAAACCCATCTCATGTGCAGGGACACACACAGGCTCAAAATAAAGGGACAGAGGAAGATCTACCAAGCAAATGGAAAACAAAAAAAAGGCAGGGGTTGCAATCCCAGTCTCTGATAAAACAGACTTTAAACCAACAGAGATCAAAAGAGACAAAGAAGGCCATTACATAACGTAAAGGGATCAATTCAACAAAAAGAGCTAACTATCCTAAATATATATGCACCCAATACAGGAGCACCCAGATTCATAAAGCAAGTCCTTAGAGACCTACAAAGAGACTTAGACTCTCACACAATAATAGTGGGAGACTTTAACACCCCACTGTCAACATTAGACAGATCAACGAGACAGAAAGTTAACAAGGATATCCAGGAATTGAACCCAGCTCTGCACCAAGCGGACCTAATAGACATCTACAGAAATCTCCATCCGAAATCAACAGAATATACATTCTTCTTAGCACCACACCGCACTTATTCCAAACTTGATGATATAGTTGGAAGTAAAGACTCCTCAGCAAATGTAAAAGAATAGAAATTATAACGAACTGTCTCTCAGACCACAGTGCAATCAAACTAGAACTCAGGATTAAGAAACTCACTCAAGACCGCTCAACTACATGGAAACTGAACAACCTGCTCCTGAATGACTACTGGGTACATAACGAAATAAAGGCAGAAATAAAGATGTTCTTTGAAATCAACGAGAACAAAGATACAACGTACCAGAATCTCTGGGACACATTTAAAGCAGTGTGTAGAGGGAAATTTATAACACTAAATGCCCACAAGAGAAAGCAGGAAAGATCTAAAATGGACACCCTAATATCACAATTAAAGGAACTAGGGAAGTAAGAGCAAACACATTCAAAAGCTAGCAAAAGGCAAGAAATAACTAAGATGAGAGCAGAACTGAAGGAGATAGAGACACAAAAAACCCTTCAAAAAATCAATGAATCCAGGAGCTGGTTTTTGAAAAAATCAACAAAATTGATAGACTGCTAGTGAGAATAATAAAGAAGAAAAGAGAGAAGAATCAAACAGACCCAATAAAAAATGATAAAGGGGATATCACCACCGATCCCACAGAAATACAAACTACCATCAGAGAATAAACACCTCTACGCAAATAAACTAGAAAATCTAGAAGAAATGGATAAATTCCTGGACACATACACCCTCCCAAGACTGAACCAGGAAGAAGTTGAATGTCTGAATAGACCAATAACAGGCTCTGAAATTGAGGCAATAATTAATAGCTTACCAATCAAAAAAAGTCCAGGACCAGACGGATTCACAGCCGAATTCTACCAGAGGTACAAGGAGGAGCTGGTATCATTCCTTCTGAAACTATTCCAATCAATACAAAATGAGGGAATCCTCCCTAACTCATTTTATGAGGCCAGCGTCATCCTGATACCAAAGCCTGGCAGAAACACAACAAAAAAGGAGAATTTTAGACCAATATCCCTGATGAACATCGATGCAAAAATCCTCAATAAAAACATGGCAAACCGAATCCAGCACCACATCAAAAAGTTTATCCACCATGATCAAGTGGGCTTCATCCCTGGGATGCAAGGCTGGTTCAACATACACAAATCAATAAATGTAATCCAGCATATAAACAGAACCAACGACAAAAACCACATGATTATCTCAATAGATGCAGAAAAGGCCTTTGGCAAAATTCAACAGCCCTTCATGCTAAAAACTCTCAATAAATTAGGTATTGATGGGACGTATCTCAAAATAATGAGAGCTATCTATGACAAACCCACAGTCAATATCATACTGAATGGCAAAAACTGGAAGCATTCCCTTTGAAAACTGGCACAAGACAGGGATGCCCTCTCTCACCACTCCTGTTCAACATAGTGTTGGAAGTTTTGGCCAGGGCAATCAGGCAGGAGAAGGAAATAAAGGGTATTCAGTTAGGAAAAGAGGAAGTCAAATTGTCCCTGTTTGCAGATGACATGATTGTATATCTAGAAAACCCCATCGTCTCAGCCCAAAATCTCCTTTAGCTGATAAGCAACTTCAGCAAAGTCTCAGGATACAAAATCAAGGTGCAAAAATCACAAGCATTCTTATAAACCAATAACAGACAAACAGAGAGCCAAATCATGAGTGAACTCCCATTCACAATTGCTTCAAAGAGAATAAAATACCTAGGAATCCAACTTACAAGGGATGTGAAGGACCTCTTCAAGGAGAACTATAAACCACTGCTCAATGAAATAAAAGAGGATACAAACAAATGGAAAAACATTCCATGCTCATGGGTAGGAAGAATCAATATCATGAAAATGGCCATACTGCCCAAGGTAATTTATAGATTCAATGCCATCCTCATCAAGTTACCAATGACTTTCTTCGCAGAATTGGAAAAAACTACTTTAAAGTTCATATGGAACCAAAAAAAAGTCCGCATTGCCAAGTCAATCCTAAGCCAAAAGAACAAAGCTAGAGGCACCACGCTACCTGACTTCAAACTATACTACAAGGCTACAGTACCCAAAACAGCATGGTACTGGTACCAAAACAGATATATAGACCAATGGAACAGAACAGAACCCTCAGAAATAATGCCACACATCTACAACTATCTGATCTTTGACAAACCTGACAAAAACAAGCAATGGGGAAAGGATTCCCTATTTAATAAATGGTGCTGGGAAACCTGGCTAGCCACATGTAGAAAGCTGAAACTGGACCCCTTCCTTACACCTTATATAAAAATTAATTCAAGATGGATTAAAGACTTACATGTTAGACCTAAAACCATAAAAACCCTAGAAGAAAACCTAGGCAATACCATTCAGGACATAGGCATGGGCAAGGACTTCATGTCTAAAACACCAAAAGCAATGGCAACAAAAGCCAAAATTGACAAATGGGATCTAATTAAACTAAAGAGCTTCTGCACAGCAAAAGAAACTGCCATCAGAGTGAACAGGCAACCTACAGAATGGGAGAAAATTTTTGCAATCTACTCATCTGACAAAGGGCTAAATCCAGAATCTACAAGGAACTTAAACAAATTTACAAGAAAAAAACAAACAACCCCATCAAAAAGTGGGCAAAGGTTATGAATAGACACTTCTGAAAAGAAAACATTTATGCAGCCAAAAGACATATGAAAAAATGCTCATCATCACTGGCCATCAGAGAAATGCAAATCAAAACCACAATGAGATACCATCTCACACCAGTTAGAATGGCCATCATTAAAAAGTCAGGAAACAACAGGTGCTGGAGAGGATGTAGAGAAATAGGAACACTTTTACACTGTTGGTGGGACTGTAAACTAGTTCAACCATTGTGGCAGTCAGTGTGGCGATTCCTCAGGAATCTAGAACTAGAAATACCATTTGACCCAGCCATCCCATTACTGGGTATATACCCAAAGGATCATAAGTCATGCTGCTATAAAGACACATGCACACGTATGTTTATTGAGGCACTATTCACAATAGCAAAGACTTGGAACCAACCCAAATGTCCAAAAACGATAGACTGGATTAAGACAATGTGGCACATATACACCATGGAATACTATGCCACCATAAAAAATGATAAGTTCATGTCCTTTGTAGGGACATGGATGAAGCTGGAAGCCATCATTCTCAGCAAACTATCACAAGGACAAAAAACCAAACACTGCATGTTATCACTCATAGGTGGGAATTGAACAATGAGAACACATGGACACAGGAAGAGGAACATCACACCCTGGGGCCTGTTGTGGGGTGGGGATGGGGGGAGGGATAGCATTAAGAGATATACCTAATATAAATGATGAGTTAATGGGTGCAGCACACCAACATGGCACATGCATACATATGTGACAAACCTGCACATTGTGCACATGTACCCTAAAAGTTAAAGTATAATAATAAAAAATATGTATATATCATTTCATGTCTTTTATTTTTCTTGTTTCTCAAAAATTTGTAACTTAAGCCACACATTATATTATATTAAGTAATAAGAAAAGCATATTGGCTTATTATTTTAATAAATTATTTAAAATTGATAATTAATTATTGTATATATATCATTGAAATCTTGACTACATTTAATAGTCCATCTTAAAAGATTCATTCTATTATATTTTTACAGTATTCTTCAAAATGATATTAATTTTTTTGGATGGAAAAAACGAAGTTGGATTTTTATAACAGAAAATAACTGATTTACCTAATTGGTTTGACAATAGCATTTTGATAATTAGGCTACACAGTGGACTTTTCCATAAAAATCTGCAGCTCTAAAATTTGGTGGAAAAGATATAAGAATGTGATGCCGCCAGGCTTGGTGGCTCACACCTGCAGTATCAGCACTTTGAGAGACCAAGGCAGGAGTATCACTTGAGCCTAGGAGCTCAAGACTAACCTGGTAATGAGACCCTGTCTCTACAAAAAATGTTTAAAAGTTAGTGGGGCATGATGGTGTGTGCCAGTAGGCCTAGCTACTTGGGAGGCTGAGGTAGGAAGATCGCTTTAACCAAGGAGTTTGAAGCTACAATAAGCTATGATTGTGCCACTGCACTTCAGTCTGGGTGACAGAGTGAGAATCTATCTCAAAAAAGAAAAAAATATTATTTTTATTGGTGAATACTATCACACTGTATAGATATATCACTTTTTTTTCTTTTTTAGACAGAGTCTTGCTCTTGTCCCCCAGGCTGGAGTGCAATGACACAATCTTGGCACACTGCAACCTCCACCTCCCAGGGTTCAAGCGATTCTCCTGCCTCAGCCTCCTGAGTAGCTGGGATTACAGGCACCCACCATCACAGCTGGCTACTTTTTGTATTTTTAGTAGAGACGGAGTTTCGACATGTTGTCCAGGCTGGTCTCGAACTCCTGATCTCATGATCCACCCGCCTCAGCCTCTCAAAGTGCTGGGATTACAGGTGAGCCACCACGCCTGGCCAGATATACCACATTTTATCTATGTATCAGTTGAAGGACATTTGGGTTATTTCCACTTCTTGGCTATTACAAATAATGCTGCTTTGGACATTTACGTTCAGGTTTTTATATGAACCTAAGTTTTTACTTCTCTTGGGTATATAGCTAGAAGTAGAATTGCTGGGTCATATGGTAACACTATGTTTAACATTTTGAAGAATTGCCAGACTGTTTTCCAAAGAGGGAGTACCATTTTACATTTCTGCCAGCAGTGAAAGAAAGAAATTTCACCATATCCTTGCCAATATTTGTTGTCATGTATCTTTTTTATTATAGCCATTCTAGTAGTTGTAAAGTGCTATCTCATTGGCTTTGACTTGCATTTCCTTGATGGCTAATGATATTGAGCATCTTTTCATGTGCTTATTGGCCATTTGTATATCTCCTCTGGAGACATGTCTACTCAGATCCTTTGCCCATTTAAAAATGGGGTTGTCTTTTTATTACGAGTTGTAAGAGTTCTTTAGATATTCTAGATATAAGAACCTCATCAGATATATGATTTGCAAAAATTATCTCCCAACTGTGTGATTTTTCACATTTAACTCAAAAAGAGTTCAAAGAACTGAGTGGTGGCCGGGTGCGGTGGCTCACACCTGTAATCCTAGCACTATGTGAGGCCAAGGTGGGTGGATCACCTGAGGTCAGGAGTTCGAGACCAGCCTGGCCAACATGGTGAAATCCCGTCTCTACTAAAAATGCAAAATTAGCCGGGTGTGGTGGCACATGCCTGTAATCCCATCTACTTGGGAGGCTGAGGCAGGAGAATTGCTTGAATCTGGGAGGCAGAGGTTGCAGTGGGCCAAGATTGGGCCATTGCACTCTAGCCTGGGCAACAAGAGTGAAAATCCGTATCAAAAAAAAGAAAAAAGAAAAAAAGAACTGAGTGGCATTGTTACACCAAAACTCTCTCCATCCCCTCCATTTACATAAATGAGGTTGCTCAGTCCTTACATTTACAAAATAAAATATAGAAATAGAATTGATCCTGAATCCTGCTTAATTCTAACAATAAATTATTATTTATTTTTGAATACAGGGAAATATAAAAACCCAGTCTTGTTCATCTCCAACAAAAATTTTTATTAAAAATTTACTTTTGGCCGGGCATGGTGGCTCATGCCTGTAATTCCAGCACTTTGGGAGGCTGAGGCGGGTGGATCACCTGAAGTCAGGAGTTCGAGACTAGCCTGGCCAACATGGTGAAACACTGTCTCTACTAAAAAATGCCAAAAAATTTGCCAGGCGTGGTGGCGGGTGCTTGTAGCCCTAGCTACTCAGGAGGCTGAGGCAGGAGAATCAACTGAACCAGGGAGGCAGAGGTTGCAATGAGCCAAGATCGCACCACTGCACTCCAGCCAGACTCTGTACCTGAAAAAAAAAGAAAAGAAAATTTACTTTTTTGTTTAATAGTTTTACATAAAACTGTAATATATTTTGGTTGTTTTAACTATTGTGAACTAACCTTTGTAATGATCAGTTAATCTAGAAGAAACTTTGAAAAATTAGAGCTATGGCCTTAGTATATTAAACAAATTATAGAATTTTAATTTATATATACATATTCGCACATATATATTTTTGTTTCAGATAGTATTACAAGGGGAATCAATAAGAGATTCTCAAATGTAAAAATCTTTATAATAAATGTTAATATTTACAAGGTGCTAGAATTCAGACTCAAACATTTAAAATTATACTTAATTTCTGCAAGGGGTTAGCAGTTTTTCAAAATTATTTAAAGTGGTATATGAACAAAGAAATTTGAAAATCATTTTTCTAAAAGTCTACTCCTTTCTGTCCTTGATCCCCATCAGAATGCTGTTTCTTGTGTGGTAGGGAGTGGAGCTAAGTAGTCTTACATTTTCCCAGAGCAGGCAGGAATTCTCAGGCTGGATTTTTGATGGTTGTGTGCCTTCTGAAATTGCATGTAAAATTTAGTTTGTACATGGGTACATAACTCCTCCTCTAGCAGATGTATAATGTTGATCTGATTTTTAATAAAGTCTGTGATCTAAAAGGTTAAGAACTACTAGGGTAGTCTTCCTCTATAAGGAAGGCCAGAAGCTCTAATTTTTCAAAGTTTCTCTTACCTGTCTATTAGGACACCTCATTTATTTCATGCTATGCTTTTCTCTTGGATACAAATTACTAACCTGTTGCCTTTACCATACTGATATTTTCCTATGCCTGTTGGACATACCTGCAGTTGTGTATTTTTTCCCAAAGTCAGCCCCATCCCACAAATTAGGGCAAATTCCAGATTCCAGTGTTTCCATTATGCTTTAATGGAATAGAGTTAAACAAATTTGGACCTGCCTCTAGCTAGTCATTCATTCAACAAATATTTAAAACATGCCTCCTAACATGCCAGGTGCTACTTTAGGGGCTAGGAATAAAATGGTGCACAGACAGTCAAGATCCTTTCTCTCTCGGTGCTTCTCTTCTAGAGAAGGGAGACTAACGAATGCATAAGAAACAAACAAGATGATTTTGGGCAGAAGTAAGTACTGTGAAGAAAATAAAACAAAGTGATATGACAGTGAGTGTTATGAAGAGGTGGGGTACTTTAGAGGTGGTAGGTAAGACTTTTATTTTATTATTATTTTTTGAGATGGTGTCTCACTCACTCTGTCACCCAGGCTAGCAGTGGTATAATCTTGGCTCACTGCAACCTCCATCTCCTGGGTTCAAGTGATTCTTGTGCCTCAGCCTCTCAGTAGCTGGGACTACAGGCACATACCACCACGCCCAGTTAATTTTTGCGTTTTTAGTAGGGACAGGGTTTCGCCATGTTGGCCAAGCTGGTCTCGATCTCCTGACCTCAAATGATCCACCCGCCTCAGCCTCCTAAAGTGCTGGCATTACAGGCATGAGCCAATGTGCCCGGCTAGGTAAGACTCTTTTAGGAGCTAACATTGGAGCTTAAGCCTGAACGGTGAGAAGAAAATAACTAGGAGGTGCACATAGCTGGTGCAAAGACCACCAGTAGGAAGGAAGTTTGTGTTTCTGTGGACTTTCTAAGCCACTACTGAGCAGGAGAGGTGAGGTTGGCGAGGCGTTTTATCCCAAGTGTAATGATAAGCACTGATGAATTGAAAGCAGTGGAGGAATATAATATGGTTTATATTTTAAAACAAAAATCACTCTGGCTACTGTGATAAACATTGATTGCATGGGGTTGATGAGAAGAGTTCAAGAGAAGAAGCAGAGAAACCAGTTAGGCTACTGTGCTAGGGGCCAGAGATTATGGCAACTTGGACCAAGGCAGAGACAGCATAAAGTGGGACAAGTCAAGATATACTTCGGAGGTGGAGCTGACAGGACTTGTTAATGGTTTGGATATGAGTAATGAGAAAAAGAGGAGAATCAAGGATGACTCCTAGGAACTTACTTTTGAACAATTGGGTGACAGATGCAGTAGATTTAAAGATACTCTTTGGGAACATTTAAAACATCTATTAAACAGTAAGTGACAAAGTGGAGAAGTCATTAGATATATTAGTCTGGAATTCAGGAGTGAGGTCAGAGCTGGAGATGAGAATTTGGGAGTAAGGTACTTAAAACCACAGTTGGCTGAATAACAATTCCCCAAATATGTCTACGACCCAATCCTTGGAACTGACAAATACTGCAAAAGGGACTTTGCAAATGTGACTAAGTTAAGGATCTTGAGATGAGGAGACTATCCTGGATAGCTGGGCAGGTCCCATGTAGTCACAACAGTCCTTATAAGAGGGAGGACTGGCCGGGTGAGGTGGCTCATGCCTGTAATCCCAGCACTTTGAGAGGCAGAGGCAGGCGGATCATGAGGTCAGGAGTTAAAGACCAGCCTGGCCAACATGGTGAAGCCCCATCTCTACTAAAAATACAAAAATTAGCCAGGCATGGTGGCGTGGGCCTGTAGTCTCAGCTACACTGGAGGCTGAGGCAGGAGAATCACTTGAACCCAGGAGGCAGAGGTTGCAGTGAGCCGAGATTGCGCCACTGCACTCCAGCTTGGGCAACAGAGTGAGACTTCATCACAAAAACAAAAACAAACAGACAAAAAAAGAGGGAGTACAGAGAAGTCAGAATTGGAGAAGGTGATGTGGTAACAAAAGCAGAGACTGGAGTGACACAATTTAAAGAAGGAGGAAGGGATAACAAACTAAAGAATACAGATGGCCACTAGAAGCTGAAAAAGGCAAGAAAATAGGTTTTCCCCTCAGTGCCTCATAAGGAATCAACCCTGTTGAAACTCTTGACTTTGGCCCAGAAAGACCCCTTTTGGACTTTGGACCCCCAGAAATACGAGAGAATAAATTTGTGTTGTTTTAAGCCACTAAGTCTGTGGCAATTTGTTACAGCAGCAATAGGAAACAAATAGAGCCATTAAAATTAGATAAGATCACCTAGAAAGAGTGTGGATAAGGAAGAGAAGAGGGCTGAAGACTGAATCCTACAGCACTGCAGAATTGAAGAGTGAAGTCCAGGAGGATAAGTCAGTGAAGAGTACCAACGTCCTAGGAGGAAAACTAAGAAAGTGTGAAGCCGTGAAAACCAAAGGAAGAGTGTCAAGGCAAGAAGAGTGATCAATTGTGCTGAATGCTTCTGAGAAGCAAATTAAGATGAGGCGGAAGAAATGGCCATTGCATTTGGCGAGACAGAGGTTGTTTGATCTTGTCAAGAGAAGTTCTCATGGTGTGTAGATTTAGGAAGATTCTTAAGATAGTTGAAGAGAGAATGGGAAATGAGGATGTGGAAATTCTAAGTCCAAACAAACTGAGTAGTTTTCTGAGAAGAAGAATGAAGAAATGGAGGAGAATGTGCAGCTAGAAGAGTTTTGTGGTTTATTTATTTATTTATTTATTTTAGACCGGGGGGTCTCACTCTGTTGCCCAGGCTGAAGTGCAATGGCACCATCTTGGCTCACTGCAACCTCTGACTCCAGGGTTCAAGCAATCTTCCCACCTCAGCCTCCTGAGTAGCTGGGCCCACAGGTGCATGCCACCTCAGCCCGCTAATTTTTGTATTTTTTGAAAAGACTGAGTTTCTTCATGTTGCCAGGCTGGTCTCGAACACCTGGGCTCAAGTGATCCACCTGCTTCAGCCTCCCAACGTGCTGGGACTACAGGCTTGAGTTACCACGCCTGTCCTGTGTTTACTTTATTTAAAAAATGGGAGACAGAGTAGTGCACGTTTATACTCCACTGGGAAAGATCCAATAGAGAAGGAAAAAGTGGCGCAACATAGAGTGAATAACTGCAGGAATCTTCAATGAGGAAAGAGAGGTTTACTCATGCTGGCCTTGAATGGGAAAAGAGTCTTTTTCCATTGTTGTAGAAGAAAGGCAGAGAGTATGGAAGAATATGGATACAGATGCAGGCAGGTTGATAGATCTGATGACATGAAGATGAGACAGCTTCTGATTGCGTCTACTTTCTTTTTTTCTTTTTTTTTTTTTTTTCTGAGACAGAGTCTTGCTCTGTCACCCAGGCTGGAGTGCAGTGGTGCGATCTCGGTTCGCTGCAACCTCTGCCTCCTGGGTTCAAGCCATTCTCCTGCCTCAGCCTCCCAAGTAGCTGGGATTACAGGCATGTGCCACCATGCCCAGCAAATTTTTGTATTTTTAGTAGAAACAGGGTTTCACCATGTTGGCCAGGCTGGTCTCGAACTCCTAACCTCAAGTGATACGCCCGCCTCGGCCTCCCAAAGTGCTGGGATTACAGGCCTGAGTCACCGCGCCTGGCCAACTTTCTAATTAAAGAGAATTACCAGAGACCTACAGTTGTGAGTCTAGAGTGAGACCGATCAGAATGTTTGTGCAATTTTCACCTGCCAAGTTCAAAGCAGATATGAAGTAAGTGAAAAGTTGGATTGGTCAGGATTAGGGTTTTGCCTGCCAAGAATGAGAGAGAGGCAAGGATGCCATGGGTGTTTGCAAGAGACTGTTAGGATAATGGACAATGGGAGTTAAGTAGTAAAAGGAGGGAAGTGAGAACATGAAGGGGATAATGGATAATAATAATATAATGGCAAACCCTACATGGTGGTTACTGGGTGGCAGGCACTGGTTTTAGCTCATTACATATAATAACACGTAATCTTATGACTACATTGGACAGTGAAAAGTGCAATGGTCAGTGAATCAGAAGTCTCCTAGGAAGCCAAATAATCAATGGGGTGGGAATATTTGAATAAATGAACCTGGAGGTGACGGAGACAGACAGACTTGGGTGTATGTAACCGCTGTCATCTGTTATAACTGTGTGACTGCAAGAAAGGCACTTTGCCTCTCTGACTTTCTATGGCATAAGCCAATAATAACCTATACCTTTCTTTTTTTAGCCAGTCGTGTTTTTGTTACCTGCAACCAAGGGTTCTGACAATTATAATACAATTGTAATTGCACAATTACGAGGATAGAGTGCTGGAGTATGTGGCTCACAGTGAATTTCTACAGTCACTAGCTGTCTTCCTTTTCCCCTTCCAATGATGACCTCCTAGGGCAGTAGATGTCTCTTGTATCATTCCAGGAGCTTGAACTTGTGCTGGTCACAGCAGAGATGTGCTCTGAGGACACAACAGTTCTCCATCACATGAAGGTTAAAACTCAAGTTCCTAAACAAGGAGCTTGTCCACACCTGTCCATATTTCCAGCCCAATATCTTGACCTTCCTCCCTCCTCAAACTTTGCCCTCCAGCTACCAGAGGTTCCCAGAAAAGATGAGGCAATTCTCTCAACTTCTCACCTCTTGCACATGCTGTTTCCTCTGTCTGGATTTACTAGTTCCAAACTCCAGATGAGCTCTTTCTGCTCCAGAAAACTTTCCCTGATTTAACAGCCAGACACAGGTCAAGGTCTCCAGTTCTCACTGCACTTCACAGCATTTCCATTGTAGCAGCTGCCACATTGATAGTAATTGATAGTCTGAGTACCCATCCCACCTGAGGATGATGTGGCAGGTGCCCAGGGTGCATCTCTTCCGACCAAGAACAAGATGCATCAGGCCATGGTCCAAACTCAGCTCCTGTAATGTCCTCACCTTCACCTCTCTCTTCATAAGCCTTTCACTTCCCTAACAAGCATGCGAGGACTGCCCCCACTTTACTCACCCCTCTCCCGCATACTCTTTGAGCTCATGTAACCAGACTGCACCTGCTCACCCTTCAAGACTCTGTCTAGCCTCTACCTCCTCTATGCAGCTTTTCCCGCCCAACCCTCTCCACTGCAGGTCCTGTTAGGCATTTCTCCTGTGTTACCTCAGCTTCCTGAGTCCCCCTGTTATAACTCTTGCCATCATCACTTCCCTGTTATGACCCGTTCTTTTATCTGTCTCTAGTGATCTGTGAGATTCTTGAGAATTGAGAGGTTTGCATTCAAATCTGTGTTCCCTCTGCCTATCATTAGTAGTTATTAAATATTTCTTGAATGATCGACAAGATAGAGATTCTGGCTCTTTGGAATTGAGGGTCAGACTCAGGGTTATGGTAATGCTATTCAGGTTCTAATTCCCATAAAGCCTGGGGTGGGAGCAGCCAGTGCTACCTCCTTTGTAACTTTAAGGGGATAGGGGAAGGTATCTGGGTCATAACTGTAATTGCCACCAGAACCACCTGATGTAGGTGTTATGCCCTATTTAAATAGATGTGGACCCTGAGACTCAGAGAAGTGAAATGCCTGCAGTAGGTCCTACAGCTGGAAAATACCTCAATCCTACTTCAAGGTGCTTACAGAATTTCTGCAAAATGGGAGGTGGTAAAGAGTTGCCCTGTGTGCTTTGAGACAAGTTCTTTGCACCTGTTCTCTTATGTCTCTAGTGATCTGTGAGATCCTTGGCTACCAAACACCTACCTTAGAAATACATTTCCATAAGGCCTGTCCCTTTGTTTTCCCAGCTATGGCATCATTTCTCTCACTTCCAGAGCCCTGCAACTCAATCACACCACATAGACCATTACTACTCTTCAACTAACTTAATTCTGGGATTGTTCAGTGGAGGTTATCACATAACGACTATTGATGAAAAGAATTAAACTTTGTAAAATATTTAAGAGATTTATTCTGAGCCAAATATGAATGACCGTGGCCCATGACACAGCCCTTAGGAGGTCCTGAGAACATGTGCCCAAGGTGGTCGGGGTACAGCTTAGTTTTATATATTTTAAGAAGGCATGAGACATCAATCAAATACATTTAAGAAATAACGTTGGTTTGGTTCAGAAAAGTGGGACCACTTAAAGCAGGGGCTTCAAGGCTATAGGTAAATTTAAACATTTTTTGATTGACAATTGGTTGACTTTATCTGAAGACCTGGGATCAATGGAAAGGAATGTTCAGGTTAAGGTAAAGGATTGTGGAGACCAAGTTTTATTGTGCAGAGGAATCTTTTAGATAGTAGCCTTTAGAGAGAGCAGGTTGTAAAATGTTCCTTACCAGACTTAAAAGGGTGCCTGGCTCTTAGTTGGTTATCTCCTGGGTGTAGGAAGGAAGGAAGGAACACAAAGGGGAAAGGGGATATAGAATGTGGATTTTTCCCACAAGAGACTTTGCAGGGCAATTTTAAGGCATGGCAAGGAAATCTAATCTGGGGTAAAACATTTTGATTTTCTTCCTTGTTACACCAGATTGGAAAGTAAGTCATGACATACATGGTCAAAACCCATCTGATGAGAATTTATGGGTTTTGTAGGCCATGACTCCCCAGACACCTTATATAGGAATTTGGGCAAGATAAAAAATCAGAGCTTAGTCTTCACGATCAACCCCACGTGCCAGGCCTTGTGGTAGGCACCTAACATTCAGTCAGTAACTACAGTAACTCTGTCCATTGTGTCTGGAGCAAGCTAAAAAGGCTGGATTGCTGGGGAAATGGAAAGAAGCCAGCACTAGGGGTCTGGGTTCAAGTCTGGAGGGAAGGAGGGGTTGTTGAGCCCTAACTTTGCACTAAAGTAACCTTGGCTGTGTAATTTAGCCATCTAAGAAAACGAGGGGATAGACACCACATATCGTCTCTGAGCTCCCTTGAAGATGTCTGTATGATTCTCTCCTTTCCATGTCCCTTCCGTGCCACTATTCCGAGCATCAGTCTGACCCTAGGAATGGTGACGTCCTACTCAGCTGGGGGCTGCCCCTCAGTTCCCATAGAGGCAAGTCTGGGTCCTGACTCGGCCAATGGCCCTGGAGGCCACTGAGCTCCTAGACCCACAGCGCAGAGAAGTGGGGGATAGGTCATTCCAGGACAAGGGGGTGGAGGCTCCAAGAAACTACGACTCCCAGGAGGCCACTGGGTGCCCTCCGGCAGCCTGGGCCTGGTGCATGTTGGGAGCAGTAAGCGGCCTCCCGCCGCGCTTCATTGTTAAGACCGCTAGGCCAGGTAGCCCGCGCGCATGCCCAGTCACGTCCCAACTAGTTGGGCGGCTTTCCCTCCTGCAGGCCTCTTCTCTTTCCGGTCTTGCTGAGGCTCTCCTTTCCCCGCCCCACCTCCGCCCTCTTTTCAGGGAATTTCGAAGGGGCGTGGCCTCTGGCAAGCGCGTCCCCAGGGGTGTGTATACGCGCGTTCACGGGAGGTTAAAGAGGGAGGGGCCTAAACCTTGGGTGTGGAAGGCAGAGAGAAGACCGCGGGGAACGGAAAGCGCATGCGTCTTAGTGGTGCCGCAGCGCCCGGGGAGTCGCGGAGGGCAGGGGGGAAAATGGGCTTGCGGGACTGACGCACGCGCATTGGGATACCAGATCTCCGCCTCCTGCTCCAGGTTTCCCCTCCTCCTTCACCACCCTCCCGGAAGTGGAGCCGCCCTCGCGCCCACCAGCGGCAACCCCCTGCGGCAGGCCCCGCCCACACAGGCTCCGCCCCCCCGGCTCTCCGCCCCCTCCTCTGGTAGTGGCGCCGGCTTGCATCCCAGGTCGTGGCGGTTTTGGTGCCTGAAGCAGGGAGCGCGGAGTCGTTCCCGAGAGAGGCGGCCAGGCTATGCTCGCCGGTTTCCGGCGTTCCGCTCCGGCCAGCCAGAGTCTCTGTCTCAACCTGTGTACGTGCTCCAGCAGTCTGCTCAGCCCGGCCCCGCGGCGCGGTTGGCGGCGGCGCCCCAGGCGCGCCCCCTCCTCCGATGGCGGCGGAGATCCAGCCCAAGCCTTTGACCCGCAAGCCGATCCTGCTGCAGCGGATGGAGGGGTCCCAGGAGGTGGTGAATATGGCCGTGATCGTGCCCAAAGAGGAGGGCGTCATCAGCGTCTCCGAGGACAGGTATGGACTGCTGCCATTCGGCCGCGAGGAGGGGCGGGACAGGCCGACGGCCCTCGAGCCCGCGTCAGGGGCTGTGCCTCCACGTCGGCGCGAGTGTAGACTTGCTCCCCCAAGTTTTATTGTAATGCGCATCCCGGTGGTGCCGGTGTCCAGCTGTGCGCCGCCTCCGCTGTGTGGCTCCGGGAAGCGGAGCCGGGACGGCGGCGAGCGCTCCGGCTTCACCCCGGGCTGGGTAGTGCCTGCTGGAGCCGGGTGTCCCTCGGGCTAACGGTGCGCTGGAGGGACTTTGGTCCATCTCTGAGGACAGGAGGGAAAGAGGGGAGGAGCCGCCCGGCCCTGCAAGTGTGTGCTTGGGGAACGATGCCCTGAGCCGCCTCTGCCAGATAACCAAGGGGTTTGGGGTACTCTCTGGTACAGCTCCCAGAGTTTCAAACGGAGAAAGCAAATGCCACTCCTTCTTCCCAGACATTCCCACTGAATCCAGATAACCCAGACATCTTAGGCTGAATTCAATGAATATTCTAAGTTGTACCAAGAGTAAGTTTAGGCTTCTGTGTGGTGCCTTCTTTCCTTTCCCCTCCTTATCTCTTGGAGCTCGAGGAGAAGCGCGTAGAACTTGTAACGGATCACTGCTGCAAATAGCTCTTGAGTTTCTTCCCTTTGCCTGTTTCCTTTATTTTTGCTTAATTTTGCTTAATTTGCAGAAGTGGAACTAGTTCTGCCTTCAAATATTCTCCCTGTTTTGCGTTTTCGCTTTAACTGAATTTCCTTGAATATGCAGGAATAAAGCTGATGAAGCTAATTTCTAGAGTAATGTTGCTTGAAGATAGTAGTATGATAATTTATCTGGAATTGTTTCTTTGCTAAAATCTATATAAGCATTCTTACAAAAGAACACTGTAGAGGTACATAACACGGGGATTTTACAGTAAGTAGGTTTTCTTAATATAAGTTCAAATCATGCAGAGGTAAAGTATCCTTTCTTGGTGACTCTCAAAACTGAGAGGCTGAGCAACAAAGTGCTCATTGCTGTCTTTATAGTCATTTCCTCACTTAGCATAGTGTGTGGCCTCAAAAATTGAGCTCGATAGGTTTGTTCATGTCTTAGGTTCTTCAGTATAACTAGGATATTAATGACATGTTCTTGTCTACATCATGCTCAATACAAATGGCGCCTGATTAATTTCCTATGCAGATCCAATGGAAAACATTGTAAACATACACCAGTGGCAAGCATTCTGCAATGAACAGAAGAATTCATGGCTGAAATGGAGTACATGGATGTAGGACCCTTTTGAAATTCACAGAGAAGCGTTATGAGAAAGTTTGATTTTTTCCATAAAGGCAAAATTTTATTAAAAAGACTGCTTCTGGACCTAGAAATTCTTTGTCACAGTATTGTTTTCATGGGATATATTCCATAAAATATATTGAAGGAATATATTGGTAGATGTCACTTTCCCAGTCTGTAACTACTGGAGATGGAACTGATCAATTTCTAACTGCTGTGGAAAATTCATAAGCAAGTTCATGGAATCAAGAAAAGGAGAAGGGTAGTTAAACCTAAGCTGCTTTAATATTTTATTTATTTATTTTTTAAGACTAGTTAAGTAAAGTAGTGAGAAGGGGAAAAGAGTAGAACAGGGAGTTCAATCTGTAACTGACTGTGAACAATTGAGATAATAAAACTACCTTCAGACCAGCCTAAGCTCCTTTAATATTAAGGTGTTATTATAGTATTGAAACTTCTGATTCCCATTTCACCACATTTACCTTGAAGGAAACAGCTTTACTGGGGTATATTTTCAAGTGTTTGGAGACGCTGAAGTAGTGTATATTAATGAAACTGAAGAATAAATTTCATTGGATTATAGGATGAAAGAAATGCAATGTTCAGCTATATCTTAGCCTAATTTTCACTTTTCTAGTGTACAATGTAAATAATAGAAATTATTTTGTCATGGAGTTACTGTTAAATAAGGTTCACCCATAAGTCTGGAATTATTATTAATATACATTTTTTATTATTCAAGTTGACAAGTCTGTTCTTCTTTGGGTCATATACTCAAACATGAACATAACTTTGTTATTTAGAGCTCAGTTTTGGTTATGGTTTTCATTAAAAGAATTGATCTATATTCTTGCTTTCCAGAATTCAATGTTAATGTCACTTCATACAATGCTAAATATATGAAAATGGAATATTGATTTTCATCACAACCTACAAAGCCATTACCATTCACTGCTTTAGCTAGAAACTAGTAATCTTCATTCCTGAACTCTGAGGTTAAAGCCGCAAGTAATGTCCCATACCTGAATGGCAGTGTTCCATAAATTCTTATGAAACCCTGGTTTAACTTTTTGACCTTTGACTTCTTCATTGCCTTTATGTGTGCCTTTGAAAACACTTAACATTTTCCATTTTAAACGGTGCTATACAGTATATATTTCATGTCCATTTTATTTTCTCTTCTGTGAGTTCCCTATGGAGCTTTGTGTGTCTTATTCATTGTATCATCATTAGGACCTAACATGGTACCTGGCATGCAATAGGTCCTCAATACATGTTTGTTGTATCAGTGACTGATCTGTTTTTTTGCTGTTCCTGAAAGCACAGCATCTTAACTACTGTAGGCTTTTAGTTGATATTTGTTGAATGAATTATATGATGACCTATGAAAGGCTTATGTGGACAAGTATACACTTGTAGGAAAAGTGCTGGACTAGGTAGACTTTAAAGTGCTTCAAAACTCTGAAAATCCATGAATTGCTTCATTTATTCTGTCAACAAACATTTGAGTACTTACTGTGTTCCAGTCACATGCATACATTGTAATGATGAAAATGATAAGGTCCTTTCAAGATGCTCACAATTTAGTGCAGGAATTTTAGAAGAATATTGCTTAATAAAAACAAAACTACTACTTCCAAGATTTAGTATTGGAAAGATAATTTGCAGATGGAGAAGAATGGCTGGATTCCGTAATTCGTATTGTCCCCTAAATTTTACCTCCCTTTGGAGGATTCTTTCACTCAAACTGCCCTCAATAGTGGCCTGATAATACTCAAATCTTCAAGCCCAAGAGTGGATAAAAATTCTTGCCTTCAAGTTCCTTTTAGCCAGAGTTCAGACAGCCTTGAACTTTACTCAGTATCAATGGAGGAAATATAAAGGAATAGAAGACATAAAAACAATCTGATTTACAAATAAAGATTTCTGGTGCTACCATAATACAGAGCCTGTTTCAGGAACTCCCCACCCTTGTCTGAGTCTATCTTTGCTTTAGTTGTAGTTAGGTTATATACCCAAAGGGCATACCGAACTTTGATACCTTGGATACCTCATTTCCCAGCTTCTTTTTGGACTGTCTTTTCTGAGTGAATGCCATTTTAGCATTCCCTGCCTAGGAGCTTCCTTTCAGACATCTCCGCTCTGTTTTGGTCAAGACATGTTTAGTCTGCAGCTTAGCAGGGGCTTCTTTGTTTAGTGGCAGCCTCTTCAAGTGATGAAAGCCAGGAGGGACCTCTCTCCAGGTGGGACCCAGTCCCATGCAGACCTTTGTATCTTCATAAGTTCTTTATAAGCATATCAACACAAGTCAGTAATCTTAGCATTCATACAGAGACTTTCAGTAACTTGGTAGTTTCGTTTAGGCAATTATAGGAAATCATTCCCTCCCTAGGAGTTAACAACAGGTACAAACATTGTCCTCTGGGGTTGCCAATGAACCTCCTGCTTGTGGTGGTTAGAGAAGACCAACAGTCTCTTCTACAAATGGGTCTTGCAGGGTGAGTAGGAGTTCTTGTGAAAAAGCCTTTCCTGTAGAGGAAAGGGCATTTTAGATAGAGGAGGCAAGAAAACTCCCATTCATTAAGAAGCACTAGAATGTCCTGATTAAGGGTGGACAACGGAGCCAATTGGCTTGAGTTCAGAACTCAGCACTCAGTGTCCTCACATTTTGGGGAATCTGAAAATTAGTGACTCTGATGGCAAAAGTTACTGAACCCTTTGGGTGAAAGATTTCAGGGTTCTTTTTCTGGATAAAAAGGCCTGTGTTGGTGGTAGGTTGTGGAGAAGGAGGCTGTGGGAGAGATAACTATAGAGAAGAAAGTTACTGGGGAGGGCGATATGGGGAACTGCCTTTCTACATTATGACTTTATTCAGGACCAATTTATACAACATAGGCCCTGCTGTGTTCTCTCTAAGTCCTGAGGGCAGAGCACAAGCAATTGTTAAGAGGGGGGTGAGATTTTTAATCCCCAAATAAGGAGATCTGATCCCCAATGCCTAGCACAAAGGAGATGCATTATATGTTCCTTGAATGAATTAAGCAATGACTGGTGATCACCTTTTTGGATTGAAATGGACCTGAGGATTTTGTGAGTTTCTGTCAGCAAAGGTATTTAAGTTGAGCCTGAGAGAAGTTTAGCAGCTTGCTTTAGGCCAGGGTAACCAATATACAATATGGGATGGGAGTGGGAATGGGCTGGGATGAGGGGGTTGGATTTTTTTCTACTTCAAGGGCCTTTTTTTCCCAACTCTAAATTACTATGATTCTAGTGGCCATGACTACTTGACTATTTCCTGAAAAAGAAGTTAAAATTTTATTTCATCTTATGAATCCTCATAGTATTGGTTCATTTACCATTAATTCTTTTTATTATGAAATTGCACTATCCCAGTTCTCTGCTTCAACCGTTAGTTTGATAATTAGACCTTGATGCAGTTCCGTTGAGCTCCTGATAGAGTTTTATGTACCATGTATTTTATAACATTTGCACAGTTTTCTTAAGAAATGCAAATCAGAGTTTTACAGTGCCAAGCACATTTCTGAAAGTTGAGGACTTTTCAGAGTGAGGGAGTGAGCGCTCTGAAGTCAGCAAAATTAGAGCCCATCTAAACTAATTTTTGAGTGTGTGAAGTCTCTAATAGCATAAAATTAATACACTTTCCACTGCGCACTTGAGGCTCATCACTTGGTGGTAATAATTGTGGATTTCAAGGTCCCAAAGAGGGAACTTGTCCTGTATGATTGTGGAAAATTAGACCTTTACTCCGAATTCAAAACATGAAGCACTCTTCATGCTAGCAAATCTTTCTGGAAACAAGCTGCCTCTGTGTCTCCAAAGGTCAGAAACAGACTGACTTTTTAAGGAAAGATCACTATGGGAAAGCTTATTTGAGGAGGCTTACTAGAGGAGGATTAGCTTCAAGTGATCCCAGAGCTCCTGACAGTTCTGAATTTCCTATTTTTATATTATTAAACCAGAGTCTGTCTGGGACCTCACAGGTCTTAATCAGTATATATTCATCCAGATATTGCAACACTATGGGAAAGTTAGGGTGGCAATTCTGACACTCTTAAAATGAGTAATTTTTAAATCATGAAATCCTGACCAGCTGTCTTACACCTCAAGTGCTACTAAACTTATTTGAAAAAGAAATATAGGTAAAAATCATAGGATTTAAGTAGCTAGAAGAAACTTTAGAGAGATGGCCTTTTCCAAACAAACAAAATCAAAACTTTAGAAAAGGAAATGTGAGTTTTTACTTGCACAGCATCTTTCTCTGGCTGTCTGTTTTCACTTTGCATTTGGCTTTGAGAAAGCATGGAGAATCATCCTGATGTCATTAAAAATAACAGTTTGGGGGAAATTAAAACAGTTTGTGGCATTTAGAAATCAATAAGTAGATTGTGATTTAAGACTACTGCAGGTGGTGATTTGTTGATATCTGTAACACTAAACTAAATTGTGTACTGTATATACTTAGAAGAGAATGACCACCATACCAAGCTTTTCTTCTCAACTATTACCAGAATAGAAAGAATTCAAAAAGAGATCACACTCCTTTATTTTTATGAGTAGGTCTCCCAAGGAGAGTGATACAATTAACCTAGAAATTCCCTAACAGAGAAAACAAAAAACAAAAAAAACTCCCCTTGTACAACTTCAGCAAGCAGTCTTATTAACTCTTTAAAAAAATTTTTTATTTCAGGGCAGGGAGCCTCTTCATCCAAATATTTTATTTAGTCCTTAGTAAAAATTAATTCAGAAGTTTAAGAAACTAACCAGTAAGACCAAAAAAGAAAAGGTCATCTCCTTGTCTCTTGGCAGGGAGTGCTGCTTTATGCTCTCCTGTGCCTTTAATTTAAGGATTCTCGGAAAATAACTGGGACTGGGAGTCTGATCTCAGCTCTACTCTGCATTGACCTTGGCATTTCCTGGGGCATTTCATCACTCTAAGCTTCAGTTTGTCCATCTGGCAAAGGAGGGGGTTAGATTTCCTAGCTATGACTCTCGTACTGTGATGTGCTTCTGTAGTGACTAGATAAGTAGTCTCTGCAACCATATCATCCTAAAATCTCAAGTGGAGGAAAGCACGCATTAGGGAAAAAGCAGCATGCTTGTGTGAAACTGTCAGCACCTCATGGTGCAACTGTAAAACGATGCTTTCTGGAGCCTTTGGATGGCAGCGGTTATTTATTCCTGGATGAAATATTAAGAAGTATTTGTTTTGTGTTAGTGCGTAACACCCAGTTGAACTAGATTCACTACATTCCTACTTCTAGATGAGTCCTTTACTTTCAAACTCTGGGTGGTTTGCTAGCAACCAAGTCAGGGCCTGGGTTATCTAGATTAATGTTTTGGAAACTTTTTAGACCACAAATCATAGTAAAAAATATAGTTAGCATTGCTACGCAAGACTGACATACTGTCTCACACATATACACACATATGACAGAAACAAAGATTTTATGAAATGGTATCCTCTTAATGTGACATGCACACTATTTTCTGTTCTGTTGCAGCCCTTATAAGATCCTAGTTGTGACCCTTTCAATTAATTTCATGACCCACTAAAGGATTGTGAACAACAGTTTGAAATACTACAAAGCTTTAGAAGAACTGGTAATGTTTTGTACTTTCTTTTTCTCCCGTTACTTAGTTTCAGTTTTCTAGAAGATGGAAATGTAATTCAACTTGGGGACCTAAACCCTATCAGCCTACCCCACCCCTGGCCTGGCCTGCTTTTCTGAAATTCCCATTGACATTATAGAATTGACCCAGTCTGACTGGAAGCCTTCAAGTCAAGAGATAACTGTTCTAAAGCCTTTCAGCCCAGAGCCAGAGAGGGTTCAGAAAAAAAGTAGGAATGTTGAGGGGAGGGGGGGAGGGATAGCATTAGGAGATATACCTAATGTTAAATGAAGAGTTAATGGGTGCAGCACACCAACATGGCACATGTATACATATGTTAACAAACCTGCACGTTGGGCACATGTACCCTAAAACTTAAAGTATAATAAAAATTAAAAAAATAAAAAATAAAATAAAATAATTAGGAATGTACCAAATTGAGCACTTGCTATTGTTTGAGTGGCTGCATTTTAGCTTCCTGTCCTATGTTAATTTATTACTGAGTTAGGACTCAGAAATGATGCATCACATCTAAATTATGAATGTCGCCAGGTGGGGTAGTTCACGCCTGTAATCCCAGCACTTTGCGGGGTTGAGGCGGGTGGATCACCTGAGGTCAGGAGTTCGAGACCAGCCTGGCCAACATGGCGAAACCCCGTCTCTACTAAAAATACAAAAATTAGCTGGGTGTGGTGGTGGGCACCTGTAATCCCAGCTACCCAGGAGGCTAAGGCAGGAGAATCGCCTGAACCTGGGAGGCGGAAGTTGCACTGAGCTGAGATTGTACCACTGCACTCCAGCCTGGGCAACAGAGTGAGACTCCATCCCCCCCCCCCCCAAAAAAAAAGACAAAAATAAATAAAATAAAATAAAAATAAATAAATAATGAATGTCAGTTGTTACCCTCTCTGTGTGACTATGCTTTTCTTTTTAGCTGGGCAGATTTACTTACAACATGGTGCTATTTAGAGATTTTATGTATCTTCCATTGGTTATTAAATTATTATCTCTTTTCCGATTTCTAAGGATCAACTTAAATTTTAAATAATCGTCATAATAATCGCTCTGGAGTATGTTTACATTTTAAATAAAGATAATATAGCCAGGCGTGGTGATTCACACCTATAATCTCAGCACTTTGGGAGGCTGAGGTGGGAGGACTGGCTTGAGGCCAGGAGTTCAAGACCAGCTGAGCAAGATAGCAAGATCCTGTCTCTACAACAAATAAATAAAAGATAATAACCACAGTAAAGAATTACTGCTCATAGATCCCTTAGCACAATGACTGTTAGTATTTCATATATTTCCTTCTAGTAGTTTTTCTAATGCAGTTTTCAAAAATATGATTGTAATCATACACTTTTATGTTCTTGCCCTCACTTAAACTTTTGCCAGCACCTACCTAGATTTTAACCATCATTTTAAGTGGCCTTATATTTTTGCTTTCCTTCAGTATTCACTCATATTTATTTAATGATGATACTGTATATACTTGGCCTCTGATCTCCCATCATGAACAAGGCATATCCTGCTCTCAGGGTACTGCTGATCTAGTCAGTATATCATAATTGATCTTCTTCCTATTGTTTATTTACATTATTTTCAGTTTTATAAATGTTATGATGAACATTGTTACATGTACAGGTGTCCCCTTCTATCCCCCACCCTGAGTTTTTTTATTATTTCTTTAGGAAAGATTGTAAGAAGATTGCCATATTATTTTTCAAAAGGTTTATGCCACTTTAAAATGCTTATAGTTATGTATGCATATGAGAATATTAGTTTTGCCACACCTGACCAGCCATGGATATTATTATTTTAAAATTCTTTTTCATAATTTGCTTGATAAATGGTGGTACTTTATTGATGTTTAATTTGTATTTTTTTGGCTGACTGGTGAATATTTTTCTGTTTGTTTATTTCTAGTTATTTTTCCTTTTGTGAATTGTCTGTTTCTGTCCTTTGTCCATTTCTCCATTGAAGTCTCTTGGTTCTTCTTAACAATTTCTTTTACATATATTCTATAGATATAGTAAGACTATTAACCCTAGGCCTGTTATATATCCAGATATGTCTTACATTTTGTTGTTTGCCTTTTCATTTTTTATATAGAAAACATTTACTTTTAAGTTTAGCTATTAAAATTTATTTATTTTAAAAATTTTAAAATAAGAGACAGGGTCTCACCACGTTGTTCTGGCTGCAGCGCAGTGGCCATTCAGAGGCACATTCCCACTACTGATCAGCAAGGGAGTTTTGACATGCTCTGTTTCCGACTTGGGCCAGTTTACCCCTTCTTAGGCAACCTGGTGGTCCCCAGCTCACATGAGGTCACTATATTGGTGTCTAACTTAGTGTGGACACCTAATTAGCATAGCACACTATAGCCCAGAACTTCTGGGCTCAAGTGAACCCCCTGCCTCAGGTTGCTGAATAACTGGGACTACAGGTGTGTGCCACCACACACCTTTTTTTAATAATTGAAATTTCTTCCATCACTCCTAATTTTTGAAAGTAACACTTTTCCCAGGGAGCCACTGATACTCATTTTTCTTTCATCTTAGTTATATAATTTGATGAAAAAATAACTTTTTGATTTGTTTGAAGTGTATTTCATTAAGTGGCATAATTTGGGAAGTATAAATGGATTTTCCTAAAACTTGCTGTTAATTATTTCCACATTACTTATTGAGTGGTCCTTATATTTTCTTTTGTATTTATTTGTGAAACGACTTTTATCACAAATTTCAGTTTTCATAATCAGCAGGGCCTGCTGTGGCCTCTGTTGTGTCTTAGGGAATCTCTTTGCCTCTTTTAGCACCAGTTCTACACTTTTAATTATTGTAGCTAATGAGTTTTTCTTGACTGCTTGCCATTATGTATCTGCAGTGATAGCCCTAATCTCTCTGGCCAGGTCATCTGGCTAATGGGAAAGGAATCAGATATTGGCTCTTTCCAAAGCCTTAGGATTTTACAGTCTCAGTTTCCGTGTCTGCAAATTGGGAATAATGACTCGTCCTAGTGTTGTTGGGAGGTTTGCATGAGATGATCTTCCTGTAGCACCTGCAGCACTTGCAGCATAGTTGGTGCTCAGTGAAAGTTTGTTTTATTTTTTGTTTATAACACCAGCACACCTCTAAGCAGGTAAGCTTTTTCTGTTGCCATGGTTCCATTAAGACTATTTTAAGACTCACTTTGGATATACAGAGTTTGGTCTGTTGAACTTTTTTTTGTTTTTGTAGAGTTCTGAGCCCCTTTTTTCTTCTCTAATACAGAAGGGCGAGGTTAACTCTGTCATCTTTATACCACCACTTTCCAAATTTGCCCTGTGACAGCCAGTGGTAAGGAGAGGTGTGTAGTGGGTGGGTGCTGTGTTCTCCTTTGCAGGATTCTCTCTCTCTCTTCATTTGCTATCTTGCCCTGAAATGGTGTGTCCCTTGTCCCCACTCGTCTCCTGGACAGCAGGGGCTGTGTCTTCCATGGCTTCCATAAGGAATACATTTAGGGAAGGATAAAAGTTCAACTAAATTGTTCTTAACCGGAAGCTTAGGCATTATAAACTGGCAACTAGCAGACTGAAGTCCACCATTGGACAGATTTTGAGTGGTCCACACACAGTGTTTTTAGAAGTTTTGAATTTGTCGGCAAGGTTTAAACATATGGACTTCACATAAACATCCAGATTGCCAGCTTCTCTTGACACATGGGAAGACGGAGCTGTGCCAAGCCATGAAATTATCGCCTGCAGACCCCTTGCTCTTGCTCTGCCTGCTGGGGCTAAGGTCCTCTGAGCTGGCCAGGAGAGGTGAAGGTATGCTGCCATGGCTGCCTGCCAGTGGGAAAGCAGCACACGAGACCCAGAAAGCCTTCCTCTAAAATCTGAAATGCTTCGCCTTTTTTGTACTAAGTAGTTAGAGCTTTGATATTTAGAAGAAGAAAAAGAAAAAAGAAATCAAAAGATAGCCAGAAAGCTCATGTTTCTAAAAACTTAGGTGTGGGCCAAGGGAGGAAGCATATACGTAAAAAATCAAGACACCTTTGATAACAGATGCTGATGTACCCAGTAAATATATAAATAAAGGTGGGTATTGGTAAATTAAGGATGGCATTTACCCTTCCTGATTCCCTCTCTGGAGGCAATTTTTTGGGGGCCAGGGACTGGAGTCAGAGAAGCCTGGGTTTGACTCTTTGCTCTGCCACTTCGTATTTAAATACATTTAAATTCTAGTTTTAGAAAAGCTTAAATTACATTGTTGCTTTTTATTTTGTGCATCTGGATTAATATTCCTGGAGTCAGTTTACATGCCTTGCTGTTAGAATCTCAGTAACCTGTTTTAGTGTTCGTTGGGGGAGAAGGAGTGTTGGAATGGCTAATTCATTTCATTATATTTTGATTTGGGGGATATTTTTGAATTTATATTTGAATAGTTTAATTCTCTTTACATGTCAAAGCTTAGATTGTTAAACAGTTTTGAAGGATGAATAATTTTTATCTAGAAAATAAAATTAAATTAAGGAGGTTAATCTGCATGCATAGTTAGCTGAATTGGCCTGCTGTTTGAATGGATTAAATTGGTTTGGAGTTTGGTTGCAGTGTGACTTCTCTGACTTATTTTTCTTATTGAGCTTCTATTTGGGAAATTTCTGTCACATCAGATGTGCAAAATATAAATCTTTGAGCTTGATGTGGATAGGATAGGGCAAAGTTTGAGAAAGTAAAGTTCACTCAATCCGAAAAGGTTCTGTCAACCTTAAATAATGAGATTCAGAAAATATGATTTAAATACAGTTTATTTGAGTGCAAAGCTTGAGGATGATCACCTGGAAACACTGACTCCAAGTGAATGGGGTCAGTGTTCCAAAGTGAAGTTAAGGTTTCACTTACATAGGTAGAGACAGAGAAGTTCCAGCAGGATTACGTTGTTCATATAAGACCAGAACATACACCACAGTGATTTGATTGGTTACAGATTGCTACATTCCAGGGAAGATTCCTTGCTCCATGAGAAGGGACAAGGATCTGAGGGGGTCTTATCTCTGGTGCTGCTTGGCCTTTTAATTATTTACAGGAAAAAAGGCAGAAGTTGCAGCTGTACACCACGTGACTTGGGCTGTGTAGCCATATTCCTCTCAAGGCTCAGAATAAGTTAAAATTCCAACAGCTTTAAGTTGGAATTATTTTAAGTTTGAACAATTTAATTTCACAGTTCAGTGTAGTATATGGAGAAGAAGCGGTCCAGAAAAGTTCTCTTGAGGCTCTGGGGGCATGTGTGGGCTTGTCTACAGGTACATTGTATTTCTCCAGTGTGTGGTCCTCCTCCCACCTCACTTTAATTTTTTGTTTTCTTTTTAAAAATGTTCTACTTTACTCTTTAATAATTTCTCATTATTGAATTAGTGGAAATATAGATCATTGTCAGTATTGAACCCAGAAGAACTGTATACTATGTACCAAGTTGTTGCTTTATTGATAAGTGAACAAAAGGTTGAGTTCTTGAGATTACTGTGTTGAGATTTCCAGTGCTCATAGGCACTTTTCTAAGGGTCTTTGGCTTAATTGAAGTTCTTATATTTTGGTCATAAGAACTTCAATGATGTCCTTACCATTATATAATTACTGGGAAACTACATTCTTAAGCTTGAAGGACTGAAGTTGAACTTGAAAACTTTTGAAGCAATGAACTGTTTTCACATTGCACAAGTAAGTTCGTCCTTTAAGGGATGCTGCTATAGTCACTATTTTCAGGACCTGGCATTGCTTATTTCTGCTTTTTCAAAACTTTTGCTTAAAAAGTTGATCTGTCTGTTGCTTTTGTTGCCTAGTAGTTCATGCTTATGTATGTGGAAAAGTGAGGTTAATGATGGCAACAAATCCTGGATGGATTTGCAGAGAGAATAGGATCAAAATGGCAGAAACATTTAGTTACTTGAAATGGAGTTTAGTTAGGAGATTGCAACAATTTGAAATTAAATAATCATAGTACAAAAGAAGTAAGGTTTTAAAAATGTTACTTATTTGCTAGTTTGTTTCCCTTGAAGAAATTCTGAATATTTGAATGAAAAACAGCAGGTAGAAATAGATACTAGCATTTACATTTACAAAATAATCAACCTTGGTGGTTTTTAATTGATGGTACATGTATATGCAAAATTCAGAAGGCTATGATGAGAAAAGTCTCCCTCCCACTCACGGGTTTTAAGATTTTGTGAAAGGAAAACTGATAGGATTTCCGCAAGCTCTAGTATATATGCCCTGATATGGATCTCAGTGGTCATTTCTGCTTCAGCTGTGTTAAACTTTTCACTTATAAAACTGCTTTGGCGGGGGCAGGTGTGGCGGCTCACGCCTGTAATCCCAGCACTTTGGGAGGCTGAGGTGGGCAGATCACCTGAGGTCAGGAGTTTGAGAGCAGCCCGGCCAACATGGTGAAACCCTGTCTCTACTAAAAATACAAAAATTAGCTGGGCGTAGTGGCAGGCGCCTGTAATCCCAGCTACTCGGGGGGTTGGGGCAGGAGAGTTGCTTGAACCTGGGAGGTAGAGGTTGCAGTGAGCTGAGATTGCACCACTGCACTCAAGCCTGGACAACAGAGCGAGACTCTGTCTCAAAAAAAGATAAAAATACAAATAAATAAAACTGCTTTGGGAGGTCAGGGTCACAGGGATGCTAAGATTGCTGCCTTGGTACTTTTCTGCTGATTCCACAGTGGCCCGCTCTCTGAAAAACACAGCCCTCCTAGGTCCAGGGGGCATGCAACAAGGATCTTTCACACAGGGCAGCCAAGTCTTACCCCTCTACTATCTCTTCCTGAATATGGAGAAAAGTTCTTGGCCTGATCCCTAAGGAATTCCTCATTTCTTTATCCTAAAACCACTGTAATAGGACTATGTGTACTCGGAAATGGGTTTATCTTGTATTCTCTGTCCAAAGAAATATATATGGTTATCCCGGAGAACTTTTCTACTGTATCAATAGTAGGGTTACCTGTCTATGTAATTAAAAATATTCTCCTCTATTGGAGAATTTGCTGATGAACTTAATGAACAAAAAATTGCCCAATTAGAAGAGGTGAAGCAGGCTTTCCTCAGACAAATTCAGCATGAGATTGATTTGGAGAAGTCACAGCAGGCACTGGTCCAGAAGTGCCATTTACTTTTTTTTTTTTTTTTTTTTGAGACGGAATCTTGCTCTGTCACCAGGCTAGAGTGCAGTGGTGTGATCTCGTCTCACTGCAACCTCTGCCTTCCAGGTTCAAGCAATTCTCCTGCCTCAGCCTCCCGAGTAGCTAGGACTACAGGCGTGTGCCACCATGCCCAGCTAATTTTTGTATTTTTAGTAGAGATGGGGTTTACCACGTTGGCCAGGATGGTCTCAATCTCTTGACCTCATGATCCACCCACCTCTGCCTCCCAAAATGCTGGGATTATAGGCATGAGCCACCACTCCCGGCCTTAGAAGCGCCATTTAGTTTTTTGATACCCAGAGGAATAACATTGCTTTGGCCTTGGAGGCTACTTACTGAGAATAGCTGCATAAAGTATAGAAGGCTATAAAGAATTGCCTGGACTATCATATCTCTGTGCAGAATATTATGGGAGAAGCACAAGGTGCAGAGCATCTCTGCACAGCAAGAAAAGGAGACATTTGTCAAGCGCATGGCACAGTAAAGCTGCTCACAAAGAAGGCTCCAGCACAGCCAGCTCTATTAATGTATCTATCCCAGTTGAGACAGCTGGAAACAGTTGACTGACTAAATGGAAACTAATCTATGTAACAACATGTTTTTGTATTGCTGTCTACTGAAGTTATTGTATATGTTTCCTAAAAATGGAAAGTTTGAGTTTCATGTAGTGAGAGAACTAAGTCCATTGGCCAGTCAGATGTTTCTCACCCTTCTTACTCTGGACTTTGAGTTGTTCCAGGATCACTTTTGAATAAGGAGCTTACTTTTGTTAAAACTTGCTGCCTTACTAAAGATTATAAGTTATAGTTTAAATTTGTAATTAATTCTGCCATCTTGCAATAAAGTGACAATTGAAACAAGGTTTTCCAAGTTGCGTAATTTTATGAAGTACTATTCAACTTTTGTCATGTGGGTGAAAGTTAAAGATGCCACTGAACTACAAAAAAAAAAAAAAAAAAAAGCCAAAACTGCTCTGGGGCTTGCAGTGCTTGCATGTGGCCACTGTGACACGACAACCTTCTTCCTTCCTCCTTCTCCCCTACTTCTCCCTCCCTCATCTCCAGACAGCTGCATTCTCTTAGCACATTCTTCATGTATTTATTAAAGCACTGCCTCACATTGAAATTGTTTCTCTTCTGCCCTGTGGTCCTTATCATTGTATCTCTCAAGACCTCTAGATCAGGGCTGAGAACACAGTAGGTAAAATTGAAACAATATAGGTTTGCATTATGTATTAGGTCACACTGAGGGAGAGAGTTACTTTGAAAATCAGTTGTGTCCTAATGATATATAATGATGGAGTCCCTTAGGTTTCTTTGATACAGAAACCAGCTCTGGCATTTCCTGGTAGGAGACTCAAGTATCTTGCAGAATCCAAGGGATGCATTTGGGCCTTGGGAATACAACTGAAGACTGGAGCACATGGACAACCAGGAAATCTCCTCTCTACTGCTCATCGGTTTCTCTATATCTACCTCATTCTCTCTTGCTCACACTGGCTTCCTCTGTTTCTTTCTTAGTCCACATGGCATAACATGGCTGCCAGCTGCTCCTGAATTTTACGTTACAGTCTAGATAAGCAGGGAGAGATTGATCTCAGACTCCCAGAATTGCAGAATTCCTTGGGAAGGAACCTAGTGGTCTGGCTAGGGTCAGCTGTTCACTCTGGAATTATGGCCAGAAGTAGGGTCATGTTGCAGGGATATGGCAATCCCCACTGCAGTCTGTGGATGGGGAGAGGAGCGAAGGGAGGAGGGGCACGTCTCAGAAAGAGATGAAAGATAAACAATCCAGCAGGTGCCCACTACTGGACCCTATGGGCATGAGATGAGCCCATGCCTTTTATCGTTGGTCATTGCTTTAGTACTAGCGGAATAATGAACACTCACAGACTCTTGTGTTTCTCCTGACCTTCATTGCTATTTTCCTTGAAGTCTGCTCATATAGCAGGTGACATGTTCAGATGGCCATTTTCTCATTGCTTTATTTGCTGATTTGACATGTGGACTCTTTTCCTGTAGTGAATATAAGATGAAGAATGGGTAGGTATTTCAATATGAATGTTCTGAGCAAAAGCCATTGTTATGTGACCAATTTTAGCACTGGTGAGTAGACCCCATATGATAACCATATTTTCTAAACTCCAAGTAAAAACACATGGCTCAACAAAATATTTTTTCTTCTGATGGATGCAATTATTAAATTGCATTTTGTGATATATTTAATCAACTGAAATCCAAAAAATAGCATGAAACTAGACTGCCAAGCATATATGGGCACAGCATATATCCTGTCTCAGGGAGGAAGTGGAAAAGCCTCAAGTATATTAATAGTAATTAATACTAGGTTACTCTTTCTGAATATGTACTATCGGCCAGACACTGGGTTAATCTGTTTATGTGCCTTTTCTTATTTAATTCTAAAAATGATTGTATGAAGTTAGTAGTTTACTTTTTTTTTTTTTTAGACATAGTTTTGCTTTTGTCGCCCAGGCTGGAGTGCAATGGCGCAATCTTGGCCCACTGCAACTTCTGCCTCCGGGGTTCAAGCGATTGTCCTGCCTCAGCCTCCCGAGTTGCTGGGATTACAGGCACCCGCCACCATGCCCGGCTAATTTTTGTATTTTTAGTAGAGACAGGGATTTTACCATGTTGGCCAGGCTGGTCTCCAATACCTGACCTCAGGTGATCCACCCGCCTTGGCCTCCCAACGAGTTTACTGTCATTTTAAAGTTGTAGAAACTGATGCAGCTAAGAAGAGGCGGAGTGGGGAAGGGCACCCTGATTCATCGGACTCCACACCCCTTCTACTCCACCTCACGATACAATGCCACCTCTCCATGAGGCGCTCTGGAAGAAAGTGCAGAGGCACGAGTATGGAGCCTCCATGGAAATCACAACAGGCTGAACTTGTTTTTCAGAGGAAAAGCTAGCAAGTCAGCTAGCCAATCAACAAATGACAGTACAAATTAAATAGAAGAGGACAGATACCCCTAAGACATTCCTTTTAAACCCTTGCAACTCCCTTCTTTACTTGCTGTGAGTATTGGCATTACACAATTGTAGATATGACTTTGAGTTATATTAGGAAAAGCTACGCATTTATTGTTGGGACAGGGTCTTTGAGGAAGTACTTAAGAGCTGGGTGGGGCTTTTATCAGTGTGGCCTAACCAAGTGTAATTAATGTGTCGCATAGCAACATTTCTATCAACAACAGACTGCATGTATGACAGTGGTCCCATAGATTATAATGGAGCTGAAAAATTCCTATTGCCTAGTGACATTGTCGCCATCCTAACATTGTAGTGCAACTTTTTCTATGTTTAAATCCATTCAGTTACATAAATACTTTCCATTGTGTTACAGTTGCTTATAGCATTCAGTCCAGTAACATGTTGTACAGGTTTGTAGCCTAAAAGCAATAGGCCATACTCTATAGCCTAGATGTGTAGTAGGCTATGTACCATATGGGTTTGTATAGATACACTCTGTGTTTGCACATTGATGGAATAGCAACTTTACTGGTTTATTTTTCTCACGTAACAAAACATCTGGAAATAGGTGCTCTTAATCTTTTTCTTCTCCATTATCCCCAATATGTGGCTTTCATCCTTGTGGTTGCCCCATGGTTGAAGATGAGTCTTTGACTTTCAGCTTCACATCTGCTTATAAATATGTCACAAGACCACCTAGCTGCAAGGAAGGATGAGGGCATTTATTCATTAACTGTTTTTAAGCAATTGTAGTTTTTTAGCTGAGCACATTGATAATTGAACAAATTTGGATATTGGAGAGATAAATGACTAGTATGACCTCCCATGAGGCCTTTGGTTAGGGGAAATCTTTTTGTACTCATCTGACCAGTATTCATGCTTTAAGCTTAGGAGTAGCTTTTTCTCTAAATGGGTTCCATTTGCATTTTGTATCCTGTAAAAGTGTTTATAACTCTTCCCCCTACTCCCAGCTCTGCCCCTTCGCTTATATTGCAGGATTGCCTTTGCTGCTTGGAACATGTTTCCAGATTGGACTGAATGCTGTGATCTAAATCCTTATACCTGGGGACTTGTGGTTTCTTGAGTTCAAGCATATAGGCCTGGGACTTTTATGACTGATACAAAGTGCTTTGACCATGGACCACCATAAAGTTCATCAATTAATACGGCAAATGGAAATGCCAGAAAGATTGCCAATTTTTGACTGCATTTAAGAACCACCAGGAATCATTCCTTTGCTCTTCTTGTTTAGACATCACATACTGAACTACTGGAGGAATTCGTAAGAGCCCAACCACTGCATGTTTTCTACTAACGTTTTTATTCCAGAACATCTGTAGTAGAAGTTCCCTTGTGGGGCATTGGGTTACAGGTATAGTGAGGTAGTAATGCCTGGTGGGGCCTGGAGCAGCAGGAGCCTCAGGGTTGTGTGCTTCCAGCTGTTAGAAGCCCTGGTTAGTTCCTTGGGATGCTGCAGAAGGGTGAGAGGCACCTCTCTGGGGATACTCATGACTTCTCATGTTCTGTATACATCAACCTGGCCATACTTTCTGTGTGACATTTTCAGCAAAATATTGAAGGATGTTTTCTTTACATTCTACTGTAAGAAATTTGCCCGCAATTTAAACCATAGACTTTTTCTTGGGCTGTTGTCAAGCATTGTCTTGTGGCAAAAACAGCATGGAAGAAGGAGTTATAAGACCTGAGTTAAAACCATGCTTTTCCAGTGTATACTTAATTTTTCTGAGGGCCACTTTTCTAATTTACAAATGGGAAGAATAATGCTTCCTTCTTCATAGGATTTTGGTAAGAATTAAGCAAAATAATGGATATGAAAAAAAATCTTTGTAAAGCTTTATTATTAGGGGTTGCTGACTCATATGGCCTTAGGCACAAGGCAGGTAACATAAATGAGTAAAGTGGCATGCTTTACCTGGGTATCAGAAATATTATACAAGAGGGAGCAGTGGGGATTGTGGCAACTGGAGTGTTTGCCTAGTGAAAGAGGGCAGTGGCTTCTTGGCACTAGCTGACGTTTGCCATGTGGGAATGCGGACCCAGTGTCTCCAGATCACTGGATTTTTCAAGAAGTGCTAGAAATCAATTTTTGTGTGAAATATTTACATTTTTAAAGTTAATGCAAAAACATTTTTTTTAACTCTACAGGACCAAGCACAGTATTAATGCGCACTGGAGCCAGCCTTTTGTGCTGTAAAGAATAATTTCTTTAGAAAATAATAAATGCCAATTTGTAATATTTATCGACAAGGTTTCCAGCTAGAAAAGACATTTCTATCTGAGTGACCTCCCTCATCTTGCCGCCTCAGAAATTTCTGCTTCAGATTAGCCACTGAATGAGTTGAGAGAAACATCTATGATTCTGCTTCTGCCAAACAGAAACTCAGAGAAGAGGCCATTTTCATGGGAATCAGACTATGTCTTGATTTTTTAGTCAAGAAATAGGAATGTCCCCAAAAACCTAAGGAAAGGGGAGTTTATTATGAGCCTACAGGGTAACTCCTGGAAGCCAAGTTCAGAAGGAACGTCACTAGACATTATGAATGTCAAGGTTTGGGACAGAGAGACTTGAGGACTATGTAGGACAATGCTGTCCAGTATGTTAGCCACTTGCTACATGTGGCTATTTGAGTTTAAATTTAAATTAATTAAAATTAAATAAAAAATCCTTCATTGGCACTAGCCGCATTTTAGGTGCTCAGAAACCACATGTGGCTAATGGCCACCATACTGAATAGTGCAGATTGTAGAACATTTTCATCGTCACAGGAGGTTCCATCGGACATTGTGGATAGAGGGTCGGGGGGCATAAAGTGGGAGGTCTATTTAAAGGTTAAACTAAATGATGGTGGTGCCTGAACTGAAGCATTGTCAGGAGGGCACATTGAGAAGGATTTCAGAGTTACTGAGAGGTAGCGTAGTTCAGGGATTAAGAGCAAGGATTGGGTCAGATGGTCCCTGCTTTACCTTTACTTAGCTGTATGCTCTCAGACAAGGCATTTAAGGCTCAGTTTCCTAGATGATAAGTGGGGATTATTGAAGCCTTGGGGATGGATGCAATATTGCAGGAAAATAGGCAGAATGAAAAGGGAGGAGGGTGAGAGAGCGATCAAAGAGAATGCCGTGGAAGCTGGCACTGAGGAATGGCCATCAGGGAAGGCCTTGGAAAGAGATGGATGCTCACTGTGTTTCAAAAGATGAGTGGATTCTGGATCTCTAAGTTGGTCATTGTCCACATATGGACAGCACATTGGATCAAGAGCGGGCAATGGAGTCAGAGCTGGGTTCAGTGTCACCACTTTCTAGCTGTAACTAGATATGCAGCAGTTAGCACACAACACCCCATTACCTGGACCTTTGTTTTCTTAGGTACAAAATGAGGATAGTAATAGAATTTATCTCGAAGGTTGTGAGGATTAAGGGATATAATTCATATGAACTTGTAGTAAGGGGCCTGATAAGTGGTAAATACTCAATAGATGTTAGTGTTTGTTATTAGAATCCATCCTTGAAAGGTGAAAGTTCAATAGAGTATCATGGTAGACATGGGTTGTATAAATATGAAGAATTTTCACCAAATATATATTATGAAAATACCCGGTCAGAAATTTAGAATGTGAAAGAAATAATTTTGGTAAAAATGAAAAGTTTCACATTACATAATTATTACCTGTGAAACTTATTACCCAGAGCTTTGTAGAAAAATAAGTTTAAGTAAAGTGTAGGATTTTGAATTCATTGATGATAAATCCACACTGGGCGATGAAGGAGAATGCAAAAGGTATTTGGTGCATCTGAGAGAGCATATTAAGATTCAAGAGCCATTGTAAATATTCTCCTTGGGGACGAATGGTCACATGCCTTATAGGAAATGGGAAGAGGACTTTGCCAGCATTTTATCATGATGAGTTGCTTCCAGGACAATTCCTCTTTCATTGTCACTCTATGAGATTTTCCTTCTCTTTCATTCTAACATCAATCACAGTTAGTCTCTACTCACTTTAAATAAAAAAGCACAATGCAGAGATGGCAAAAGGCAGTGTTGGATGGTGAAGAAAGCCAGTAAGATCTACTTGGACTATATCCCAGCTCCTCCACTGACTAGCTGTGGGACTTCTCTCAGAGAAATTAAGTCATTTTAGAAATGTGTCATGGTGTTGTGAGGATTAAAGGACAAGTTATACGTAAAGCTCCTAGCACATGATAGGATTTTTAGATATTACAGAAATGCTTTAATTCAGTTGGTATCTCTAATTCAAAAATTTCGATTTGATTTTTGTTGAGGATTTTGTGTCCCTGGTCTCAAGTACAGCATCAGGCATGTTGTAAGCACCTCAGTAACTGTGCATTAGATTAATCCAAGAATTTATCTAACTCTTTGTATATTTGGAGAAGAAATTACCTATGCTGTTATTTCTATTGCTTTTTTATCTAAAGTGATATATCCAGGTTAGATGCTTTTATAACTAGGTATTTGGGAAACAAATATTGTAAATGGGAGCTATTATAATAATCCAGAACTTGGATTTTAAAAGCAACAGTGTGGAAAATTTACCTTTTACAATGAAACTGGCATTTGACCTTTTATTAACAAATATATTTTGTTCATATCAATGGAATATGAACAGGAATGTCACAACATGCCTATACATGCAATATTGTAATAAGTAAATATTATTGTATTTAGAATTGTATTAGTTAAAAAATTGCAAATGTAATAAGTCCGGGAAGGCACAGTATGTCACTGTATTTTCTGCTTTATAATATAAATATATATTTTATATAGTAAAATGGAAAGACATTTTCCAGTGTTGTCACTCTTAATTTATGATTCATACTGCCTATCTAAATAACAAAATAATAATTTTTCACCGTGTAATTCTAGAGATTGCTAGTTTCTTTCTCATTGAATGGACAAGATAATTTATCTTGCTGTAATATTCTGTGGCAGAAAGCAGTATCCCTTCAGTACCAGCCGTCACTTGTTCAGTGACTTAAGCTATATGAAATGTAACTGAAAACCAGAAAATAAACAAAAATAACCTCTAGCAGCCAAAATGTGGCATAAAAACTCTGTTCCCTAAAATTTGTATGCTTTTCTCCTCTTAGAAACACCCTTTAGATACTTATATACTGATACCATAACATAGCATATTTCATTGATTCAAAAATCTACAGTTTTTCACCTTTAAGTATCTCTGAAATCAGGGTTAGTGACTTAAAACAACAATCATAATTTGTGCAAGATCCAGTGAGTTGTCCAGGGGAGGCTGGGGTAGCTGGCATGGCCATAGTCTCCTTCCTTTAGTAGACTTGCTTGGATGTGTTCACATGGTAGAAAGGCAGCAGCAAGAGGCCACTTTCAGTGCACCAGCACTTCTCCAGCCTCTGCTCAGATCATGTTTGCTAATGTCCTGTTGTAGAAATAGACTGCCTCTTGATAAGAGGAGGACTCCAGTCATGTTGCCAAGGAGTGTATATCTTGGGATGGGAGAGATTTCTGAGAACATTTTTGCAAACAGTCCACCATGATATTACAAGAAATATCAAACTTGAGTGTTTTTTTTTTTTCTTTCTGAGTCATACATAAAATAATGTATCTTATAATCGAGAGCATCTTAGAGTTGATAAAAATATAGTCTGTTGGGTTTCTAATTAAAACAAAACATTCAATGTAAAAAATAAAAATAATATAGAAGTATCAGAGTGAAAGTACTCCCCTACTCCCATATGCCATGTCTCAGAACTTAGCTGCACAACAGTTCAGTAAATACTGTTGTGATAGGCTGAATGATGAGGCCCCCCCAACACGTCTGTGTCCTAGTCCCCAGATCCTGTGATTATGTTACATGTAAAAGAGATTTTGTAGATATGATTAAGTTAAGAATCTTGGATGGGGAGATTTTCCTGGACTATCAGGATGGGCCCAGTGTAACCACAAAGGTCTTTGTAAGAGGGAGGCAGAAGGATTAGAATCAGAGAGGACAAGGCAACGTGTAGATTGGAGTGATGTGGCCACAAGCTAAGGAATGCTGGAAGTCTTTAGAAGCTGGAAAAGGTGAGGAACAGATTCTCCCTAGTGCCTTCAGAGGAACCAGCCCTGTTGACACCTTGATTTTAGCCCCTTAACACTCACTTTGGACTTCTGACCTTCAGAACTGTAAGATAATATATTTGTGTTGTTTTAAGCCACAAATTTGTAATAGTTTGTTACAGCAGCAAATGGAAATTAATATATTTCTTTATTTAATTTTTATTACTTTAAAAGAAATACATGGTTATTGGCCGGGAATTCAAATAGAATCAAATGGTAGAAAGTAAAATCCCCTGTTTTTCCTCATGAACTATTCCTGCATCCTATAGGTTACCACTCTTAACATTGTCATATGCATTCATTTCTTCAGAAACAGTCACATTTGGCCGGGTGTGGTGGCTCACACCTGTAATCCCAACACTTTGGGAGGCCAAGGTGGGCAGATCACCTGAGATCAGGAATTTGAGACCAGCCTGGCCAATATGGTGAAACCCTGTCTCTACTAAAAATACAAAAATTAGCCGGGTGTGGTGGCGCATGCCTGTAATCCAGCTACTTGGGCGGCTGAGGCAGGACAATTGCTTGCACCTGGGACATGGAGGTTGCAGTGAGACGAGCTCACACCACTGCAGTCTAGCCTGGGTGACAGAGCGAGACTGTCTTAAAAAAAGAAAAAGAAAAAGAAACAATCACATTTTATTTTCTCATTTTTGGACAAGTAAGACTGTATTAGATATGCATATTTTGTTCTTCAACTTGCTGATTTAATTAAATATATTTTTGAACATATTTTCAATCAGAATAAATTGATCTACCTCATTCAGTACCACAATATATTTTACCATTTCTCTATTAGGGGGCATTTAGGTTATTTCCAGGGCATTTTTTCTTTTCGCCTTTTTCTGTTATCAACAATGCTTAAATGAACTCTCTTCTACAAATATCATTGGCTGTCATCTATAGATATAATTGCAAGCAGTGGAATTGCTACTTGAATGTTGTGTGTGTGTGCGTGTGTGTGTGTATGTGTGTGCATGCACTGAAGTGAGAGTAGGAGGAAGTGTATCTTCCTATTCAACTCTGCCTATATGTTATTTTTAACTTAAAAAATTGTGAAATATACAGAAAAGCACATATGACATAAATGTATGCTTCAATGCACTATTGAAAAGTGAACACTCATACAATCACCGTTCATGTCAAGAAATTGAATATTGTTAGCACCTTGTATACCCTCTACTGATCACAACTCCCAAGAGGGAAGCACGGTTCTGCCTTTTATTTCCTGCTGTTATTTTGAGTAGAACTCTAACAAACTTGGTCATGTGTCTTTTTAGTCCTCAAAAGATTAGACATGTGAAAAGGGCTGATTAGGGTATTCATAATAATACAATCAAGCATTGATGGTTGACCTTGGAAAAAGTATAGAAAGTAGATACAAGAACTAAAAATAAAGTGAGAATTTGGGAAATTTAGTGTTGGTATAAGCAACCCTCTCTGCAAGACTGTAGCTCCTGGGACAGGATGCCTCCTGTATTTAAGGCATCAAAAAACAAAACAAAACAAACAAACAAAAAAACAATAAATACCCCAACCCCCCCTCCCCCGCCCTCCCCAAATACCAGGTTAACATATGTTTAAGAACACAGGAGAATATTTTAGAAAGGAGACCATAAAAGTGATTAAAAGAAAAAAAATAATGTTTGAAAAGCTATTTGCTTGTTACCTTGAAAATTCTGTCTGAGAGATTGCCTTAATGTACTGAGTTGTCAAATATATGCATCTATTATATGGTGCATTAAGCAACCCCATCTTTATCTTTAAAAGCTAAATTGATTCTAAGGGAAGTTCCTAGGAGATCTGATTTAGAGCAGCCTTGAAGGTCTAGTTCTTAAGTCTATTCTGCTTTGTAAACTCCCTGGAGGAGTTCTTTCTGATCAATGCTGATTGGTCAAAGATGGAACTGAATACTTGACACGTATGATTCTTGTCTTTCTTTTTCCTGATTTATACACAAGTCCAGAGGGTAGCGCTAAAAAAGGCAAGAATGAGCTCCTTCTCTATGAAAGACTTGGCTAGGTTCTGGGGTTGGGGTGGTGAATGTGTGGAGAGGGGTGTGCATAGATGGAGAGTCTCATCCCTCATCTGAAATGCCTTAGAGCTGGGAATGCCTTTTGAATTGGACTCAGAGTTATCATCTTTGCTAATTTTGCTCCCAAACTTATTTGGCTTTTTTTTTTTTGGCCTAAAAGCCAACCATCTATCCCTTTTCATTGATGATTTTTGTGAATATAAAGTTTCAGGGATTTGGGAAGCATGAAAATAATTAAAATGAAAAGTTTAAAGGAATAGTAGCGAGTATTATATATTTATAGTATGAAATTTCCTTTATTGTATGAATTTGTTGTATGAATTTTTTTGTATGAAATTACTAGAGAAAATTCTTTTGACCAGTACCCAGGTGATGAATGTTAGATTAAGCACATAAATTTCATTCCCATTTTTAAGTTATATTACTCTAAGTTATCATTTAACTTCATTTGAAGAGTAAGGCAACCAAACCCTTTGCATCCAATAATGTTATCTTGTTTAGTAAGGGTTGGTATGAATGTAACATTTACTTTTAAGACTCCCAGATAAAAGTATAATGCCAAATCTACTATCTATTAATAGACAACAGTCATGAAAAATATCCACTGTAGTTTGCTCTTGTGATTGATTCTCTGGTTGTCTGTATTTTGTGTGTATTTGGTTGTTTTTATACTGTAGATATTGCCACTATTTCAGTTCTGCCCTTTGCAAGTGTCATTTTCAGAAATGATAGCTGAAAGGTGGCCTTCCTCTTTGGCATTCATCTGGAATTGGGAGGAGACACAGAGGAATTTGAGTAACTCATCCTTTGCTCTGTTGGTGAGCACCTGTCAATTTATTTCCCCTAGATTCATGATTTTATTTTTGGGTGGTATGGGGAAGTAAGAGAAGTAAACAAAAACTAAAGTTATTGGAATTAATTAAAAATTACATGTGTTCTGCTAATTTGAGTTCAGCTTATGCTAGTAATTAAGAATGCTTGTCTCCAAAAGTATTTATGCAGTTAAGTGTACAGTGTAAGCACCAACAAGGCAGGGATTTTGCTCTGTTCACTGATGTATCCCCAGTGCTTACATACTGCCTGGTACATAGTAGGTGCTCAGAAAATATTTGTTGAATGTAAAATGGAAGTATGTATTGGCTGTAAAACCTATTGCTGATGCTTCATTTGGTCAATCTGCATATACTTGAAGAATATGTATATTCACAGTTTTTCAAAACCTCACATTTTACTGTGTTAGAAGTGGTGGTCATTATAGTTTGCTATTTTGTGATTTTTTTTAAAAAAAGAATATCCTTTGTTTTCAATGAATTTATTTTATCGTTGAGATTTTGCCTCAGCATACAACAAATCTCCTTAAATGAATAATAATATATTGGATCTATAAAGCATTTTATACTTTGCAGTTTTTTCTTGCTTTATCATTTGATCGTCACTATGGTGCTGTGAAGTAAGGGGTTCACAACACTGTTGGTTATCTGTTCGGTTGTCTGCTTCATTCTTTCTTGCTGGTTGAACCTCAATTTTGTTTAGGTATTTACCCCTACCTCACATGACTCAGGACTGAATCCTGATGACTCCAAGTCTGTTATGGTAAATTCATTCCCTTTGCCAGGGGTTTGGTTTAGGATTAGGCATGAGACCCAGTTCTAGCCTGCTGGTCGTAAGGAAGGAGATACCTCTGGGAAAGGAAAGTTCACTCCCTTCTGGGAAGAAATACACAGGAATGATACCTGTTTTTCTGCTGCCTGTTGTCATGACTGAATGTGACTACTTGGATCTACAGTCATGCGCCCATAAGGAGAGGTAACCTGAAAATAAGTTGACTGGCTGAATATGGCAGAAAAGAAATATGGAAAGCGCCAGCTGTCAAATGAACGAACCCTGGAGCTGCCCTACTGCTTGACTTCTTGTTACCAGACAATACATTTTCCTTATTCTAGTTGAGAGCATCCTAATTCATATTGGTATCATTATTACCTTTTACAGGCAAGGAAACTGAGAATTACAGAGCTTTACATGGAATGATCATCATTAGATGGTGAATTCACTAGTGAAGCTAGGAGAATTAAGACACACACTGATTTCTAGTCTATGGCCTGTTCCACTGTGTAGCTTCTCTATAAAGCAGCCCTGCCTCCCTGTTTAGGAGGGAACTGGATTACCAAATTTAGGTATTTATGTATGAAATCCATTTTAGACAGTTCCTAAGTATTTGGTGATTGATTACCTGTGACAGATACTGCTTTGGAATTCTTACTGATATCTTGTTACCTACTTTTCTTAACTTGGCTGACATAAATTAGAACTTTGAACACTTTCAAATGGTGTTTCAAATTAACACTTAGAAGTCTTTTTACAATTAAATTTTTTTTACTGTTTTATAGGTACACATTTCAAAAAGTTTGTTAAGCTCTGTCTGTGCTTGTAGATACATATGCCAAAAAGTGTATTAAACTCTGAGAAGTGATATAGTCCATTTGTAAAAGGAAGTATTAAAATAATAACTAACCAATGCATTGGACTGGATGGGAATAGGGGATTTATGTCTGGCTTTGGCAGTTGTATAGTTCTTTGTTAATGTGGAAAGTTTATGGTTGACCATATACATTATGTTCTGTGCATTGTCCTTCTTTGTTGACTTTCTTCTCTGTTTTCTACTCTATTCTTTCTCCACCTTCCTCCCCCTTACAGGTAGAGGGTGCAGAGATTGTGATCAGTAGCATGTGGTACATTTCTTCTTATTACAGAGGCAAATCAGGACAGTGTTCAATGTGAGTAAGGGAGTTTATTCATAGTTGAAAAATTCAATTTAAAAATATCTGATGCCATGTGAAAGACAGTTTGGTGGGGGAGGGTTAGGTGTTTTTGAAAAGAAAATTATTCTTGGTGGAGGCCGTGGTGGCTGATCATGAAGAAGCTGCAGCCATGTGCGGTTGGTGCATGCCTGTAGTCCCAGCTACCCAGAAGGCTGAGGTGGGAGGATCACTTAAGCCCAGGAGTTTGAGGCTGTAGTGTGTGATCATCATGCCTGTGCATAGCCACTGTACTCCAGCCTGGGTGACATAATGAGACCCTGTCTCTAAAAAATAAAAAAAAAGAAGAAGCTGCAAAGATGACAAAGCTCTAGTCTCCTGGAGCTTACAGCATATGCCCCCCATCTCCCCTTCTTTCCCAAGCTGAAATGACTGCCATCCTGGAGAGGACCTCTGTCGAGGGCTCAATCTGCTCCTCTTGCGGGGCTTTTGCTCCTTCTTTGGTTCTGAGAGGCTGGCTAGCTAAAGTGAGGACTAAAACAGGACTACATTTTGAGAGTGTTCTCTCCAGTAGCAGAGTGGTTAAATAGTTCCATCAGCTTGTGCGTTTCCTTCCTTATCTAGTGAAATACTTTGAAGAACATGATTTTGGACAGTGGTGGGACTTTCCCTGGGCTCATTCTGTAATATTTTCTTAATTCTTCATTTCAAGCTATAAGTGAGCCCAAATTCTTGGGAATGGATTAATGACAAAAATACATACTCAGTCTTGTATAATTGTTAAGAATTCCTTCTTAGCTGTGATTTTTTGTTGTTGTTGAAAAGTCTTAGATGCCTAAATTTTATGTCACAGCTAAAACAAGCCATGTGGTATGCTGATAAGGGTAATTTAACACCAAGTTAGCACAGGTGACACCCTATGTTGCTGATTACTGACTTCTCCTTAAGGGTGTTCTTGAATTTTGTACTTGAAGTGTTTAATGATTTGATTTCTCCTTTTAAAATTAAGTATGTCTGTGAATAAGGCCAGGCATCCCATGTAATCATACCTGTAATCCCAGCACTTTGGGAGGCTGAGGCGAGTAGATCATGAGGTCAGGAGTTTGAGACCAGCCTAGCTTAACATAGTGAAACCCCGTCTCTACTAAAAATACAAAAAATTAGCTGGGCGTGGTGGTGGGCGCCTGTAATCCCGGCTACTTGGGAGGCTGAGGCAGGAGAATCGCTTGAACCTGGGAGGCGGAGGTTGCAGTGAGCCAAGATCGTGCCACTGCACCCCAGCCTGGGCGACAGTGCAAGACTCGGTCTCCAAAAAAAAAAAAAAAAAAAGTGTATCTGTGAATAGAGAACTTGCCTTTCAAACCAGCATAGCTTTTCTTCAAGGGATTATCTCAAGCTATGAAAATGAAAGGGTTGTTTTAAAATTTATATGAAGATGTTGAGGGAACCCTGATATATAGTTTAGATTCTAGATTTTGCTGCAACAAACAGAAAACCTGATTCATTCACAATGTCTTAAACAAGTAAATGGTTATTTTCCTTTTATACCAAGAAGTCCAGAGGTGGGCATTCTAGGGTTGGTCAGTGGCTCAGAGATGCTATCAGAGACCCATGGTGCTGCTGCCTTTCCATTCAGCCATCCTTAGTGATCTTGTCCCTTTGAAGCCTCACGATGGCTGCTCTCCAGTCAGCATTGCATCTGCTTTCCAGGCAGAAAGGAGGAGAAGGGCAGATGGCAAAAGGTACATACCAGCTGTGCCTGTTCTCTTTCAAAGAGCTTCCTGGAAGCTCAGTTCAGTGACTTCCGCTTACATATCATTAACCAAAACTGTGTCACATTGCCACCCGTAGCTGCAGACGAGGCTGGGAAATGTAGTTTTGGCTGGGCACATTGTCACCCTGAACACAATTGGAATTCTGTTGGAAAATATTTTAAAAAGAATTATGTGTCTGTTGTCCCTAAACTAATGGGACTCAGGAGGAATGAAATAAATGAACATTTATTGAAAATCTACACTGGGTGTTGTGCTGGGTTCTTTGAGTGCCTTAGCACTCTGAGAGATCATATACACATTGATGTAAAAGAATAAAGTAAGCTCAGAGTACACATAAAGAGGTAAAAACACAGGGTTAATTGTATCCTTCGTGGGTGTGTTCTCTCAATTGATTTATTAAGCTTGGAATTAGTTTAAAAACTGTATCTTGAAACCCAGAAATTATAATGGGAAATTGTGACTAATTTAACCATATTCATATGTTGAAAGCCAGCATTCATAAATGAAGAGTTAGAGAGAATATTTGCAGCACAAGTTGAAAAGTCTTAGTATTCATAATAGATTAAAAGCCTCAAATAATATAAAAAAGCTAACCCTATTAAAAAATAAAAAATATGGACAGGTAGATATTTCTTCAAAGACAACATACAGATAGTAAAAAATAAAGTTGTAAACAAATAATTAAATCAGTGCAAATTAAAAAAAAAACACTGAAACATCATTTTTTGATCCCAGATTGGTAAATATTTTTTAAAATGGATAATAAGGATCTAAGGAGAAAAGGCACTTTCATATATTTTGATAGTATTGTTGATATCACTTTGAAGAACAGTTTGGCAGTACCTGTCGATGTGAAATATACACACCCTTTGATTGTTTAATAAAGGCCATTTAAACAGGCCCACTTCTTGGGATAAATTTTACTTCTTGGGATAAATCATGCATTGCAATTAAATAAAAATGTGGAATAAGCTGAAATGTCCATCAGTAGGGACATGGTTAAATAAATTATGTTATGACCATACAATACAATTATTAACTGGAAAGCTGTTAAGTAACGACTTTGCAAAGTAATATGTATACTCTTTTTGTGACACCATGTCTCTTTTAAAAAAAATTCTATGTGTGCATATAAAGGAATCAAGGTAAGAGATTTGGTTATTTTTTACTTTTTATACTTAGGGGTTTGAATTTTTTGCTAGGTGAATTATTCTGTGTGTGTGTTTTGCAAGGATGGATTTCTGTTTTTTAACCAGTAATGACTTTTTAAAAAGCAGAATATTTGAAAATAAAAGAACAGGCCACGTGTGGTGGTTTTTGCCTGTAATCCCAGCTCTTTGGGAGGCCCAGGCAGGAGGATCACTTGAGCCCAGAAGTTCGGGACCAGCCTAATCAACATAGTGAGACCTCGTCTTTATAAAGACATTAGTCGAGCTCAGTGGTGCATGTTCCTAGTCCCAGCTACTGGGCAGACTGAGGTGGGGGGATTGCTTGAACCCAGGAGGTCGAGGCTGCAGTGAATTGTGATTGTATCACTGCGCTCCAGCCTGGGCAACAGAATAAGACCCTGTCTCAATGTGAATAAATAAGATACTGTATAAATTCATGATTCCCATAATGCCAAAATTCAGATAGCGATTTTTATGACTTGTTTTCTGGGAGAGTTTGGGGAGCAAATGATATGGCGGGGAGAAAGTCTGGAATAATGAACAATCTGAATTCTAGAATATTGGAAAAGAAATGCTGTCTTCTGTTTTTCAATTACCTAGTACTCACCTGCATCAATCAGGATAGGCTAGTTTAAATTGCAATAACAGGTAACTCTTAAATCTCAGAGGCTTTTAACTCAAAGATTTATTTCTCACTCATGGTCCCTGACTCTTGAGAGTTCTGTGTGTCTCTTCTAACAGAGCTGATAGGCTAACTGAGGCTCTACCAACTTGAGCATTGCCACTCACCATGATAGGGGAAAAGATTTGGCAGATCCTGCACTGGCTTCTAAAGTCACCCAGAAGTGATACACGTTTCTTCCACTTATTCTTTGTCAAAGTTAGTCGCGTGGTCATGGCTAAGTTTAAGGAGGCTGGAAAGTGCTATCCTATCATGTGCTTAGAAGGAGGAGAATCAGAATATTTGGTGACACTTCAACAGGGTACTATGAGATGAGTTACCATATGTAAAGCTTTTAGAATAGTGCCTGGCACATAGTTCTAAGTGTTTTTATTTTTAGAGATACAGTCACTTGCACCAAGCTAGAAGAATTTCTTGAGAAATACATAAGAAATGGTTTTCTATTTATTAAATCAAAAGATATTCGTTGAGTTCATGTCATTGTGACAAACCTGTGAAAGATAAAATGATTTGTATATATTTAGGTGAGATTTTGTGAAAACTTTTCTTAAATTTTTTGAAAATCTCCCCCACCTCTCAAACATGTTTATTCCAATTTTATAAAGGAAATTTCTGTGGAATTTTGGTGTGCTTATACAAAAGTCTTAGTATTAACTCTAACAGAACTCTAACTTAATCTATTTAATAATGAATTCCTATTTCTGTTAGCTATCAGATGTGTTTAACAGCAGTAAATCCTTAAGTCTGCTTCTAGGTTTGGCTGAGTGGGAAGGTTCATTCCATTATGAGAAAGGAGATCTTTTTAGATCCTTTACATATGAAGTCCAAGTACAGAATTCTTTTTCTTTTTTTTTTTTTTTTTTGAAGTGGAGTCTTGCTTTGTTGCCCAGGCTGGAGTGCAGTGGCGTGATATCAGCTCACTGCAACCTCTGCCTCCTGGGTTCAAGCTAGAATTCTTTTCTTATTATGATGTTCATCATTCAGTACAAAGTTGTCCTCATATGGACATCATGAAGTCATTCCTCCCTCTCTGATCTTCTTTTCCCCCATAATTCTCTGTTTTTTCATCCTTAACTGTCCTCAAGGACTCAACTCTTGACTGTAAGTTTCATTCTGTTTTCCCATAAATCAGCAGATTTTTCAGGCCTTCAGATTCCTTAGGGTGGAACATCTGTAAGACAAACAAACCTTTCATCTGCAATCCAGGAGGAGGTGGAAAATTCCTTCTGACACTTTAGTAAAATGGTGAGTTAAATCTCAAGAAATTTCAAGTCATATGTCCACAGCCTGCTATTTGAGATGCAGGCTAACATTCTAGGCCTTGAATTTTCCACACTTGTTTGATTTATTGGTTTTATTTTTTTTTAGCCATTGACTGCAAAAAGCTAAGTCATTTTCATATTTAAAGAAATTCATTTACGAAAGATAAAGCTGCCCATTTGTTTCTATTTACTGTTAATTTCAGCCATCATTATTCAGCAGCCTTGGTCTAACTATAGATACTAACATCTAGTTAAGAGAGCCATCACACCTTTTTTGATGTAGACGTACACATTAATGCCCAAATTTGAGATACCTGTTAAGTACAAGTGACAAGCACTCTATTTATTCAATACAATTTTATGTCATTATCTTCAGGCCCCCTGTTGTTAGCACTATATTTTGGCAGCACTTCCTGAAGCATATTAGTATCAACACTTCTTTAAGAGAGTACAGGAGAGAGAATTAGTATTTTTTTGAGCACTGACTAGGTACCAGCGCCATGTTATTACATATCTTGTTAGAAGTTTGCTTTAGGCTCACAGATGGCCTCATTTCTCCTACTAGTAGCAATGATATTGATAATAAATGGAGAATTGACAGTTTGGTGCTTTGTCTTTCTCTGCTAGCTTCTGAGCCTGTTGAGTGCAGGGATTGTATCTTGTTCTGTGTATCCACAGTGGTGTGGCACAATGTGTTATTAAAATTAGTTAATGAATGCCTGTGTATGTGGATGAATAAGTGCACAAATGAGTGGACATAGAATCAGTTATACCACCTGGTCCCTTATCTGGGAAACTTTATGATTAATGAATCTTGGAAATGATTAGTGAATGTTAAAGGGTTTCCTAATTTATAGAGTATAATGAAGCTTGCCTACCTTGTATAAGGTGAGCCTACCTCTTCCTGTCACTCATGACACCGCTGCAAACCCTCTTTGCTATTATGTTGCATCACGGCCTGTGGCTAATTAACCTATATTCTCACAGATTGTTGCTGGGAATTTCTCTGAACACAGAACATCTCAGTTCCAGAAGATGGGAGGTCTGCCAATGCAAAACAATAAATGCTTAGAGACCTTCTCCCTGCCTTTTGCCATTGTGAATAGTGGAGGAGGGTGTGTTGAAGAGAGAATGGGCAGTACCACATACCTTTCATCAAGCAGCAATCACAAGACTGCTGGAGCTCATCCACCTTTGGTAAGGCTAGGGAAGTGAACCAAATCTGTGATCCCCTTTGCTGCTCTAAAAATGCTATTACTCTAATGGTGAGCTACAGAGCTCCAAGTAGGAAAAGCAGATTGTGTGCCTCACTCTCTTTCTTTGATTTTCTCTCACATCTATGTCTTTTCTATTATTCTTCATAAGACCTCCTTCCTCCATTTTCAAAAACAGGCAAATAAAGAACTCGAGGCTGCATGTGGTGGCTCACGCCTGTAATCCCAATACTTTGGGAGGCTGAGGCGGGCAGACTGCTTGAGCCCAGGAGTTTGAGACCAGCTTGGGAAACATGGTAAGACCCCGTCTGTAACAAAAAATACAACAACAACAAAAAATTAGCCGGGCATGATGGTGCACGCCTGTGGTCCCAGTGAGGCAAGGAGATCAAGGTTGCAATGAGCTGTGATCACACCACTATACTCCAGCCTGGGCAACAGAGCCAGACGCTATCTCCAGAAAAAACAAAAAACAAAAAGCCTCCAGAAGGTATCAGAAGATATTTCCATCCCCTATTTAAATTTAGATAATGAAAACTAGGACTTTCAAATACAGTTGGGGACTATTTTCCTCATTCTATCTCATATGTGAGCAATTAAAATAAGGGTCAGAACAAACAATGGTTATTTATGGAGCGTGCAGGCAAAGAAAATGAGTCCTGTTAAAAGAAAAACTTTAGACAAATTAAACAGAGCTTGATTGAGCAAGGAATGATTCATGAATTGGGTAGTCCCCAGAACCAGAATAGGTTCAGAATGACTCTAGAGCTGCCACATGGTCAGATAACATTTATGGACAGAAAAAGGAAAGTGATGGATAGAAACAGGAGTGAGGTACAGAAACAGCTGGATTGGTTACAGTTGGGCATTTGCCTTATTTGAACCTGCCTTGCATAGTTGGCTGCCTATAGTTGGCTGAGACTTGCCTGCTGGTTCATCAGGTTAGGTTATTGTTCCCTATGTATGGAGAAACCTTTAGGCCTAACTTAAAGTATGTATGGAGGCAGCTTTAGATCAAACTTAATTTAATAGTCCTTTTTTTTTAATAATCTGGGCTGATCCTCCTTACAAGCTCCTTGCCAGTACAGAAATACAGGAGAGGAGGCAGCGCCCAAATCTGGTTCCACCCAGTAAAATTAGTCTGATGCAACAATTTAATACCTTTTAGATAAATGTTCCTTTTAAAAAACATAAAATGCTGTGCTTCTCATATTTCCTCACTAAGATGGCATCTGGGTGTGGGGTGGGTGGGTTGGGAGACTGTGTGGGTGGATGGAATCCATAGACCCCCATGGAGTGACCTCAGGTCCTTTTTGGCTCTGCCATGGAACAGCTGCTCTGGCCTGTTGCCTGGACTGGAGATGGCTGAGGACGGCATCCCTCCCTGGTGTCCTCTGTTGAAGACTGTGGCGGGTCCTTGCCTGTCTTTGCTTGGCCATGCCTGGTGGTGCTCTGGCGGGCTCCACTTCACTTCATCTCTCATGGCATGATTCCCCTCTGGGTCTCTGTCTTATCCTTCATCCTGCTCTTGCCCTAGTGGTCCCCTGAAACCTTTGTAGTGGCATTATCTCTCCCGTACCACTGTGGGCTCTCAACCCATCCCAGCCCATCTGCACCTGCTCACTCCCATCCACCTCTATCCAGACAGGATTTTTCTGGGTCTGTGTAAACAAAAGTCAGGGCCACAGAGGAAGGATACACTCTAGCCATCATTCTGTCTGACTTTGCTGTAGCACTGAGTTTTCTTTGATGTAGCTGAGCCGGCGATGGTGTGGTGTGGCCTGTGAGGCAGTCTTTCCCCAGAATCCTAAATGGGAAGTGTGGCAGAACCCCTCACATGTCGATATTTCTCTCACCCGGTGAGCGCTGCTTCCAAGAGGGAAGTCGGACGCACTCATCTCATCCACTTCCTCTCTTGCCTCTGGCTCTCCTCCCGTCTCCCGTTTTCCTCTGTTCCAGGCTTTCCCTCTGTCCTCATCGTGTCAGAATAGTACTGCCTGCCCTTACACACAATATATAAAACTCTGCCATCAAGTCCTGTTGTTTTTAATATGTTTATTGATGTGAAAGGGATTTAGAATAAATTTTCTCTGAATAAAGCCTGAGGTAAACTTCCTGTCCTCTCCTCTCTTCCCCCTTCCTGCATTTCTGCTGTAGTACAAGCCTTACCTACACAAACGCATACTTTTAATAGATTGTAAGTGGTTATGTGCAGAACAAGTATATTAATAGCTTTTGAAAATACTCTTGGCCGGGCGCGGTGGCTCACGCCTATAATCCCAGCACTTTGGGAGGCCAAGGTGGGCAGATCACCTGAGGTCAGGAGTTTGAGACCAGCCTGGCCAACATGTTGAAACCCGGTCTCTACTGAAAATACAAAAATTAGCTGGGCGTAGTGGTGGGCACCTGTAATTCCAGCTACTTGGGAGGCTGAGGCAGGAGAATCGCTTGAACCCGGGAGGCGGAGGTTGCCGTGAGCCAAGATCGCACCACTGCACTCCAGCTTGGCGACAAGAGTGAAACTTCGTCTCAAAAAAAACAAAGAAAATACTCTCTTCATTAAATCTAGAGGAATTAAAGGGGTATCAGTTACCTGGGAAAGCAGACATTGATGCAGTTGAGACTATTTTGAATTGAAGATTCTTACGGACTTCATGTCCTAAACAGAGTTGCAAATAATAAAGTGGCGACTGCCTCACCTCTCTGAAAGTTTTAAAGAACGCAATGTGATACTGGCCAGATTCGTCCTTTTGGGTTCCCTCAGGCCTAAATGGCAGTCAGCATCAGAAAAAATACAGTTAAGATTAGACTGGTTCTGGAACAGCCATGTGGTACTAATGACTCTAAAACTTGGGTGGAGGGTTGAAAAAAAGAACTGAAGTATTATGAGAAACAGTACCTGTTTCTCCCATTATTGCAGTGGGACTTTGTCTTTAATTCAATTAAAAATCACACCTCCATCCTTTTTTCTTAATTTTTTTAAGCTTTTTTTGCTCAATTTAGCTTGATGTAGAAAGATGAGTGTGTGTGTGAGAGAGAGAAGGGAGGCGGGAAAGATGGATTGTTTAGCTTCCTCTTCAACATTATATTTTGGGTTTATAAAATTGCACTGAAATTGGAGGTCATTATTAGTTCTCTTTTCACTAAAGCACAGGATTAACCTGAAGCACATTTGTGCTGTGATTGCTGCAGGAGGCCATGTGCCAACCGTGCTAAGCTTTGCAATATTTGTATTCCTGAAGATGATATTTGAATTTTAAAAGAATGTTTAAGTGGAGCAGTTGACATTCCTCTCTCTCCCCCGCTTTTTTTTTTTTTTGAGTCCCTTCTCCTTTAGTTAATTTCTCTTTGTTTTTAATATTGTTTTTTATTTTAGCCTTGTGAATCTGTCCAAATATTTATAAGCCCACATACATTTCTTTGTAGCCACTGTCTCCTGTGGTGACCCCCAGGTGAGTAAATGACTGTTCTTTACTTGGGCAGCAACACACATTCACAGCATTTTCTAGACCGTTGGCTCTTTCTCTAATTGCACTAACCATCTCAGATACAGCTGAAGCAGTTTATAAGTTTCAAATTCTGAGCCTGGTGGAGGGCAGATTCCCTATGTAAAATGAAAATGAACCAGGAGGCAGTTTAGGATAACGTTCATGCATTTGTTCATTTATTAAACATTTAGTAACAGTATGCCTGGCACTATGCTGGGTTGAAAGCATAAAAACACAGGATACACATAACTGTTCTCAAAAAGTTCACAGTTCAGTCAGGGAGGCAGGTAAGTAAATAGTTACAGTAGAGTAGGGGAAAACAAGGATGATCATGTAATTATAGTTTGAACTGGAATACCTTTAAAAGTGAAGGTATGCTTAACTTTACACTTTTATTTTATTTTATTTTTTTGAGATAAGAGTCTAGCTCTGCCACCCAGGCTGGGGTGTGGTGGTACGATCTCGGCTCACTGCAGCCTCCACCTCCCGGGTTCAAGCAATTCTCCTGCCTCAGCCTCCCGAGTAGTTGGGATTACAAGCACGCACAACCATGCCTGGCTAATTTTTATATTCTTAGTGGAGATGGGGTTTTGCCATATTGGCCAGGCTAGTCTTGAACTCCTGACCTCAAGTGATCTACCCTCCTCGGCCTCCCAAAGTGCTGGGATTACAGGCAAGAGCCACCGTGCATGGCCTTAACTGTACACTTTTAAAATGATACAATTTATGTTACGTGTTTTTTTTTAAAGCGTAATTTTTCTAAAAAAAAAAATGAAGGTAGGTGCTATTAATATTCAGGCCAGGCCAAAAGACATAAACCAGGACAGTCCTGGGCAAATGAGATGAATGGACAAGCTAAGTAAGAGCAATATGACTGGAAAGATGAAAAGGAGGCTGGAGGAGGGGAGTGGGGAGAACGACAGGGATGTGAAAGAACACTGTGCCTTACTTTCCTCATGTATAAAATGGGCATGAGTTTAGCACCTAATTCATAGCAGTTGTGAGGATTCAGTGAGTTAATTCAGGGTCCTGGATTACTGCCTAAGGTAAGAGTTCCATTAAAAAAAAAATCTCCATTTTTTTATTAACCACTTGTGACTATACTTGGTTATAGTTGCTGATTTTTTGTGTTGTGTTTTTTACAAGTAGCCTCTCAACAGATGTTTGTGGTTTAATCTTTGAGACCTCATCATTCTATCAGTCGATACCATCTATCTCTCCAGTGCACCACGTATCAGAATGCACATCCTGTGAACATTGGGAAGCTACCTCGTTTCCAACTTTTTCTCATTCCCATAAGAAATTTTGGTTATTCTGTGGTTCCGGTCCTTCTAATTTTGTGGTCATTTCTGTCTTTCCACAACAGGCAATTTTTACAGAGTTTTTTTTTTTAAAGGAATAGGCACTTTTTTTAATCTGTAGAAGTCATTTCTTCTGTATCTCCACACCATCGCTGCCCTGCACACCAAGCTTTTAAAACAAAGAGGCAGAATAAAGAAACATAACTAGCCGTGTTCCCACTTTTGCTCAGCATTCCTTTAAAGAGCTGTCTTGGAAGTGATTGACCCCTATTTTAAGATAATAAAGGATGACGAATTAGAGAAAGGACCAGGTTGGGAGAAACCCGTATACGGTGAAATTGATTCATTTAATCAGAGGCTACTCAAGGCATACACTTTTTCTTGGGGCAGTTTGGACAGATTACTGCTGGATTCTGATAGAGTCAGAACTTGCTGAAAGCGGGAGTTCAGATTTGATTCAATGTATTCTAACCCTATGTCTCAGGCCTTAACTGATTATTTATAGTTCTGCCCCCAAGAACTGTGGTGCTAGCCATTGCTCCTGCACTTTTTCCACCCCAATTTGCTTTTTCCTGTTCCATTCATTGCTGGAAGTGGCAAGAGTCTTGTGTGTTGAGTTCTTGATATGACTGTATTATCAGACCGCTTTCACTCTGCTAATTTTACTTTAATTCACCATGTGTTCAACAACTTTTAGTTGAGCCCCTGACTCTGCACCAGGCACTATTGTAGGCAGGGGCTAATATTAGTAAACAAGCAAAGATCCCTGCCACCATGGAGCTTATGTTCTTGGGGGGAAAATACATAATAAGCAATGATTGTGATTGATAAGCCTGTGTTAGAAAGTGATAAGCACTGTGGACACAAATACAGATCAGGGGTAAAGGACTGAGAATGTAGGTATGAGTGGGGGAGGAGGTGAAGTTTTTCCTTTTAAAAAAGGAGTGGCTAGGGCACTTCTCACGGAGGCAACATCTGAGCAAAGATCTGAAGGAGGTGGGGGGGTTTGCTCTGGGGCTATCTGGACATGAGTCTTCTTGGCTGAGGGAACAGCCAGTGCAAAGGCAGGAACGTCCCTGGTTTTCAGCAGGCCAGTGTGTCTGGGAGGAAGTGAGAGAAAGGAGAGTATTAGGAGGCAGGATTGGGGGATGTCACAAGACAAAAAGTGTTGTAGACCACAGTGAATATTTAGTCTTTTGCTCTAGTAAAATGGGGAGCCACTGCAGAGTTTTGAGCAGACCAAGATTGGGATTTCTCTCATTTTGATAGTATCAACTGACCGTTGTGTGACAGCCAACTAGGTGCAGGGTGGGGTGGGTGAGGCCAGAGGCTGGAGGACCAGTTAGGAGGACATTGCAGTAGGAGATGTAAAAGTGGCTGTGACCAAGGTGATATGATGGTGGCCGGGGTGGTAAGAGTTGGTAAGGTCTGGATATACTTTAATAGTTCTTTCATAATTCAGACTTGGCTTGGTATTTCTGGTTAAGTACATCTGGTTGGACAGCACTTAAGCCAGAGACATTTCTAGTATCTGCATGGTTTCCTCCTCACTTAAGAGTGCATGTGCCCAGCATTTGTGTGTGTAGATGTTTGCACTGTAACACTCCTGTTCATCAGTTTTAGTTTGTTCTGTTTTAAGGTGGGAAGGAATGTAGCTATCCTTTAGCCTTAACTAGTAATAAAAGAGAAAAGGTAAATCTGTTTATCTTAAAAGTAGTATATCCTTTAAAAAACGCATTGATATTTTGCTTTGTTTCCTCCCATCCCAAGGCAACCATCACTAAAATTCGGTACCCATTCTTAATAAGAGTCCATTAAAAATCCTCCTCAATTCAGAGGGTTTCAGAAATTCGATACAAAGGTGGCAGTCATGTATAGAATAAGTATCTCTGAACTTGAGAGCTAAGCAAAAATATTACTGAGGCCAACTGAAATCCTATGGAATTCAGCCAAGATTTAACCAGTCCAGAGCACTGCCAACACTGGCTGAGGGCAGAATGCTGACAGGGCAGGGATGAGGAGCAGCCAGGACTTCGAAAAGGAAACTGATGTCAATGGAGGGAATTTTTCACCTGATGCAGCATTTCATATACTTAACACTCCAGTGAGTTAGTTCCTCCTGTTTGATTGTTTTAATGTTGTCATGCATTGTTTATATATTTATAAATAAGCCCAGGTAACAATTTTTCACGCACCCTCTGGTCATAGTTGGGTGTCCCGGAGCACCATGGCAGCCAAGCATGGCCTGCTGGCTGGTACACCAGTGGCCTGACAGCACAGATCTGAAGGAGGACAGATGCAGAACGGGAAAGAATATTTCACATTTCACTTGAAATCCTGAACTCTTAAATAAGTGAGGGAATGAGGCCCAAGCTTGTCTTTAGAACATACATTCTTCAACAATAAGACCTGGATCTCTTTCCATTTTCTATAAATACTTGAGGCAGCATTTGTACAGTAGAAAGAAGATAGGGTTTGGAGTGAAACTGGGCTGGTTGAAATTCAAGTATCTCTTTCTGCTATCTGTGAGGCCTGAACAACTTAACCTCCTAAGCCTCCATTCCGTTCTCTGTAAAAGAAGGTTTTTAAATATCTGCTTACCAGAGGTGTTCTAAGGATTATACCAACATACACAAAAATGTAGGAACATACACAAAATACAGGAAGCGCCTTCCATAGCACAAGGCTCAATAATAGCTCCTTTCTCTTTCTCCACCAGTGAGGTTCACTCCATAAATTTTGATGGATGATTAACAGGTATTTATAGTTTGTTCAGTTTTGTATATCAAATATAATTAATAAGTTGTGTGATTAATGTGGCAGGGGCTAAAAAAATGAAACACATCTAATATAAATTTTTATTTTAGCATGCTTTTGTTTGCTATTTGGTGTTTATAAATTCCTCTCTTCAATGTTTCATATCACATTACTAGAGACAACCACAATAATAAAAAGAGGCAGAGATTAATTTCCATTCCTTGTAGAAGTTACGGGATCCTTGGGGTATTGCTTTGCCAGCCAGGAACCTCTGCGGCCAGTGATGCCTTCTGCCTGAGTATTGCTCATGCCTGCTGGGCTCATTCCACCCATTCAGCCCAGCAGGCTGTGCTTGGCTCGTGCTGCCGGCCCAGATCCGATACCTACCAAGGGCAAGCCAGGTGCAGAGTGGTAATGGGGGTGTGAGCCAGCGAGCATGGGGTCTGGCCACTGCGCACAGCCAGGCATGCTGGCTGCTGTGAAGGGCGGGCAGCCTCAAGTGTTGGCATGGGTGCCGGCTCCATGCCAGCCTGTGGCTGGACCAGGTATACTGCATGCAGCTTCTGCTGCAGGCACCTGTGTCCAGATGAGGGGAACATGGTGGCACCTGGAAGCTTGGAGACACCAGGAACTGCAGAGCCCCAAAGAGGGTGTCACAGCCGTAGCCTGGGGAGCTCCTTGCTCTGGGATCCCAGAAAGGCTGCAGGTCTTCTCTCCTTGTCACCGTCAGTGTGGTGAGCAGGAAGGGGCAGGGAGGGGGACATGTTTCAGCCCTGTTTGTTTTGCAGCTTTTTCAGGACCTCCATTCGACGAGTCCGTAGTCCTTTTCTTTTCTTTCTTTTTTTTTAATTGAGTCTTGCTCTTGTCGCCCAGGCTGGAGTGCAGTGGCATGATCTTGGCTCACTGCAATCTCCACATCCTGGGTTCAAGTGATTCTTCTGCCTTAGCCTCCCAAGTAGCTGGGATTACGGACACCTGCCACCACACCTGGCTAATTTGTTGTTGTTGTTGTATTTTTAGTAGAGATGTGGTTTCACCATGTTGGCCAGGCTGGTCTTGAACTCCTGACCTCAGGTGATCTGCCCACTTCGGCCTCCCAAAGTGCTGGGATTACAGGTGTGAGCCACCATGCCCAGCTGGGTCCGTAGTTCTTGTCCCATGTCCAGGAAGAATGAGGCATGCAGACAAGTGGAGGGTGAGCAAGGCAAAGAGGTGCTTTATGCAACAGAACAGCTCAGAGGAGACTGCAGTAGGTGGCTCCTCTCCATTGGTGGGTCATCCCATTGTCTGCTTAGCTCTCAGCAGAGAGGAGACCCACAGTGGGTAGCTCCTCTCCACAGGCAGGTGGTCCAGTCATCTGCCAGAGTCTGCCTGAGTCCAGGGGGTTTTTATGGGCTTCAGAGGGGAGGAAGTGCATGCTGATTGGTTCGTGGGCAGCCATGGGCAGGCTCAGAAAAAGCACCATAAGTTCTCGTTCTGGGCCCCAGACTCTACCTGGAACTGGCAGACTTCAGGCCATCCCTGGCTTGAAGGTGGGGTTTCACTGGGGACCCACCCCTTTCTGCCCAGGAACCTGTCTGCATCCTGGCATCAACATGCCATCCACGGCACCCAGGCTGTTCGTGCTGAGAGGCACCTGCAGTCCTGCGCTGAGCCGCCCCTCAGGCCCCACTGGGCTCCCTCCCTAAGCTCCTCAGTGCCCAGAGTTTCAGAGGGGGCCGAGGCGGCGTTGGGGGTGCTGGCGTGCAGTGCTGCCCCATGTGCATGCACACCCGACCATGTCATGGCAGTGCCCGGGCTTTGCTTCAACTTTGTTCTGAAATCAGAGTGGACACCGGGAGGTGGGAGAGGCCAGGGCGTGGGAGCAGGTCTTTTTGAGCCTGTGGGGACAGGAGGGCTTCCCAGGCCCCTGAGAGTCCAGGGATGCTTGGGTCTGGAGCTTCAGCTGGATGGCTGCAGCTATACCCAGGAGCACCGGGTTCCCACCCCACCATCTCGGTAGGGGGCAGGGTTTCCGCCTGTTCCTTGCTCCCACTGCCTCACAGAGCGAACATCCCTAGCGGCACTGCACCTGCTGCAGCCGGCCTCTTCCGAGTGGTCCCTCCAGATGGCCACGGCTGCCATCAGAAGAAGAGAGGCAGGATGAGCTAATAGAGCCCTTGATGCATCACAGATGCCAGTTAGTTGCTTTACTCTGCAAGTCGTGTTTAACTGAATGGAATTTTCTAACAGGTGGAATTGCAGTGTCTAAAAAGGTCCTTAGAAACCCATTGACCAGCATTTAAAAAATAGTGTCATAACTTTAAGATTGAGCAGCAGACTAAATTCTTCCAGGGTTTTGACCTCTTCTGAAGACATATTTGTATGCTCTGTGGGACTTTTCTGTTTCTGTGATCCATTTTGATGGTTTTAAACTATACATTGACAGATTCCTTGTGTGTGAAATGAAGAGTTTGAATAGATTATTTCTTAGGTCCCCTTCAACTTTGAAATTGAAATTCTGAGACCCAAATTTTTAGTTTTAAGCTATGGAGAAGACAGTCTTGGAAAATGCCTTTGAAACTAAGGGATAAGTGATACTCCTCACATGGGAAGTCTCTCAAGCTGTTCTCTCTAGAGGAAGACCATGAAGCACACCAAGTGGATAGTGTGGGTTTCTCCTAGCCTGCTTTGGTCTCTAAATGTTCATGTAGATAGATTACAGTAGATTTAGGAATGCAGATGGTTACTGGTATTAATTAGATACCTAAAAGAATTTTAAGTCTTTGGCAATTGAAATAACCATGTATTTGCTTTAATGTTATGTTTATGAAGCATGGTATATGAAAAGAGGATGTTATTTGGGTTGATTTTAAATTTCTCAATTTAATATGACTTTGGAAGAGGTTCCTCACTACAAAATGGTCTATTTACCTATTTTTTAATTTTCTCTTTATTTATAAGTGTTGTATTCAGTAATATAAATGAAATAAAGGTGTGTGAAATGCTCTGTGAACTGTTCTGTACAAGCATTGCGCTCTACATAGAGGATAATCATTAATAACACCATGAGCTTCCTTTTTATACAAAACTACTGTGTGTGTCATAGAAAATTTAAAAACCTCATAAACAAATCAACTTGAAATAATTCTAATTGGAAAACAAGGAGAAAGTACCTATGTCACTGTGGCCAAGGGGTGATTGAGCCTTTTTGTTTTCTTCAGTAATATTTCTCTTCAGTTCCTTGATTTTTTTTCTTTTCTTTTTTTCTTTCTTTTTTTTTTTTTTTTTTGGTTTATACGTGTATTACATCTGAAAAATATTGAAAGTACAAAAACAGTATGTGAAGCAGGAGGTATGAAACCACTCATGATTCCACAATCTTGAAGCAACCACTAATGTTAGCAAACATTAATATGTTTCCTAACTTTTTCTTCTTTGATCTTAGTATAGTTAAAATCATTTTATATACACAGTCTTATAAACCTTGTGTTCACTTAACATAATATCTCCAGCACATTGACAGTGATAGAGCAGAAATATGGAGCCTTAGCCATTAAAGACATTGAGTTACTGAATCAACCTGGAACTACCTTCTAGTCCTTTTGTTTAAGTCAGACCCTTTTTTCTTTAAATCACTGAGTTTAGGTATTGTTATTTGCAGCCCAAATCATCTTAAACTGAGAAAACTGTCCTAAATTTCTTATTTATTCCCATGTACGATTTCTTACTTTTATAGCATGTGAATGTAGAGTAAATTTCTGTAAGTGGAATTTCTGAGTCACAGATGTACTTTGGTTTTGTTTTCTGATGTTTTATTTTCCTGTCAGCTCATCATAAGACTTTAAAAAATTATTATTTTAGTGAATTTTTTTGGTGTTTTAAACTGGTAGAGTTCCCTTTCTTTTTTTTTTTTTTTTTTAAATGTTTGGGTCACCACAGTGCCCGCAACATTATTTCTTTCTTTATGCATAGTTTTTGAACAACTATACGTGTGGCACTTTTGCACACATTGCCTCATTTAATAACCCAGTAAGATGGGTGGTATTTTGTTCTTTCACCCAGTTGATGAGGGGTTTCTCTTTTATAGGGGTATTTAACCCATTAGCGTTTACTGAATGTTTGGTCTCACCCTTGGCTTTTTGTGTTATGTTTTCAAGTTATTATGCTTTCTGATTGTTTAGCTTTCACTGAAATTTTTTTTTCAAGTTTTTCTTTTTTTTTTTGTTTCTCTTTTTTGAGATGGAGTTTTTTGCTCTTGTCACCCAGGCTGGAGTGCAGTGGTGCTATCTCGGGTCACTGCAACCTCCGCCTCCTGGGTTCAAGCGATTCTCCTGCCTCAGCCTCCCAAGTAGCTGGGATTACAGGTGTGTGCCACCACGCCCAGCTAATTTTCTGTATTTTTAGTAGAGACGGAGTTTCACCATGTTGGCCAGGCTGGTCTTGAACTCCTGACCTCAGGTGATCCACCCACCTCGGCCTCCCAAAGTGCTGGGATTACAGGCATGAACCACCATGCCCGCAAGCTTTTCTGTTTTTTAAGGAAAGAAAACAAGCTGGGCATGGTGGCTTACACCTGTAATCCCAGCACTTTGGGAGGCTGAGGCAGGAGGATCACTTGAGCCCAGGAGTTCAAGACCAGCCTGGGCAAGATGGAGAAATCCGTCTCTACAAAAAATATAAAAATTAGCTGGGTGTGGTGGCTTGTGCCTGTAGTCTCAGCTACTTGAGAGACTGAGGTGGGAGGATCACTTGAGATCAGGAATTTCAGTCAGCAGTGAGCCATGATGGTGTCACCGCACTGCAGCCTGGGAGATGACGCAAGACCCTGTCTCTAAAAAAAAAATTTAAAAAGAAGGAAAACAATTCTCTTTGTGACTTGGAAGTTATATGTCCAATTTTTGTTCTTCTTGTGGGTAATTAAAATTTGAACTTACTTGTTTATCATTATAACAGTATCTATGGAGTTCTCCTAAGCCATGTGATCACTTCAGCACATTTTCTTCTCCTTACCATCTAAATTTTGTTGAAATAATGAGAAACATTTGTTCATTTTTTTTACATTATGCTCCTTCAAGCATGCTTTCAACTTACAATGTTGAAAGCATAATTTGCATTATGATTTCAACATTGACACGCATTATTTAGACGAGGATCTTGCCATGTTGCCCAGGCTGGTTTTGAACTGTGGGGCTCAAGCAATCCTCCCATCTCAGCCTCCCAAAGTGCTGGGATTACAGGCGTGAGCCACTGTGGCCAGCCTAGACCTCTCTAGCTTTGTTACCTTTATTGCTCACTGCTGTTTCTCTTATACTTCTATTTATCTTTAACTTTCTTGAGTTTTTTATTCTATTTTTTCAGTTGATTATATATCCTCCCTTCCTTAAGAATATTTCTACAGATAAGGTATGTGGAAAGTATACTTTTGATTCCCCTATTTATTAATATATTTCTTCTATGTTATAGTAATGATAATTATAGTATTGATAATTCATCTAAATTTAGAATTTGTGTGTCATAGACTTATCCTTTCAGAGTCTTATAAATCTTACTCCATTGTCTTTTAACACTTAGTATGGTAGATGAGAAACCCAGTATTCATCTCATTCATGTGCCTTTTTATTTTTTTAATCTTGGTGGAGGAGCGGATGTCTATTGGACTCTTTTTCTCTCTGACATTCCAAAGCTCTCCTGGGATGAGCATGGTTCTATTGTGATAAATTTTGCCAAGCTCTGAATGAATAATTATATTCTAAAAAACTCATTTTGAGTTCTGTTTTTTTCCCATTATTTACTTATTACTTTTTCTTTACTTAAATATTATTTCTTTCTTCTGTTTTCTCTTTCTGAAATACCTATTAGACACAGATTTGATCTTCTAGATCTACCATTCAGGTGCTATATTTTTCAGTCATAATTTTCCATTTTTCCTTGTTTTCTTGTGCGTTCTGGGAGATTTCGTGGAGCAGGTCTTTCAGGTTCCCGTTTGGTTTTATGCAGGAGCCAGTCTCCATTTCAGTGCATCTCTTCTTTAGGCTATCCGTTTTGCTTTCATTTGCTATGTCCTATTGCTCCTTTTTCATCTCTCTTCATAATAACTTTTGTAATCAGTGATAAAGATACAAAAGTTTAAATCTCACTGAGAAAATTTTAAAATGTGCAATCTTAAAAATTTTAAAATGTACAAACTTGTCTTGTTTGTAGCAGTTACCCTAATTATTCAAACATTTTCACTTCACCTAAAATACTGGGTCTTTCCCCTGTCTAGTTTGCTAGCTTCTCTGTTCACTCATCTGCCAAGTAGGTCTAATTTGTTCATTATTGGTAACTGAAATATGCTTTGTCAGAGGTTGTGTAGGTCATTATTCAGTTCTTTTCATTCCAGGCAAAAATAGGGAAAAATGTTAGATTTACTCTGATTTTTTTTATCTGCAGCTTAGAGTTCTAATAGTTTGTGTGGGGCAGGGTTGAAGCTGTAGGCAGTGGGAGACAACTGCAGGGCAGACTTTGTCTTTGTTCAGGAACAGTGTCCCTTTTGTGTCTGCCTTGGCAGCTTCTGGCCCACTGGGGTAGTTTCCCTTCCCCCTGAGTGGCTGCCTGGCCTAGGCATCCAGGCAGAAACTCCAACCAGCATGGCTGCTGCTCCAGCACTGGCCTGGCCTCCAGCCTGTGCTCCAATCCTGGAGCTGTCAGTAGGCTCTGAAGTGGGGATCCTGGTGGACTTGGCCACCCCATGTGTAGTGAGTGATTAAGAGTTTAAACTTGAGTCTGATCGCCTTTGTGTTCCAATCTTGGTTGTGCTACTTGAGAACTGTATAACATTGGTCATCTTGTTCAACTTCTGAGCCCCAGTTTACTCGTGTGTATAATAATATTGAAATTTGTTAACGGCTTAAGGCACTTAGTAGGGTATCTGGATCTAAATAATTGATGAATGGCGGCAGTTTTGTTGTGGGTGTTCTGGGAACTGGCTGCTAATTGGCCTGTCCACTCACTCTGCTGTTTGCTAAATCATTCCTGTTAGCTCTTCTCAAGGGGTCACTTTTGTGGATGGATCACTTATGAAGTAGCCAGTCAGTGGTGGAGACTTTTTTTTTTCTTGAATTAATTGGATCATTTTAGCAAGAAGTGATGAGGGGAGGGAGTCACCTGCATCATCTTGATTCTAGGCCATCACAGGTAATTCTTTAAACCACCTGAAGTTTTTAGAACCAAATAAATAAATAGGGCAGCACCTTTTATTGTGTGATTCATTTGTCCCCCTATGATTTGTAATATATTTTTAATATGCTAATTTGTATATATACTTTGGTCTGTTTCTGAGCTTTCAGTTCTTTCCCATTGGTCATTCTGTTTAATCTGGTGCAGTACCACACTATTTTAGTCCTTCAATGACAGGAGAGAATCGTTGTTAACAGCATGAGGTTTGGAGACAGGTTGCCTGGGTTTGAATTCTGGCTCCTTTGATTAATTTCTAAGAGGTTAAATTAATTACTTACCTAAATTATTTAACTTCTTTTTGCCTCAGTTCATCAGCTCCAAAATGGACATGAGGATAATCCCCATTTAGAGGACCATTGTAAAGATTAAATAATTCTCATAATGTCATTAAAACTGAGCTTGGCTTTATGAGAGTTATTTGAATTATTACAGGGCTTTAACAACCAAGAACTGATAGTGTAGTCTTACAAAGCCCTAGAAGTGTTTTTTTTTCAGAAGTAGTGGATAAAAATCTTACTGTGTGGGTTCTGTGAGGGCCAGGAACCCATTTTCACCGTCTTTGTATTCCTAGTACTAGACCTGATTCATGATAAATACTCAATATATATTTACCAAACCTGAGGAAAAGTAGTACTTCAGCCTTTTAATACACAAAGATTTAAAAATATATCATGAATCCAGGTAAGAGTCAGTTAAACTTTTGTAAATTTATAATACCTGTTAGCACTTTAAGATTGGAAAAGGCAGCCAGGTGCAATGGCTCACGCCTGTAATCCCAGCACCTTGGGAGGCCGGGGTGGGTGGATCACCTGAGGTCAGGAGTTTGAGACCAGCCTGACCAACATGGCGAAACCCCGTCTCTACTAAAAATGCAAAAATTAGCTGGGTGTGGTGGTGCATGTCTATAAGATTGGAAAAGGCTGTTTTTTTTGTTTTTGTTTTTGTTTTCCCATATATTCAGTACCAGGAAAGAACTATAGTAGAGCAAGGAGGACTTTTTTGTGAAGACATTTGTTTATTGATCAAAACAATAGGGTGCATCATGGTTGGGTTAAGTGGATTTATCCATAGGTCAGAATTGGAGTAGAGGGAAGGGAAGAATGCAGAGTCCCCCCATAAAGAAGCCCTAAACATTTATTTACTTATTTTTTAATTTTTTAGTTTTATTTTTTTGAGATGGAGTCTTGCTCTGTTGCCCAGGCTGGAGTGCAGTGGCACCATCTTGGCTCACTGCAACTTCTTCCTCCCAGGTTCAAGCAATTCTCCTGCCTCAGCCTCCTGAGTAGCTGGGATTACAGGTGCCTGCTACCACGCCTGGCTAATTTTTTTTTTTTTTTTTTTTTTGTATTTTTAGTAGAGACAGGGTTTCACCATGTTGGCAAGGCTGGTCTTGTACTCCTGACCTTCAGTGATCCGCCCATCTCGGCCTCCCAAAGTCCTGGGATTACAGGCTTGAGCTACTGCACCCCCGGCAGGAAGTCCTAAACCTTTTAAATGGCAAGAGTTGAGAGAGAAATTATGACGTGATCATCATTTTTCATGCCAGCCTGTGAAGAATAGCAGCTTTGCGTAATTGAGAGAATTTCACAGAACAGTGTGTATTTTGTCTCTGTACCTTGAGGCATAAATTAGACGTGATCAAATCCAGATCTAGCTAATGTACTGTGCAAGGTGTTCTAAATGCCTATAAGCCATTTTTTCGGCTTCCCGCCTTCTGTTTTCTAAATAGTGAAAACTTTTCACCAAACTTCCTCCATTTCACCTTTTGTCCTCCATATCTGATTTCTTCCTCTCTCTGAGCATTCAGACAGCTTCAGAAATAGTCTCATGGTAAGGCTTAGGCTTTCGAGTCAGACTCCCAGGAGGAACTCCTGGTTCTTCTTCCCCATGGCTTGGGAACTACAGACAGGTGAGGGTCTCCACACTACAGTTTCTCACTTCTAAAGGGGAAGTGAAAACAGGATCTCTCTTCCTCCTAGTACTTTTATAAGGATTAAATGATATAAAGCAAATAAAATACAATGTGTCTGAAAATAATGAATGCTCAATATGTTATTAGTCCTTCTGCTACTATTATTTAATTTTTTCAACTAATGGAAGGAAAACTGGCAGCTTTACTGTAACCATACCCTCATTCCCCATTTCTCTTCAGGTGTCCCTATATCTGGGCAGTGCCAAAGTGTAATTGCCTTCTCAGATATGGAAGCACCTACATACACTTTAACCTGGCTTGACTCTCTTAATGGAAGGAATGCCCACCAGAAGTTTCATCATCTTTTTTTTCAACATGCTGGGTGCACAATTTTGTCTTCCCTTACATATATCAGGAACCCCAACAATTGTCCGTTAGGTAATTGGTTATATTTCTTGAAAGGTTTTGTTTTTTGCTGAGTTTTGTTCATTTTCAGGTCAATGAGTCTGTTAGCTTCAGCTACCTCTGTAACACACATTTATACATGCATATTTGCAGTTCACACGCTGGCATACACGCTCTGATTTGTAAACACGCTTTAGACTAAAAAATTCCTCATTTTACAATGATCTTAGTTACCTTGGTCATGGTTAACTGGTTATTATCAAAATAGGCCTGTAGGCTATGATCAGCCCTCAGTTAACCTGGGAAGCGCCAGTTCTAGCAGAGAGGCAAAGAGGGAATTGACCTTGACCCATTGAGGCATGATGGAGAACAGCCAGTCCTTGGCTTGGGCTTCATGATAAGAAAGGTCTTTTTAATGACGGAAAGCAAAATATCGCAGCAATTACCCAGGGTCAGTTACGGAAGGTACTCATGAGACTCTACAAAGTATATTTACCTAAGGCTTTAATAAAGACAAAGGATACAGTACAGCAGGGGAAAGAAAACAAGGCAAACGTTCAGGAGATCTGGGATATTCCAGGTCCTCTGTCATCTGACAGAATGCTGTTTGTCTTTGGATCATGATCCATCTAGATACATGTGAGTGAGATCACTTGACCTAGACAAATAGGTCAGTGGAACAGGATAGAGTCCAGAAAGAGACCCACATGTATATGGTCACTTGATTTTTGACCAAAGAGCAATGGCAACTCAGTGCAGAAGGAATAGGCTTTTCAACAAATGGTGCTGGAACAATTGGATACACACATGTGAAAAAATGAACTTTGATCCTTACCTCATACCACATGCAAAAATGAATACAAAGCAGATCATAGACTTAAATGTAAAACCTCAAATTATAAAACTTCTAGAAGAAACACCAGACAAAATATTTGTGACTAGAATCTGCATTTTAACAAGATCCCTAGGTTATTCTTATGCACATTAAAATTAGAAAAGGACTGCCCGGCACTATAAGGTGTGTTAGTTTTGCAGGTGAAAACCGGGGATGGAGGAGGAACAGTGGCCTCAGCAGGAGGCCAGCATGTGCAGGGACATAAAGGTATGATGAGTTAGGGCAGGGATTTCCTTGAACAAGTTCATGCAAAAGTTTTTACCAGTGTGCAGTGAAATTTTTAAAAAAGGGGATGGGGCAATGCAATGAGCATTTTATTTCTAGAATTAAATTTCTTTGTGTTTTAAAATGATAAGATCATGTTTTTCTTAACTTTTTGTAAAATGAAAGTGCTAGCAAATTGTAGATTTTGTTTTTGTTTGAAATAATTTTTTTTTTTTTTGGCAAATGAAAAGTTGGCAACCCTGTGTTTCACTCACTGCCCTTTTAGTTTTTTTTGTTATTGTTTTTTTGACCTATGAAATCCAAATGTTTGTCAGCTACCATTTTAGAGAACTGAGTGTTACAGGAAAGAGGTCCCGATCCAGACCCCAAGAGAGGGTTCTTGGATCTCGTGCAAGAAAGAATTCAGGGTGAGTCCACAGTGCAAAGCAAAAGCCAATTTATTAAGAAAGTAAAGTGGTGAAAGAATAACCACTCCATAGACAAAGTAGGGCATCCTTGAAAGTAAGAGGAGGAACGCGTCCACCCTAGGTACAATGCTTGTACATATAGGATAAAAAAGGTCATGGGGAGATGTGCTCTGCTACAAGGGTTTGTGATAAAGGATTAATTGTCCTAATTACTATATTTTGCAAGAATTGATATTATTTAAAGCAAAATTAGGAATGCTTTTGTTCTCAAGATATTGGGATATTAGGACACTCCCAAGTCTGGCTCTGTTTAGTAAACATTACCAGTTTGTTCTCTTAACCGTAAACATCTAGAGGCTAGGAATACCTAACTTTCTGCAAATGCAGCCCAGCAAGTCCCAGCCTCATTTTCCTAGCCCTCACTCTAGATGGAGTCACTCTGGTTTGAATGCCTCTGACAAGAGTAGTTTACTAATGGGGCCAGGGTTGGGCAGCTAGGGTGGATAGGGTCAGAGAAACAGACAGAGGTCAGATCCTGGAGGGCCTGGTAAACTATACAGTTGAACATGGTCCTCAAATCTTTGAAGGTTCTGACATAATTAGATTTGGATTTTAGAAAGATGACTTCCAGTGCCTGGGTGAAGGAGGGATCAGAGAAGGATGAAAAGGAGTAAGGAGACCAGCTAGGATGCTCCTGGGGGTGGGGTATTCATGAGAGTATGAACTAAGGCAGTACAGATAGCAGAGAAGACAGATTTTAGTCACATTAAGGAGGTGGAATTTGACGGGGCTGAGCAGCCTATTGGATGGAAGAGATAACTATTCTCTGCGTTTAAATTTTGGTGAATTTAGCATTCCCAAATAAGTGCAAGTGAGTGCATTTCTTAAAACTCTTAAATAGATTGATTTAAATGACTATAGAATGATTGAGCTTCCGTGCAGTGTAGTCCCTCAACGACAAAAAGAAGCTCATTAAAATGAGATCAGAGGGTTAATCCATTTGCACACAAAAATACCCATTCATGAAAAGCTATGCTGTGTGAGTCAGAAAATGCTGATTTCATTCATTTTATTACCTACATAACTCCTTGAGAGTAAGCTGGCTAGTAAAAATATTGGGCACTGCTAAACTTTTTGGATTTTTATTTTTGCAGGGCTTAACTTGATACTGATGCATAATATGCAGAGCAATGATTTACATATTATGCTTCATTACAGAATGGCCTTTGGTGAAGGGACTATGTGGCTTGTCAGCCTTAGCTCAAGCTCAAGATTCTTTGGAATTTCAGAATCTTTTTGCAGTTTGATAAATTCTTGAAGAAAATTTTAGAAAATAGTTGAGTTACAGCTATTGCTTTTACCCCACTTTCCCCACAAAAACAAAAATAAGGGCTAATAAACAGAAGGTTCTGTTTCTATGGCTTCTCTGTGCATTTAATGAGTTTACATGTATGCTTTTTTTATTGGCACAGAATCAAGGGAGGTCAAGAATATAATGAATTGTCTCTGGCAAGAGACTTTTCTCAACCAAAAATATAAAGAAATTTTGCTATCGTGGGTTCATCTCCACTTTTGTACACCATGTACTTTGATATATCAAGGAACATTGATGCACAATTCTATAGAAGCTTATGGGAAAGGCTCAATGTGGAAGAAAAGGTAATGTGATTTTGATTTATGGGATTTATTAACATTCATGAGTATACATTATGCATCACAAAAACCCACAGGAAGAAAGGTTGATTATAGGAGGAGGGGTTATCTGTATACTGTGGTTTTCCAAGATAACATGAGACATTTTTCAGCCATTTATTCAAAATCATCACTTTATTCCAAGCAAAATTGTAGAGGGCAGTAGTTACTGTCGTTTGTTTATTTGACTTGGCAGAGGAAAGATATATTATCATTGTCCTTTAGATTTTTTTGTTTTATACCTCCTTTGTATCCCTACAAAGCATATCAGATGTATTTAAAGTTTGTGAGAAATGGTTAGCCTTATTTTTTAATATAGGCTGGATTATGAGGGCTTTTACGATTCCATCCAGAAACTCAATACTTGTCTCTTTGTCATAAAGGAAAGTAGATGGATATTCGAAATAATGTAGATTATGTAATGTGGAATCTGAATTATTTTATGCCATTTGGTGTTTTTCAGTAGTGACGATAATTTAATCTTCTAATGAAATACATTTAAGCACTGCAGAAGTAGACATTTTCATCTACTCTGCTAACTTCAAATAGCCCATATGCTATTGTCTCCTTTCTCATTGACATATACTACCATCATATATATTGAGAATATTTGACATAAGAACTTTTAAAAATTTTCTAGCAGGATTGTTCTGATACTGTGTATCAATTATTATTATTTTTAACATTTGGGCAAATATGCTAGATAATTAGCCTCAGCTGTTCAAATCTTTAAAAGCACAATTTATTCAAGGTGGTTCATTCATTTTAGAAGCCCAGAATTTGTTTGTTATCTAGAAATAAAGTGTTTTATCTGTGAACTTTTTATTAATATCAATAAAGGATATTAAATCAATTCAGATTGCTAAGTAAATGACAAAAGTGTTTAGTACTGCTTGAATTAATAATCAGTACTATTTTTCTATTTATAATCTCTTTGTGCTTCCAGAAGAGGCTGTTGTATATAATTTATACAATTGTTGATATGAGTCAAAAGCTGAAGATTTTTAAAAACAATTTCTTCTGGGCAATTTCAAATATATACAACACACAGAAATAGCAATATATCCGTCATGCAGCTTTAGTTATCAACCTTTGTCAGTAGTATTTCATGCATCTACTCCTTCCACCCTTTGTTGGGTATGGATGTTGGGATTTGCTGTGAACAAATTTTAGATTACTCTATCATTTTACATGTTAATGCTACAGTACATATCTATAAAGGATAACTGGCTCCGCATACCCTAGTGCCTCTTTATCACACAGAGATAAATGAATAGGCCGGGCACAGTGGCTCACGCCTGTAATCTCAGCACTTTACGAGGCTGTGGCGGGTAGATTACCTGAGGTCAGGAGTTCGAGACCAGCCTGACCAATATGGTGAAACCGTGTCTCTACTGAAAATACAAAAAATTAGCCGAGTGTGGTGGTGGATACCTGTCATCCCGGCTACTCCTGAGGCTGAGGCAGAGGCAGGAGAATTGCTTGAACCCAGGACGCAGAGGTTGCAGTGAGCTGAGATCACGCCATTGCACTCCAGCCTGGGCAACAAGAAACTCCAGCTCAAAAAAAGAAAAGAAAGAAAGAAATGAATAATAATTTCTTCATATCATTTAACATTTTCAAATTTTCCTAATTGGAACATCTTTTTACTATTGATTTATTCAAACAAGTAGACAATCAAAGCTCATACACTTTATTTAAGACAATAAGAGTTTGATGTGGCTTTCCCCACCATTTTCCTGTATAACATTTATCAAATCATTTAATTCCTCTAGAGTCCTAGCTAGTACCTTCACACACCTGCTGGGGACGATTATATCTTTGCTGTGCTCACTGGGTTGATTTATAAAGGATAAAGAGAAATAGAGACAGCGCAGGCAGAAGAGTTGGACTTTCTGTTTTCTGCTCTGCTGTATTTTGTTAGTGGAAGTTATTTTCTAAAACCACGTTCTATCCAAGTTGGGTCCATCTTATTCATGGAGCATTTATTTATTTATTTATTGACAGAGTCTCACTCTGTTGCCCAGGCTGGAGTGCAGTGGTATGATCTTGGCTCACTGCAACCTCCGCCCTCCGAGTTCAAACGATTCTCCTGCCCTAACCTCCCGAGTAGCTGGGATTATAGGCGCCTGCCGCACCCGGCTAATTTTTTGTATTTTTAGTAGAGACAGAGTTTCCACCATCTTGGCCAGGCTCGTCTTGAACTCCTGACTTGGTGATCACCCGCCTTGGCCTCCCAGAATGCTGGGATTACAGGCGTGAGCCACCGCAGCCAGCCTGTTCATGGAGCATTTCTAGTCTCCACTGAAATAGAGGTGGTATTGAAAAATGTGTTTGGCGTGTTTTTTATGAGAGCACAGCAAAGAAAAGTGGTTATAATCTAATGATGCATGATTGGATTCCTCTTTTCTCTGAAGAGGTCTGCATGCATTCCTATAGAATATTTTGTCTAATGTTCCAGGATATCAGGAAAATGGGAGTGTAGTTGAGTTACAGTTATTGTAATAATCTTATTTCATCTGGAAAAGGAAATAAATTTTGATCTGATCTTGAGCTAATTTCCTTGTCATTAGTTGTCTTCATTTTAGGATTGGCATTTTTCAAAATTTGTCTAAGAGTCTGAGATATTATCTCTCAATTATTGACCCTTTCCCCATTTTCTTATTAGTCTTTCCAGTTATGTATATCCTAGACCTTTTCATTCTAATCTTTTTTACCTTGTTTTTCATGTTCAACCTTTCACATTTTCCATATCTTTGTCTCTGTGAAGACTGTATTCTAGTAAGAGATTGCTTTTCATTTATCTTACAATTTATATATTCTTTCTTCACTTGTAGCTAATCTGATTTATTTGACCATTGAGATTTTTATTTTATTTTATTTTGTTCTTTGGGACAGAGTCTTGCTCTGTTGCCCAGGCTGGAGTGCAGTGGCACAATCTCGGCTCACTGCAACCTCCACCTCCCAGGCTCAAGTAATCCTCCCACCCCAGCCTCCACAGTAGCTGGGACTACAGGTGTGCTCCACCACTCCTGGCTAATTTTATTATTTTTTTTGTATTTTTGTAGAGATGGGATTTCACCATGTTGCCCAGGCTGATCTGGAACTCGAGCTCAAGTGATCCACTGTGGCCTCCCAATGTGCTGTAATTAGAAACGTGAGCCACCGTGCCCAGCCAGAGGTTTTTATTTTAATAATAACATTCTCAACCAGAATAACTTTTACAAACCTGCTTCGTGACCAGCCTGTGGGCATCTGTCTTTTTTTTTTTTTTTTTTTTTTTGAGATGGAGTCTCACTCTTTCGCCAGGCTGAAGTGCAATGGCACATTCTCAGCTCATTGCAACCTCCACCTCCCAGGTTCAAGTGATTCTCTTGCCTCAGCCTACCGAGTAGCTGGGACTACAAGTGCGCACCACCATACCCAGCTAATTTTTGTATTTTTAGAGATGGGGTTTCACCATGTTGGCCAGGATGGTCTCGATCTCTTGACCTCGTGATCCGGTCACCTTGGCCTCCCAAAGTGCTGGGATTACAGGCGTGAGGCACTGTGCCCAGCTATGTGGCCGTCTGTCTTTAATTGCTGCACCTTTGGCAACTCTGTGAAGACTACAGTTGTGGAGAGAATCATTCTGCTATTTTCCTTTTTTTTTTTAATTGTAAAATATATATAACATAAAGTGTATCATTTTAACTATTTGTAAGTGTTCAATTCAGTGTCATTAGGTATATTCACAGTCTTGTGCAACCATCACCACTATCCATTTCCAGAATTTTTTCATCATCCCAGGCAGAAATTCTGTATCCATTACACAATCACTCCTTGTTCCCCTTCCCCCAGGATCTGCTGCATTTTTAAGATGACTATCCTGGAAGACAACAGTAAATCCATCTCAGATTCAGAACAGTAGCAGCCAGGGGCATCCTCTGAATCACTGCTCTTTCCATTTACTGTTTCATTGTTTCTACTGAGCATTTTTCACATGCCTGCCACTGTAACTGGCTGGAGGAATATGGTGGTGAGTAGGATGACACAGACCATGCCCTCCCACTGTGTATAGAGCCAAGAACAATATTTAAATCTGTATTATTCCTCTAATGATATCATCCCGATTTCTCCTACAGGGTGGTATTGATGAACACTCTCATATTGTTGAATTGCTTAGGCTGCCAGTTCAATGGTGGTACTCATGTTTCTCTTGCCTGTGAGGGACTCTGGCTGCGTTGCAGATGGCATGGCTGATGCTGATAACCAGGGCCCTGTCCAGCCTCCCTGATCTTCTGGTGCATTGCTGTTCCTGCTACTTCTTTGTGGGTTCTTCCTCACCACTGCTTGGACAGTATTCGTTTTTCTTTTTAATTTCCCTTTCTTTTTTCTTTTTTTCCCTTTATTTATATGACCTTTTAAAAGCACTTCCTGTATGCTAAATACTGTATGTGATAAAAATGAAAGTATTGTAGGTACTCTAAAAAAACAAAAATGTTTGAATCTTTATCCAAATAAGGAATTATTGATTATTCAGGGAATTTCTTGTGTAATGGGAAGAAGGACTTGCTAACTAACATTGATTAATGTGATGTGTCCTAACACAGGCCTGTGCAAGGTACAATGGGATTCTGGAGCTTAGTTTTGCCTGGGGAATTGCAAAGGCTTCACAGGGAAAGTGGATATGTGTGTATCTCTGGGGAGAGACAGAGGGAGTCAGGGAAGTATAAAACCCACAACTATGCAAGGACAGGAAGCGGTGCTTAAGCATTAGTCAGTAAGAGTTAAATTACTAAAAAAACAAAAGCAAGTCTGCAATACAAGGGCACTATGTGCAGGCACAAAATAGTGCTATTTGTAAGAAAACTACTCCGAATTAAGACCTTGTGGCTCATCTTTTCCTTCCCTCTCTCAAGGGTCTTACTACTGACTGCTTAAAGACAACCATTTCCAGGTATATTGTTTGTAATTCTCACCTGGTATATGGGTCCAATTAACCTCATGTTGAGACTTCATTTTATAGATTTTAAAAACACTGAAAATGTTGTCACTTGACTGTAATTTTAAAAATTCTAAATTGTGAAGGCTTTCACAGCCTTTGGATTAAGGGAAATGACCCAACTGTTAAAAACTCCAAGGGGAGATGGCTGGAATAAATAATACACCTTGCTGATGCAAATTACTGCAAATAACTGGAATGGCGGTGAGTGTTTTGAAAGCAAGAGTGCCATTAAAAGCCCAAGGTGTTGAAATATAAAATAGCCACACCTCTTCTCTAGCCACTGATTGCTGAGTTGCTACAGCTGTGAGGAAAAAAAATCCAGGTGTATGATTCAGCAAAGTTATTTGGGTCTGTTGTACCAAGGTCATTAATGTGAGAACTGAGCTCCTTGGCAAGAGGGGACCGGAGGCTGGACAATACTGGACAACACCCAGCTTGAGTCCCCGATTCTTGAAACCCCTGGCCACTTCAATTCACTTGCAGTTTCCACACAGTAGCATCTGTCTATCATGGAGAAACCCTGGAAACAAAACATACACAGTGCATTGTAGAAGATTGGGTTTAGGTTATTTACTATATGTGGTTAGAATGCATTTGCTGGGAACCTCTCAGTTTGTTTTTATTACAAGTAATTAAAGAAATCTGATAATCATAGAGAAATCAACTTTTAAAAAATCAGCTATGTTTTCTAAGAATCTCTGCAACATTTTCTGCATTCGAAGCGTTTTTTTTTTCTCTTTAAACAAATGACTATAAAAACTACATCTTGTTGCTCAAAGTTTTTCTATTAGTTTGCAGATTGCTGGGGGCTGCCTTCCTTCTGTTTGTATTGCTGTTGCAGGGTGTGATCTGTAGAAAAGTATTCCCTGGAAATTCAGGGTCTTCAAAACCCAGTGGGCTTCACTTCTCCCAGCCCCTACCCCAAGTTACTTCAGTGGTGGCAAAAATAACAATTGTCCCCTGGGAAATGAAGCTCATTGCTATGGTAACTAATGAAGGTTGCATCATTCTAGGGCACATTTTTAAAAGCCTGATTTCAACATGGGTAGACGCCCCGTCTTATTTTATTCAGTAGCTTAGCAACCTGTGGTATACTGTTTGTTGCCACCCCCAGCCTTCCCTTTTCTCTCAGAAAAATGACCTATATAGATAGTATTTTATTGTAGGCACGTTTTCACTGTGAATATAGTTCAGCTCTTATGTGTGCTTATGATGACCTTATTTTCTGGACCAAAATTCAGGACATATTTTGTGTCTGTAAAGTAAAGAAGGATTATTCTTCTGCCTCTCTGCTGGCGTGTGCTAAGGTCTTTGCAGATGTTTTTCTCTTGACCACCCGTTAACTCTTGGTGTTTCTCTTTGTTGTTGGCCTTCTTTTCTTATTCTCTGGTAACTACTCCTTATATGCTGATGTCTCCCAAATCTTAATTTTCAGCCCAGGTCTTACCCCTGAACTTCATGTAGACAGTTTTCGCTGCAACAGCCCTAACTGAATTTTCCCCGCACTCAGGGTGTTCAAGATGAACTCAACATTGCCTTCCACAAAAATCACTTACTGATGAATGACACCACCATTCATATGACACCCTACATCCAGCCAGCCCCCAAGTCCTGATGCTTCTACTTCCTGACTGCTCTAAAATCTGTCCTCCTCTCTCGTTTAGGCCTTCATCCTTTTTTACTTGGTTTGCTGCCTACATCCTCCAAACTGGTTACTTCAGGGTAACCCCGCCTTTTCCAGGCTGCCCCCAAACAAACAAAAACAAGCATGGTTTTGTGACCAGCTCCTCATCCTCAGCATCAGTGGCCTTCTGCCTGTTCTTTGTCCAGGCTGGATTCTCACCACTCCTGCTCGCCTTGCCTCCCTGGGCGGCAGAGGCAGTGCTCCTGCAGAATGTGCTCCTACGCCCTCTCCACTTTCCTCTGCCAAATGCTTTTTCACCCTGCATTTCAGACACCGTTATCTCTGAGAAGCTTTATCTAACCTTACCTGAGCCCGGGCTCTGTAGTCAGAGTTAGATGCCCCCACGTGCTCCTGTCACAGCATGGACATCTCCATACCTTAGCTCTTACCTTGCTGTGTTGTAATGTTCTATAACCTGTCTCCCCCTGTGAGCTTCCTGACAACAGAGGTGGCACTTGTTTTTCTTTGTGGTTCCAGTGTGTTTCACATACCAGTACCTAGCAGGTGTTTGATAAATGTTTGTCAAGTAAATTAATGAATCAACAAGTCAATGAATGAATGTATGTAAGTGCACTTGTGAGGCAGTGGGGAAGAATTCCTAACTTCTAGATTTTAGTAGTCTTGGAAAATCCAAGTTGTTCCAGAACCTGTTGTTCACTATCTGCATCATTATAAGCAGACTCCTAAAGATTGCTAGAATATAGCACAAAGGATATGTCTTTGCAGGCTAGGGTGGGTAGGGGCATGAACCTGGTGTGGTGCTTCGCCATATCCAGTTGACCCTTCTTATCTGTGGGTTCTGCATCCATGGATTCAACAAAACTTGGATGGAAAATATTTGGGGGAAGTGGGGAAGAAGGATGGTTTTATCTGCACTGAATACATACAGACTTTTTTTCCTTGTCATTATTTCCTGAACAATACAGTATAACAACTGTTTACATAGCATTTACATAGTATTAGGTATTATAAGTAATTTAGAGATTAAAGCCTATGAGAGGATGTATGTAGGTCATATGCACATACTGTACCATTTTATATTAGAGACTTGAGCATATAAAATCTGGGGGAGATCCTGGAACCAGTCTCCCATGGATACAGTCATGTGTCACCTAACAGTGGGGATACATTCTGAGACATATTAGGCAATTTAGTCATTGTGTGATTGCCATAGAAGGTACTCACACAAAACTATATGGTCTAGCCACTATGTACCTAGGCTGTATGATACATATAGCCTGTCACTCCTAGGCGACAAATTTGTGTATCACATAACTATACTGAATAATGTAGGCAACAGTAACACAAATGGTGAGTATGTGTGTATCTAAACATAAAAAGCGTAAGGTAAAAATATGGTATTAGAATCTTAGGGGGACCAGGTTTAGTGGCTCATGCCTGTAATCCCAGCACTTTGGGCGGCCAAGGCAGGAGGATCACTTGAGGCCAGGAGTTCCATACCAGCCTGGGAAACATAGTGAGACCTCTGTCTCTATAAAAATTTTTTAAAAATTAGCCAGGTATGGTGGTGAGCATCTGTAGTTTAGCTACTTGGGATGCTGAGGTGGGAAGATCACTATTTGAGTTCAGTAGTTCAAAGTGACAGTGAGCTATGATTGTGTCGCTGCCTTCCTGCCTGGGCAACAAAGCGAGACCCTGTCTCTATTAAAAAAAAAAACAAAAAAAAAAAAAACCTTATGGGACCACCATTATATATGTGGTCCAATGTTGACTGAAACATTGTTATGCAGCCCATGACTATGTTTGTGTATGCATGTATACACACACACACACACGAGTCAGTTTAGCAACTGTGTCTGATAAAACTCTACTGCCAGTTTATGCGTGTCGGCACAGTTTAAAACAAGAAAGTCAAATACAAACTAAAAAATTGGGATCTCAAAAAGGGAGCATGTGATTCCCTGCTTAGTTGAACATGTGAGTCCCCCTCTGCCTGATCAGACTGGCTACTGTGCTGAGTGCTATCCCTGAGGTCGCACTTGTCCTAGTTAAGGCTGTAACTGAGGCAGGCACTGAATTTAGTCCTTTGGAGAGAGTTGGGGTGAGATAGGAGGCACGTGGGAATTCCCTGCCCATCAGTATTTCTTTAGGAAATGAGGGCTGGAGCTGTGCAATTAAGGTTTCATAGTTCCCTCTCATCATCTTACGCAGCACAGTATATAGACTTCTCAGTATCAACCTAGCTTTCTTGCTGCCTTTTTGCACTAGGTGTCTGTCCAGGTTCAATCAGAGGACTTCCTGACAGTGGACAGGTAGGTTGGGGTGGCCATGGCCATAGGGAGAGATTTTTGATTGATTCTTTTAATCTTTCACAAACAATGAGCACCAGTTTTGGGCCTGATATAGTGCTTGACCTTCGGGCAAATATCAAGTGTGGTAAAATACTGGATATTTTACCATATCAAGTATTTCTCTTGTACTTGTATCAAGTGGTTCCTTCTCTGCTTGCATTTATAGCCCAGTCAAGGAGCAAACCAGCACTGATCCTAGTAGAGCTTTGATATAAACACCACAATTTATCTAACATCTGTTTTAACCTTAAAGAAGCAATTTTGGGGCTAGGGGAGGGAACTTAGAGGATGGGTCAATAGGTACAGCAGACTACCATGGCACACTTATACCTGTGTAACAAACCTGCACGTTCTGCACATGTATCCTGGAACTTAAAGTAAAATAAAAATAAAATAAAAATCAATTTTGTTTTAGGTCTAAGGAATAGGGCTGATATTTAAAAGTAATTTTAACCTGTTGAAATGTGATCAGCTATATCCAACATAGAATGAAATTATGCTGTTTTTAAATAGCTCAGGCCAGGCGCAGTGGCTCACGCCTGTAATCTCAGCACTTTGGGAGGCCAAGGCAGGCAGATCGCTTGAGGTCAGAGGTTCGAGAGCAGCCTAGCCAATATGGTGAAACCCCGTCTCTACTAAAAATACAAAGATTACCCGAGTGTGGTGGCATGCACCTGTAATCCCAGCTACTCAGGAGGCTGAGGCAGGACAATCACTTGATCCTGGGAGGTGGAGGTTGCAGTGAGCCAAGGTTGTGTCATTGTACTCCAGCCTGGGCAACAGAGTGAGACTTGGTCTCAAAAAATAAAAAATAAAAATAAATAGCCCAGTTGCTGAACTACTTGAGACCCACTATGGGCTACCTCATCTTGGTATTTTTAGATGAGCATTGTCTTCTCCCAGTGTTAGTTTGTGTCTCGTGCTGGGAGCTTGGGAGGGGAGGAAGAGGCAGGGAGAGAAGAAAACAGCATGTGCAAGATGGACTGTGCGGTGCATTTGGCCCTGTCCTGTTACTGCGAACCCAGGGCTTTATGTGGGGGGTGAAAGGACATTTTCCCTGCATTTCAGCGGTCAGATTTTTTTTTTATTATTATACTTTAAGTTTTAGGGTACACGTGCACAACATGCAGGTTTGTTACATGTGTGTACATGTGGCATGTTGGTGTGCTGCACCCATTAACTCGTCATTTAACATTAGATATATCTCCTAATGCTATCCCTCCCCCTTCCCCCTACCCCACAATAGGCCCCGGCCCCAGTGTGTGATGTTCCCCTTCCTGTGTCCAAGTGTTCTCGTTGTTCAATTCCCACCTATGAGTGAGAACGTGTGGTGTTTGGTTTTTTGTCCTTGCAATAGTCTGCTGAGAATGATGGTTTCCAGCTTCATTCATGTCCCTACAAAGGCTCTGTTCTGTTCCATTGGTCTATATCTCTGTTTTGGTACCAGTACCATGCTGTTTTGGTTACTGTAGCCTTGTAGTATAGTTTGAAGTCAGGTAGCATGATGCCTCCAGCTTTGTTCTTTTGGCTTAGGATTGACTTGGCAATGTGGGCTCTTTTTTGGTTCCATATAAACTTTAAAGTAGTTTTTTCCAATTCTGTGAGGAAAGTCATTGGTAGCTTGATGGAGGTGGCATTGAATCTATAAATTACCTCGGGCAGTATGGCCATTTTCACGATATTGATTCTTCCTACCCATGTGCATGGAATGTTTTTCCATTTGTTTGTGTCCTGTTTTATTTCGTTGAGCAGTGGTTTATAGTTCTCCTTGAAGAGGTCCTAAACATCCCTTATAAGTTGGATTCCTAGGTATTTTATTGTCTTTGAAGCAATTGTGAATGGGAGTTCACTCATGATTTGGCTCTCTGTTTGTCTGTTATTGGTGTATAAGAATGCTTGTGATTTTTGCACATTGATTTTGTATCCTGAGACTTTGCTGAAGTTGCTTATCCCTTAAGGAGATTTTGTGCTGAGACAATGGGGTTTTCTAGATATACAATCATGTCATCTGCAAACAGGGACAATTTGACTTCCTCTTTTCCTAATCGAATACCCTTTATTTCCTTCTCCTGCCTGATTGCCCTGGCCAGAACTTCCAACACTATGTTGAATAGGAGTGGTGAGAGAGGGCACCCCTGTCTTGTGCCAGTTTTCAAAGGGAATGCTTCCAGTTTTTGCCCATTCAGTATGATATTGGCTGTGGGTTTGTCATAAATAGCTCTTATTATTTTGAGGTACGTCCTATCAATACCTAATTTATTGAGAGTTTTTAGCATGAAGGGCTGTTGAATTTTGTCAAAGACCTTTTCTGCATCTATTGAGATAATCATGTGGGTTTTGTCATTGGTTCTGTTTATATGCTGGATTACGTTAATTGATTTGCATATGTTGAACCAGCCTTGCATCCCAGGGATAAAGCCCAGTTGATCATGGTGGATAAGCTCTTTGATGTGTTGCTGGATTCGGTTTGCCAGTATTTTATTGAGGATTTTTGCACTGATGTTCATCAGGGATATTGGTCTGAAATTCTCTTTTTTTGTTGTGTCTCTGCCAGGCTTTGGTATCAGGATGACGCTGGCCTCATAAAATGAGTTAGGGAGGAGTCCCTCTTTTTCTGTTGATTGGAATAGTTTCAGAAGGAATGGTACCAGCTCCTCCTTGTACCTCTGGTAGAATTCGGCTGTGAATCCGTCTGGTCCTGGACTTTTTTTGGTTGGTAAGCTATTAATTATTGCCTCAATTTCAGAGCCTCAATTTCAGAGCCTGTTATTGGTCTATTCAGACATTCAACTTCTTCTGGTTTAGTCTTGGGAGGGTGTATGTGTCTAGGAATTTATCCATTTCTTCTAGATTTTCTAGTTTATTGGCGTAGAGGTGTTTATAGTATTCTCTGATGGTAGTTTGTATTTCTGTGGGATCGGTGGTGATATCCCCTTTATCATTTTTTATTGCATCTATATGATTCTTCTCTCTTTTCTTCTTTATTAGTCTTGCTAGCAGTCTATCAGTTTTGTTGATCGTTTCAAAAAACCAGCTCCTGGATTCATCGATTTTCTGAAGGGTTTTTGTGTCTCTATCTCCTTCAGTTCTGCTCTGATCTTAGTTATTTCTTGCCTTGTGCTAGCTTTTGAATGTGTTTGCTCTTGCTTCTCTAGTTCTTTTAATTGTGATGTTAGGGTGTCAATTTTAGATCTTTCCTGCTTTCTCTTGTGGGCATTTGGTGCTATAAATCTCCCTCTACACACTGCTTTAAATGTGTCCCAGAGATTCTGGTATGTTGTGTCTTTGTTCTCATTGGTTTCAAAGAACATCTTTATTTCTGCCTTTATTTCGTTATGTACCCAGTAGTCATTCAGGAGCAGGTTGTTCAGTTTCCATGTAGTTGAGCGGTTTTGAGTGAGTTTCTTAATGCTGAGTTCTAGTTTGATTGCACCATGGTCTGAGAGACAGTTTGTTATAATTTCTGTTCTTTTACATTTGCTGAGGAGTGCTTTACTTCCAACTATGTGGTCAGTTTTGGAATAGGTGTGGTGTGGTGCTGAGAAGAATGTATATTCTGTTGATTTGGGGTAGAGAGTTCTATAGATGTCTATTAGGTCCACTTGGTGCAGAGCTGAGTTCAATTCCTGGATATCCTTGTTAATTTTCTGTCTCGTTGATCTGTCTAATGTTGACAGTGGGGTGTTAAAGTCTCCCATTATCATTGTGTGGGAGTCTAAGTCTCTTTGTAGATCTCTAAGGACTTGCTTTATGTAGCTGGGTGCTCCTGTATTGGGTGCATATATATTTAGGATAGTTAGCTCTTCTTGTTGAATTGATCCCTTTACCATTATGTAATGGCCTTCTTTGTCTCTTTTGATCTTTGTTGGTTTAAAGTGTGTTTTATCAGAGACTAGGATTGCAACCCCTGCCTTTTTTTGTTTTCCATTTGCTTGGTAGATCTTCCTCCATCCCTTTATTTTGAGCCTGTGTGTGTCTCTGCACATGAGATGGGTTTCCTGAATACAGCACACTGATGGGTCTTGACTCTTTATCCAATTTGCCAGTCTGTCTTTTAATTGGAGCATTTAGCCCATTTACATTTAAGGTTAATATTGTTATGTGTGAATTTGAGCCTGTCATTATGATGTTAGCTGGTTATTTTGCTCGTTACTTGATGGAGTTTCTTCCTAGCCTCGATGGTCTTTACAATTTGGCATTTTTTTTCAGTGGCTGGTACCGGTTGTTCCTTTCCATGTTTAGTGCTTCCTTCAGGAGCTCTTGTAGGGCAGGCCTGGTGGTCACAAAATCTCTCAGCATTTGCTTGTCTGTAGAGTGTTTTATTTCTCCTTCACTTACGAAGCTTAGTTTGGCTGGATATGAAATTCTGGGTTGAAAATTCTTTTCTTTAAGAATGTTGGATATTGGCCCCCACTCTCTTCTGGTTTGTAGAGTTTCTGCCAAGAGATGAGCTGTTAATCTGATGGGCTTCCCTTTGTGGGTAACCCGACATTTGTCTCTGGCTGCCCTTAACATTTTTTCCTTCATTTCCACTTTGGTGAATCTGACAATTATGTGTCTTGGAGTTGCTCTTCTCGAGGAGTATCTTTGTAGCGTTCTCTGTATTTCCTGAATCTGAATGTTGGCCTGCCTTGCTAAATTGGGGAAGTTCTCCTGGATAATATTCTGCAGAGTGTTTTCCAACTTGGTTCCATTCTCGCCGTCACTTTCAGGTACACCAATCAGACATAGATTTGGTCTTTTCACATAGTCCCATATTTCTTGGAGGCTTTATTCATTTCTTTTTATTTTTCTCTAAACTTCTCTTCTCGCTTCATTTCATTCATTTGATCTTCCATCACTGATACCCTTTCTTCCAGTTGATCGAATCAGCTACTGAGGCTTGTGCATTCATCACGTAGTTCTCGTGCCGTGGTTTTCAGCTTCCTCAGGTCCTTTAAGGACTACTCTGCATTGGTTATTCTAGTTAGCCATTCATCTAATCTTTTTTCAAGGTTTTTAACTTCTTTGCCATGGGTTTGAACTTCCTCCTTTAACTCAGAGAAGTTTGATTGTCTGAAGCCTTCTTCTCTCAACTTGTCAAAGTCATTCTCCGTCCAGCTTTGTTCCATTGCTGGTGAGAAGCTGCATTGCTTTGGAGGAGGAGAGGCACTCTGGTTTTTAGAATTTTTAGTTTTTCTGCTTTGTTTTTTCCCCATCTTTGTGGTTTTGTCTACGTTTGGTCTTTGATGATGGTGACGTACAGATGGGGTGTTGGTGTGGATGTCCTTTCTGTTTGTTAGTTTTCCTTCTAACAGTCAGGACCGTCAGCTGCGGGTCTGTTGGAGTTTGCTGGAGGTCCACTTTAGACCCTGTTTGCCTGGGTATCAGCAGCAGAGCAGCGAATATTGGTGAACAGCAAATGTTGCTGCCTGATTGTTCCTCTGGAAGTTTTGTCTCAGAGGAGTACCCGGCTGTGTGAAGTGTCAGTCTGCCCCTACTTGGGGGTGCCTCCCAGTTAGGCTACTTGCGGGTCAGGGACCCACTTGAGGAGGCAGTCTGTCCGTTCTCAGATCTCAAGCTGTGTGCTGGGAGAACCACTACTCTCTTCAAAGCTGTCAGATAGGGACATTTAAGTCTGCAGAGGTTTCTGCTGCCTTTTGTTTGGCTATGCCCTGCCCCCAGAGGTGGAGTCTACAGAGGCAGCCAGGCCTCCTTGAGCTGCGTTGGGCTCCACCGAGTTTGAGCTTCCTGGCTGCTTTGTTTACCTACTCAAGCCTAGGCAATGGCAGGCGCCCCTCCCCCAGCCTCGCTGCTGCCTTGCAGTTTGATCTCAGACTGCTGTGCTAGCAATGAGCAAGGCTCCGTGGGCATAGGACCCTCCGAGGCAGGTGCGGGATACAATCTCCTGGTGTGCCGTTTGCTAAGACTGTCGGAAAAGCACAGCATTAAGGTGGCAGTGACCTGATTTTCCAGGTGCCGTCTGTCACCCCTTTCCTTGGCTAGGAAAGGGAATTCCCTGACCCCTTGCGCTTTCCGTGTGAGGCGATGCCTCGCCCTGCTTTGGCTTACGCTCGGTGTGCTGCACTCACTGTCCTGCACCCACTGTCCTACAGTCCCCAGTGAGATGAACCCGGTACCTCAGTTGGAAATGCAGAAATCATTCATCTTCTGCGTCACTCCCGCTGGGAGCTGTAGACTGGAGCTGTTCCTATTCAGCCATCTTGGCTCCACCGAGACATTTTTTTTCCCCCAATACTCTAACCTCTGCTGGCTTAATATGACTCTTAACCATAGTTGTCATTTTCTGAAAATTTTCTTTGGGGAAAAATGTTTTTTGTGTTGCTTTTAAAATAACAATTTTCAGAAAAATTAAAACTTACTTCTAAGGCTTTGTATAGTAAAATTCACATTCATTTAGGAAATTCCTAACCATCCAAATGGCACTTTTGATCTCTAAGATGCAGAACTTTTTTTTCTTTTTTAAACTGCTCTTGTACCTCAGGAGATAAGAGAACAGATATTTTTATATACTGTACTTTTATTTTTAGGTGTAAAGATTCATCAGTTGCCTTCCATACAAGTTGGTATAAGGAGGGTAGTACATTTAGTGAAGAGAGCTCTATTTAATAGGGTATTGTAAAGATTAAATATATATGTAAAGTGTTTTGGGGGCTGTAATTTCTTTAGAAGTGTTTGTTATTAGAAACACAGATGGTTTCTGTTTGCTGATCTTGCACCTTGTAACTTTGCTTAATTTATTTAATTAGCTTCAGTCGTTTTTTCTTGAGTGGATTATTTAGGATTTTCTATAAGTAGAATTATGTCATCTTCTAATAGAAATAGCTTTACATCTCTCTTTCCAGTTCGGATGCCTTTTATTTCTTTTCTTTGCCTAATTACTCTGGCTGGGACTTCCGATAATGTTGAATAGCAGTGATGAAATTGAGCATCCTTATTACTCATTTTAGGGAGTATGCTTTCACTTTTTATTGAGTATGATGTTAAGTGTGGATTTTTCATGAATATCCTTTATTAGGTTAAGGAAATTTTCTTCTATTCCTAGTATGCTATGTTTTTTTTCATGAAAGATTATTGAATTTTGTCAAATGTATTTTCTGTGTCTATTGAGGGGTGTGTGTGTGTTCATTCTGTTAATGTGCCGTATCACATTGATTTTCTTATATTGAACTACCCTTGCATTCCTGGGATAAATCACACTCATTCATGGTATATAATCGTTTTAATGTGCTGTTGAACTTGGCTTACTAGTATTTTGTTGTGGAGTTTTGAATCTCTCTTTATGAAGATTTAAGTCTGTAGTTTTCTTGTGGTATCTTTGTCCAGCTTTCATAGAATGTGTTATAAAGTATTTTCTCCTCTTCCATTTTTCTGAAGTTTGAATAGGATTGTTGTTCATTCTCCTTTAAGTGTTTGACTTTGCCAGTGAAGCCGTCTGGTTTTGCACTTCTCTTTGTTGAGAAGTTTTTGATTATTGATTCGATCTCTACTTTTAATAGGTTTGTTGAGATTATCCATTTCTTCTTGAGTCAGTATTGGTAGATTGTATGTTTCTAGGAATTTGTTTATTTAATCTAGATTATCTAATTGTCTGGCATATAAATTTTCTCCTATAATCCTTTAAATTTCTGTTTAGCTAAAGGTTTATTACTTTTGCTGATCTTTTCAAAGAACTGACCTTTTGTTTTATTGATTCTCTTTCTCTGTCTTTTTTTTTTTTCCTGCTCTAATCTTTGTTATTTCCTTCCTTTGCTGGCTTTGGATTTAGTTTGCTTTTCCTTAAGGTATAAAATTAGGTTATTGATTTGTGATCTTCTTTTTTAGTATAGGCATTTATAGCTATACATTTCTTCCTGAGTACTGCTTTCACAGCCCCTAATACATTTTAATATGTTGTGCTTTTGTTTTCATTCATCTGGAAGTGTTTTCTAATTTTCTTAGTAATTTCCTCCCCAGTTCTTTTTGTTATTGATTTAAGCCTCATTCACTTATAGGTGGAGAAGGTACTTTGTATGATTTCAATCTTAAAATTTATTAAGAATTGTTTTACAGCCTAACAGCTGAGCAATCCTAGAGAATGTTCCATGTGTACTTCAGAAAAACATGTATGTTCTTTTGTTGTTGGTTGGAGTGTTGTTTATATATCTTAGATCTAGTTGGTTTGTAGTGTTGTTCAAATCTTCTGTTTCCTTATATGTATGGATGTTCTATCTTTTATTGCAAGTGAAAGTCTCCAATTATTGTAGAACTCTCTATTTCTCCCTTCAGTTCTGTCAGTGCTTACTTTTCATATATTACTATTTTAGGGGCTCTGTTCTTTGGAGTATATACATTTGCAATTATTATTTTTTTGATGAATTGACCCTTTTGTCCATACATAGTGTCCTTGTCTCTTGTAATAAGTTTTGACTCAAAACCTATTTTATCTGTTATCACTATACCCACCTAGCTCTCTTTTGGTTACTATTTGAATGGAATGTCTTTTTTATTGTTTCATTTTCAACCTATTTGTGTCCTTGGGTTTAAAGTAGTCTCATTTAAGTAGCAAAAAGTTGGACCATATTTTTTTAAAATCCATTCTACCAGTCTCTGTTTTTAATTTGTGAGTTTAATCCATTTATATTTAAAGTGATTACTGATAAGGAAAGACTTCTGCCATTTTGCTATTTATTTTTTATGTCTTAAATCTCTGTTTTTTGTTTCTCAATTTCTCCACTATTGCCTTCTTTTACGTTTGATTTTTTCTCGTGTACCATTTTGATTCCCTTATTTTTCTCTTCTGTATACCTAAATTTATATAATCTAGTTTGAATTGATACCAATTTATTTTTACTAGTGTACATTAACTCTGCTCCTAGTTAGCTCTGTTCCTACCCCTTGTGTTGCCTATTTACATAGATAGACTTAAAATTCTTGTTTTATGCATATGTCTGTTAATCCATTTAGGAAACAGAAAGAGGAGTAATAAACAAAATATACAGTGATACTTGCTTTTATATTTACTTGTGTGGTGACCTTTACTAGTAATCTTTAATACTTTATGGCTTCAGGTTACCATCTAGTGTCCTTTTGTTTCAGCCTGAAAAACTCCTTTTAACATTTCTTGTAAGGAAGATCTACTAGCAATGAATTTCATTAGCTTTTGTTTATCTGAGAATGTCTTAATTTCCCCTTCATTTGGAAGGATAGTGCAGCTAGATAGAGAATTCATCTATCTTACTATAGGAATTCCATATTGCATATGTTGGTAGACTTGATGATGTCCCATAGGTCTCTTATGCTCTGTTTGTTATTCTTTATTCTTTTTTCTTTCTTCTCTTCAGACTGGGAAATTTCAGTTGTCCCATCTTCAGGTTTGCTGTCTCTTCTGACTCTTAAACCTACTTTTGAGCCTCATTATGGAATTTTTCATTTCAGCTATTGTACTTTTCAGTTCCAGAATTTCTCTTTGATTCCCTTTTGAAATTTCTATCTCTTTATTCATATTCCCCATTTGTTCATACAACCTTGTCCTGATTTCCTTTGTTCTTTGTCTATTTAAAACTGTTAAAGTCTTGGTATAGGAAACCTGTTTTAGCTTCTTCATGGATGGTTTCTGTCAATTTCTTTTTTGTTTGTTTGTTTTCTGTGAATTTCTGTCAATTTTCTGTGAATTTTTCTGTCAGTTTATTTGTTTTTCTTTTCCTTTTTCTTTGTATACTTTGCAATTTTTGTTAAGAACTGGACATTTTGAATATTATAACGCAGTAATTCTGGAAGTCATATAATTCTCCCTCTCCAGAGGTTGCTGTTCTTACTTGTTGAGTGCTGTAGTTATCCATTTGTTTAATGACTTTTCTAAACTATTTTTGCAAAGACTATATTCCTTGCTGTATGTGATCACTGAGGTCTCTGTTCTGTTATGTCTAAGGTCAGCCAGTGATTTCCTTAAATGCCTGCATCCGATAAAGATAAAAAAGTTTCTGTCTCTAATTTCTTTTGAAAGACACTGCTTGGGAAGCCCTTCAGCCCTAAGGGTTTGAAACAATAGCCAGCCTTTGCTTAAATCTCTCAGTGAATTTCCAGGCAAATCAAAACACACCCCCTACAAACTGTGGAGGACAATGTTTGCTTCCTGGTACAAGCAGGCCACTCAAGGAATATGAGCCGCAGTCTCCATGGCTGCCTGCCTTAGGGATGGGGCTGACAGTTCTTGCCAGCTTAGTAGTTGATTTAGTGGAGGGACTGATTTTGGAGTGTCTTACTCCACCATCTTCTGTGATGTTACTCTGGTATTGATTCTTACTGAGGTAATAATCTCAATATAACAATTTTGTATTAACATGTATTGTAAAAAGAACTTGTTTAAGAGAAGAGTGAATGCTAATATGCGTATCGCTATATTAGCAGTATATGTATGCATAGATTTAATTCTTATAAGTTATTTACCATTGTATCTGTTCACCTCACAAATTAATATAATTGACCAAAAAGACTGAATTTTGCATGTATATATAGTGGTGTCACTACATATCACTACATCATAACTTAAATGTTCTTTATTATATCTGTAGTTGGTCTAGTCTTTTTCCTACTAATTGTTTATTTATTTTTAATTAATTTATTGTTTTTGAGACAGAGTCTTGCTCTGTCACCCAGGCAGGAGTGTAATGGCGCCATCTCAGCTCAATGCAACCTCCGCCTCCCAGGTTCAAGCGATTCTCCTGCCTTAACCTCCTGAGTAGCTGGGATTATAGGCGTCCACCACTGCACCCTGCTAATTTTTGTATTTTTAGTAGAGACGGGGTTTTGTCATGTTGGCCAGGCTGGTTTCGAACTCCTGACCTCAAGTGATCTGCCCGCCTTGGCCTCCCAAGGTGCTGGAATTACAGGTGTGAGCCACTGCGCACAGCCTACTTATTTATAGAAGACCTCCTGATTAGCTGGAGTGGGGCAGGTGGCAGATATCCAATATAATTTAAAACTTAGTCCAGTGTGATTACTTAAATAGTATCTTTAGGAAGTATCCAACTCTCTCTGAGATAAAAGTGCTCAGTTTGTCACTCTGCTTTTAACCCTGGGATGGCTTAGGAGTGTGGGGTGAGGTGTGTGGCCTCTGATCCCCTGGCAGTGGAACACTGACTTTTTCCATCTGTTTGATGTTCACTATTTCCTCTGGTCTCCGGGTTAATACCTTTCAACCTCCTACTTGTGTTTGCCTTGCTGGCATATGCTGATGATGTTATGGCTAGTATAATTCATGGTCGGGCCTTTCTGTTTGGTCAGAACATCATGATACTTCCCAGCTAGTTGAGTCTTTGGTGTCTGCTCTCTGACTTTTCCTAGGTGTGTCTGCCTTGTCTCTCTACAGCTGCTGGCCTGGAACTTCATGCACAGCCTTTGCTGCAGCATCACTCTGTTCCATAGCAAGCCCCATGGACACCACTGGCTCAGAAAATCTGCTTCAGAGCTTATAATTACTTGAGCATGTTTAGAAAAACTCCCTTGAGACAATGGCTTGGCTTACAAGACCATGGACTGTATAATCCTTCTGTTCATGTCAGATACTCCATATTTTTTCATTTGATCTCTTTGTAGTCCCTTCACTAATAAAACCAAATAGTTCCCCAGCCAGATGAATGCTTCTAGCCGTCAAGGGCAAAGGTCAGATGCTTGGAAAGGCAAAACAACAAGAATGAAAATAATAATTTTCAAACACTATCATGATTACACATGTGTGGCATGATATTTAAAGAGTTATATATAATTCTAAATATGTAGAAGCTGCAAGTTTAAGGAATATAGAATCTTTAGACAGGTATATATGGTGTTCATATATATGTGTTTATGGTTAAGATACATAGGTGTGTTAAGATATTCTCTCTCTCTCTTAGGTTTTTTTTAAGACGGAGTTTCTCTCTGTTACCCAGGCTGGAGTGCAGTGGCATGATCTTGACTCACTGCAACCTCCGCCTCCTGTGTTCAAGTGATTCTCCTGCCTCAGCCTCCTGAGTAGATGGGATTACAGGCGTACACCACTACTCTCAGCTAATTTTTTTTTTTCAGTAGAGACAGGGTTTCACCATATTGGCCAGGCTGGTCTCGAACTCCTGACCTCAAGTGATCCGCCTGCCTCGGCCTCTCAAAGTGCTGGGACAGGCTTGAGCCACCGCGCCTGGCCTCTCTCTATATATAATATTAAGAGGTTTGTTTTCTGTGTATCAGCATTTTCCCATGGCTAAGAATAATGTGATTTCATGTACATATTTTCTTCTGTTGTAGGACAGTTCGTGTTTGGTTAAAGAGAGACAGTGGACAGTATTGGCCAAGCATATACCATGCAATGCCTTGTAAGTATCCAAATCTCTGTCTTGAAAAACCAGACATATCCTTCCTAGATTGCCTTCTCTGTATTTTCTTCTTAAGTAGAGAAGACTGAGGTTGGGATTCTCATTATAATGAAAAGTACCATATTAAATCATTTTAGATTTTCTAAGGCTTTCACTATGTAAAGTAAGAAAATTGTTCTGAAATTGACTCTATATTCATAGCTTCTGAATAAGATTAATGGTAGAAGGACTACAGCACGTAGGCTTTCTGATTACAGCAGTCTCCCTCTCTTTTCCAACTTTTTGTTCAGCTATTTTGTAAAGTATGTCCTTAGGCAATTCAAAATTTTGTCCAGTGATTACATTTGTGAAGTAAATTTGTCCTTGCCTTATTGTTATATCATTTATTCAGATTCAAGACATTCAGCATTGAGCATTCAGTTCTCAAAAGGATTTGCTTAGGATTGAAACATTCTAATTAGAAGTTGATTTCATTTCCCCAAGATCTTATCTGAGAATTATGTCCTTGCACTGATAAATAATGAATCTTCCAAGTACACTTTTAAAAGAAAAGATAAGTGTGATTCTTAGATTATTCCACTGGCAGAAGTTCCCCCACAGCTGAAGAAGACCTGGCCCCCCAAAATAGGAAATTTCTTTTTAGTCTAGTCTTTTATCTTTAAAATTAATGAAGTTTGGGCATCCTATCCCATGTTTATTTTAGCGTAAAATAATTATTTAAATTTATTATTACTTGTATTAAACGTTTCCCTTACTTCCCGGCCTTCAAACCTTAATTAAAATTGACATTGTAGAAAAATCTCCCAGCTTTGTTGTTTGGACTCCTATACCTTCTGGCTTGCTGCAGTGTACACCTCATCTCTTGATATAAGTATCCCAGTTTCAGAAGCATATGCCAAAATAAATTCATGCTAAATTGTAGATTTGCTTAAAATTCTGCTTCTGGCAAAAGAGTACTGTAATAACTCAAACAACAATTTTGCTTGTTTATAAACAAATGATTATTAATGATATAATAATTTTAAATGATTTTCAAATTATCTTTGAGGCTTTGCATGTCTTTAGAATTTTGTAGTAAATAGACGATAACAACCAAGCTGAACAAAGTATTCAACCCTTTTTTTGGGAAGAAGAAACTTCTTGTAATTCTGAATGCTATATCCTTCCTTTACCTGTTTTGCTTCTAGAAGATACTGTCGTACATTACAGGATCAAGCTGAACTTTCTTTTTAAGCCATGGCAGTGATGAGGGTTTAGATAAATGGAAAAGTAAAGAATTCTCTAGGTTTTTTTTTTCCCGTTTTTTTGTTTATTTGTTTGTTTATTTGTTTTTGAGATGGAGTCTCCCTCTGTTGCCTAGGCTGGAGTACAGTATTGTGATCTCGGCTCATTGCAGCCTCCACCTCCCGGGTTCAAACGATTCTCCTCCCTTAGCCTCCCAAGTAGCTGAGACTACAGGTGCATGCCACCACACCCAGCTAATTTTTGTATTTTTAGTAGAGATGGGGTTTCACCATGTTGGGCAGCCTGGTTTCGAACTCCTGACCTCAGGTAACCCACCTGCCTTGGCCTCCCAAAGTGCTTACAGGCATGAGCCACCGCGCCTAGCCTTTTTTCCTGTTTTTTAAATTATATAACCAGTATTTTTTCTGGTCTTGCTTCTTCACCAAACCTGCCACAGTATCTAACTGTAAGAGATGAGGGAGGGCTGTAATCCAGCAAGTTGAAGTTGGCCTCAGAGATCAATAGCTCCCATGACTCTGCAAATAGGAGAGGCTGACCTGGGCAAAATGATGGGGATTTGGGGATGGCAAACAAGGAATCTTATTGAGATAAGATGAGTGTTAATAGGAACCTCATGAAGGCACAGGATCCTAATTGCTAACTCATTCCCTTTCCCCTATACAAATACATATACATTTTGGTGTCATCCTGTAATGCTGTCTTTATTTGGATATCACTGAGATACAGAGAAGCTTTTAGTTGCGTTTTCATCATTTAGTAAGCTATATGCAAGAATGACTTAAGTTCACTATAGCTCTTACACCTGGCGTAGGTGCTCAGTAAATACTTACTGAAGGATTTGGTCTGATAATAAAGATGTGTTCCCCTGAGAGGATTACCATCCATTTTCCTTATGACTGAACATGAACTTTGAGAAAGAGGACCTTGTGATTATTTGTATACTTTGCCTTTGGTGTTCTACTAAATAGAGTTAAAAAGGGATTACTTTGCTATTCAAAATGTGGTCTGTGGGCCAGTAGCATCAGCATCACCTGAGAACTTATTAGAAATGTACTCTTGGGTTCTACCCCAGAGCTGCTCAATCAAAATCTGCATTTAACAAAATCCCTAGATAGGCTGGGTGGGTTAGATCATGTCTGTAATCCCAGTGTTGTGGGAGGCCAAGGCAGGAGGATTTTTTGAGGCCAGGAGTTCAAGAGCAGCCTGGACAATATAGCAAGATGCCACCTCTCTCTCTGTCTCCAAAAAAAAAAAGAAACAAACCCAAACCGTAGATAATTTGAATATACATTAAAGTTTGAAAACATTGTCTTGTGACATTATAGCAAACATGTTGATCTATGTACATGTTTATATGAACACATGTAAAGCCATGTGTATATAGTGTTGATTGGTAAATATATGAATGTAAGCATACATGCTAGTCAATCAAATATTTACTGTGCATCTATTGTATACAGGCCACAGATCTAGATGCCAGGGATTTGCAGACAAACAAGATGTATATGGTCAAGATGATTTCTCTTGAAATCATTTTGAAATGATCTTTTGAATTCATTCAAAAGATTATTACTGTGTAGAGGTGAAAAAGAAAGTTATCTTCATCACAATTGGTTAGAAATTGGCTTTTGTGTTCCTAGGAATCTTACGCATTCAGAAGACGTAGTAATTGACCTGGGCAAGAATTTAAGATTTGTTTAACTTGAGAGAGGCAGAATCTTATTGCATGAGGAAATAAGCTACATTTCAGTCAGTTAGAGAACATGAAATAGATTTGAGTTTCCAAGGAACTGTTTTGTAGTCCTTCCTATTGAAAGGGGTTTTGTTAAGAGGTTACTCAGTATTATTCTTAAATAATGGTTATGTGATATTGGTTTCAAAATAAGTAAAAATGCACAATATATTCAGAGGCTATAAAATAAATACCACAAAGCAGATATGACCATGTTTTATGTTTATTCTACTACATAATAAGTAGTATTCCAAGTATAGAAGAAAATAAAAAGAAAATATTCTGTGCATTTATTAAAATGACTTATTTGTTAATTTTGTCCATTAAAATACCTTTTAAATACAGTGTTTGTCATGTTCCAGGTAAGAGAGTAAATGCATTACAGCTTTGAGAATAATTTGAAGTTTAATGAAAGGAAGAAAGTGGAAGGCATTGAATGAGAAAGAATAAATAGTGAAGGCCAAGTTTGAGGACAGGAAACCAGCTTAAAAGGCAGAGTGTGATGAGGTTGAGTGATCTTGGGGGAGTTGCAGACAAGAGAAAGAAGAGCAGACGCATCATGGTCAAAAACACAAGCACCGCTTTGGGGATGTCTTCCTACCCTGTCTTTTCTGAGAAGCTCCTCCTCCATAGAAGGGAGCCAGGAAAAACCAAGCTTGCCTGGTTAAGGCTGTTTGTCCCTGGGCCAATCTGATTTTCCCAGGAATTTAGAATTTGGAGGCAGAAATGCTAGTCTCAGCCTGGGCAGGGCCATTTTCCTGGGAACATATAAACCCAAGAGCTGTGAGGCATTTGTGTGCTTGGAGAAAGAGTAAAAAAGCTGATCTGCAGAAAATGTAGGGTGAACCAGGGAAGGAAGAACATCTGGCTCCTGGTAAAGAGAAAGCCCAAGCAAGTGATGCACAAGATTTTCCTCATCCTCCTAATCCCCTGAGAATCCTGGCTGTGTTCTGCCTTTGAGCTCAAAAGATACCACTCTCTCTTATTGGATATGCCCTTTTGTGCCTAAGTTCACCTGAGCAGATTTCTGTTACTTGTAACTGCAAGTATTTGACTAAGCCCGGGCCTCGTTGTACACCTCCTAATTCCTACTCTTTCAGTTTTTCCTGGATCTCTGTGATCTTTAATGAGAAAGGACTGAGTCATGGCCCTATTGGTGACACGGTAGAGTTGAGCTTAACATAGCCTGGGAAAGGTGAGGGCATGTAAAGAAGGAAAGCAAAAAGTAGTATTTGATCTTGTTTAATTTCTTTGGATAGTTCATTCAACAAATGTTAAGTGTTTCTTCCACATCCAACATTGTACGATGTACTAAGGATGTAGTAGTTAAATATGGCAGATGGTTCCTGTCTTTGCGGTGTTTACAGTCTGGTGGGGAAAGCAGACATTACATGGATACCAACCATCATGTGTGGTGAGCGTTTTAATGTGGGAAGCAGGCATAATGGGGACATGGTCACAAAGTCTGCCTAAGGAAAGTTCATTTTAAACCCTACTCTCTATAGAGAATTTGGGGATGACTGCTGGCTTGTTTTGTAGTTTGCTATAAGCTAGCTGATTTTTATGGATGAATGAGAAATCAGAGCCTTTCCTTATCAAATATTCTTTCAAAAAGAATATCCCCTTGCTGTATCTTATGTAGTAGCTGCACATTGCCTGTGACAGTATCAACTTACAACACACCCATCTGGGACCCTGCATGAGCTTGTAAACCAGGCCCTCAGGGTAAGAGTGGAAGTTTCAGTTACAGCCATAAATGTGATTATTTGTTCCAGGCTTCTAATAGATATAATTTCAGCCACCATAGTTGGATCACACTATAGAGAAAAATCATGTAAAAAGCACAGGCATTTCTATTTCTGTGGTTGATTTATTTCATATTTACTTTACCAACTAGGTTTGCCATTCATGGGGTCAGACCTTAGTCCTTTGAGAGGTAGCGGAGGAACCTCTTGCAGGAGTTGGTGGAAGGAGTTGGAGATTTTTCTTACTCTGTCAGAGGATTGGATGTAAAGCCTGGCATGTATTGCCAACTTCTCCCTGGATATGGAGAATAGATTGATCAACTTGGCCGCCAAAGATGTTGTGAATAGGAGGCTTGAGAGGGCTGGAGCCTCAGGCCGGGTATGTTGGAGAATTGGAAAACCCATGTGGGTTCTGTTCCTGCCAGGGCAGGCAAATGGAATTTACTTTGGCTCCTAAGTATTTATAAATTTTTCTACAAAGCCAAACAAGACATTTTTTTCATTTTTTCAAAGGTAGTTACAAATAAAGAGGCACACCTAACATAGCAATAAAATGACCTGTCTTGTCACCTTCCCAGTTCTCTGCCTTGGCCTGGTGGAATGGCATTTACCCAGTCTGAAGTGTGGTTGGGCCGCTCAGTTTTCACAAAAGTATGGATACCTACCATCTGTTCAGTTAACGTTTAAAGTATAGGAACTCAAGTCCTCTCTGAAACATGTGATTTTGAACTGCTTGCTTCCCAGTTTTTATCAAAAGCCTGTTTGAGAGAAAGGTTATTTGTGGTGAACAGCATGAACGATAGTCTGATTATTCCTTTAAATTTGGAGTTTTCCCACTTTGTGTTAGCCCTCTGCAGAAATGCCTTCATTCATTGTGCCCTCAGCTTACACTGATGTGTACATTATATGAAGTGCTTTATGGCTGTTTTTGAAGTAATCATCTACCTTAATGTACAGTGCCCCTTTTATGAAGGAGCAAAAAGGTGGAATATTTTTCAGACATGAGGGCCAGGAACTCTTTGCTCTCTCAAAGGGAGAACTTCCCAGCCTGTGTGACACAGCCTACTGATGTGGTCTACATGGATTGAACATGAGAACTGATCCCCTTAGCTGAGCAGGGAGGTGGAGAAGAGGATGGAGGGAGGGCTAGTCTCTTCTGTTTATTCCAGTGGCTGTACAAATATAATTTTCCGTGTATTATGAGGCAGAAAAGATTGGGAGCAGAAGCCCTAGGACCTGGTACTTCGTCATTATGGATAATGTGAAACATGAAACTTAACTGAATCTCCTAACAGATCTTTATTTTAATTTTGTTTCTGTTTACACACACACACACACTCTCTCTCTTAGTCATAACTTCTTTTTGCTTATTTGTATTGTTTGGTTTTATTGGTTTTATTGTGTCTGCTTTTAAAGCCATTTCAAATGGTAGGGAATACATTAAATATAATAAATAATCTTAGTTAAGATATCTATGGAAAGGATATTTGAACATAGTCTATTGTTTACATTAAATTCAACCTCCAAAAATGTATTGTTTCCAATTGCAGTATTCAAAATGGCTTGTAGGTTAGACCTTGTGCCTGGGTGGGAAACTGGAATTTGATTTTCATTTTTGCTACAATTTGCTGAATCACTTTGGGCAAGTCCTTCACATTTTCTCTGTTTTGAAGCCTAACAGATAAACTGTTATCTTTGTTCTCAAATTTGCAAAGATATTTTGGTTATTAGATATACCAAATAACTATTTGTAAAATGGCTTCAGGTTCTTGATGTTTAACAATATTACTGTCATTGCTGATACTAACCCGGAGTTATTAGGAAAAATTGGCTACTTTGTGAGGTTGTAGCTGGGTTGGTTTCTTTTTGTCATTTATTGGGACTATAATCTTAAGATAATAAATAAGTTAAAATTGGGGATTTGGAAAATTAAGTTGATTAATGTGTATATGCTTTTATCTGGAATGGAAATGAGTTATTTTGTAAGTAAGTTGAAAGTGTTAGTTTTCCCATTGGTAAGGAGGACTTTCGGTAACTTCAGACTGGAGGTGGTGTGTGTGCTTATTCCACCTCCTCTGCTGGGTGTTTTGGAGTTGGGGGAAAAGTTCATGTGGGTATGTTAGTGGTATTATAGAAAGATATTTCGAATTATGAACTTGGCAGTTCTGCTTTTATAAGGTGGTGATTGTTTTCCTGACTTTTAAACGTCTTTAACTCAGTTGAGAGAGTTTCTTGGCAGATTGGGAGAATGTGTATATACTTGAGATATGCTCATTCTGTTGTTTTAATTTATACCTTACTTCAAAAAAACCTCTGGGTTCCTGGTTGTGAAATGTATTGATCCATTTATTTCTTTCTTTTTGGTATAGGTTATATTATGGAACCATGTGTAATTTGTTGTTTTTACTATTCATATTCTTATAAACCATAATGTAATGTGATCTTTTAATTTTGTATTTACTAAGAAGAAAAAGGTATCTGAGGAACTTCTCTTTTTTTTTTGTTTTGTTTTGTTTTGTTTTGTTTTTTTTGAGATGGAGTCTCGCTCTGTCGCCCAGGCTGGAGTGCAGTGGCACAATCTCAGCTCACTGCAAGCTCTGCCTCCGGGGTTCACGCCGTTCTCCTGCCTCAGCCTTCTGAGTAGCTGGGACTACAGGCGCCCGCCACTGCGCCCAGCTAATTTTTTGTTTTTTTAGTAGAGGTGGGGTTTCACCGTGGTCTCGATCTCCTGACATCGTGATCCGCCTGCCTCGGCCTTCCAAAGTGCTGGGATTACAGGCGTGAGCCACCGCGCCCGGCCCAGAACTTCTCATTTTTAATGGAAATGAAGCTAATGGAAATCCAAACTAAACATGCTAGATATTATTTAATCTGATTAAGTACGGCATTTATTTAGCATACTCTTCTTTGATTTTCATCTGACGGGGCATTTTAAAATTTAGTGTAGGTAGATCACTTTAGTGTAACTTAAACCTTGTCTGGGAGTGACCACTTCTGATTTGCTTTGCTGATATTACTCAGCCCAGATGAAAAGAAAACTAAATAGTTAATGTTAGTAGAGTAAATAAAATGTTGGATTTAGATGTAAAATGCTTTTTAGTGCTAGAAAATTGAAGTCCTAAATATAGGTATGCTTAATAAAATAAAACGTGTTGAGTACTACAAATCTAATAAATATTATTCTATTATAAACAGGGCTGAATGAAATTGTGTCCATGAATTAAATTTTTGCTTTGTCGGAGTGTATTGCTCATTGGAGGCTCTATTGAAGACCCTCTTATTGTGAAATCTTGACATTCAACTTCACCAGGATACCGTTAGCACCTGAAGTTTTTATTTGCAGAAGTCACCATTGTTTATTTAGTTTTAAAGTTTGAACCAGAACGTCTCATGAGGAAGGTTAGTGTCTCCTGCCAAATAATGCCCTTAGCATTGTAAAGCAGTGTGACTGAAATCCGCAGCTTAACCTTCAATGAAACTTGTGTTTATTTGAGCAAAGTTCAACTGGTCAGCAAAGGACAGAAAATACATTAGTCATAAAATGAAAGAATTATTGGTGTACGTAACAGAAATTAGAAAACTTTCCTCCCAAATTGAAATATTTTGAGATTGCCTCCTCTTAAGTACATGATTTTTAAATAAACAAGGGCAATTTTAAAAATACCAATTTTGAGATAGAAGTATTAGAAATGCAAATAGTCACTTTCCCTCTAATCCATTTAATTATTGACTCTGCTGAGATTTTATGCTGATCTCTTGGGTCCCCTTTGTCTAGGGCTGTGTCTCCTGTGTTTTCCTCTCTTCAAATTATATGGCCATTAATTTAATCGCCCATACTGGAGCTTCTCTTTGTTTTGATTTTCACTGAATTTTAAGCTGAATATTTGTCTTAAGTTACAAAGACTTCATTTTACCAAACACTCAGTGTTATGAAAGTGTTGACTTTTATTTTCTTTCTTTTATTATTTTACCAAATATCCAGAATTCAAGGAAATAAAGGGTCTAATTTTAAAGGTGAGACTCTGACAGGCCAGTCAGATCTAAAGTCTTGATACTAATATAAGAGAATAAGAGGTCACATTACTCATAGACCTGCACAGTTTCTTTTTTTAATCTTATTTGTGCATTTCATTGCTTCCTAAATTTTTTCCAGTATACTTCTTTTGACTGTCATTAGTCTGAGACAGAAAAGGTAGATGAGAAATCTTATTCAGGTAACATGGAAAATGAGTCCTGTACTATTTACCAAAAAACTGTAATCATTTTTTTCCCTAGATTTTAATAAAAATGTTGGGGAAAATATAGGAAGCTAGAATATAACATCAACAAAACCAGTGGCAAGGCCTTGAATTTCAGTTATTGGGTTAGTAAAGAAGTCTCAGGCGACCTACATATACCATGATATATGTGAGAAGTCTTGGCAAATGGCATCACCTTACACATTTCATTCTGTATGGTTATTCTCATGGGGAAACAGTTAAAAGTGGGGGTCATAAATAGATCTTCACACTTTGTATCATGCTGTATTTATTTCATCTAGAGTTCAGGAATGCAATTTTGATAGAGGAAGTCAGTGGAGGGCAGCTGTATTATAATTTTATGGTTCTGGTCAGGCACTTCACTCACCCTTTGGAGAAAGTAATTTTAAGGTGGGGGAATAGACCAGTCTTCAGCCAGTTTGTCTGTAATTTGCATGTTTGTCGCTTCCTCTTATTCTTCCTGCCAAAGGATTCCCTTTGCCATTGGGTCATAGTTACCTTTACTTTAGTGTCTCATTATCCTTCCCCAGAGAGTTTTGCCCCTTTGATATTTGTCTTGCATGGATGGGAGCCCATTTTGTATGGGCCACAGCACTGGTTTTTTTAGTTGCTTTTTTGTTGATTTCTGGTGAGTTGAAGTTAGAAGGATCTCTGTGTCAATCTGTTTACTCCTCTGATCCATAAAAGAAAAGGAAGACTTTACTGTAACAACAAATTGGGGCATCAATATTCTTTTAAATCTGCTCTCTGCTTCTTTGGATCTACCAGGGGCCAATCCAAGGCCTGTTCCTGTGGGAGTGTCACAGTTAGAAAATGGTTTGAGGAGCATTGTACGTCTCACCTACTGTGTGCACATGCACACACACACACACATACACACAGAGGTTTGCCTGGTGTTTTCCCAGATGCCTCTTTGAAGGGGTGGTTATGCCTTTGGATGTGCCTGGGAGCTAATGCTGGCTAACTCTGACACTCCCCTTTCTAGAACATCTTGGGTTCAGGCATATGGGTTGTAGAACAGTAAGATTTCTGTTCAGATTTCTTTTGTTTATGCTCATTTATAGAAGCAGTCTTTTTTTTTTTATTTCAGTAGGTTTTTGGGGAACAGGTGGTGCTTGGTTACATGAAAAAGTTCTTTACTGGTGATTTCTGAGATTTTGATGCCCCTATCACCCGACCAGTGTACACTGTACTCAATGTGTAGTCTTTTATCTCTCACCCCATTCCCACCCTTTCCTCGAATCCCCAAAGTCCATTGTATTATTCTTATGCCTTTGCATCCTCATAGCTTAGCTCCCACTTATGAGTGAGAACATACGATGTTTGCTTTTCCGTTCCTGAGTTACTTCACTTAGAATAATGGTCTCCAATTCCATCCAGGTTGCTGTGAATGGCATTATTTTGTTACTTTTTTATGGCTGAGTAATATTCCCTGGTTCACCACAATTTCTTTATCCGTTTGTTGATTGGTGGGCATTTGGGCTGGTCCCATGTTTTTGCAGTTGTGAATTGTGCTGCTATAAACATGCGTGTGTGAGTATCTTTTTCGTATAATGACTTCTTTTTGTCTGGGTAGATATCCAGTAGTGAGATTGCTGGATCAAATGGTAGTTCTACTTTTAGTTATTTAAGGAATCTCCACACTGTTTTCCATAGTGGTTGTACTAGTTTGCATTCCCACCACCAGTGCGGAGGTGTTCCCTTTTCGCCACATCCGTGCCAACATCTATTATATTTTGATTTTTTGATTATGGCCATTCTTGCAGGAGTAAGGTGATACCGCATTGCAGTTTTGATTTGCATTTCCCTGATCATTAGTGATGTTGAACGTTTTTTCATGTTTGTTGGCCATTTGTATATCTTTTGAGAATTGTCTATTCATGTCCTTAGCCTACTTTTTGATGGGATTGTTTGTTTGTTTGTTTGTTTTTTGCTAATTTGCTTGAGTTCCTTGTAGATTCTGCATATTAGTCCTTTGATGTATTAATTATTTGTTGTGTGCATTAATTGCTAAGATTTTTTTCCCATTCTTTGGGTTGTCTGTTTACTCTGCTGATTATTTCTTTTGCTAGGCAGAAGATTTTTAGTTTAATTGAGTCTCATCTATTTATCTTTGTTTTTGTTGCATTTGCTTTTTTTTTTTTTTTTTTTTTGAGACAAGGTCTTGCTCTGTTGCCCAGGCTGGAGTGCAGTGGTGCCATCTCGGCTTACTGCAACCTCTGCCTCCCGGGTTCAAGCGATTCTCGTTCCTCAGCCTCCCTAGTAGCTAGGACTACAGGTGTGTACCACCACATCCACCTAATTTTTGTATTTTTAGTAGAGATGGGGTTTCGCCATGTTGGCCAGGCTGGTCTCAGTCTCCTGACCTCAAGTGATCCGTCCATCTCAGCCTCCCAAAGTGCTGGGATTACAGGCGTGAGCCGCTGCAGCCGACCTGCATTTGCTTTTGGGTTCTTGGTCATGAAGTCTTTGCCTAAGCCAATGCCTAGAAAGGTTTTCCAATGTTATCTTCTAGAATTTTTATGGTTTCAGGTTTTAAATTTAAGTCTTTGGTTCATCTTGAGTTGATTCTTGTATAAGGTGAGAGATGGGGATCCAGTTTCATTCTTCTACATGTGGCTTGCCAATTATCCCAGCGCCATTTGTTGAATAGGGTGTCCTTTTCCCACTTTATGTTTTTGTTTGCTTTGTCAAAGATCTGTTGGCTGTAAGTATTTGGGTTTATCTCTGGGTTCTGTTTCCTGTTCTATTGATCTGTGTGCCTGTTTTAATAACAGTACCATGCTGTTTTGGTGACCATGGCCTTATATATAGTTTGAAGTCGGGTAGTGTGATTCCTCTAGATTTGTTCTTTTTGCTTAGTCTTGCTTTGGCTATATGGGCTCTTTTTTGGTTCCATATAGGTTTTAGGGTTGTTTTTTCTAGTTCTGTGAAGAATGATGGTGCTATTTTGATGGGAATTGCCTTGAATTTGTAGATTGCTTTTGGCAGTTTGGTCATTTTCACAATATTGATTCTACCCATCCATGAGCATGGGATATGTTTCCATTTGTTTGTGTCATCTGTGATTTCTTTCAGCAGTGTTTGTAGTTTTCTTTGTAGAGGTCTTTCACCTCCTGGTTTAGGTATCCCAGGTATGTTATTTTATTTTTCTGCAGCTACTGTAAAAGAAGTTGAGTTCTTGATTTGATTCTCAGCTTGGTCACTGTTGATGTATAGCAGAGCTACTGATTTGTGTGCATTAATTTTGTATTCTGAAACTTTGCTGAATTCATTTATTATAGGAATGGTTCTTTACTTTGAAATATGGTGGTGTTTCTTACTATGCATAAAATGATTTGAACCAATAGGGTGAAATTGTCTTACAGTTCCTATATACCTTTGGTTTCACAATCTATAAGTTCTTTTAATTCCTTAATGGCAGCAATAATACCTATATATCATTGTAGGACATGCCTTGAACATAGTAAGGATTCTAAATTTTTCTTGAAAGAATAACAAGAAATATAGTAAATTGGGGAAAAAACAAGGAATAAGGGAATGGCAATGAAGATTTAAGAGTAGCCTATGCAGTGTTGTAAAAAAGTATTTTAAATCACATTCAAATTTCAGTGGGTTTTCTAATTATAGCATAACCGGATATGGACTTTGGAGGAAATCACACAGGAAATACTTTTAGATGGTCAAGTGGGCAGCTAAATGATAAGGTTGTTCCTGGCTAGTCACTAGCCCCTTGAGGCTGCAATCGAGTTTTGCTTCATATGCTCATACTTACATCTTCATAAATTGTGAGATATTTAAAATTCATTTTAACAGGAATGGCAAAATAAGAGTAAAGACAGTGTTATAGAAATAATCGTGTCATTCGAACACAAGAATAATTTTTCCATGTATCTTGTACTTATGTGTGTATGTACTTTACACAATTGTAATCACAGTGTTTTTTTTCTTTAGTTTTTTTTCAGCTAACAATCTTCCATGAGATTATTAGATTTTAATTCTGCACACATGCTATGGGATTATGAGACCCGGCATCTTAGTATTGTATAGAAATTGTGCCAACATAGTTTACTGGTCAAGGGCAATAAAACTGACTTTCTTAGGGCAGTGCATTAAATATCATTTGATTGCTGTTTTCAGGAGGGTACTCTTGGGAATCTGGTTTTATTTTGTAGCTAAGTAGAAAGAAGATAGTCTGTTGTACTGGTGGAAGTTTTTGGGGGAAATTCTAGTTTTTATTTTCTGAATATATCATGATAGAAAATTAGAAAAAAGTAAATATGCAGTTTAGAAGATCTTTTTGTTGTTTTATTCAGGGCCCTTTTATAGAGAATGAAAAATATGTTACTAAGTGATATGTTCACTTAGTGGCTGTCAGTAGAACTTGAAATTCTTTTTTAGTTTAAAAATAATCTAAGTTGGTTGTTTGAAAATGGGACTGTATGTTTGAATGATGTCTTTGAACTTCTCCAGTGTTTCCTATGTGACCTTGGGTAAAACATCTAATCATAACTGTGAAAAGTGGGAATAAAAAATATTTGATGCTGATTGTGATTGTGATAATAGGTAGTTCATGATCTACATGGCTTCTGTGAATATGAAGGGAAACATATAAAACTGTGCTAGGCTCTTTAGAACAACTATTAAATATTTCAGTATTGGGTAAATTGTCAAAAGACCCCATGTTTAGTGGGAGCAGTTAGGAGCAAGCATAGGTAGAGAAGGCAGGGGCCTGGGAGCTGACTGTTTAGTAAGCACTTGTTGACCACACGTGGCTTCCAAGCATACTTAATTTGCTTAGGCTCAGGTGTACTCAGGCAATCAGTCCTGCGGAACAGGGAGACCCAGTCCAGGCCTGAGTGTACTGACTCACCTAGTTTCTTTCCTACAATGCCAAGCCCTGTGATGAGTTGGTTCTTTTTTAGATTGAGACAAATCCTCCTCTGTCATTTTCAATCAGCAGACTCCAGCACACCCCCAAAGGCCAAAAGCAAAAATCTCCTGTTAATTCACACGCCCCAAATCAATTCTGAATCAAAAAATAGACTTCTAGACTCCTGTGTGTATGTGTCTGTATGTGGGTGGGGAGGGTGGAGGGATAATAAGATCTTTCTTTTGTTTGTCTAGTTCAGAAAGGATAGGTTATTTCTATTTAAGATGGAATTGGAGTGGTACAGAGAGAGTGGTAACAGAAACGGTACACAGCACAAAGTATTGTTAATCTAGTTAAGCAAATTTAGAGTCCATACTGACAGAACCAGCCAAGACCAAGCCCCTTGGAACTTACCCAGTTTGAGAATATCTTATTTGTTATATTCATTAAAAGGATAACTGAACAACTATGGGGTGGCTGTAAAATTACTGTTTTTATTTTTTGGTGAGTGGGTGTTAAATGAAATGTTTTCCAGGAGATAGTGGGGAAAGTACAGCCCCACACTTTTAGCTAGTTAGGCACTCCTGAATCGATGAGAATCATGGTTTTGTTAATTTCGTCAACATGTTCATTTCTTTCAGCTCCATGTTCATGCATGTCTTTTAACCCGGAAACAAGAAGACTGTCCATAGGTCTAGACAATGGTACAATCTCAGTAAGTACACATAAATAAGATTTCCAGTTGAAATACTTCCCTTCCTGTGGAGTATGTATATGTATTTATTAGTTTTTTCAAGTTAACAGAAGAATTTTCTTGCTAAGTAGAATGAAAATTGTAGCGTAGCAAATTATGGCGAGGTAAGAGATTCTAATGTAGGGAGAGCTATCCTCGGTATCCACTTAAATGCTGACAAGGTTCAGCTTGACCTACCCTATACAGAGTGGCTAGGATGGGGGCAGTCGGAGGCCAATGAGTAAACTGCATGCATCTGCATTAGTGAGAGCAAGCTGTGATACTAGTGGCTTTAATCAGATGGTTAATCATGGTGCCTTAAGCTTTGCCACATAAGCAACAGAACAGGAGGAAAATGCTTTCCCTTATGTCTGCATGTCTGATCCTGTCTTTGATAGTCTGTGTTCTTTCTTTGTTCCTTCTGCTTCTTGTTTTTTCCAGCTCCCTTAAGCATCTGAATAGAATTCTGTAAATTTGTATGAATTTGTGAAAAAAAGCACAGCATCTAGACTTAGTCTGTAGATAGATCCACATAAATATTAGACCCTTTGATTATAGATGTTGGGAGAACTGAAGTGATTAAAGATTGGAATTTTGGCTTTTATTTACCTACTTAATCTTTCTACATACTAAGTTTCAACTAGTATATTAACTAATAACAAGACTGATCTAGTAAATTCTCCATTTGGTAAATTATCCAGCATTGCCTTTAGTCCTGGGCGAGAGAAGCCCTGCTTCAGAACCTATGAATTAGAAGGCCCTGCTCTGCTCACACTTCCCCATAGGGTGGAGGATCTGAGGGCTCAAGGGGATGTATGTGATCAGCCCAAGTCGTCCCTCTCTCCCACTCCATCCTCCCGCTACCAAGACCCTGGAATTTCCTGCCCCAAACTGCTCAGAACCTGCTTCCAGAGTCTTCACTGACCTTTTTCCTAGATGTGTCCTTAGAAAGATAAAACCAGTGAGTATGCTCTTAGGCCTGAGAGGTGGCAAAGAGGTAGCAGTTTGCAGTAGACAGGATGTCCACCCTTGAGTGCAAGGCCCCTCAAGGTCTTGACAAAACTGGGAATAGAAAGAGAAGGGAAGTGGGCTGGCCCCCTGTGTCACCACAATATGGCGTGGAACTTAAAGGAGACTAAGAATTCTAAATTTGAACCTGTACCTCCAGCTGGTGGAGGGTGTATTTGTCAAGATTGGAGGATGAGACCATATTTTATTTAATAGTTCAACTGGACTTGTAACTTTTAAACATGTAAACCTGGAATGTGGGCCTCCATTTGTAATCTTGCCCCAGCCCCTACAAATGTTAGTGGGCCTAAAGTTTTGTCTTTGATCTTTAGTCAAAACATTTGCTTGGTGGCCTTTCTGGAACTATTAACAATGTTGTTAAATATAAATCAGCCTAGTGACAAGTATTTATGAAATTTCTGTAATATCCAATATATTTGGTAGATCTGTAAACTCTGTTTCTTAGGTAGATAGAAGTTGATGATACAAAATTGTCTACTTTGAGGAGAGCCATTTTTAAAAGGAGGTGTATGTGTGAGATAAATTTATTTTTAAAAGATAAAGGGAGATCATTATTCAGTGGACTTCTGAAGTGTTCATTACAAAGGAAATATGAAAAGATGAACTGAGATCCCTCCATTTCCCAACAGTTACAGGATAGTTTGCGTAATGCTCACTGTCCATGGAAAAACTTAGGTTTACATAACATAGGAGTGGTTTGTTGCACTTTTGAAGTTAATGTAGGTGGTTAATGGATACTGATAAATTTGGCTTTGAAGGCAAGAAAGATGAGCAAAGTAAGTTATGGAGAATTCTAGCTATTTATTGTATATAAGAGGAGAAATCATCTTAGCCATTATTCTTTTAGTAAATGAAACTGCCAGGGAAGCAAAGCATCAGTCAGGGTCCATCTTTCCAAGTATGTCAGTATGGGGTTGAGACATCAAACCTTAACTTACTCCAATCTTCTGAAAAAGATTCAGGACCCTGGCTTATATGAAATAATTTCCTTAAAAGTACCTCCTTTGTATTGTTGAGGAAGATAAATTGCATACCCTACGTCTTCTCATCTACAGAATTAGAAAGAGTTCTATGTTAGGGAAAGATACACTGAGAGAACAGCATGTTTAAGGTTCAGGATTCACATTGATCACTACAATAACAGGCTCTTTACTGAAAATACTTAGTCTCAGCTGTTTTAATAATTTACTTTTTAGACATGAGAAATCCTGGTCAGAGACTATATATTCTGTTTCCTGGTTATAGCAAATAAATTTTAAGAAGAAATAGTGGTTAACTTATTTTAAAACTAAGAAAGTGTGAAATCAGAAAGTAACATCATTATTTCCTTTATTTTACTGAATAAAAAGAACACATTGTGTAAGATAGTTAAACTTAGGCAGCTGAGTAGTGAATTAGAGATGAAGTAGAAATAAGACATAGAGACCATTCTTTCAAAAAATGTGGCCACAAAGAGCAGGAGAGAGAGCGTGAGTACTGGAGCAAGATCTGGTAGGAGGCAAGCAGCAAGAGGGTCCTGAACAATTTGGAAAAGTTAGCTGTGGGAAAGAATGAGGACAGTTGAGAGAGCAGGAAAGGAGAGAGAAATGTCATTCAGTTTTGCGATATAGGAGAGGAATGCCTTTTATTTTTTCCTGTGAGGTAGCAGGCGAGGTCATCTACTGAGAGAAGGTAAAGATAATGAGGTGAGAGTAAATTTTCCTACCTATACCTTTTGCTGTTTTCTAATCATATAGCTCAGAATCCCGCTCTGCCATCTTGGTCTACAAAGTTTTAATTATCTTCCCCACCTCATTCAAATGTTATCTTTTTGTTTGTATTTTTATTTTTGGCAGATGATTCCTGAGCCCTACCAATTGAAATTAGTCACACACGGTACTCAGTAGGTTAGCTATGTTGTATTGCATATTTAACTTTTGCTTTGCACAATGTTTAAAAGTCTGTCTCTTCCATTAAACTGTTGAGTGTTGAAGAGTTGGCCAGTCTTTTATTCATCTCTCCTCTGGTAGATCTTATTGTGGCTCCTTTTACAAATTGGGAACTCAATGAATAATTTGTTAGTTTATTGACTAAAGTACAAACCCTATTATTATTTAATATAGCTGATTGTAATAAGCACTTGCTTAAATTCTGAGATAGTTTATTTGTACAATTCTGTTACCATTCAAAATGTTTTTCAAAATAGAATGACCTTCTATAGGGGAAAAATTTATGCCAATAGTTTAATTTGTCTTGACCTTTTTCAGCAATGTCTTCTGTTTTAATATAGAGAGAAGTTAGTCAGATTGTGCTAACTGCTATTCATGCTGAAGTGGAACTTTAAACTTTGCGTTTTTATGTCTCATGTATTCTAGCCAACTAACAAATATTTAAATATCAGCTCTGTACAAAAAATTATGCTCAGTTCTAACATAGTGTGGCTTCTGGTCTCAAAGACTTTATAATTTAGTTAGGGAGACATTTTTCATTTTTATGAAAAATGAAATTAGAAAATAAGTAACACAAAGTAAACAAATAATAGCAGAAGTACCGGTACACCAATGAGTGTGATGTTGGCAAAGCAGTGAGGTCAGAAGACAGTGGGAGATAATGGTCTAGGACAGCTCGCTGGATATGAACTGGATTTAGAAGACTGGCTAGGATTGGATTAGCTAAAGATAGGAAAGTAAGGTATTTCAGACAAAATTAATGGAGTGGGGGAAAAAAAACCACCCAAACCATGGAGGTACCAAAGGACCAAAGATATTTGGAGAGATAGAAACTAATTTGGTAAGAGGATTAATGGGATAATGTGAAAGCCTTGATTCAGGATGAGTAGTAAGCGTTATGTAACGTAAAGGTACTGGATCGTAACATGGAAGATTCTCCCCATCCCACTCCAAGACTTCATACCATATTTAAAGGGGATTGACTGATGAGGAAATGTCAACACAGAAGTAAAGCATTTCCATTAAACTAATTTTCACCAACCCTACTGAGTAATTGCTATAGGATAGTGTAGGGTGGAGAGAGATACATATATCTTTATAAATACTTATTTTCTTCTCCATCAAAACTTATAGGGAGCCACAGTTTTTATTAATATCTTGCTAAGATAAATGCATAGTCATTGAAGATTTTTTGAAAAAGGCCTTAAAATGGTAAAATCTCTGTTCTCTGAAGATTAATCTCATGTGTGTGTTATGGGAAGTTTGATTGGGATGAGAGGATTGATCTATAAATGGTTAGCACTCAGAATACTGATTATTGTCTAAAAATAAGTGACATTGTGTATGGATTTATTGTTGTTTTGGTAGTTCTTGTGATTGTGATTATTATACTCTTACAGTATACATTACTGTTAGTTCATGTGGGTTATGTGGTATGTTAGTTTCCTAGGGCTGCCGTAACAGTACCAAACAGCAGTTTTTCTCTCATGGTTCTGGAGCCTGGAAGTCTGAAATCAGGGTGTCAGGAGGGCCATGCTCCTTCTGAAAGCTGTAGAGCATTCTTCCTTGCTTTTTCCTAGCTTCTGGTGGTTGCTAGCAATCCTTGGCATTCTGTGGCTTGTGAATGTGTCTCCCCATTTCTTGCCTGCATCTTCACATTGCCTTCCTTTCTATGTCTCTATGTCTTCACATGGACTCCTTTAAAAAAACAAAACAAAACACGGAGTCTCGCTCTGTTGCCCACACCAAAGAGCAGTGGTGCTAGTATAGCTCACTGCAGCCTTGAGCTCCTGGACTCAAGTGATCTTCCCACTTCAGCCTCTGGAGTAAATGGGACTGTAAGTGAGCACCACCATGCTTGGCTCATTTCACGGATGTTTATTTGTTTGTTTTAGAAACAGGGTTTTGCTTTGTTGCACAGGCTGGAGTATAGCAGCGTGGTCATAGCTCACTGCAGCCTCAAAGACTGGGCTCAAGTGATCCGCCTGCCTCTGACTTCCAAGTAGCTGGGACTACAGATGTGCACCACCATACCTGGCTAATGTTTTGGCTTTTTTCGTAGATGGCTTTTTTCACTATGTTGCCTGTACTGGTCTTGAATTCCTAGGCTCACGGGATCCTCCCATCTCGGCCTCCCAAGTAGCTGGGACTACAGGTGTGAGCCACTGTGCCTGGCTCCACGTGACCTTCTTATAAAGACACCAGTCATTGGATTTATGTCTCCCCCTAATCCAGTATGATCCTGCCTTAGTTACATCTGCAAAGACCCTATTTCCCAAATAAGGTCATATTCTGAGGTTCTGGGTGGACATGAATTTTGAGAGGATACTGTTTAACTCAGTACATCTGGTAATGTTGTATCTACTGTGTTTCCCTAACAGTGTTAGAGCAGTTGATTTGGAAACAGTTTTCTCAATGTGAGACATGATGTCTTCAGGAAGAAGTATCCAAGGATATTAAAAGAAGATGATTCAAAATCCTCTTGTGGGAGATAAGAAAATATAATTGGAAGAATCTTCTTCTGCAGCTAATGCCACTCTCCTCTAGACTAAGTGATATCTTGAATAGGCCCCATGTCAGGATAATGGAGGCAGAGCTAGGACTTCCCTGAGCCCTAGACAAATTTTCTTTACATTATACCAGGCCAATTTCTTCATACAAGTAGGACAGCCCAGCTGCAAGGAATTGCCCTAGAGTATTCACTAGTGAATTAGGAAGGAGCTTGTGTTATTCTGTGCATCCAGCCACTGTTAAAAAATATGTGTTGGGTTGGGGGCAGGAATTTCAGCATTTAATCTAACAAGGTGTTTTGGATGAGTTGTTTATTACCATGGATTATAACGAGCCTATGGGGAACTGAACCCAAATGGTAAGGTCATGTTCTACGGTGACGACAAATGGCCTCTGCATAAAGCACTTCAGCTGTACCCAAGCAAGTTGACTGTACAGTTAGTTCACTCCGCTGGAGAGACAGTCTTGAAAATTTTCACCTTAATCAGCTTCAAAACAGCAGTGTAATAGTAGACTCTCACTCATCAGTCATCATGATGCATTCCAAGTTTTGTACTTACAGGAGAATTGATGTTGCTTCTGAAATTTTCTGTTTTCCAGGATTTCTAGTGTGATACCATTTATGAATAATATCCTAATCATGAGGGCATAAAAGGTGAATTTGAAGAAAATTTCAGGAAGCTCTGTGTTGAGAGAAATATGTGCGTGGAATCTACAGGGCCTCCTCCTTTTAAACTGTTACATAGCCCTGCCATTATTTACACTAGCTTATGATTCTGTCATTATACCATGGTTTCTACCATAGAAGACCAGCATTTCTGAGTCATTTTATCATTCTGAGTCACTGGACTTCCTAATGTGAGGAGTTCATTTTACACAGTGTTAAGTAGACATTTTCTTCTGAGCTTGTGCTAAGTTACAATGAATTTAAACATATATATTACATAATATATGAAAATATATGCATATTTTAATACTATAGGTGTGGAGCTATGCTTAGCAGGAAAATAGTCTCTTAGAGTGCTGACATTCTAGTTGCTTACTATTTATTCATTTAATATCATTTGCTGAAGGTTCTTTTATCAAGGAAAACTCTTGCTGTATTGTGCCCTTGGTATTTGTGTGAATCAAAGACCTCTCAAAAACTAACCTTCTCCCTCAGTTATGTCCTTGTACATGTAGCCCTGTCATCTTTTGCTCAGCACCTACATGTTATCTAAAAACTTGGTCAAGCAGTCGTGAATGCAGATACCAAGAGCATTTTTTGACCTGAGATTAATTTGTTGCACTTCCATTGCAGTTGTGAATTTTCAAAGGCCTTCTTGAACCAACTTTTAAACCAGTTCTGTAGTGTGAATACCCGTAGGACACCCAGATTGCTCTGTGTTTTGAATTAGGTACTGAAGAGATTCAGTAGAGTGAGTGGTGGATTGAAATCATTTATACACTATCTACAGGAGTTACCTTGGCCACATCAACCCAGCACATCTACACTTCAGAAAGGCAATGGCTGGGAACTGATGAGGGTATTATGTTCCAAGTTACTTTCCCTTTGTCCTAGGAACCTTATATCTAAATAATCTATCTCCCCTGGAATAATAACTGATGTAATTATTTTATTAATGGCATATATTCAGCATAAACTCTGCAAAGCAGGGACTGTGTGTACTTGACTCTGTTACAGTCTGGCACCCAGTGCAATGTCCATGAATTTTAAGTGCTCTGTAAATATTTATAGACTGAATTAATGAGCAAGTAAATGAATGAATATAGTTTATTGAGTTGATATTACATAGAGGTTCGGAGCACAAGCCCTGGTATCAGACTGCCTCTACCCCCCTCAAGTTGTGTCACATTGGGCAAGTTGCTTTACTCTCTGTGTCTCAGTTTCCTTATCTGTAAAATGGGAATAATAGTTGTACCAATTTTATAGGGTTGTTATTAGGACTATCTGATATATACATGGAAAGCTCTTAGGAGAGTCTCTGTATGTATCAAATGCTTCATAAATATTAACTCCTGTCAGTGTCATTATCATCATCATCATCAGTAGCAGCATCCTCCATTTGCAGTAACCAGGAAGCCTTGGTTAAAGTCTATGTCAAGAGCATTTAGTGGGCCAGTTCCAAGGGGAGGAAATGTCTTAGTCATGGCATATTCTTTAGGACGATTCAACTTATTTCTGGTCCCATCTTTAGTCTTTGCTGTTGCATCACAGGAATTTACCAGTGATTTGCAAAACATGGGCTGTCTTCTGACATGGACACTCTTTTTTCTGCAAAGGAGTTTCTTATCCAAGTTCTTGCCATTTTAATCTTCATCATCCTCAAGAAAAGGGGTTGGGCTTGGAGAGGTGTACAGAGTACTGAAGATGCTCTGAATGGATGACTGGAGAAGATGTAGCAAATTTGTCATCACAAGTGACTCCCTTATTTTCGTGGATTGAGAGTATGGAAGAAGGAAAAATTGCAAGCCATTAAGGGTTAAATTGCTTTCTATTGTTTTAGGAATTTGGATTTTATAGACCAATGTCCAGAGAGCCATCTGTGGTCCTACAACTTTTAAAATCAACGATAGGAATCAGTCCTATTGGTATCAAAATTCTTTTCTTAACCATTTCCATCTACACATTTGAAAATATTCTCTGTATACACAAATATTTTGCTGATTTTTACTTTGAGTTCATCTTTTATACAAACTAGAGGTGAACCATGGTTCCCATGTCACTGTCATTTGTATTGCAAGGTTTCAAGCCCAGATGGGCTGGTGTGTGGCATTTTACTGTTAATCACCTTGGAAGGCATCCTCTCAAGAGTACCTTGACAGCAGCAGAGTCATGAAATATATCCTCCAGGGAATCATCTGACATTTATTCTTTTGCTGTAAAGCTTGAGAACTCACAAGAGCCAAAATGCATGAAGAAAGCACTCATTCTTTTATAGCCCCTGTGGTTGTGGAACTGCTGTCACCTGGTGTTGCTCCAACTACTATGTGATCTGAGGCAGTCTTGGCAAAAGCCTTCCCCCTTGCTGGCTAAATGCTTACATTAGCAGAGAGGGGAGTGGTATTGGTATGTCCTGGTCTCTGGGGTTTAGTGCTGGGGTTAAATGCCGGGCCTGTATGTCTTTGCTTGGCTGCAGTTGGATGCTACAGTGACCCAGGTTGGTGGAAACCTGAGTAGTTTTTCTTTCCAAGATGTGTGCCCTTCCCTGTTTATTTACTGCTCCTCCTACACTAAGCCTTGAATGCAGGCTCCACACCTCACTCTCCTGCAGCTTCACCTCATTACAGATGGAGGAATAGCTCTTCTCTCAGTTACCAGTGAATGTTTTACATTTTTATAAATAGATACTCATTTAGTGTAGGAAGACAACCATCAGTATTAGACCTTAAGCTCATTGGAACGAATTTCATGGTTGCAAAAAGACTTCTAACCATATTGGCACAAAGAACAGAAGAGCTTTTCCATCTGCAGCAATCATGCAAGTCCAGCTTGTTTCCTGGATTGGAGAGAAGTCAAAACATTAGGGCAGCTTCTTCAGCCCAGAGCTATTGTTACGGGTAGGAAAAGAAAGGAGCCAAAAAGATGCCTTCCAGTGGATTGAGTTGTATCATGGTTGAGTATTTGGTGTTTTTGTTTGTTTTTTAAGTTTAGTAAACCCTGAGTTACCTCCAGATTTTTCTGTTGGTTCTTCTTTCTCTATCAGAGCCTTAGATGTGAGGCTCCCAAAGGTTCTGCCCTCCTGCTGCTTACTCTTTTTGGTGATCTACATCTGTGGCTTAATTATCCTATACCTACAGTTCTCAAGACTGTGGCCCATTCTGTTCTGAGCCTGAGACTGCACTCCAGTTTAGCATATTCTAAATAGAAATAATTCTCTTTCCCTCCAAATATGCTCTTCTCTCTTCCTTCAGTAAATGGCATCAATGAGTAACTCCAACCAGAAATAAGCCCCACATTTTCCCTCTAACCTCACAGTATCAGTGCCCATGGCCTGCTGACTTAGCTCAGACCTGTCTCCAGACTCTGGCCTTCTTTGTCTATTCCCAAGAGTACTTTTGAAATTTCCATCTCTTACAGGTTTACCTGGATTGTTGCAATAAGCCCTAGATTGGTCAAACTGCCTGTTGTCTCTAGGTTTCTCCAGCTGCTCCGCCGTCAGATATCCAAAGTTCTATACACATTCCCCAGTGTATAGACTCTCAACCACTTTTAGAAAAATGAAGCTCCAAACCCTTCATTCTCCCTACTTGGTCAGTCTCACCTGTCACAACTTTCCCACCAAACATCAAACTTTTTGATTCAGACATCCATGCCTGTGTACATGCAGTCCTCTGCCAAAAATAGATGTTCTCCTTCACTGACCTCCTGCTGCCCCTATGGAACTTCTACCTTCAAGAATTAGCTTTAAGCCCCAAACCCATTCTTATGAGAAGCCTGCCTTACTACAGAGCAGGGTTGAAAGACTCTTTGTAAGAATTCTCACAGCCCTTAGTTCAAATTTCTACTTTAGTATTTATGTATCATTAGATTACATGTACATTTCATTTATATAATTTTTTATTAAGTAAGATGTATATACAGTTGACCTTTGAACAATGTGGGGGTTAGGGGCACTGACCCCACCTCCCCTTCCAGTTGAGAATTTGAGTATAACTTTTGATTGCCCAAAAACTTAACTACTAATAGCCTACTGTTGACTGGAAGCCTTACTGATAGCGTAAACAGTCTAGTAACACACACTTTGTATGTTATATTTATTATATACTATAGTCTTACAACAAAGTAAGCTGAAGAAAAGAAAATGTGACTAAGAAAATCATAAGGAAGGAAAAGTATGTTTTCATTAGATGGAAGTGGATCATCATAAAGGCCTTCATCCTCATCCTATTCACGTTGAGTAGGCTGCTGAGGAAGAAGAGGGGTTGGTCTCAGGGGTGGCAGAGGTGGAAGAAAATCCATGTATAAGTAGATCTGTGCAGTTCAAATCCATGGTTCAAGGGTCACTGTAGTCACTAAACATGTCTAGTAAATAACACTTAATTTCATTGTTTTCTTTATCTCCATTAGCTGGAGCAACTTGGAGGCAGGAAACATATGCATTGGCATTTCCAATACCCAGTAGAGAGCCCTGTGCAAATTGGAATGGCAATATTTTTTGAATGAATAAAAGCCAAACCAGTTTCCTTTGTGTTTCCATCCAGAAGTTCGTTCTCCTTTTACCTTCATTCTCATAATCTAGTCATCCTTATAGAAGCCCTTTCTTCCCAACACTCTGATAGGGAAGCAATTGTTTTATTCTCTTCCCTCCCTTTATCAGGTAGAGCTTTCTCAGAGTTTGTGGGAGAAATGATTGTTAACATACCTTGCCTTCATATAGCAAGGGCAGATGTGGTGGTGGTTGAGGTATGAACTTTGCTCCCATAAAGGTCTGTATCTGTATCCCAGGTCTTCCATCTTCTAGCTTGATCATCATGAACAAGTTGGTTAACTTCACATACTCCTCAGTTTACTCATTGTTGATTGAGGGTGATCTGTGCCTCGTGGAATTGCTGTAAGGATTACATGAGGTAACTTAAAGGTCTTGGCACTCAGTGAGCCCTCAGAAAGTGGTAATTACTGTTTTCATGGCAGAAATTATATTCATTTCAGCAGTAGGTGAACTTTACTTTTAGATAAGGTTAATTTTATCTGAAGTTAAAGAGTAGTGTATTTTACACAATTATTTGCCACCTCAGATTTACCAATAATGTTTAAAAACTCATCGTTTTTAAACTAATTTCTTGTGCGTGCCATTTTTGACAACAAAGATTGGGTTTTACATGTAATATTGGCTTTCTTTTGGTGTTCATTACTTGCCAAATGTATATTTTTGTTTGAATAATGTTCAGGACTGAAAATATATGAATTTAAATATAGAAAAAGAGATAATTATAACATTTTAGTATGGAGACCATGGTTATAAACAGCTTGAAAAAGCAAGCTGTGTTTTCTATTAACCCAAGAAGTAAAGCATTGGTTATTACTGAGATTAGAGTCAAAAGTATGTACTGTTGTATTTTTCAGTATTGATTAGGAAAAGTAATAGCTTAGCAATTAGGCTCTTTTTTTTTCTTTTATTATTTGAATGTTTGGTAATTGCACATATTTTCATTCAAAATTACTGTGGGTAATACTGAACCTAATTGAGAAATCTAGTTCCTACTTTCAAGCCTACTATTGATGAGCAAATTGTTGAATCTTTCTTTGATGGCCTATCTAAATGAAAACACTAATAATGTCACACTTATTTATATATATATATAAAACCATCACTGAAAAAATTATACTTAATATTTTGATAGTATATTATGTATTAATATTTTCATATATTGAAGTCTATTAATAGAGAGCTACTATGTAAATTAATATAACATTTAAAATAACATTTTTATTCAATTTTTAAAATATATATTGAACACCTACTATGTGCCAGGCAGTGTTCTAGGTACTTGAGATACATCGAAATATACCCTCCCCTTCTGAAAAACCCCTCCTCTTGTTGATGTTGCATTTACTAATCTCTTTATAAATAACATTATAATTTATATATGTTAGAAAGTCATAGAAGTGATACATGCTATGGGGAGAAATAGAACAGAGTAAGTGGGATTGGGAATGTGAGCGTGAGGTAGAGGGAATGGATGCCAGTAGGTTAGGCTTCATTGAGAAGATAGCATCTGAGCAGAAGCCTTGAAGGTTGGAGGAGTGAGTCCAGCATTTGTCTTGGGAAGAGTGTTTAAGGCAGAGTAACAGTCAGTACACAAGCCCCACAGCAGGAGTGTTTATAATAGTAGTACAACGAAAATCCTGACTTGAGCTAAAAAAAAAAGGAGTATTATTTATTTTTAATATTTATTGATTACCTCTCATATATTGTATATTAGGAACGATGCTGGACACGTTGGGGAGACATGTTAGGAAAACCAGAACTCCATTCCTTAAAATCTATAAAGAAAGATAAAATGATCTGATCATTGATAGCTTTCATTTAATGCAGACTGTGATCAATATCCTAAAGGAGCTAGAGTCTCTGGAAATTCAGAACAGAAAGCTCCATCCTGCCTGAGGTGATTATATGAAAGCAGACCATTCAGAAGGATAGGTTTGAAAAATGATGAAGACTGGGGAAATGAGACACTAGATCAAAGGCTAGGAAATGGGGATGCGCAGGTCACTATCAAAGATAAACGTAGTTTACTTGGAAATGCATTGGAAGGGGCTTGGATTCAAGAAGGATGTAAGGATCTGATGACTAAATGTGTAGGAAAAATTGAGTGGGGAGAAGGGGTAGTTGGCAAAAATAACTCCCAACCAAGCTTGTGTTCAGTCAGTACACAGTTGCTGCTGTCTGCAGCCAGCGTCTTCTGATTAGCCGGTGTCCATGGCCAACCATTTGGTCCTGCTTCCAGGTGTCAAGACTTGTGTGACAGGGATCATGATGGTGGCATTAGTGGTGGGTGGTGCTTTCTGCTTATTTTTCTTTTGTGTTTGTTATAATGCATTGTCACCTGGATTTTCTGAAGAGTGTAGTGACTTCAGAATTTGCACTGTAGTTTTTTTCTTTACTCATAGAGATTCAATGAAATGCTCTCCTGAGTTTTGATGTCATTTTGAGAGGGGGCTCTTTGAGGTTTGTGTGAGTCAAAAGATCAGTGGATAAAAAATCAAGAGACAGATCCACATTTTAAGTGTGGGCTATGCAACATGCAACCAAGTAAGCCTCTGACCCTGAGACTTTTTCCTTAGTATCTCTAGACTTTCATTTCCCTATCTAAAAAATGAGTCATTGTGTTAGGCAATCTCTAAGACCCCTTACAAACTCTAAAACTCCACAAAATCCAAAACTTAACAACCAAAGATCCAAACTTCTTTCACCAGCAGCTTTCTTGAGTAGAGAAACAGTGATTGTCAGCCTCATAACCATTAGGCTAAATATTATGATGTTAGGTGTAAGCAGTTTTCAATTTCAGCAGGCAACTTTTTTGTTCAGAATAATTTTCTCAAAAGTTTTGAGCTATTTTTTCTTTTTAAAAATAAATATCAGCAACTAAACTATCTAAACTGATCTCATATCATTTGCTGTTTAATATTACAGCAGAATTTTTATTGTGTATAAATGTTATTTAAAATGTACAACACCCTCTTTCACTGAAGTGTGGCGGAGGCACAGAATACTTTAGCTAGCAGCTTTCTTTGTGTGATACATCAGTGTTCTGGCTTCAGAGTTTGGCCATGAGCAGGATATTCCCCATTCACTGAATAACTTCCAAGAGCATCTGTCCTTAAGATTCTGAAATTTGCCAGAGGCAGTCTTGAAAGTGGTTACATCCAAACCTGTGTGTCTTTTCTCTTTTACTTTCTCCCTTCCATCCTCTTGGGAGGGATATTATTGAGAAGCCAATTGCATATGGTTACTTGCAGTCAGTGTTGGGGAACCGGGGGTGGGAGGGCACAAAAACCTGTTACCATTGATGAGAAAAGATGATGACAGGTAAACCGTGAAGCATCCAGGCAGACGAGAGGGGCAGCAGCCAGACAAACAGTTCATGTGTGGAGAAACCTTGAAATTGCTTTGTTTTGTGTGTTATATGTGTAAACCTGAATTTGAGGAAGAATTTATAGGAAGAATTTATAAACCTGAATTTGTCTCTTTGTAGGTGATATGTGGAATCTGGAGAGGCAAGCAGCTGCTGTGGTTGCACAAACCCCAGTTATCTTTAGTTTTCTTGTTTCCGACGCTTCCATGTAGTGTGGCATATGCTCATCTTAGAAATGTGACGTGGGGTTTCCTTATGGAGCTCGGAGCCTAGGTGGGGGATTTGCATTTGAGGGATCCCTTCCCCCCACTTTTTAAAATACATGTGGTCAGAAAAGATTAGGCTCATAGGCGTTTGACTGGAGGGGAAAAAGGCACCTACCTTCTGGGTTCCTGGGTGAAACAATGTCCCATTGTTTGGTAGCCAGTGAAACCTCTTTTCATAATTATAAACAAACAAGAATAATCTTTGAACTCTGTAGGCACATTTGCAGAATCTGAAATGAAGATTAAGCAAAGCCTAACATCAAGTCAGTCACTGAAACTAGTAGTTTTCAAACTGTGATCTGTGAGATGAAAGCTATTTTCGTAATAATACTAAGATGTTATTTGCCTTTTTCACTCTCATTTTCTAAGAAATGTGCAAATTGTATGCAGAAGCAGGATGGGGATCTGTCTTCTGTTAAGCTACGCATTAATGAGATTTGCTAAAATGGAAAACAGTGCCACTCTTTTCACTAAATTTTTTGTTTTGGAAAAAATAGTTATTTTTTATAGATTGTTATTTATATTAACATGTAATACATTTGCTATTGTTATTTTAATGAATTAATATTTAAAAATTTTTTCCATTTTAATTTAGAACATGATATATTTTAATCAGTGACACCCACATAAATAAAAGCTCATCAGAGCCCTTAGTAGTTTTTTTTTAGGAGTAAAGGGACCCAAAAGTTTGAGAACTGCTGACTTAAACAAAAAGACAACCAAAGGGTGCAAGTTCTAGGCCACTGGTTGTTTAAGTGTGGAGACAGCCATAAGTAAGAGGCATAAGTATCTTAGAGGGTCTTTCTTAGAGCCATTCTTATGGGATTTGACAGTTTATGGGGGTTTTTTTAGAGCAGTTTTAGGTTCACAGCAAATTGAGAAGAAGGTACAGAGACTTCCCACACACCCCCTCACACACATGCATAGCCTTCCTCATCATCAACATCCCCTACCAGAGTGATATGTTTGTTACAGCTGATGAACCTACATCATTAATGCCTCATTACCACACACAGTCCATAGGTTACAAGTAGGGTTCACTCTTGGTGATGTACATCCTATGGGTTTGGACAACTGTGTAATGACTTGTGTTCACCATTGTAGTATCATACAGAGTAGTCTTAACTACTCTAAAAATCCTCTGTGCTTTGTGATGGCCATATACAAACTCCAGTTATGAGAGAACAGAAACTGACTTACCAGAAGAGAACAGTTGGTTGAGAAAGGATTATATGAACAGATCATTGCACTTACAGAAAAAGGCAGAGACACCAGGGAAGAAGCCCTGAGCCTGCGAGACACAGAGGGTAACTAGTACAGCTTCATTGGCCAGTACCTTTCCCATTATACTTTCTCTTTACAGTAAATCCTTTCTTTTCTAGTCGTCTGAGGTCCTTGCAACCAAAAGAGCCAAGTTAAACCTAGAATAACACAAGTATGGGGATTATAAGGACCAGCACAGTTTTTATGATTAAGACTTGGTTTTGATTCTCAACTTCCTGGTAGTCGAGGCAAAAAGGAGACTGTTAATCTTGAAACTATATAATTTTAAAAAAGGCAGTTTTAAAGGTAGTAATACTTTTCTAATACTGAAGTTAAATCAATCACTGTCTTATGCATAGAGGTTTTTTGAAATGTTAAAAATAGAATTACTTAGCCAGGTGTGGTGGTGAATGCCTGTAATCCCAGCTACTCAGATGGCTGAGGCAGGAGAATTGCTTGAACCTGGGAGGCAGAGGTTGCAGTGAGCCGAGATCGCGCCATTGCACTCTACCCTGGGCAACAAGAGTGAAACTCCATCTCAAAAAAAAAAAAAAAAAAAAAAAATTACCATATTTTAGCAATCCCACTTTTTGGTATATAATACCCAAAAGCATTGAAAGCAAGATTTTGAAGAGATGTTTGCACTCTCATGTTTCTTGCAGCGTTATTCACAATAGCCAAGAGGTTAAAACAACCCAAGTGTCTATCAGCAGATGAATGGATAAAGAAAAATGTGGTATATACATACAATGGGATATTATGCAGCCTTTAAAAAATAGGAAATTGTGTCACGTACTATAACATGATAAACCTCAAGGACATTATACTAAGTGAAATGAGCCAGTCACAAAAGGACAAATACTCTCTAATTTCACGCATATGAGGTATCAAAAGTAGTTAAAATTATAGAAACAGAAAGAATAGAAAGGTGGTTGCCACAGTTTGGGGGTAGAGGAGAAGAAGAATTAGTGTTTAATGGATATAGAGTTTGTTCTGCAAAATGAAAAAGTGGCGGAGTTTGGTTGTACAACAATGTGAATATACTTAACATTGCTAAAGTATACACTTAAAAATGATTAAGATGGAAATTTAATGTTGTATGTTTTTTACCACAGTAAAAAAAAAAAACAGTCACCCTCATTTCAATTAATAATCGAGACACTAAATATATTTGACAATATCCTGGGCATTTCTTTTTTTTATCCTAGGCATTTCTAAAGCAGATATAGAAATAAATTTTATATGAAAATGTAAATGAGAAGTTTACTAATATCGGGCTTCCCAACTAGATTTCGCCTTTAAACCAACTTCTTTTTTATGGAGGCAGATGTAGAAGGAAAATACCTTTATCCTCAACCAGAAACATAGTACCTCTGTGTTCATGAAAATTTTTATGTATATATCTCTTCAGTAATGGCTTCACATAGGCACACAAATAATAATACTTCAAAACCATGTAATTTCATATGACACTTCTGTGGGTGGTTAAACCAATGACATTACTCTTTCCTTCATTTTTCATCACATTTGGGCCAAGTTAAGAATTCCTGTTTATTTTTTAGATGACCTCCCTGGATGGTTTGAGGTGTAATTTTCTGGGAGGAGAGAAAAATCTACATGGGAAAAGTAACTACCATTTAGTTTTCTTCAAAAAATTGGATCTATCAAGCATTACATCAGTTTTTATCTCTGATGTGCAACAAACATGCAAAGGAATCAGTAGCAAATAATTGAATTTTAGATGATATTTCTGTTCCTAAAGTAGTGTTATATTTTAAGAAATGAGAGATCATTGGCAAAGTTTCAAATAAGGAAACTCACAATTGAATTTTTTTAATGTGTAAGATATTGTGGTTCTATTATTGTAATTCTTGAGGATCTATTTCACTGAAACTTACTTAATAGGTGAGCAGGTGGGCAGTGCTTAGAACTGTATAGTATTCCTTTACCAGTGAAGACACAGCGTGAAAAGTCAGGGTGACCATGGGAACAGCAAAAGAACCAAGCCTATTGCTTTCTAATTAAATTTTTTGCTGTTCAAAAGTTCTTTAAAAAAAAAATTTTTTTTTTTAAAGAAACAGAGGTCTCACTGTGTTGCCTAAGCTGACCTTGAACTCAAGTGATCAAGCCTCAGCCTCCCAAAGTGCTGGGATTACAGCCGTGAGCCACTGTGCCCACCTGTTTAAAAGTTTTTATATTTTGCAGTGGCTGAACATTACTTTTAAAAAGAAAGAAAAAGAGACACAGGGGTGGTGGTGGGGTGGGCAGGGGGAACAAGAACTGACCAGTAAAAGTACTTGGCCCAGGGTAGGGGCTGCTGCCTTAACATGTACATGAAATTGAAAGTATCTTTGTGTGGGGTACAGATACTTTAAATTTCTTCCTGCATGTCTGTTCCTTCTGCTATAATAAAACAACTAAAGGTGAGTAATTTGTAGACAACATAAATTTATTTCTCACTGTTCTGGAGGCTGGGAATTCCAAGATCAAGGCACTGGCAACTTTATTGTTTGGTAAGGGCCCAGGCTCTGCTTCCGGATAGCACTTGAAGGCTGTGTCCTCTGGAGGGGGCGAACACTGTGTCCTCACATGGCAGAATTGATGGAAGGGACAAAAGGGGTGAATGCTCCCTTGAAGTTTTTAAATAAGGTCCCTAATCCTATTTAATAACCTCTTAAAAGTTGCACCTCTCAATAATAGCATATTGGCAATTAAGTTTCAACACATGAATTTTGGGAGAGACACAAACATTTAAACTATAGCACTGCACCTAGGCCTTACTGTGCCCTGCCATGCCCACTTCCATGGATGGAACCAGAAGCCACAGCACTTATGGACCCCATAGCCTTCCTTTCCATTTCTTCCTGCTTTTCACTGAAAGATTCAAGACATCACTGAGAACTTGTGATGTGCAGGAAGAACCTAAGGATGACCAGAAAACAAAATTGTACCTTTCATTTAAAGAAAAAAAGAAAGTCCTGCCTCTTGGCCTCTTACTTAGACTGACAGAAAGCTGAATAACAACTTGACTCAGATAAGGTGACCTCTGTTACCAAACAAGAGACATGGTATCTGTTTGGCAGGTGTATTTTTATAACCCAATAGAAAATAAGGACCGTTCTTGAGAAAAATGCCACAAGAAGGTTGTGAATGGCATCTGTGTACACAGGCATGGGCCTTGTATATTCTTTAACAACAGGGCATGCTAGAACCTTTTAAAAAAAATAGTGTTGCCTAAATACAGTAATACTACCATCTGACTGACTCATTCTGCAAGGCTTGGTTTTCACAGGAATTTAGAGAGACAAACAGGAGTGGAAAAGGCATTGACAAATGTACAAACAAGCTTATATTATTAGTTTTCTCCATTTTTTTTCTTTTTTCCACCCCCAGCCCAAAGCATTGGCTACTAATAACATTGCAGCTTACTCTTCTTAAATAGTCTTTTTCTCTTTTCTTCTCTTTCCTTAATTTGTTCCGAAACATCAAAGAACCCTTCTTCCTTTCCTTCTAAATCTTGGGAGTTAGGAGTGTAAGTGTCCCACGTAGCCAAATACCCTATCCAAGATTGTTCAACTCACTCTGACTACCACATATCAAGATTTTAAATGGATTGGTAGTGAGCTTACCAGGACCTATTAAATCACTGTTTTTCAGTTTTGGTCCAAAGTTAGCAACTGTCAATCTACCTTTTTTTTTTTTTTTTTAATTCAGAGTTTACCAAGTAATAGAAAAATGATCGCATTCACAGAAGTTACTATCACATAAATATAGAAATAATTTCAAAAAACATGTAAAACTGTTGAAGAAAATTATAAAAATTGATTAATATACATAAAAGAAGACCTTTAAATGTCAAATCTTCCTGAATTTAAAGGTTTAATTCAATTCCAATCAAAACTGTTAATGTGATTTTTCTTTTTTGCTATTAAAAAGATTATTTATGTTCATCTAGCTACATTTTTCTTTAAGAAAAGAATTTAGGAGCACATAGCCTTTATATTAACATATAAGTTGTGTCTACTCTAATTAAATCATTTTGGTTCCGGCAAAGGAATAAAACAGGGTTAGAGAACCCCCAAACAGACTCAATTCATTGAAAGCAAATAAAATATGGTAAAGATGACCACAAGTCAGTGTGAATGGGAAAAGTTATTAAACAAATGGTGCTAGAGCAGTTGGTTTGCTTTTAAGAAAAAGATCGATTTTAATTCTCACCTCTTGTCTTATGCCAAAATTAATTCCAGGAGCATGAAGCAGCATTACATGTAAGTAAAGCCTTAAAAAAGAAAAAGAAAAACTAGAAGTCAGTTGGCTAGACATTTATAAACAATCTATCAAGAAGAATGTTGTAAGCTTAAAAGAATGGAAGTCATGAACGAAAATATTATTATATTTAACTACATAAAATGCAGAACTTCCCAGCATTAAGAGAATCTACTTAAATACAGTTTTTTAAAAGCAACAAATAGTTCCGTGGAATATGACAGAGAAAGGAAAATATCCTCAGTCCATGACAAGTGTATGCAAATAAATAAGAAAAACAATAAAATCCTGTAGATAGAAAAGTCAAGAAAGAGGAAATACTAAGGGCCAGTAAACATTTTAAGGTGTTAAAATATTTTAATTCTATTTTTATCTAAGTTGTAGTAATTTTAGAATATATGTATCAGGTAGAATTAAATAAAATAGGCACTCTAGAACACTAATGGAAAGGACATAAATTGGCACAAACTGTTTAGAAAAAATATTGGTAATATTCAGAGCTTTAGAAATATTTTTCCTTTATGTCAATAGTTTTGTTTCTAGAAAACCATCCAAAGAAAATAATCATAAAAATATACAAAGATTATTCATAAGGATATTCCTGTTTTTATATAATAAAACATTGGTGTCTTAGAAATGTAACAGACTGGATGCAGTGACTCACGCCTATAATCCCAGCACTTTGGGAAGGCTGAGGCAGGCAGATTGCTGGAGCTCAGGAGTTCAAGAGCAGCCTGGGTAACGTGGTAAAACGCCGTCTCTACAAAAAATACAAAAATTAGCCAGGTGTGGTGGCTCGTGCCTGTAGTCCCAGCTACTCAGGAGGCTGAGGTGGGATGATCATTTGAGCTTAGGAGGTTGAGGCTGCAGTGGGCTGTGTTCACGCCACTACACTCCAGCCTGGGTGACAAAGCAAGATCCTGCCTCAAAAAAAAAAAGGAAATGTAACAGTTAAAGACTAATTAGGTAAAATCCTTTATTGCCTTCCAGTGGGATATTATGTAGCCATTAAAATTCATTGTTTCAAAAAATAGGTAGTGACATGAGAAATGCCCATGTAATAGTGTTAAGTTAAAAAGGAGAGCTACAAAACGTCATCAGTAGTACTACTATTCCAATTGTATGTGTTTCTGTGTATACACGGGGAAAAGCTTTAGAAGCTGAATTCTAATTCTTCAATTATAATTGTTCAATATCTTCCAAAAGATTTAAAGAAAAGCTTCTTAATCTGTTTTTTTAATTAGCTCTCATAGAGTACTTAGTATGTGACAGGCACTGGTTTAAAATGCTTTATAAATAATAACTCAGTCCTCATACAGTCTTATGAGGCTAGTACACAGAAGGAAAGTGAAGCACAGAGCTCTTGAGCAACTTGTCAAGATCATTTAACAAGTATGTGTTTTAGCTCGGATTTAAACTGGACAATTTGGTTCCAGTGTGCCCAAGCTCTTAACCACTGTGCTTTGCTGTCTTTAAACCAGAACCCAATGAAGATAGCACCAAAATGGAAAACTATAGACCAATAATACTCTTAAATGTATATGTAAAAATTCTTATTGAATATTAGCATGTCAAATCCAGTAGTGTGTTAAAGGAAGAATACATCAGGGCAAGTTTGGATTCTTTCAAGAAGTTAAGAATGGGTCAATATTAGAAAACTGTTTAATAATAATCAATTACTTTTACAAATTGAAGGATTTTAACAGATTTCATTTAATAGATATCAAAAACAAATTCCATTCAATTTAATTAAATTTGGCAGCTACTCTTAATAAAAATTCCAGATAAAACTAAAATAGCAGTGATTACCTAAACTTGGTCAGGGTTTAGGTAAGTCAACAACAAATACTGTGTTAAATGCTACAGTAGCATACTAATGCCATTAATATATGTGTATCCCAAAACCAAGAGCTATTTTCATTATGTGTGAGAAGTAATTCATTGGAAATTGAAATGGGGTTGGGGGAAATGCCATTTAAACTAGTAAAGAAAAATTGTATTTAAGGACTTGAGTATATTACAGTTAAAATATTATTCCTTCCCAAATTAAAACATAAAAGATATAATGCAATTTTAACTCATAATGCCATGGTTGTTTGTTAAGTAAAAAAAATAAAACATTTCAGTACTACAAAAGATTTAATAAAATTCAAAGGCAGACGATTAGGAGAGAAAATACTGTCAATTCACATATTAAACAAAGGATAACTATCCCTAATAATAAAAGAATTTCTACAATTTAGTAAGACAATTACAAATGCAATAGACAAAAAGAACCAAAGGATATGCCTGGACCACATCATATATACTGCCTCAGATTTTCTTGATTATACTTGTTTCCTGGGCTCTCTTGGCACCTTGTTCCACGCTGAGGCCAAAGCCCAGAGGATCTGGTTCCCCTGCTACTTCTGAATTACATGAAGCATAGCTCTAGCAAGGCCACAGATCTGACTTCCCCAGTGGCTGCCACAGGGCTAGGTGGTACAACTTTCTACAAGGAGGGAGAAATTAGATTCATGTGGAGCTACGATTAAAATGCAAAGGGATATGGGAGACAGCTGGCAGATAAATTCCCTCTCCATCCCTCCCTTCAGTGGATTTTTCCAAAACCTGGTATTTCACTTCTGTCTGTCCAGAGACTTCCTGAATGCTGGAGAAGCAGCTGGGCATCTTGTGAAACTCAGGCGAGCTTGATAATGCATCACCATCTTTCTCCGCTTTGCTTTGCTTTACCCTCACTTACTGCTGCCGATATTGCACCTTCAAATAAAGCGTTAGACTTATGCTTTGCTTCACGCTGTTTTTCAGAGAACCAGGCTACAGCAGAATTTGAACAGAAAATTCATAAAACAAGAAATGAATGAAAATAGCCAATAACCAAAAAGTTATCCAGCTCATAGTGTAATGAACATAAACCACAATGAGATACCCTCTTGTTTCACACATCAGTTTGGCAAAAATTGAAAAGATGAATAGCATCCAATGCTGATAAGATGTGGGAAAATATGCTGTCAAATGAAGATGGGGGTAGGTGAGAGAGAGTGCATGGCTGCATGCTTCCTGGAAAGTAATCTGGCAGTGTTTATTAAGACATTAAATGTACATAATATTTGAGCCAGCATCTCTTCTACATAGACATTAGTTCATGTGGATATACTTGCAAAGACCTTTCTCAAAGTATTGCTATAATTGTAAATTATAGAAGACAAATGGAATGTCCACATAAAATGTGAAGTACTTGAATAAAGTTTGGCATATCCATTTTATGGAATATTATACAGCCATCAGAAAGAATAAGTTAGAACTACATGCTTCTGGAAAATAGTGCTCTGCTGTATTTTAGGTGAAAACAGAAAGTTACAGAACAATATCTATAATGTGATCCTGTTTTTATACAACAAAAAAATATGTTTGTATAAGGGTTTAAAAAAAAGACATGGAGGGATACGCCAGACTGTTAACATTGGTTGCCTCAAAAAATGTTAACATTGGTTGCCTCAAAAGGGTGAGACTGAAGGTGAAGACAGTTGTTAGCTTTTTGCTTGTATATCGTATATTGTTTGATGTATTACAGTGAGCATTAAAAACAACTAAGTGATAGATGGGTGGACAGCTGAATGGAAAGAAGGATAGAAATAATATTTATAGAAACAATAAAATATTATTATTATTATAGAAATAATAAAAATAATATTTATAGAAATAATAAAAAAAGAAGGAATAGAAACTGTTTTATCCAAAATATTTCAAATGTGTATATCTTTGATCTAATTTCTTTTGAACTTTGGTTGGTCAATCCTAACAAAGTAATTGCAGCCAAACCTTTACATTTTAATTGGTCGTATTAACAGATAAAATCTTTTAAAAACTCAATTTGGCCGTGTCTATCAAAATTTCAATGGTCATACTCTCTGATCCAACAATTCTTCTTCTCGGACTTTTATTTTATAGAAATACTGCTGGAGACATATAACGATATAATATATTTAATGTAATATTTTCAATAAGGAAAACTACAAACAAAGATTCATCAATAAAGGAATATTAAAGGAATATTATGGTCAGGCGTGGTGGCTCATGCCTGTAATCCCAGCACTTTGGGAGGCCGAGACAGGCAGATCATCTGAGGTCGGGGGTTCAAGACCAGCCTAACCAACATGGGGAAACCCTGTCTCTACTAAAAATACAATAAATTAGCTGGCGCATGCCCGTAATCCCAACTACTCGGGAGGCTGAGGTAGGAGAATCGCTTGAACTCAGGAGGCAGAGGTTGCGGTGGGCCGAGATCACACCATTGCACACCAGCCTGGGCAACAAGAGCGAAGCTCTGTCTCAAAAAAAAAAAAAAAAAAGAATGTTATACTACATCCTATGCAGTCATCAAAAAGAATGAAGTTGATGAGTATGTACTCATGTGGAATTGTATGCATGAACTGTGAAAAAGAAAACAGCATTGCCAAGTAGTTTTAATGTTTTGTTTTATTATACATTACAACTGTACATTCCATAATACTTATCTTTGAGAAATGGTATCACAAGGGATTTTTAGTGCTTATTTTTCTTACATTTCTTAGAGTAGTATATTGTGTTTCTGTGATCAAAAAAGTAATAACAAGGCCAGGCGTGGTGGCTCACGCCTGTAATCCCAGCACTTTGGGGGAGGGAGGCGCCGAGGCAGGCGCTGAGGCAGGCGGATCACGAGGTCAGGAGTTCGAGACCAGCCTGACCAACATGGTGAAACCTTGTCTCCACTAAAAATACAAAAATTAGCCAGGCATGGTGGCACGTACCTGTAGTCTCAGCTACTCAGGAGGCTGAGGCAGGAGAATCACTTGAACCCAGGAGGTGGAGGTTGCAGTGAGCCAAGATCGCGCCACTGCACTCCAGCCTGGGTGACAGAGCAAGATTCCATCTCAAAAAAAAAAAAAGTAATAACAAAAGCTAACAAAATCTAAATTTTCTCCATAATTATATGTTTTTATTATCATAGGAAAAATAAATGACCAAGAAATTAGGTTTACCAATGCAGTGAACTGGTAATTTTATTTTTAATGTATATATTAAATCCTAAATGCAAACTTCTATTACGTTGTGTTATTTTATACCTTACATTGTTTTGAAAGGAATTGAGGTATCTTTTGACCAGGTCAGAGAACCATTTCAGTATACTCAAAATAACATGAACAATATGAACTCAGAAAACACTTGGCCAGATAACAATTGTCTTTAATAAATTTATTTGTGTATGTGTCACGATATTTGGGACCCTGTAAAGTTGGGGGTCAGGGTCAAGGTCCTGTTGCCTGTGATTAAAAGTTGCTAGTGAATTGTTGCTTAGGCACCTCCCAGGTTTCCTTACCCACACTATAAGCACTTTATGGGCCAGCTACTTTACTTCTTTAAAAATTAGTCTGCTCTGGCCAGGTGCGGTGGTGCACACCTGTAATCCCAGCACTTTGGGAGGCTGAGGCGGGCGGATCACCTGAGGTCGAGTTCAAGACCAGCCTGGCCAACATGGTGAAACCCCATGTCTATTAAAAATACCAAAATTAGCTGGGCATGGTGGCATGCACCTATAATCCCAGCTACTAGGGAGGCTGAGGCAGGAGAATTACTTGAACCTGGGAGGCAGAGGTTGCAGTGAGCCAGGATCGCGCCATTGCACTCCAACTGGGCAACAGAGCAAGACTCTGTCAAAAAAAAAGAAAAAAAATTAGTCGGCTGTGTCCAATTGTAGGTCTAACTCTTCCAAAACAAGAAGTGGATGTAGTGCCACTCCTTGAAGAAATAATGATATGAATTTTTAAAGTGACAAGTTGAATAATGTTATTACTGAGAAAATCACGGTGAAGAAAATTCATTTGTAGATAAGCTTCTTAAAGGGGGCTGGAATAGAAAAATTAATAAGCAAAGGAACTTTATTGCTTTGTATATTCTCTCACATCATCTCCTACTTTACCTTTGTGACGTTTATCACAAAAACAATAAAATAATTATTTCCTTCTAAAAAATTACACAAACTACTAAACTCAGGAAGACCCGGATAGCAAGTAAGGCATTTAGGTGTCTGTCTTGCCATCCCCCTTTTTTTAAGTTATCAAAGAAAAATCCTGGATGCTTCCAAATATTTTGAAAAGATTAATTGCGCTGTTTCTAAACTCAGATGAAGGCATCAATTTATTATACTTTGCAGCTTTCCTTATGTTTTATAATATACTCTTTAAGAATACCTGGATATTTTGCATTTGAATGAAGTCTAAGGACTCAAAACCTGGCTGGATCTCATAAACACTCAATCACCTTCTACATACAGGTCACTGTATACGCAGATGCATGGGTGAAACAACACACACTTATGTGTCCCCACAAAGGGTATATACGATGCGTGATACAGAAACTGATTTTTTCAGTAAATTGGACATTCAGACTGATCTCATTACACTGAGAAGTGCCTTTGTGTGACCATTATTAATTACCTACTGTGCCAAGGTACTGTGCCCGGTGTCCTGGGGATACAGGGATGAGTAAGATGCAACCTTCAGATGCTTGTAGTAAATAAGGGGAAATAAATTACTAATCTTAGAAAAATAATCTTTAAAATATCTAATTTATTTCTTTAGCAGAAATGCCATCCATTTCCTTACTGGTTAGAGCCTTGCAAATTTTTAGCTGTGGCACCCTTGAAAGAAAAGTATTTTGAATTAGGTTTATCTTCAAAATTGATGAGTACCAAGATGCTGAACTGATCTGGTTTTCTTCTTGTGCATACACAAAAAGTCAACACTTATAAGGTAAAATTATGATAACTGCATTGGATCATAATTTTGATTGTTACTTTTAAAAGGGTACAAAAATTCTGAGTTGATGGGCAAAATACTAATGTTAGATGTAATCGTCATGATAATTTGCTTTATTCAATCTGGTTTTACCAAATACAGTCATTCACTTAAAGAATTTATTTTTGTTTAATATTTTTCTTTTCTTTTACAGGAGTTTATATTGTCAGAAGATTATAACAAGATGACTCCTGTGAAAAATTATCAAGGTAGGGAGTGAGAGGAGTACCTTCATTACCCAGATTCTAAAATACTTCTTGGTGGTTTTCACTGCCACAGGAGAATACATACTTTACAATCATCAAGGAAACAAAACAGAGCAACCTTTTGAGTGAATGTTATCCCTGTTTTTTGAATTAAGAAACTGAGGCCCAATGAGGCTGGGTGGCTTGCCTGGGGTTCTAGTTAAGTGCAGAGCCAGATCAGGTCAGCGTGACTCACAAACCCACAGCCTTTGTCTTCCTACTATACCATGCTGCTTTTCAACAGTACAGCAGGTTTAGAAAGTGGGTCCAGTAAAAAGCTGCCTTAATAGGACTCATCTTGTATTTGGTTAAATGTTTTAAAATGCTCAGAGTGTGTTGTCCAAGGGGAAGAATTGTGGTTTTATCATGTCTTCAACATTGACCAGCCATCTGCCAACAATTTTTGGAAGGGATTTCTGTATTCAGACTAACAATGTTGTGGGAACCAGAAAGTTTGAGGTAGACCTTTTAACACTTAGAGGTCATTTCATCCAATTCTCTTGACTCACCTTTAATGAGAGAATGATCATCCAGCCTCTACCTTAGTACCTCCAGAGACATAGGAACCATTATGATTTTGGAAAATTTTAAGCATTAAGTTCTTTATTTTAAGATTTGGAGCTAAAATTTATTTCTCTTTATTCTTTAATTTTCTCACATATCATTCATCAAATATTTATTGAGTGTCTTTTGTGTTCCGGTAACAGAACTGTAATAGTGAACCAGACATGTATAGTATCTATGCATAAGCAGTTTATAACCATGGAGAGGATACAGTTGGTAAGCAGGCCATTAAAACATTGTGTGATAAGTGATAAATGTTCCTCTACTGGTGTTTGCTTAGCCTGTTGGACCTACAGAAACTGAGTACAATCTCTCTTACACATGACAACCTTTCAATTATTTTAAAACAGCAGTGAAAGTTTCTGCCCTTTCCCTTCTGTCTCCTGTTTCAATCTTCAGTGTTCTGCTCTCACTTCTCTTTTCCAGCCTATGTATTTTACATCTCTAATTTTTATTTTATGTTACCTGAGCCTTTATTCTTTAAAACAGTTTTTACATGTATCCTGTAAATATATACAATTATTATTTATCAAGTTTTAAAAATACATTACTTAAAAAATTTTTTTTAATTGGCTTGGTCACATATTTGGGATATCATATGGTACCTTTAAGACCATTTGAAAATATGATACCTTGTGGTAGGTAAGCTTTAAGATGGTTCCTAATGATCATTGCCTCCTGGAATTTACCCTGTACCTCCAGTATGGGCTAGACCTAGAATATGGCAAGTGATGGATATCACTTCTGAGATTAGGTTACAAAGATACCAAAACTTCCACCTTGCTTGTCCACTCTGTGCTTTTGTGTGCTTGCTCTGATGAAAGCCAGCTGCCATGTTGTGAGCTGCCCTGTGGAGAAGCCCATGTGCTGAGGAACTGAGGGAGGCCTTGTCAACAGCCAGTAAGGAACTGACACCCTAGTTTAATAGCCCACAAGGAACTGAATCCAGCCAGTACTATGTGAGAGAGTTTGGAAGCAGATTCTCCCCCTGTCAAGGTTTCAGATGAGACCACAGTTCCATTCCACACCTTGATTCCATCCTGTGAGAGACTTTTTGACAGAGGCATGCAGCTAAACTGCACCAATATTTCCGACTCTGAGATAATTAACATTTACTGTTTTAATGCACTAAGTTTTGGGGTAATCTGTTACACAGCAATAGGTAACTAATACATGCATGTAATCTGACAAGTAGAAAATTATATTTCCCTTCTCTCTTTTCCTCAGCACTGTTCTTATATAGGGTGAATTTTTGGCAGCCATTTTACACTGTGGGCTCATGTGGAGCAATCAACTCAAGCTCCTCCACAGTTCTCACTTGAATTGTTTGTTTTTTTCTTTGTTTTTTTTTAGTTTTTTATTTTTATGGGTAGATAGTAGGTATATATATTTATGGGGTACATGTGACATTTTGATAGAGGCATGAAATGCATAATAATCACGTAAGGGTAGATGGGGTATCTGTTGCCTCAAGTATTTACCCTTCATGTCACCAACAATCCAATTATATTCTTTTAGTTATTTTAAAATGTATTGAGTTATTTAAAGCTATATCTTCAGTACTTTTGGAGCTGTTTCTTGTTTTTATTTTTTTTTTTTTAGCCTAAATGCTGCACTTTACATCCTGTTATTCACAGTCTCATTTTATTTAGCCCATCACCTCAGCTTATCAAGATATTTAGAAATCCCGGTTGTCATTAAATATATTAATTTCTGCCTAATTTTGTGTTTTTCTTAAATGTGTAAGCATAACATGCCATTTCCTATGTCTTTGTTAAAATAATGATTGGCCTCACAGATATATGTATAATGAGCATATCACTAGAAACTTCTCTTCATATGCCATTATTCTTTGAGTCTCTTAATATTTCATATAAGTTCATTTTATCTATAGAGGATTACAAAAAATTGATAACTAGAGTACTATGGAAACCTATTCTCCACAAATTCCTGGAGATAATGATAAAATGACACTTCTTGTTGTTTTTGTCATTCTTCTTAATACAATACTAGGCTCATGGAAGATACAAATAAAAAAATTTCTATGAGCCAGAACCAAAGAGAGAACTAAAACTCAGAGTGATATACATATAATCTGTCATTGCAGCTGTCTTGGGGAGATGGAGAACCAGTAAGAGATAGATACTTGTGTATGAGCATGCACTTGGGGACAAGAAATAAGGCCCAGGGCCTGAGTGAGATGAAAAATTGGAACTGAGATTTCCATAAAAGGCTGAATCTCATGAAGGACTGTACCCCCATAAAAAGAGGAACAAGACTTTCCAATAATTGGCTCGGAAGACTACAAGGAAATGTATTCCTTACCCCAACTCTGGATAGAGGATGGAATTTTACCTTGATAAATCAAAACCTGAACTGAAAACTTTCGAGTTTGGAATATAAATTTTAACCAATTATAACATGCTGGAACTCCATGTTAAGAAATTAACATAAAGTTGGTCCTTGGCCCATAAGACCCCATGGTTACTTGCTAGAAATGAATGCAAGCTGTTTTCAGTTAGACGAATTTCACAAAGGCCCTACAACAAAAACAAGCACTGCTTAAGATGAATTCTTCATTTTTTTTAAATTGTAAAACTAACAAGCAATCAATCCACCATGAGTAAATTTAGCAGATATCACAAACAGGATGATTAGAGTACCAAGAATCTTAGATAATGATCAACAAAGCAAAAGAAGCCATAACATAATGTGTTGAATTATTGAAGAAAAAAGTTTCAGGAACAACAAGGAAATAAAACGATTATGGAAAAAACAGGGAGATTTTTAAGAGAACCAAATAGAACTTTTAGAAAGGAAAATATAGTCATTCAAATAAAAAATCAGTGGGTAGAATAGATATATTAGACACAGACAAATTAGTGGAGTGGCAGATGGATTTGATGTCTGTGGAACAACATTTTTAAAGTTCTTTTTTTTGGGGAGGGGGGGCAGTGGGGAGACAGGGTCTCACTCAGTTGCCCAGGCTAGAGTGCAGTGGTGTGATCTCAATTCACTGCAACCTCTGCCTCCTGGGCTCAAGCAATCCTCCTACCTCACCTCCCAAGTAGCTGGGACTACAGGCGTATGCCACCACTCCTGGCTAAGCTTTATATTTTTTGTAGAGATGAGGTTTTGCCATGTTGCCCAGGCTGGTCTCAAACTCCTAAGCTCAAGCAATCCACCAACTTGGCCTCCCAAAGTGCTGTGATTACAGGCAAGAACCACTGTGCCCAGCCCATTTTTAAAGTTCTAAAAGAAGAAAAAACTTCCAACATAGAATTATATACCCAGAGGAAGTATCTTTCAAAAACTGAAGTAAAATAAACATTTTTTTGGACACACAGAAACAGAAAGAATTCATCATTCATAGACTTTCACTAAATGAAATATTAAAGAAAGTCCTTCAGGGAAAAAGAAAGTGATGCCAAAAGAAACTATGTGTCTACTCAAAGAACAGTATTAAAAATGGGAACTGAAAGGTTTTTTTTCATATATTGTATGAATCTCTTTAAAAGACAATTGACTGTTAAGTAAAGACAAAGTAGCAAGGGGTTAATAATATATGTAAATTAAAATGTGCAACAATAACACAAAGACCAGGAGAAATGGAAGTATACTATTGTAGGTTCTAGAATGCTATACACGAAGAGGTATAATAGCACTTGGAGAAAGACTGTGGTAAGTTAAAGATACATACTATTAACCCTAAAACAATTTTTTTTTTTTTTTTGGAGACAGAGTCTTGCTCTGTCACCCAGGCTGGAGTGAAGTGGCACAAACAATTGTGGGCACACCCCAGGTTCAAGCAGTTCTCCTGCCTCAGCCTCCCAACTAGCTGGGATTACAGGCACCTGCCACCACACCCAGCTAATATTTGCGATCCACCTGCCTTGGCCTCCCAAAATGCTGGGATTACAGGCGTGAGCCACCACTCCTGGCCCAAAACAACTATTAAAATAACAAATTGAGGACCAGGGACAGCAGCTGACACCTGTGATCCCAGCACTTTGGGAAGCTGAGGTGGAGGATCCTTTGAGCCTAGGAGTTTGAGACCAGCCTGGGCAACACAGCAAGACCCCATCTCTAAAAAAAAAAAAATAACAATTAGCCTGTAGTCTTAGCTACTAGGGAAGCTGAGGTGGGAGGGTTGCTTCATTCCAGGGGTTTGAAGTTACAGTGAGCTGTGCCTGCACCATTGTACTCTATCTACCCTGGGTAACAGAGCAAGACCCTGTCTCTAAATAATAAAATAAAATAAAAATAAACAGCAAATCAAAAAATGACAGCTAATAGGCAAACCAAGGAGATAAAGTAGAATCATATAGTAATTTCCAATTAATAAAAAAAAAAAAGCAGACTAAGAGGAAAAAAGGGGTAAAGAACAGGTGGAAAAATATAAAACAAATAACACAATAATAGATTTAAACCTAACAATGTCAGTAATCACATTAAAAATAAATGATCTAAAGGCAATTAAAAGGCAGTTAATGTCAGATTGAATGAAAGGTGAGACCCAAATATAAACTATAAGGAGTGTGTTTTACATATAAAGACACAAATAGGTTAAAAGTAAAAGGATGGAAGATGATATACAATGAGAATACTAGTCAAAAGAAAACTGGAGTGACTTTTTTAATATATCAAAGTAGATTTCGGAGCAAAGAACATTACCAGAGATAAAGAAGGTATCATGAGGGCCAGTCCACCAGAAGACCATAACACTCTTAAATGTTTATGCATCTAATAACATGGTTTTGAATTATATGACCCAAAAACTGATGAAACTTTAGGGAGAAATAGATACAAGTTATAGTTAGAAATTTTAATATTTTCAACAATTTATTGAAGATATTAATTGATAGAATAAGTAGGCAGAGAATCAGTAAAGTACAGGAGACTTGAACCAGTCAACAAACTTGCTCTCATTGACATCTGTAGAACATTCTATCCAACTAAAGTCTGTTTTATTTCTACATTATTTTCAAGTACGTGGAGAATATTTATCAAGACAGACAATATTCTAGGCCATAAAATAAATCTCAGTAAATTTGGAAGGATTTAAGTCATGCAAAGTATGTTCTCTGATCAAAATGGAATTGAAGAAGGAATTAATAACAGAAAAATCTCTGGGACAGGTGCAGTGGTTCACACCTGTTAATCCAATGCTTCCGGAGGTGGGAGGATCACTTGGGGCCAGGAGTTGAAGCCTGGGCAACATAGCAAGATGCTGTTTCTATAAAAAAAATGGAAAAATTGTTCTTTTTTGAAAAGATCAACAAAATTGATAGACCGCTAGCAAGACTAATAAAGAAGAAAAGAGAGAAGAATGAAATAGATGCAATAAAAATGATAAAGGGGATATCACCACCGATCCCACAGAGATACAAACTACCATCAGAGAATACTATAAACACCTCTATGCAAATAAACTAGAAAATCTAGAAGAAATGGATAAATTCCTGGACACATACACTCTCCCAAGACTAAACCAGGAAGAAGTTGAATCCCTGAATAGACAAATAACAGGTTCTGAAATTGAGGCAATAATTAATAGGCTACCAACCAAAAAAAGTCCAAGACCAGACGGATTCACAGCCGAATTCTACCAGAGGTACAAAGAGGAGCTGGTACCATTCCTTCTGAAACTATTCCAATCAATACAAAAAGAGGGAATCCTCCCTAATTCATTTTATGAGGCCAACATCATCCTGATACCAAAGCCTGGCAGAGACACGACAAAAAAAGAGAATTTTAGACCAATATCCCTGATGAACATCGGTGCAAAAATCCTCAATAAAATACTGGCAAACCAAATCCAGCAGCACATCAAAAAGCTTATCCACCACAATCAAGTAGGCTTCATCCCTGGGATGCAAGGCTGGTTCAACATATGCAAATCAATTAACGTAATCCAGCATATAAACAGAACCAAAGACAAAACCCACATGGTTATCTCAATAGATGCAGAAAAGGCCTTTGACAAAATTCAACAGCCCTTCATGCTAAAAGCTCTCAATAAACTAGGTATTGATGGGATGTATCTCAAAATAATAAGAGCTATTTATGACAAACCCACAGCCAATATCATACTGAATGGGCAAAAACTGGAAGCATTCCCTTTGAAAACTGGCACAAGACAGGGATGCCTTCTCTCACCACTCCTATTCAACATAGTGTTGGAAGTTCTGGCCAGGGCAGTCAGGCAAGAGAAAGAAATAAAGGGTATTCAGTTAGGAAAAGAGGAAGTCAAATTGTCCCTGTTTGCAGATGACATGATTATATATTTAGAAAACCCCATTGTCTCAGCCCCAAATCTCCTTAAGCTGATAAGCAACTTCAGCAAAGTCTCAGGATACAAAATCAATGTGCAAAAATCACAAGCATTCCTATACACCAATAACAGACAAACAGAGAGCCAAATCATGAGTGAACTCCCATTCACAATTGCTTCAAAGACAATAAAATACCTAGGAATCCAACTTAGAAGGGATGTGAAGGACCTCTTCAAGGAGAACTACAAACCACTGCTCAACAAAATAAAAGAGGATACAAACAAATGGAAAAACATTCCATGCTCATGGATAGGAAGAATCAATGTCGTGAAAATGGCCGTACTGCCCAAGGTAATTTATAGATTCAGTGCCATCTCCATCAAGCTACCAATGACTTTCTTCACAGAATTGGAAAAAACTACTTTAAAGTTCACATGGAACCAAAAAAGAGCCCGCATTGCCAAGTCAATCCTAAGCCAAAAGAACAAAGCTGGAGGCATCATGCTACCTGACTTCGAACTATACTACAAGGCTACAGTACCCAAAACAGCATGGTACTGGTACCAAAACAGAGATGTAGACCAATGGAATAGAATAGAGCCCTCAGAAATAATACCACACATCTACAACCATCTGATCTTTGACAAACCTGACAAAAACAAGCAATGGGGAAAGGATTCCCTATTTAATAAATGGTGCTGGGAAAACTGGCTAGCCATATGTAGAAAACTGCAACTGGATCCGTTCCTTACACCTTATACAAAAATTAATTCAAGATGGATTAAAGACTTAAATGTTAGACCTAAAACTATAAAAACCCTAGAAGAAAACCTAGGCAATACCATTCAGGACATAGGCATGGACAAGGACTTCATGTCTAAAGCACCAAAAGCAATGGCAACAAAAGCCAAAACTGACAAACAGGATCTAATTAAACTAAAGAGCTTCTGCACAGCAAAAGAAACTACCATCAGAGTGAACAGGCAACCTACAGAATGGGAGAAAATTTTTACAATCTACCCATCTGACAAAGAGCTAATACCCAGAATCTACAAAGAACTTAAACAAATTTACAAGAAAAAATCAAACAACCCCATCAAAAAGTGGACAAAGGATATGAACTGACACTTCTCAAAAGAAGACATTTATGCAGCCAACAGACACATGAAAAAATGCTCATCATCACTGGTCATCAGAGAAATGCAACTCAAAACCACAATAAGATACCATCTCACACCAGTTAGAATGGCCATCATTAAAAAGTCAGGAAACAACAGGTGCTGGAGAGGATGTGGAGAAATAGGAATGCTTTTACACTGTTGGTGGGACTGTAAACTAGTTCAACCATTGTGGAAGGCAGTGTGGCAATTCCTCAAGGATCTAGAACTAGAAATACCATTTGACCCAGCCATCGCATTACTGGGTATATACCCAAAGGATTATAAATCATGCTGCTATAAAGATACATGTACACATATGTTTATTGCAGCACTATTCACAATAGCAAATAGCAAAGATTTGGAACCAACCCAAATGTCCATCAATGATAGACTGGATTAAGAAAATGTGGCACATATACACCATGGAATACTGTGCAGCCATAAAAAAGGATGAGTTCATGTCCTTTGTAGGGACATGGATGAAGCTGGAAACCATCATTCTGAGCAAACTATAGCAAGGGCAGAAAACTAAGCACCGTGAGTTCTCACTCATAGGTGGGAATTGAACAATGAGAACACTTGGACACAGGCTGAGGAACATCACACACCGGGGCCTGTCGTGGTGTGGGGGGGAGGGGAGGCGGGAGGGATAACATTAGGAGAAATATTGTAAATGACGAGTTAATGGGTGCAGCACACCAACATGGCACGAGTATACATATGTAACAAACCTGCACATTGTGCACATGTTCCCTAGAACTTTAATAATAAAAAAAATGAAAACACAATATACCAGAATTTATGGTATGACGCCATAGCAGTATTTAAGGAGAAATTTACAGAACTAAACATCTATAGTAGAAAACAAGAAGGGACTCATAACAGTGACTTTGACTTCCACCTTAGAATACCAGAGAAAGAAGAGTCTCCTAAGCAGAAGAAAGGAGAGATCAGTAGAAGTTCATGAAATAGAAAACAGAAAATAGAGAAAAATCAATGAAATCCAAAAGCTAGTTTTTTGATAAGCTCAATAAAATTGATAAATCTTTAGCCAGAGTTAACAGGGAAAAAAAAAGAGAAAATGCAGATTATCAATATCAGGAATGAGTGAAGTGACATTACTACAGAGTCTAGGTATATTTAAAGGATAATATGTAATACTGTGAACAACTTTATACTAATAAATTTGAAAACTGAAATTTTAAAAATCTTTGAAAGATACAAATTGTGAAAGATTACTAAAAAAGACATAGGTAATCCTAATAGTTCTATATCTACTAATGAAATTGAATTTAATGTATAGTTAAAACCTTGCCACAAAGAAAGCTCCAGGCCCACATGCCTTTATTGGTGAATTTTATGAAACATTCAAGGAAGAGGCAATGCAAGCTTTACACAGACTCTTTCAGAAGCTGCAGAAGTGAAAGACTTTCCAACCCATTCTATTACATCAACATTACCTCTTGTTAAAACTAGACCAAAATGATACAAGCAAAGAAAACTATAGACCATTATTCTTTATGATAATGGGTACAAAAAATCTAAACAAAATTTCAGTGGATGAAATCCAGCAATATGTAAAAAACATAATACATCATGATCAAGTGAAGTTTATCTCAGTAATACAGTGTTGGATTAACATTCAAAATTTAATTAGTGGTATATGCCCAGAAGAAATGAAAGCAGAGGCTCAAGCAGATATATGTACACCTATGTTCATAGCAGCATTGTTTACAGTAGCCCAAAGGTGGAGGCAACCTAAATGCCCATCAACACATGAATGAATAAATAAGTTTGGTGTATACATACAGTGGAATATTATTCAACCTTAAAAGGGAAGGAAGTTCTGACACATTCAAATGAACCTTGAAGACAGCATATATGCTAAGTGAAATAAGCCAATCAAAAAAAGGACAAGGCCGGGCGTATTGGCTCACGCCTGTAATCCTGGCACTTTAGGAGGCCAAGGTGGGTGGATCACCTGAGGCCAGGAGTTCGAGACCAGCCTCTACTAAAATACAAAAATTAGCCTGGCGTGGTGGTGTGCACCTGTAATCCCAGCTACTTGGGAGGTTAATGCAAGAGAATCGCTTGAACCCGGGAGGTGGAGGTTGCAGTGAGCTGAGATTGCACCACTGCACTCCAGCCTGGGCGACAGAGCAAGATTCCATCTCAAAAAAAAAAAAAAAAAAAAGGAGAAATACTGAAGGACTCCCCTTATATATGAGATACTTATTGTAATCAAATTCATAGAGACAGAAAGGAGAATGGTGATTGCCAAGGCCCAGGAGAGGGGGAAATGGCGAGTTAGTGGGTAAAGAGTTTCAGTTTGGGAAGATGAGAAAGTTCTAGAGAGTGAAAGGTGGTGATGATTATACAACAGCGTGAATGTACTTAATGCCACAGAACTGTATACTTAAAATGGTTTCAGTTGTAAATTTTCTGTTATGTATATTTTAATACAATAAAAAATTAAAAGATTACATATGTGGATTACTTAGTGAAGTATCTAAAACGTAGTTTAATGGTCCAATAAATATTGATTCCTTTCAAAAAAAAAAAAAGGAAAGCATTGTTGACAAGGATGTGGAAAAATTGGAACCCTCTTTTTGTTTTTTTGTTTTGTTTTGTTTTGGTTTTTGATACAGAGTTTCGTTCTTTTTGCCCAGGCTGGAGTGCAATGGCGTGATCTCAGCTCGCCGCAACCTCTGCCTCTCGGGTTCAAGTGATTCTCCTGCCTCAGCCTCCCAAGTAGCTGGAATTACAGGTGCTCGCCACCATGCCCAGCTACTTTTTGTATTTTTTAGTAGAGACGGGGTTTCACCATGTTGGCCAGGCTAGTCTTGAACTCCTGACCTTAGGTGATCCACCCGCCTCGGCCTCCCAAAGTGCTGGGATTACAGGTGTGAGCCACTGCACCCAGGCCTGGAACCCTCTTAACAGTGTTGGTGGGAATGTAAAATGGTGTAGCCACTTTGAAAAACAGTTTGGTAGTTCCTCAAAGAGTTAAATATAAAGTTACCTCGTGACACAGCATTTTTACTCCTACTTATGTACCTAAGAGAACTGAAAGCATATATAGTCATGTGTTGCTTAATGACAGTGACACATTCTGAGAAATGCATTGCTAGGCGATTTCAGTGTTGTGTGAACATGAGAGAGTGTACTTACACACCTAGATGGCATTGCTTACTACATGCCTGGGCTAGAGGGTATAGCCTGTTGCTCCCTAGGCTTGCACACCTGTACAGTATGTTACTGTTATAAATACTGTAGGCAGTTGTAGCACAATGGTATTTGTTACAATAAACATATCTAAAAATAGAAAAGGTACAGTAAAAATTGGCTGCAAAAGATTTAAAAAATGTTATGGTATGCCTGGATAGGGCACTTACCATGAATGGAGCTTGCAGAACTGGAAATTGCTCTGGGTGAGTCAGTGAGTGAGTAGTGAGTGAATGTGAAGGCCTTGGACACTACTGTACACTACTGTAGACTTCATAAACACTGTACACTTAGGCTATTAAAAATATTTTTTCAATAATAAACCTAGTGTACTCTTTTTACTTTATAAACTTTTTAATTTTTTCAACTTTTCAACTTTTTTGTAATAACGGCTTAAAACGCAAACAACTGTACAAAATATTTTTTCTTCATACCTTTATTCTCTAGTTTTTTTGTTTTTTTAAATTTTGAATATGTTTGTTTTACTTTTTAAACATTTTTGTTAAAAACTAAGACACAAACACACGCATTAGCCTAGGCCTACTTAGGGTCAGTATCATCAATATCACTGTCTTCCGCCTCCACAGCTCATCCCACTGGAAGGTCTTCAGGGGCCATAACACCCATGGAGCTGTCACCTCCTATCATAACAATGCCTTCTTCTGGATACCTCCTGCAGGACCTTCATGAGGCTGTTTTACAGTTTACAGTTAACATTTTAAAATATATGTATAAATAGAATGAGTACACTCTAAAATACTGATTTTAAAAGTATAGTATAGTAAATACATAAACCAGTAACATGGTCATTTAGTATCATTATCAAGTAACATTATTGTAGGTGCTGTACTTTTATATGACTGGCAGCACAGTAGGTTTGTTTTCACCAGCATCACCACAGACACATGAGTAATGCATTGTGCTAGAACAGCCATGCGCTTTCAGCTCCATTATAATCTTATGGTGCCACAGTTTCCGTCATTGACTGAAGCATCGTTATGTGGAGCATGACAGTATTCACACAAAAACTCATACATACGTCTTCGTAACAACGTTATTCATAATGGCCAAAAAAATGGAAATAACCTCAATGTCCATCAGTGATGAATGGATAAACAAAATGTGGTATATATATACAGTGAGTTATTTAGCCATTTAGGAATGAAGTACATGCTACAAAATGGTTGAACCTTGGAAACTTATGCTAAGAGAAAAAAGCCACACACAAAAGGCCACGTATTGTATGATTACATTTATATGAAGTGTCAGGAATAGGAGAGAATTCATAGAGAAAGATAATAGATTAGTGTTTTCCAAGGATGAGGGAAGTGGGAGTTGGGGATATAGAGTTTCATTTTGGGATGATGGAAATGTTCTGGAAATAGATAATAGTGATGATGCACAACACTGTGAGTAACTAATAAACAGTGAATTATACACTCTAAAATGTTTAAAGTGGTGAATTTTGTGTTATGTGAATTTTATCTCAATACAAAATTTTAAAAATCAACACGTGATCCCAAAACCAAAGGCATTGCAAGAAAGAAAACTGCAGACCAATATCTCTCATGAAAAAAATAAAAACAGCTAGCAAATTGACCCCAACCATATATTAAAAAGAATTACACAGCATGACCTAGTGGGATTTATTTCAGATAGGCAAAGCAGGTTGAGCATTCAAAAATCAATGTAATCCATTACGTCAACAGGTTAAAGAAGAAAAATCATATTATTATATTAATTAATGTGGGAAAGCACTTGGTAAAATCCAGTTCATTACAAAATATTCCCAGCAAACTAGGACTAGAGGGGAGCTTCTTCAATAAAGAAATATCTACGGAAACCCTGCAGCTAACATCATCCTTAATGGTGAGAAAAGAGATGCTTTCCCTCTAAGATCAGGATCAAGGCAAGAAAGATGTCCCCCTCACCACTCCTGTTAAAGAAGTATAGCCAGACATCAAACCCACATTTTTTCTTATGAGTTTCTGAAGCTTAGTGATAAGTTATGTATCTTTGAAATTTTTTTTCAATAGAAGAATCTTTTTCACCTTAAACAAAAGTATGTGATCTGAGTTTTGGGGTTTTTTTGTTTGTTTTTGTTTTCTGGTGGTCATAGGTAGTCTGACACTGAGAGAGAGAACCAACTTTGACATCAGGGAGAATAGGGTTTTGATTCTTTGTCATTCATTGGTTTTGCAGCTTTGAGCAAGCCACTTAACATTTCTAGCCTCTGCCTCCTCTGGCACAGGAAGGCTGCTCAGAGGGCTAAAGCCCCTTATCATCTAGGGCTGCTGTCATCCCCTTGGACTCGAATATGATAGATAGAAGGCTAAAGGCCCCCTCAGTAAAAAGAGGGGTGAGGTGTTAGGGGCCACTTTCTGCTTGAAATAGACTTGAGTATACTTGAACTCATTGACAGTTCACTTTTTATTCCATCACTGGTAGAACTTAAATTGAACATTTGATGATAGAGACATAAAAAGATCTTCACGAGTTTCTCCAAGAAGTCACATCTTTTAGTTAAAGCCTGTGTTTTGATCTTGATGGTGACTGGTACTCTGAAAGCAGATGTGTATTGTAGAGACATCACAGTGTCACTGCTTCCCTATTGCCTTAGATTCTCCAAGCTTCAAATACCAGCTCTTAAAGCATCAGGCATTTGTTGAATGACTGCCCTGTGGCTGTTCACGCTGGTTCTGACTGTATTGTATGGTAGCAATCCCAAAGGGCCATCTTGCTAAGGTTGTATTTGTTGTAAAATGATGAAATCATCCACTTTGCAGGGTCATTACAATGATTAAGCTAGAGAATGTATTTAAGTGCCTGGCACTTGTTAGACATTCAGAAATTGGCAGATGGTATTATTATTGTCAGCAGAGCTGCATTAGTCCATCCATACTGTCTAACTCTGTTTTCATGATCAAAATGTGAAACCAGTGTCTTCTCTGTGACCTCACCACAGTCATGATGAGTGTGTTCATGCCCCATCAGACTGCCAGCCCTTGGGAGCAGGGCCTGGTGAGATCCAGGTTGCAGGATGTCAGTCTTTGTTCATTCCAGTCAGCTGTGTTCAGTGACTGCAGATGCCCTCCACTTTACTACCTGGAATATAAAATAAGAAGGCAAAAATCCTTCCACCTGATTTCATTTGGTAACTGAGAAGCTGTAAGACCTCAGCCAAACTACTCCACCTCATTGTGCCTCACTTTGTCCATATGTAAAATAGGGAGATGGGTTAACTGATATGAATAGCCTCTTCTAATTCTGGAATTGCGTGATGTGATAACTGTGATCATATTGCTCTTGTTTATTAACAACTCTAGGAAATTTGCTCTTATTATCATTCATACACACACACACACACACACACACAGAGTGACATAAGGGATACTTCACTTTCTTCTATATGGTTCTTAGGAATAATTCTGTCCTCCTTTCCATGCATTTAATTTCTGAAAGAAAGTGTTCATCTAGAACTTTTGTATGGCTTTATAAGACAGACTTCATTAAAAGATTAACAGTATGCTCCAGTTTTTTTGTAAGTGCACATAAACTGACGGTAGTGATATTATATGAACATCGCTCCTAATGTGTTTTGTGGTCACACTGGATGTGGCTCTCTCCAGTCCAGCAGCCCTCGTGTGTCTGAGGGAGGTGGCCCAGGCCCTTTGGTAACAGGAGCTATGTGTGGCAGTTATCCTTGGGTTGGCACAAGTGGGGGCAGGAGGGGGAACATTGGGAAGAGATGGATAGTTTTTCTTTAATCACCAAAAACACTCAGACACGCCTGTCTAAAGGGGAATACCCCCACCCCCGACGAGAACCACTGTTCTACGTTGTCCTTAAAATGGTTCTGCTGTTCAGCTTATTCTGGGGTGGGAAGATAATGGTACATCTCTGTGAGCCATGTTCTTCCAACCTCCTTAGGATGCTTTATAGGTTGTTTTGTTCTCTCTTGGTTTTCAGCGCATCAGAGCAGAGTGACGATGATCCTGTTTGTCCTGGAGCTGGAGTGGGTGCTGAGCACAGGACAGGACAAGCAATTTGCCTGGCACTGCTCTGAGAGTGGGCAGCGCCTGGGAGGTTATCGGACCAGTGCTGTGGCCTCAGGCCTGCAGTATCCTTTGCTGGACAAAAATCTCTTAGTGGGAACTTAACTGTTGACCTCTTTGATTTATGAAATTTTGGGGTATGTGCAGCTTGAAAGTTTTGTTAATGACAGTTGCCCAGTGTGGATTACAATGCTCATAGAATTTCCTGAGGCACAAATCACTGAGTTCCCATGTAAGTAGAGTGAAGTGCGGTCACTTGACCTGAAATAATAGACTGCTGAGCCATTTGTGAGCCTACTGTAACATGAGGTGTGACATCTAGACAGAACACAGTGCAGATTCATGAACCTCAGCTGTCAGAAATAATTATGGTACATGAAGATGAAATCATCACCAAAATGTAATCTTTGCTCTTTGTACAGAAGTAATTTACACGTAGATGCCAAAGTTGTGAACATTCCCACTGGTGCCTGGGAAAAGAACCATAGGAATCCTGTTCAGTTTTAAATAGTTATTGAGAGGTTACCATGCCAGGACCAGAGTGGGTGAGCTGGTATCTACATGGTAATGTTAAAAGCTTTGTTCCAGGAATGAGACACTTTCAGGATCTATAGAGTGATATTTTTGTCTCCCTAATTGCCAGGGTCCTCATGCTCATGGTGAATCCTTGCTGATGCTGGGTAAGGCTCACAGCTGCCCGACTAGGCTCCAGCAAGCACAGTATTGACTAGTGTGTAGCATGTGTGGATGCAGGTACCATTGTAAGGAGTAAAGGACCCTGGGTTCTTAGTCTAAAAAGCATATGGTCTCTTTATCTTCTGACAAATTGAGAAGTAGGTAGAAACAGGTCACTTGTCAGCAAAAGCAGGAAGAAACAGTAAGTCCTGCTTTCTAATTTCATCTCCATATTTATAAAATGCCTATTCAGTGATTCGCAACATCTGACAAAGTATATTGCTGTTTCTTCGAAACTGTGTGGCATTCAAAGGTATATTTTTGTGTATATATATATATGCTAATATCACTCTTATTTTTCTCACTGGAAGAGCAAGGTGAAGAAACTAAGAATGACCATTGTGGAAAGTTGTAAAAGTAGCAAGTTGCCAAGAAGACCAAAGGCAAGGATGATAAGGAATGGCAGGCAGGATCAGCTCATCTTTGAGAGGGAAGTATTACTTGTTAATAAAAGAAACTCCAAACTTTACTTTTTAAAAGCCAGTTCAGATGAGCATAATACTTAAGTTGAAATACATGAACTCTCTTGCCAATACATAAATGACTTCTTATAGTGTTAGAGCTGGAAGCACTTAGTGTTAGCACTTAGAGATCAGCTAGTCCAACCCTCTGTCTTCGTCCATTCGGGCTGCTATAGTAAATTACTGTAAACTGGGTGTCCTTTAAACAACAGAAATTTATTGCTTACAATTCTGGAGGCTGGGAATTCTAAGATCAAGGAACCAGCAGATTCAGTGTCTGGTGAGGGCGCTCGCTTCCTGCTTCGTAGACATCTCACTGTGTCCTCACATGGTGAAAGGGCAGAGGAGTTCTCTTTGGCCTTTTTTTTTTATAAGGGCACTAATCCCATTCATGAGGATTCATCTACAAACAACATCACATTGGGAATTAGGTTTTAACATGTGAATTTTGGGGAGACATAATCATTCTGTCTTCCCTATCTCTCTCTCTCTATTCACACACACACACAAACACACACACTGTCACTATGGGTGGTGATGGATGTGTTAATTAATTTGACCATGATGATTATTACACAGCGTGTATGTATATCACATCATCACATTCAACATTTTGAATATATACAATCTTTGTCAATTAAATACTTTTTTAGAATTCAGTCTACGCTACCCTCATTTTACAGATGAGCTGGCTGAAGCCCAGAAAGGGTCCTGTGTCTTATCTGAGGCCACCCAGCTAGTAAGTAGGAAAATCCTCACAAGAACCCAGGCCTTCTGCCTTGGACTCCTGTTTTTTTCCCATTATACTGCATTGCTCCTTCAAGAAGGAACTAATGGCATCAATATAATTTGGTCTTATGCTGGTTTCTGTATCACTTAGCCAAGCCCAAGGAGTATGGAAAAAAAAATACAGATCTTGCCCTCAGGAAGCTAACTTTTTAAACTATTTGAAAATAAAAAACAAATGGACAATGTCCAACTTGCCCTGACTTGTCTTTGATGTAGGATTATAACCACCACAGCTCCTCCCTTCGGGCATCTCCAGGAGTCATCCTCATTTTGTGACTATTCCCTTTTGCCACACCATGTGGTTTACCAAGCAGAAAGTCGTATGATTGGGTATCAGAAGCCTGTGTGTGTGAGAACCTCTGGTTTCAGTTCCATCCAGCCAGCCTCACTGTTCAGGTGATGGAGAGCTGCAATACTACAGACAGGCCCTCCCAGAAGATTCTCTGACCTCTGCCAGCTCTGCCTTGCCAACTATGATTTTGGAGCCATAATTCCAACCTTTACTCTTGAGTATTTTTCCATTGCTAAACACTGATGGCATGACAGCTGTGTGCTTTTGCCAGAGGGTCTCAGCCAAGAACCACGTGACTTTTCTAAGGCTGGAAGTTTTTTCTGGGAGCTGGCTGATAGATTGTTAATAGGCAAGCCATACAGTATTAGGGTTCACATTTAAATTTAGCTTTTAAAAACATTTCCTTCTGAGAACCTCCCACCCCCACCCTTCTCTGTTCCTTCTTTTTGTCACCCTCCACACTTACAGGGGTTTTGGTTTCGTCGTTGTTTGTTTGTTTTAGTGATGAAGGGAGGAGGAAGATTTTATGAATCAACATAAAATATTATGAATAATATCATTAACCCTATTTATCTTCATAGTAGACAGCTAATGGTTGATAAGAGACCTCCACAGATGAACTCATTCTCTTCTATCTCCACCTCAGTCATTCAGCCAAGGCAACAAGTGACAGACTAAATCAGATTGAATTCAGCCTTTATTCCTCTTCTTTCAGGCGTCTTAGTGGAGAAGTAAATATGCAATGAAAATAACCAAAATTCAAGTAGAAAAGTAAAGGAAGACAAAGAGACTGGTTCATAAATTGAATTATCAATTTATGAATAACTTCAAATTCTTTGGTTGTTTTGACTGAAGATCTGAAGCTTCAAATATAAATGACCTGTAATAGGAACAACAAGAATGGCAATAATAAGAAGGAGAGAAAAGAAATAATAATAAGAAGGAGAGAAAAGAAAAAGGGAAAAGAAAAAAAATCTTAGATTTGCAGGCCCTGAAAATACCTTAGATTTTCAGTCTTTTACACATTACTTTGTTCACTGTCAAAACAATAATGTGAAGTAAAAACAAAAGACCTAATTCTCTGTTTTCACAGTGTAGAAACCAAGGCTCAGGGAGTAGGTGACTTGCTCAAGGTCACGTGACTGTTAGCCGGCAGAACCAGATTAGAATTGGGGGATTATAATTTTTCAGCCAGCCGTCTGCACAACTGGGTACAGCAGAATGGGGTTATTTCCCAAAAGCCCCATGGCAGGTAGATGATAGTAAATAGAAATGTGTTCCTTCCCCACTTCACTTGTTAGGCTTTAAATTTGTGAATACTTTATCCAGCGTCATTTGTCAGTGTCTTGTTATTTGACCATGTTTTGATAATATTTTTCCTGTTTTCACAAAAATAATTCAAATATTCTATTTTAGGATTTTGTTCATGTCAGAGATATTTCCACAATGTCACCTTGTGTAGTGGAATGTTTCCCACCTAATGTAATCTCTTAGATTTATTTCTGTTCAGGTAAAGAGTTCTGAAAAGCTGTTAAGATTATGTCAATTTCTTCCTATCATACTTAATGCCAGTCATTCACATCCACTGTTAATTCTTCTATCCCTTTTTGCTTTCTCTCAATTTTTGCTGGAGTATTTTAAAGCAAATTCTAAACCTTATATCATTTTATCCTTATATACTTCATTGAAAATATATGGGTTACTTTTTCAGTAATCACAATGATATTGTTACATCTAAAAATTAACAATTACTCTTTGATCTCCTTGATATTGTTGAATTTCAGATTCACTGCTTATTTTGAAAATGGCTTTTGTGCAGTGGGTTTGTTTGAAATTGGATCTAGACAAGATCCACGCATTGCATGTGGTTGTCACGTCTTCTAAATCTTTCTTCATCCAGAGCAGTGCCCCCTTCACTTTTTTTTAATGCCACCGCCTTGTTGAAGGTACTGAATCAGTTCTCCTGCACACAGTCCCACATTCTAAATTGATGTCATTTAACTTGCTCCTTTACCTACCTTCCTCACATATTTTCAGTAAACTGAAACACTGCCCCTATAATCTTGATTTCATTCACATTCAGCCTTTTAGTGAGAGCATTTGGTTCTCACCAAGTGTGCTTCATAGAGCTTCCCATTATAAGGCACATGGCATTGGATTGTCGCCCTTTCAGTTATGCTGAGATTGATCGGCAGTTCGGATGGTGACAGCCAGATCCCTGCAGCGCCGTCCTTCATACGAGCCTTTTAATGGTTTCATCCGTTGCTGAGCTTTGCCTGAACACTTTTTCGTTAAGGTTGCAAAATGGTGATTTTCTAATCCTATCATATTTTTCCCATGTATTTGTGGGAATCCTAAAGGATAACTTCCCCCGCCTCATTAGCTAGGGCTATTTGGTTACCCTGAAATACAATTATTATAGGAAAAGCAAGATAAATTCTTATATCTGTCTTTTTAGTTCCTAATTTTCAGAGTACAGATTTGGTGCCCTGGTCACCTTTGATAGGAATCTTTTTTTTTCTTTTTGAGCACTATTACGAAATCTTAGGTTGGTTGTTTGTTTTTAAATAATAATATGTTCAGTATATATCAATAAACTGCCATCTTTTTATTTTATGTTCAAATTATCCTATTTTTGGCCAGTAACAGCTCCATTAAATGGGCTCCAATGTCTTTTTCAACTTTTTTTTTTTTTTTTTGAGATGGCGTTTCACTCTTGCCGTCTAGGCTGGAGTGCAATGGCACGATCTCAGCTCACTGCAACCTCTGCCTCCTGGATTCAAGTGATTCTCTTGCCTCAGCCTCCCGAGTAGCTGGAATTACAGGGACTGGCCACCACGCCCAGCTAATTTTTTGTATTTTTAGTAGAAACGAGATTTCACTATGTTGGCCAGGCTGGTCTCAAACTCCTGACCTTGTGATCCGCCCGCCTCGACCTCCCAAAATGCTGGAATTACAGGCGTGAGCCACCACACCCAGCCCAATTTTTATTTTTTAAAAATTATTTTTTAGAGCAATTTTAGGTTCACAGCAAAATTGAGCAGAAAGTATAGAGATTGCCTGTGCACCTCATGACCTCCACATGCATGGCCTCCCCATTACCAGCATCCCCCACCAGAGTGGTATGCTTGTTAGAATCAGTGAACCTACATTGGCACGTCACTATCACCTGAAGTCCATAGTTTAGGGTTCACTCTTGGTGTTGTACATTCTATGGATTTGGACAAGTATATAAAGACATGTATCTGCCATTGTAGCATCATATGGAATAGTTTCCTGCTCTAAATAGCCTGTGTGCTCTACCAGTTCATCCCTTATCACTGTGTCTGAAATAAGCCCACTTAGCCTTCGGTAGCTTCCTTGCCTTCTGACTCAACATGTCTCAAGTTCATCTTGTACTTCTCCTGTCCCAATCCTGGAATCAGCCATTTTTTTAGTGAGGAACAATATTCAGAGATAGCTAAGAAGTATATATAAATGTGTGTGTATTTTTTAAAAGAGAATAAATCATGAGTTCATATAATATTTCTTATTCAAATTTAACATTACGGGATTTTTACTTTTTGGTTTTTGTACTTGATTCTTTTATCTTAGGCTGAAAATCTTGGTTGTTAAAACATTGGCATAGTTCCTCATTTGCTTTATGCTACGGTTTATTTAAATGGTTCCAAAATAATGAGCAATACTAAATAACAATAAGACTACTGAATGAGATTTTAGATTTCTTTGCAACTCTCTTTGTCCTTAGAATATATTCTACCAGTGATGGGGGTGAGACTTCCCCCTTGTCATAGTTCCCATTTTGGAATCCTGTAATATTTTTACATATTAAAAATACATAAAATTTTTGCTCAGGCATGATGGCTCACACCTGTAATCCCAGCATTTTGGGAGGCCAAGGTGGAAAGATCACTTGAGCCTAGGAGTTTGAGACCAGCCTGGGCAACAAAGTGAGACACTGAAACATTGAAAATGTTATGTTTTAAAGGCACTCGAAATCGTCCTAATTATGTGATTATGTCACCAATTTGATAGTTAGGTTCATTAATTTTACTTTGTTTTCCATGTGGGGGATTTTTAAAAAAATTATTTGTGATATATGTGTATGTATATATACACATACATATATATACACACACATACATATACATATATATATATATATATATATTTTTTTTTTTTTTTAAGACAGGGTCTCACTGCGTCACCCAGGCTGGAGCGCAGCAGCTTGAACATGGCTCACTGCAGCTTCAATTTCCTGGACTCAAGCAATCCTCCTATGTCAGCCTCCCATGTAGCTGGAACCACAGGCATGTGCCACCATGCCCAACTAATTATTTTAGTTTTTATAGAGATGAGGTCTCACTTTGTTGCCCAGGCTCAAGTGATCCTCCCTCCTTGGCCTCCCAAAGTGCTGGGATTACAGGCATGAGCCACTGTGCCTGGCCACAAATTTTTGTACCTTTTAATATGTAAAGATATTACAAAATTCTAAAATAGGAACTATGACAAGGGAGAAGTCTCACTGCCATCACTGTCCCCTCACCTTGCCACTTTTGTTAGATCTTAATCCTTCTAGTGCTTCCCTTTCTAAATATGAGTGCGTACATGCACATGCACACACATACATACACATTTGTATTTCTCTCTGTTTCTTACACAAAGGTAGTATAGCTTATAAACTCTCATATGCCTTGGCTGCCCCCTCCACACACACTTGATAATATATCCTGGTGTCTGTATATAAAGATCTGCATTTTTACCCCAGCTGCATAATATCCTATTGTGTGGATGTAGCATAGTTAATTCAGTAAGTCCCCTATTGATAGACGTTTGGGTTATTTTCAAACTTTAGCTATTAAAATAACATGGAGTGACTAGCCTTGGGCATGTGTCATTTTGCATTTTTGCCTGTGTGTCTCTGGGTGGATCTTTAGAAATAGGGTTGCTAGGCTTTGTCAACCAGAGAAGCTTGTTAGAGACTCCATGCCTAGGGCTTTTACTGGTCATGTAGGCAGAGCTACCTGGGACATTCCAAAATTCCAGATTCCCAGAAGGAAAGCAGGTATTCAGTGTAAGCCACATTGTTTGAACAGTTAAGGCACAGTGAGCCACTCTTATCAGTTAATGGTGGGAACCTTCCCAAAATCCAAATTCCCAGACACTATGCCAACTTCGTAAGCCGACCTTCAGAGGCTCACAGTCAGAGCTGCTGTGTTAACTCTTTTTGCACAGCACCATTTTGATTTCTTCTTGAACTATCTATTAATAGTTCCATTCAAATTTTGCCCATTTTTCTATTAGGTTTGGGATCCTTTTCTTCTTGATTGCTCTTTTTATATTAGAGATTTGGGCCCTTTGTGACATAAGTTGCAAATTTTTTTTCCAGTTTATCTTTTGGCTTTGCTCATAATATTTATTGTGTTTTTGAGTCATAGCTTTTCCCACTCCAAGGTTACAAAGAAACTTTCCTATCTAAAGCTTATGTTTTCATTTTCTACATTTAGATCCCTAATTCATTTGGAATCTGTCCCGGTATACATTGTGAAATACAGATTCTATTTTCTTTTTCCAAATGGCTATCCAGTTTGTGCCAACATCATTTTTTTAAATTCATCTTTTCCTTATTCACTTGAGAAGCTACCTTCATCAGACATTTACTAAATTTCAATGTGCTTTTGGGTTTATTTCTCGACTTTGTATTCTGTTCTGTTAGTCTATTTATGCACCAATACTACACTTTTAATTAAAGAAACTTTATAACATTTTTTAATATCTGGTAGGGCTAACCTCCCTATCACATACCATATTGTTCTTATTTTCAGAGTATTCTTGGCCCTTTTTGCTTATTTATTTTTCCATATGAACACTTCTGGCTATAGAAAACATGTGTTGATATTTTTTAAATATATAGATTTATTTTATTAATTTAGGAGCAAGAAGTGACATCTTTAAGTTTTAAGTCTTACTGTCCAATAATACAGTATGTCCTTCATTTGGTTAAGTTCACTTTTGTGTCTTTCAGCACTGTCTTCACATTTTCTTCAGATGGGATTTGCGTATTTCTTGTTACATTTATGCCCTGTTTTTTCATTGTAAATTCCCCCATTTAATTTTGAGAAACAATCCTTAATGCTTTCATGATAGATTTGATGTTGAAACCCGGCATGTGTTTATTGGTGACCACTCAGGCCAAGTAACAATCCTCAAACTAGAGCAAGAAAACTGCACCCTGGTCACAACATTCAGAGGACACACAGGTAGGATTAACAGTAAAACCGTCATGTGCTGATAGCACAGTGAGATATCGCCTGCTGCATCTGCTGATGTTCAGATATGTTTTGAAAGTGGCAAAGTACAATCCATGCTTGTGCAAAGATACACATGATATGCTTAACTGATTTCAAAATGGTTCAGTAAGATATAACGTCAAACATTTTTCTGTATAATCCAAACAAAAAAGAACCCAGTCTATTTTGAAAATGTTGATAATTTGGTTCTCTGTCATATTGCACCAGAGAAAGCCAGTGTTGGCATACATTAATGAGGCATTGTTTGAGACCATGTGGCCTCGGACGGCTCAAACCCCAGAAGGCCAAAAAGACAGCTGCCTCGGTCTGACCTTGCCCTTCCTGGAGTTAGAAGATGGTGTACAAGAAAGATTCCCACTTCCAAGTCAAATGAAAAGACAGATATACTCTTCATGAGTAGCTAGACTTTGTGAAAAAGGTCAAGTTCCTCTCCAACTTTCCTTCCTTCATATCCTTTTCAGGTTAAAACCTAAGGTTCCCTTTGTGTTATTGTTCTGCTCAGGGTCATTTAAGCAAGGTAATATAAAATATTCATGCTTAGCCTTTGAAAGACTGGATAGATGATAATGATTAATTTTTTACTAGTAGTTTTAACATGTACTATTGACTCTAGAACATATCGACCCTAGAAAATGAGTCATCGCCAGTTTTCATGGTTCTTAAAGGGCTTTTCCGTTTTCTACCAGCTACAAACCCATGATTTTGTGTAAAACAGGAGAATACTGAGTTTAGATGTCGTATAAGAAAAAAAGTAGGGGAAAGAGGATGTAAAATTGGATAGTACCTGGATCATAAGGGGCTTCCTAAAGGGAAAAAATGGAATGCTAGAATAAGAAACATATAGTAAGGAGAAAATTGAATCCAAGGAAGAAGATTCATAAAAGATCATCTTAATTATTTATGCCTTTGGGAGGAAGAACACATGGAAATATCCCCTATGGATAGGACCCTGGTCTTCCCTGACTGAATTTCTTTTTTAGCCACTTACACCCTCACCTACACTTTGTCAAAGACTGGGCCTGGGGTTCTGGGGGGAACCCAGAACTGTCCCACCTCAGAAGTCTTAAACTTCTGTGCGTCACTGCAGACTTCAGCCTCCTCATCCTCCAATTCCCTACACCTTTCTTCATTCCACTTACTGTTTCCTTTTGTGGCGCATTCCAGCCCACGGTCCCTCCATTTTCCCAGCGTCTCATCCCCTGCATCACCTTTCCTCCCAGTGGTGCATCGCTTCACCCACGCCTTCCCAGCGTTCTCAGTTCTGTGAATGTAAATATTCTGCCTTCTTGGCAAGCCTGTCTGATTCAGACTAACTCTCCACCTTTTCTTCTTGTGCAGCCAGCTGCTGGGTCTACAGTAGTCACGCTGCCTTGAAGCTTAGACCATCATTACCATTGCACACTCACGATTTCCTGTGCAGACTCATGAAGTTGCCTAATAATCCCTCTCCCTGTCCTCAGTTCACTCCTTCTCCCAGGCCCCTAAACAGAGACCTTCACTATCCTTCCCAAGCCCCCATCACCGTCTCATTCCTTGCCTCTTCCTTCAAAAGCTATCAGATAGAAGCTTTAAAAAACAAACAAAACAAAAAAAAAACACACATATTTCTTGCCCACTGTATATCCCCCCCACCCCAACAAACAAACTTTTTCTCTCCCCACTTCTCCTCTTCTCAGTGCAGGAGAGCTGCCATCCTCCAGCTCATTATTCTCTTCTCAGTGCAGGAGAGCTGCCTTCCTCCAGCCCATTCTTCTCTTCTCAGTGCAGGAGAGCTGACTTCCTCCAGCCCATTCTTCTCTTCTCAGTGCAGGAGAGCTGCTTTCCTCTGGCCATTCGCAGGGTCTCCACACCAAAATGGATTGCTGTGATCTCTCTTTTGACTAACTCCTTCTTCTCAATTTATTAACATGCTTATGGTTTTTGCCTCTGGTAGAAAAACAAACCAACACCCTCTCAATCCCATGTCTTATAGCAAGTTCCTTCTTATTCTCTTAATAGCAATGCTTCTTTTTAAAAAATTGTGGTAAAATATATAAAACATAAAATTTACCATTTTAACCATTTTTAAATGTGCTGTTCAATGACATTAACTATATTCACACTGTTGTGCAATCATCACCATCCATCACAGAACCTTTTCCATCTTGTGAAACTGAAACGCTGTTCCCTTGGACATTAACTCCCTATCCTCCCCTCCGGCCCCCCAGTCCCTGGAAACTGTTACTCTGCTTTCTGTTTCTATGAATTTGACTAGTCTAGGTGACTCATAGGAGTGGAATCATGCAGTGTTTGTCCTTTTGTGACTGGCTCATTTCACTCAGCATAATGTCCTCAAGGTTCATCCAAGTTGTAGCAAACAACCGTGTTTCTTAAAAGAATATAATTTTCCCAGCTGCTTCATATTTTTCACTTCCAATTTGCCTTTCAGCTCCCTGCAATCTGGTTTGTCGTTATTACGCCACTGAAACTGCTGTCCCCGAGGTGACCAGTGGCCTGCTGGGACACTTTGTAAACCTTGTTGTACTTAACTTTTCAGCAGCATTTTACATTGTGGCCATTCCTTCTGGCTGTAATGGCCTTCCTTTCGCTTTTCTTCTGTGACGCTGCTGGCTTTCTCAGGCTCCACTGTGGTCTGCGGTTTCCCAGGATCTTCCCTGGATCCCCTTCTCTTTACGCTCTGTGCTGTCCCTTGTCATCTCAGCCATTCCTCCCAGTCCCAAAGTAAAATTGTCATTGTCCTCAAATTCTTCACAACCCAGTGAGAGAGACAAAAGCTAAAGCACAGTTCTAGTGCATCGTGGCAAGGGCTGGTGGGGAGCAAGCACCTTGCGCTTCTGAGAACACAGAAGGGCAGCCTGCTCCAAGGAAGTGGAGCCAGTTGGTGACGGCCTCCTCGGGAGTCTGCCTGACCTCAGATCTTTGGGGATGTGTAAGTATCGAGTTCATGGAAAACAACTGAGAAGAGCATCTCAGGCAGAGAAAACCAGCGTGTTCAAGGCAAGGAGATGTGCGAGAGCATGGCTCTCTTGAGAACTGCCAGTCACTCTTTTTTGGCGGGAACACTGGGTATGAGGGAGGGAGAGGGGAGGTCAGGGTGGAGGGGCAGCCAGAAAGCAAGAGTCACTTCCCATCACTGAGACCATGCTGGGCATTATCCTGATGTCACTGAGAGACCATTAAAGAGTTTGAAGCAAAGAAGGTAACCTGATTGGATTTTAAAAGGTTGTCTGGCAGTAGAGAGTGGAATTGGAAAGCTAGTAGGGAACTGTCCCTTGAGATGGCACTGTGACAGTGGGAAAACAAGGAGTGGATGGATTCAAGGTAGGATTCAGAGGTGCATTCCGCAGGCCTGGTGATGGACCTGATGGTTCCCAGGTTTGCTTTAGGCAGAGGTGGCTTTCAGCCTGACTTCTTGACTCTAAAGTAATCAGGCACTCACCCACTCACTGTATAGTGGCTAAGAGGAGCCCTGTGAGTTTTGTATTGTTGCCTTCAGATCAGAAAAGGGACAGTAGCGGCTTCTAAGCACTCTTGTCAGCCACATGTGGTTCAAAGGTCCCATATTTTACAGGCTTGTTCTGATACGAAGTATGACCTTGGCATTGTGTCTTATCTTTCCTAAAGAGTTTAAAGCATTTTCACTTTATTTTTATCAAGAAATATATTGGAGAAAAACAGGAAATGGCCCAGGAAGGTCACTAACTAACAGGAAGGCAAAAGTAGCAGGTCAGATGGTTACCTTATTATTGTTCCTAAACAGTAGTATCTGCCCATCACTAATGTGGCTACAACACAACTCATTCCTGTAAAGCTAGAGTGAGGACCTTTAAGAGAGTCCATGGTGATTTAGACATATTGTTGAGCTCTTCTTAAGTAGTAGGCTCGTTCTGGGCCCTGGGAGGTCCCAAACACAGCAAGTCTCAGTTCTGGGAAAGAGATTTTTGTAAGGACAAAATGAACACCCTAAAGTTAATCCAGTTCCATTAAAGGGCAGCTTTGGAGGTCCCATCGCTCCAGATCCAAACTCAGAAGCAGACAGGTCTTCAGTATGTGTCCAGAGTCGTAGCCCTTCACCCCATCATTCTCTCTTACAGTACAGAAGGTCATACAAAAATGTGGGTTAATGAGGCAATCGACCTAGTAGTCATGCCCAGAGGCCAAAGCATAACATTTTTTCTAATCCCTAGGGATTTAGGAAACTAGTTTTATGTTCTTATGCTCCCTCTACTGGTTTTCTTTCTGGAGCCGAATGCCAGATATCATAGTTCTTTGCTATTTCTGCAGAAAGTAAAATGTATTTCTATGAAAAAGTCATAAAGTAACTTGAACAGAAGATAATTTTTTTTTTTTTATTTTGAGACAGAATCTCGCTCTGTCGTCCAGGCTGGAGTGCAGTGGCATGATCTTGGCTCAATGCAACCTCCATCTCCCAGGTTCAAGCAATTCTCCTGCCTCAGCCTCCCAAGTAGCTGGGACCACAGGTGCCCGCCACCATGGCTGGCTAATTTTTGTATTTTTAGTAGAGGCAGGGTTTTACCATGTTGGCCAGGCTGGTCTCAAACTCCTGACCTCAAATGATCTACCTACCCCGGCCTCCCAAAGTGTTGGGATTACAGGCATGAGCCACCGCACCTGGCTAAAAATCATATTTTGACCATTGGAAATTAATGGTGTTAATACAGTCTTTTTTCTTTTATTTCTAAGAAATTATTTTATTAGCATGAACATATTTGAAACAGGAAAGCTTGAATGTAAATCTGCCAAAGCATACTAATTAATGAATAATTAAATACAGACTTGTTCATGAGCTGTTAGGGGACTCATTGAAGGGAACAGTGTAACTATAACAAGAATAACTAAACAAACTAAGAAAGTCACAGTTCAGTGTAAAGATGCAAGTTCATATAATTTAGAACTTCAATTTTTGTTTACAGTGGAGACTCACACAGATCCAGTTTATATAAAGTGCAGGTCAAGAGATGTGAATTGTCATCCATAGTCAGTCATCTGCTCTCTCTATATATGATGGTGCCAGGAAATGTGGGTGAATAAAACAAGCATAATCTTTGCCCTTATCCATCTTCCAGCCAGCATGGAATGCATGCGTTAGACCATAGTTACAGAGAATTCATCCAAATATTATGAGTAGCAGGTGCCGTGGAGCCCTGATGTGCACAGAGGCTTCTTTGGAAGCAAATAATAAAAGGTCCACTCTTCTTGCAGATAATTAAAGGGAGGCTTCCTAAATAAGTGTGTTTTTGTTTTTGTTTTGAGACAGAGTCCCGCTCTGTCACCCAGGCTGGAGTGTAGTGGCACGATCTCAGCTCACTGCAACCTCCATCTCTTGGGCTCAAGCAATTCTCCTGCCTCAGCCTCCTGAATAGCTGGGATTACAGGTGCACGCCACCACACCCATCGAAGTTTTTTTATTTTTAGTAAAGATGGGGTTTCACTATGTTGGTCAGGCTGGTCTTGAACTCCTGACTTCAGGTGATCCGCCCACCTCAGCCTCCCAAAGGGCTGGGATTACAGGCGTGAGCCACTGTGCCCAGCCAGAATTGGTGTTTAAATGGCACCTTAAGGAGAAAAAGGAGTTACACAGGTGGTGGGAACATTCCAGATGTGCAGAACAGCAACCTAGAGTGGGAAAATGTTAGCAACCACACAAAGGCAAGTGACCTTACAAGTAGTGGTAGGAGCTTCAGGCATTATTCTCAGGTTGGCGGGAAACCAGTGATGAAGTTTAAACAGAGTAGTGACATGGTTTGCATTTTAATAAGCCACTGTGGCAGCAGTAGGTGGTAGATTGACTGGGAACAGAATGGATGGAGGGAGACTGTTTAGGAGGCTACTGCTGGAGTCCCTCGGAAAGCTGACTTTGGACTGAGGGACAGCAGTGTGTGTGGAGACAAGTGGAGGAGATTTAAGATCTGTTTGGAGAACAGGGGTCAGCAGCATTTGGTAACTGCCTAGGGTAGCAGTGACTCCCAAGGCTTCTGTCTGGAGCATGTATTGGCTGGTGATGGCATTTCCTGAAACCTGGAGTACTGCTGGGAGAGCAGGTCTAGGAGAGAATAGCACTGTGCTTGAACTGAACACTTCCCTGGGGTGGCAGCAAAGAGACAGCTGGGTGAAGAGTTATGGATCTCAGGAAGAAGGTATAGTCTAGAGATGGAGGGCATTTAGCTTGACAAAAACCCTTGTCACTTCACTCTAGAGCAAAATGCAGCAATCAGAAGGTCAGATATTTTATTCAACAGGCTCTTAGTCTCCTTTAGCCTCATGTTGGCCTGCACATATTACCCTTGAGGGTGTGGTGTGACATTCCCTCTGCTGAATTACCAGATCACACTCTGGGAAAGACAGACCCAGCAGTTTCCAACCCTGATTTTGTAACACTCCACGTGGTCATTCACTTTTGCAAGGTATGTGGTAAAAGTCTCAAAAAAATTAGTTCCCTAAGTATTTTGGTAATATATATTAAATTTCTAAAAATCTTTATACTCTGTGATTCATTTCTACATTTGGGATTCTCTTCTAACTAATTGGAAACGTGAACAAAGTTGTATGTGTAAAAGTGTTCATCTTAGAAAAATTTATACTTAAAAGTTGAGAAAAATCTAAAAATAGTTGAAATAAGATATATACGTGGGAGATATTAGCCAACCACTAACAGTTATATTTATGAGAGTATATAATAGTATACATTGTATAATTATGAAAACTTTTATTTTAAAAATATTTTGGCAATTTTTTTATTTTGATAAAATACGTGTAACCTGAACTTTACCGTTTCAACCTTCCAAGTGTACAAGTAATGCACGAGTCAGTGACATAAAGTACATTCACAGTGTTGTACAGCCATCGCCACTATCCATTTCCAGAACTTTTTCATCATCCTTAATAGAAGACCTGTGCCCACTAAAGAATAACTAGAAAACTTCATTTTTAAGAATTAAACCATTTTTATTTAAAAATTATTCTGTAGGTCATATTAGGGAGGTCAAAGGAAGGGAGAAGCATAAAATGAAACACTGAAAGGGACCAGAAAGATGGATTAACTTGAAATGAAGTCAAATGAAATGGAAGAAATGCTTTTTGTCATTTAAAATAGAAACACTGGAAAACCGCAAGCATTGAAGCCTTGGGTTCTGCCCCCACTGTGGGTTAGGGTATGAGATGTGTGTCTGCACTGCCTGGAATGCAGGGTAGCTGAAGGTGGTTGACTTCCTCTGCTGCCAGAAGCATTAGGAGAAAGAACTATACAGTTCATCATGAAGCCCTGTGTGCAGAGAGATGCAGGAAAAATTCCCTCAGAAGGGAGAGTCCGTTTCCATCAGCAGCTCTCCCCACTGCATCTCTGATCCTGATGTCTTGCACAGCCTTCCCACCAGCCCCCATCCCAGGCTGTCCTGGATGCCTCTTGCTTATTTTCCTCCTATTTCTCTCTGCCACTCAATGCAGCAGATCAGTTGAGTAAACATTTACTGAGCACCTCCTGCATACCAGTCACACATATGTGTGCTGTGCTGGAATACAAAGATACATAACCCAGAGTCTGGTGTGGGGACAGACTTATAATCCAACCAAGTTCAATATAGTGGGGTCTGTGTAACAATAGAGATATGCACAGAGACTGGAACTTCACCTGGATTGAAGGTGTTGGGAAGGCTTCCTGGACAGAGAAAAAGTTACTTGGGTGATAAAAGGCCGGACAGGCACTCCAGACAGGGGAAGCAGTCACATATCCTGTAAGAGAATGGCTCGACCAAACATAACGTGCATGCTCTTCTTGTTCTCAAAAGTAATCCATCATCTTATCATTATACATTTTTGGTAGGTAGAATCTAAGTCTTATTTCATTGTATCTGCTGAGCCTAGCACAGTTCCTCCACATAGAAGAGGCTCAATACATGCTTGCTGAACTGATTTGAAATGAATGCTGTGATTTATCATTTATAGGCCAACTTTCTTTTTTTTTTATTTCTTTTTTTTTATTATTATTATACTTTAAGTTTTAGGGTACATGTGCACAATGTGCAGGTTAGTTACATATGTATACATGTGCCATGCTGGTGTGCTGCACCCATTAACTTGCCATTTAGCATGAGGTATATCTCCTAATGCTATCCCTCCCCCCTCCCCCCACCCCACAACAGTCCCCAGAGTGTGATGTTCCCCTTCCTGTGTCCATGTGTTCTCATTGTTCAATTCCCATCTATGAGTGAGAACATGCGGTGTTTGGTTTTTTGTCCTTGCGATAGTTTGCTGAGAATGATGATTTCCAATTTCATCCATGTCCCTACAAAGGACATGAACTCATCCTTTTTTATGGCTGCATAGTATTCCATGGTGTATATGTGCCACATTTTCTTAATCCAGTCTATCATTGTTGGACATTTCGGTTGGTTCCAAGTCTTTGCTATTGTGAATAGTGCCGCAGTAAACATACGTGTGCATGTGTCTTTATAGCAGAATGATTTATAGTCCTTTGGGTATATACCCAGTAATGGGATGGCTGGGTCAAATGGTATTTCTAGTTCTAGATTCCTGAGGAATTGCCACACTGACTGCCACAATGGTTGAACTAGTTTACAGTCCCACCAACAGTGTAAAAGTGTTCCTATTTCTCCACATCCTCTCCAGCACCTGTTGTTTCCTGACTTTTTAATGATGGCCATTCTAACTGGTGTGAGATGGTATCTCATTGTGGTTTTGATTTGCATTTCTCTGATGGCCAGTGATGATGAGCATTTTTTCATGTGTCTTTTGGCTGCATAAATGTCTTCTTTTGAGAAGTGTCTGTTGATATCCTTCGCCCACTTTTTGATGGGGTTGTTTGTTTTTTTTCTTGTAAATTTGTTTGAATTCATTGTAGATTCTGGATATTAGCCCTTTGTCAGATGAGTAGGTTGCGAAAATTTTCTCCCATTTTGTAGGTTGCCTGTTCACTCTGATGGCAGTTTCTTTTGCTGTGCAGAAGCTCTTGAGTTTAATTAGATCCCATTTGTCAATTTTGGCTTTTGTTGCCATTGCTTTTGGTGTTTTAGACATGAAGTCCTTGCCCATGCCTATGTCCTGAATGGCAATGCCTAGGTTTTCTTCTAGGGTTTTTATGGTTTTAGGTCTAACATTTAAGTCTTTAATCCATCTTGAATTAATTTTTGTATAAGGTGTAAGGAAGGGATCCAGTTTCAGCTTTCTACATATGGCTAGCCAGTTTTCCCAGCACCATTTATTAAATAGGGAATCCTTTCCCCATTGCTTGTTTTTCTCAGGTTTGTCAAAGATCAGATAGTTGTAGATATGCAGCATTATTTCTGAGGGCTCTGTTCTGTTCCATTGATCTATATCTCTGTTTTGGTACCAGTACCGTGCTGTTTTGGGTACTGTAGCCTTGTAGTATAGTTTGAAGTCAGGTAGCATGATGCCTCCAGCTTTGTTCTTTTGGCTTAGGATTGACTTGGCGATGCGGGCTCTTTTTTGGTTCCATATGAACTTTAAGGTAGTTTTTTCCAGTTCTGTGAAGAAAGTCATTGGTAGCTTGATGGGGATGGCATTGAATCTATAAATTACCTTGGGCAGTATGGCCATTTTCACAATACTGATTCTTCCTACCCATGAGCATGGAATGTTCTTCCATTTGTTTGTATCCTCTTTTATTTTGTTGAGCAGTGGTTTGTAGTTCTCCTTGAAGAGGTCTTTCACGTCCCTTGTAAGTTGGATTCCTAGGTATTTTATTCTCTTTGAAGCAATTGTGAATGGGAGTTCACTTATGATTTGGCTCTCTGTTTGCCTGTTATTGGTGTGTAAGAATGCTTGTGATTTTTGTACATTGATTTTGTATCCTGAGACTTTGCTGAAGTTGCTTATCAGCTTAAGGAGATTTGGGGCTGAGACAATGGGGTTTTCTAGATATACAATCATGTCATCTGCAAACAGGGACAATTTGACTTCCTCTTTTCCTAATTGAATACCCTTTATTTCCTTCTCCTGCCTAATTGCCCTAGCCAGAACTTCCAATACTATGTTGAATAGGAGTGGTGAGAGAGGGCATCCCTGTCTTGTGCCAGTTTTCAAAGGGAATTATAGGCCAACTTTCAAATGACCTAATTGTTAGGACATTTACATAGAGCTGGCATGGGACCCCAGAGTTATTTACTCCCTACACCATCCTAAACTTTTTCTTGTCTTGCAGCTTTTCCTTCTATCTCTTCCACTCTGGGCCCTGGGAGTGTCTGATGAATATACCCTGACTTGCTTTAGCCAGATTATCTATTTCCCTTCCTAACTCTCTGTGTTACCAAGAACTCCCCTTCCTAGCCCTGACCCCTTCTGGCCTGATATAATGTGGCAAAGCTAGAGATTGGTCTTGCTTTTAAGACCTTAATTGATCTCATGATGGCTGGGATAGCACAAAATAAGCTGGTCACTGCCTTAAGGCTGACTCAACAAAGGACACTGTCACAGAGATTGTATAGATGAGGTCTCCTGTACTGTAATCATAGCTGACATTTGTTGAGTGGTGCTTCCCATGTGCTAGGCACTGTTTTGTGTGTTTATATATATTAACCCATTTAATCTCAACAATACTGTGGGTTAGGTACTATTATCATCCCTGTTTTACAGATGAGACTTCTGAGGCACAGAAACATTAAGTAACTTGCCCAAGGCCCTATACCTAATAAAGATAGGGCTGGGATTTAAGACTAGATTCTGGTTCCAGAGCCTGTACACTTATAATACCATATCCAAACTTTCTCTTCTATCCCCATAAACCATGCTCATCCCATAGTCACCAACAAAGAAGGCAGAGAGCTGGCTCCTCATGGTGCAGTGTTTTTTGTTTTGTTTTGAGACGGAGTCTCACTCTGTTGCCCAGGCTGGAGTGCAGTGGCGTGATCTCTGCTCACTGCAACCCCTGCCTCCTGGGTTCAAGCGATTCTTCTGCCTCAGCCTCCCAAGTAACTGGAACTAGAGGCGCGCGCCACCACGCCCAGCTAATTTTTGTATTTTTAGTAGAGATGGGGTTTTACCATATTGGTCAGGCTGGTCTCAAACTCCTGACCTCGTGATCCACCCACCTTGGCCTCCCAAAGTGCTGGGATTACAGGCGTGAGCTACCGCACCCGGCCCCTTGGTGCAGTGTTCTTAGATGTGTAGGTATATGTTGGTCAGGGAAGTCTAAAGGTATCTGTCACCTGGGTCATGGTAAGCCCTATTTCAGTATTTCCATGTTGATTCTGACAGAATGAACAATCGTTCCAATTAAGTCTTTTTAACTGAGTCAAGTAAGCCTTTCTAATTATTCTTTTTACCAGTGCCCACCATTATTAAATCTGATAATGATGCCTTAAAGAACCTAAGCTACCCATTTCACGTGTTATATAGGGGAAATCAAACACTTGCCACCTTTCTCTTATCTAGCCCCCCAGTTGGAGTGGCTTAGTCAGTCAAGCAAGACCATCTCAGAGATTGTCTTTGAGATGGGTATTCCATGACCTAAAGATGTGAGTAGTCGAACAGATGCAGGCATCACATTAACAATAGTAGTCAGCCAGGCACATGCTTCCCATGCGCTAGATACTGTTTTGTGTGCTTATATATATTAACCCATTTAATCTTAACTCATCTAATTAACCCATTTAATCTAATATTAACCCATTAATAGATGTCATATGCCTGTTTAATCTGCCAAGAACAAAGCCAAGGGCATTTCTTTCATATTCTTACTCCTTCATTCAATCATTTGCCCATTTGTCCAGGCTTATTGAGTGTTTGCTGTAGGTAAGCCAGGCAGAATTCTAGGTTTTGGTGATCCCGTGGTGAACAAGCCACAGTTGCAGCCCTCCTAGAGCTTCTATTCTACTGGGGCAGGAGACAATCAATTAAAAAAAAAAAAAAAAGAATAAGCAGGAGAGTGATGAGTGTAGTCAAGGAAGGTGTTTCTGAGGAGGTGACCTTTAAGCAAGAACTTGTGTGAAGCGGAGAAAATGATCTTTATGTTTGCATTCATCTGCTCCTTCATTCAGCAGACAGTACAGTTTAACAGACAACACAGTGAGCGGCCTGTCTGCATCCATCACTGTGTTTGGTGGTTGTTGTGGGGAATGTTGGTGGTCCGGGGTGAGGGCTGGGCTGCATGCAGTGGCTAACCACATATGCACTCGGGGAAGCCATGTTTATTCTTACATGAGCAGGAGTGTATACCAGCAGCATGGGGTGCAGGTATAGGAAGACGCTAGGAAGCATAATCCAGAATAGTAGAGTTTGGGGTTCCCCCCACTTTTTGATCTTAAAAAAAATCTTACTAAGAAGAGTCATATGACAAAGTATTCTCCTGAAACAGATGTATGAGAGAAACTTCCCTGAAAGCCCTTAAGTGTAGCACTTCATTAGAACAAACTGATAATCTCAATAAGAAAAATGTCAGATTCCAACAAATGAGAAGCTATTTTATGTTCTTTTCAGAATACGATATTTTTAATAATGTAAAAAATGAGTATTTCTGACATTCTTAAGTGTTTGCAGGCTTTGTGCACATGTTAAGTGGAAAAAATTATTATTGTCCTCAGTATATAAGGGTTTGATTTACAAAGGGACTACCATAGAAAATCTATTATAATATTTTATAGCCATACTACTACAGTAATCCTAATAACCCACATCTATACTGTACAACAAGTTTAGAGTGGTACAATGGTCCTATGTAAGTGATCTAATTCTCACCACAACCCTGTGAAGTAGGTAATGGCTGGGTTGATGTTATCATTCTTAGTAATAGTCATAGTGGTCATGGTGTTACCATCATCTGCATTTTACGGTTGAGGAAACTGACATTTAAGAACATAAGAAGTTTGCCCAGAATCTGTAAATTAAAATTCCCAAAGAGCAAACATAATTTTAAATTCTGATATTGTGGCCTAATTAAATCTGATATTCAAGAATAACAAATCTAATTGAGCATTTGTAAACCCATTTCCTTCTCATCTGTTATTGTCAGGGGTGGGAGGTAGGCAGCAGTTAAGAAAATGTGGTTAATATTTCCAAACAGTGCAATATTTTCCATTCTTCTTAGAATTTTGTCTTCCTTTTGAAGGTCAATTTATTCTCTTTTTTATTTTCTTTTGGTCGTTACAGTAATTGATTTTATGGTACATGAAATGTTGGTGAAAAATGCTTAAAGGGTGGGAATTTCCTTGGAGCCAACTTTTTTCTCTTTGGGGACTTATTTGATTGTTCTTTCAATAAGAATTTATTGTATGCCAGGAACTGCACTAGGTCCTGTCTCCGCTGCATTCACATTTGTTTTGTGGGTAAGAGTCTTACCTTGTGACTGATGTCTGGTTGTGTCTGTCCTCTCAGGTGGGGTGACCGCTCTCTGTTGGGACCCAGTCCAGCGGGTGTTGTTCTCAGGCAGTTCAGATCACTCTGTCATCATGTGGGACATCGGTGGGAGAAAAGGAACAGCCATCGAGCTCCAAGGACACAAGTAAGGTTGCTGGTGCTTTCATAAAGACTCTGAGAAAAGATTCTCAGCTGACAGCTAGAACAAAGGAGTGCAGCCCAGTCTCTATGGCAGGATCTTAGCATGGGAAGGAACATGGCGGGAACACAAATACTGGCCACTTTGATTTATAACTGTGTAAAACTGTTTATATACTTATACCCCATTTTATTCCACAGAGCATCTGAGAGTGCTTACAAAAACCATAAAATAAAGTAATGGCAGCGAATAAATAAAAGGTAAAAATTAGAACTGGGAAGAATATAACAGTAAAAATTTGAGAGTGAGGAAAAAAAAGAGCTTAAAAATACAAGCTGTGAAGGCTTACAAAATTTATATAATTGAGTTGAAATGTGGCTTCAAGCTCCTTGGCAGCATACAGAAAAGAGGAGAGGTAAGATCCTTCACAGTACATTTTGTACTTGACCAAATATTTATTGAGTACTTGCCTTGATTCATGTCAGGCTCTTCTTCCTTAAAGGATAGATTTTAGGGGGCTGAGAGGAAGTACAGAGAAAGCCTTGCATTTCCTTGGAGCAGTTCTCAAACTTTGGTGGGTACAGAGAATCTCTAAGGAATTTGTGAAAAGATGCCCGGTCCCTGTCTGCTAAGATTCTGGTTGCCGTCCGGAGCGGTGTAGATCTGTGTTTTGACAAGCTTCCCAGGCAACTCCCCACTGGTGACCCTCAGCCCACACCCTGAGACGCCTTGCTGTCCCTGGGGGCAAAGCCTAATCTTTTTGCATAAAAGAATGTTAGATCTGCTTTACAAATCTAGTGCTCATCTGAATTGCTTTTTACTTGTAAAGTTTTCAAAACGATATTGAGCAACCCTTGACAGCCATAAACAAATGTTTGTAATGCTTCTATGAACTAACCGGTTTTAAGCAACATTAGCTTTTCCTGTAAATCTGCTTGGAAATCCTAGTTTCAAAATATTCTCCTAAATAGTTAAATCTAGTTTGGAATTGTTGGACATAAACTAATTAAATTTTGGAGGGCCCATGTATAAATACTTGTTTTAGTTTTAGAATTTAGTGTTAGAGAAGTAGCTACTAAGCCCTTCTTTCTCATGTTGGAGAACAGAACAGCTGTCTGGGGTCACTCCTGGCTTGTGGGGCCACTCAGACCTTGTCATCAGTTCATTAGAGGAATCATTCCCTTACATTTATCTTTATGACAAGGGAACACACATCCAGGTCCTGTAGAAGGAGTTCACATCATCCATGTAAGAGAAGAAAAAAGGTAGCCAGGTGCATTGGCTCACACCTGTAATCCCAGCTCTTTGGGAGGCCGAGGCGGGTGGATCACAAGGTCAAGAGTTTGAGACCAGCCTGGCCAACATGGTGAAACCCCGTTTCTACTAAGAAAACAAAAAGTAGCCGGGCATAGTGGCGCATACCTGTAATCCCAGCTACTCAGGAGGCTGAGGCAGGACAATCACTTGAACCCGGGAGGTAGAGGTTGCGGTGAGCCGAGATCACACCATTGCACTCCAGCCTGGGCAACAGAGCAAGACTCCATCTCAAAAAAAAAAAAAAAGCCAAAGCACAGTTGTGTTTAATAACAATATTATCATCTAATCTGCCAGGTAATTCCTGCCAACTTGGACTCTCTCAGAGAAGTGAAATGCAGGTTTTGAATGAAGATGACTAATATTTACTGGACTCATTCAGTTTCACTCCTAACTAGTTTTATTTGTACACAGTGGTTAATAAAGACTGGAAGCACTCTTGCACAGTTTCATGCACCAGATGCTGAACTGCAGCAGTGCTTAACACCAGCATCACTGTGTGCAAAGGGCCCTTGACCTCAATGGAAAATGTGGTTCTGGGAAACTTACGCCTACAGTTTGTTAAGAAAGGAAAAGCTGTAAAGTTTAGATAAGTCTCTCAGTTCTAGAAAAATAAAACTTTAAGAAATAGGTCTTCCAGTTTCTAAGTACAAACTTGTCCTTTTAGAAAATGGAATAGACCCTGCTTGGAGTCCATGTTGATAGAATCATGCCCTTAGAACTTGCACAGGTAAGCAGGCAGGCTGCTGAGATCAGGAGCCATCAGGCAGAAGTGGCTTTACACAGGATGAAGGGCAGAAGGCCTTTGCCTGGTGCTTTATTTAATTCAAGCTTAGTAATACATAAAGTGAGCTCTATGAGGGACTCCTCGTCATCAGATTTTAACCCTGGGGAGGGGTTGCTCTGGTATCACAGAGCCAGGTCCTCCAAAATTTAATTTAAACTTCCTCAGCATCAGTCAGTGTCACTCTGTTAGAGTGGGTCTGAATGCCAGGGTGGGGATACAGAAGCCCCTGGAGCCGCCAGAAGTAGAGAGATGGCATGGAAAGAAGGTTTCGGGATCATCTGGCAGAAAAGGAGACCACTTTCAGGCAGGCAGGGAACAACTTTCGCAGCCGCCATTCCTTTACCCTGTGAAAGTCAGCTGCTGGCATTCAGTGATTCTTGTATTTGAGTACACCTAATATTTTGTGAAAGAGCTTTCAAAACACACAGACTCCGTTTAATCTTGCAATAACACTATAAAAGAAAGAGCTCAGATATCATTTTTAGAAGAGAATATTGAGGTATTCAATATTAATATTCAATATTAAGACCCCAGCTGGTAGCTTAGGTCTCTGAACCTTAATTGAGTCCAGCAGGGAGCTGCTTAGCACCTTTCGTATACCCAGCCCTCAGTAAGGCACTGGGGATACTAAAGTGAACATTTATTGACTAACACATGGTCCCCGACATGCCTGGTGATGTGTACTGATGCTTAGGCCTCAAGGCTGCCCTTTGCTTTCCTACAGTTCCTGGTTAAAGTGACTGATGGTGGCCAGAGTTCCAAATTAGGGGCATAATTGGTGAGCCTGGAAACCGGGGAGAGCAGACTGGCCTCCCCAGGATAGGGAGACTGCCTTTCCTTGGTATGGAAATGTCCAGCCATTCTGTTGAGCGACAGCTGCACATGTCTTCTGTTCTGAGTTCCACAGCTTCTTACCATCCTTCAGCAACAGAAAATGTGACATTTTTATAACTAGCTTGATTTGGTGTGTAAAAGTCCCATAAAGCAGAGAAAGCTTTAGCACCAAAGAAAGTGATTGATGACAGTGAAACTGTTTCCAAGTCCAAGGGAAAAAAAGCTAAAAAAGTATTCTTTTATACAATATTATCTGCATTGGAAGCATTCTGGTGTATTTATTCCCTGTAGCAAGTGGATCGTGATTGTGTGCTGTGCTAGCTCTGTGGGAGGAAGGGCAAAAAAAAAAAGGTTCCAGATTCCGGGACCAGTTATGTTTGCAAGCATCAGTTACTAGTTGGATGGTTATTACTGAAACATAAACCTGGACACTTATTGTCCCATGCCTACCTTGTCATAGCTAATAACGGTACTTGGTCTTTTTAGAACCCTTTTAAATTCTTACATAATACTGTCATTTCATGACCAACTTCATGCCCGTAATTTTTCTTTCTAGTGGTGTTTTCCTATCCTTCTAAGACTTGATGGTGATTTAATATAACCTGACTTAAAGCACCAGTAAACATCTTTGCTATTCCTCATGTTGGAACCCTCCACCAAGACTGGATTCAGCAGCTTATGTGAGGCTAGGTCACAGCCATGACCCTTGGCACTTCCAGTCTGTGTATTTGCTTTCTCCTTCCAAAATCCAAGCTCTTGATTTCTCTCTTACTACTCTTACCACGCATGAGAATTTTGTTGTAAGAGTCCTCAAAGCCTTTTGGTAAAGAAATAGGCCACTCGTAAATAAATATATATTGAGAGAATTTGTGCTTTTCCCCTTGTATCACGTAAATTGCATTGAAAGTTATAAAAGGAGTAGAATTCTTGCATTCAGCTTCTGGGTTAGAGGACAGGAGGACAAGGATCAGTACAAATGACAGCTTTCTTTCTGCTCAAATCTGTGAGATTTAAGAGCATTTCCCACTGTGGTGCTAGGGAACTGTTAGGATAGAGGGGAAGAGATGTCTTTTTTATTTCTAACTATTTAGCTAAACACATAATAGATCAAAATATCAGCTATGAGAGTTGTCATAGAAGGTAGAATCTTCTCAAAGACAGAAGGGCTGGAAAATGTGGTCATTAGTGTGCAGGCCTCTGAGTCAGGTCAAACTATATTTGAGCTGGCCCTTCTGCCAATGGCCTGCAGCCTCAGGCGAGGCACTGCACCTTTCTGATCTTCAGTTTTCTCATCTCTAAAATAAGGACAAAATTGGAAGGAAAAACCCTCACAAAGTTGTCAAAAAATATAAATGATGTAATGCATATAAAATAATCAGCCCAGGAGTACAGGCCTGTTAAGTGGCAGTTGTTAAGATTACTCTTGTTAATAAAAAATTCCAAGTCAAAAATCCTGCCTTGGGATCTGACTACTGTTTCTCTCTGTAGAATTTCCTATGGAAATATTAACATATATTCATAACTCAGTCAACACATGTTTACTGAACTCCAGCTACATACCAGACTTTGTGTTAGGTACTCAGGACACAAAAGTGAGTTAGGAAATAGCCCTGCCTTTGTGGAGACGTGCAAGAAGTATGAAAATAGGCAAAGGTGGCACCGTTCACCAGTTTTACTGGAAAGTGGGAGGCCTCAGTGCGGGGGTCACTCTTGGTTTGGATGTTAGATGAAGAGATTCTCATAGTTCTCAGGATTAGGAGGTTACCCAGAACAGAGAATGGCATGAACTAAAATACAGTGGGTTTAGGAAATACAAGTGGACAGAGGTCGAGAGCCTAATCTGAACCTCCATCCTGCCACCAAACAGTAGAACATCGCTGGTGCTCAAACCAGTGCCCCCAGACGGGGGTCCCTGAGTTCAGGTTTAGCCTGGCAGTGGGCCAAGGATCCCTGAGGAAGCAGATCGGTTTTAGGGTGCTTTGACTTGGGATGACCCTACATATTATTGTCTGGGAGACCTCACTTGTGTGGATTGCTCACAGCCTTCTCTGGTCCTTGGAGCTTGGAAAACTTATGCATATAGGAGAGTGAGATCTCTGGTAGTAGAAGCATAATTAATTAGATGCCCACTAAATAACCTAAACTTTTCATCAAAGAAATGAACAATGCTGTACATTTGAGTTCCCCTTACTCTTGAGGGATGAAGAAAGGCTTAAGTTGACTGTTGGGCAGATGTTAGCTTGTGTCTGAGATCTGTTTCTCTAAAAAGGATAAGGCCTTCTCTACCCTCTCCCTTAATCATCAGACACAGGACTGGCTTCATGGGCATGTGACATGTGCAGTCACACAAGGCCCCATTCTTAGAAGGGCCTCACACTTGGTTTAATGAGCTGCTGCCACCATCTTGTAATTCTTAATCAAGTTTTTTAAAAGGACTCTGTATTTTCATTTTGCACTAGTCCCTCCAATTATGTTTGGACCTGAGAGACATATGTTGCTGCTAGGACTGGTGAGAAAGGAAATGAGGCCATCCCACTAACTGTAGTATTTATAGATGGCAGATCCTGGTGGTTGTGAAAAGTGGGGGCTTTGTGTACTTGTAAGAAGAGCATTTGCAGTGTAGTACATACATGGTAACACTCATCCATGAAATAATGACCAGTTTGAAATGCTTTCTAGTATAAATGCTACAGTGATGTCAGCTGAAACATGAATGTTAAAAGGTATCTTTTCATTCTTCGTAACCCCTAACCTGTAAACCTGGGATGTTCCCTCACCTAGCTTTTAACTGAAAGATGGTTATATTTTGAATCCCTAAATCAAGAAGTCCCAGAGCAGCTTTATTATCAAACTTGGAATCCAGCATTCATCACTGTGTTTCACTCTTCTATGTTGGAATATTAACAGCACTGGAGTCCCATAAATTATGTATTTGTTGCTGAATGTTGCTGCCAGCTATGAGTGGCAAAGCAGTTCCTTATGTAGCTTACTTTGGTTTTACAAGATCATTGATGTATATCAAGATGCCTCAACAAATGAAATGTAGTTCAAATCATAGAGTTACGAGTCTATGCAACTAGATAGATTTTTCTTGCCCTTGAGTGTCACAGTGGTGGCACTCTATACTTTAAAAAGTGTGAAATAACAACCAGGAGAGAGAGGGAAAACCCAATTGGCTTTTTAAAAAATGAATACATGTCAAAGATTTTATATTAGGCATTAATTAATAATTAATTAACTGGCGAACTAAGTGGTTACTACAGTCCAAAGGAAAATCCAAAGAGTAGACACATACATAGGCAATGGAGAATGTGAAAATGAATTTGTTAGCAGACGCACAGCTGGCTCCTCCCATGGGCAGGGTGGGGTGTGGGATTAGGTGTGTCTTCACTGGACAAGATTTGTTTGCAATAATATCAGTATTCTTTATAGAGTTGTAAATAGATTAGTAAAAATACTAAAAGGTGTAGTCCCCTGTAGAATCAGATAGCCCAGAAGAGTGTGCTAGACAACACTTGAAGTTCCGCTGAAAAGATACCCAGTGATCACTTTTTGCCCATTTCAGATCTTTCTCAGTTTACCTGACTGTGCTTCCCCCCTCCTCCCCTGTGATCATAATAATCTCAATGATTATCCTTCATCAAAAAAAAAAAAAAAAAAAAAACCAGGCTGGTCTCATGAGGTTAGTCCTGATTATTTATATTGGTACATTAAAGAGTGTTAATTAACCATATAGGCCACTCGGATTTGTTTTGCATATCCAGAGCCACACAGTATTCAACAATTTTGTGTTAAGCCCACAAAATTCACTTCTACCTGGAAGTTTTTGTGAAGAATCTTGCACTGGACTTTTCTTTTTCTTTTTCTTTTTCTTTTGAGACAGAGTCTCACTCTGTCCCCCAGGCTGGAGTGCAATGGTGTGATCTTGGCTCGCTGCAATCTCCACCTCCAGGTTCAAGCTATTCTCCTGCCTCAGCTTCCCAAGTAGCTGGGATTACAGGCATGCGCCACCATGCCCAGCTAATTTTTCTATTTTTAGTAGAGACAGGGTTTCTCCACATTAGCCAGGTTGGTCTTGAACTCCCAAAGTGCTGAGATTACAGGCGTGAGCCACTGCTGAACTGGACTTTTCAAAACCTCTAAAATTTGCCATACCAAGGCTAGAAAACCAAGCCCAAGAAACTCTACTATATTTCACCTACAGTATTTGCAACAACAGTTGAATTCCTCAAAGTTTCCACCATTTGCTAGGTTCTTGGCCTGGTACCTTCCTTACCAGCTGTAAGGCCAGGACCCTGTAAATCAGGTACCAGGCCAGTTTTCCTGGGAAGGCTTTGTAAGTTGGCTCTATGAGTTCTTAAAGTGGCTAGTCATATCTGATTCAATGAGCATCATTCTCACACATGACACTCCAGGTTATACAGTTGATTTGCCCAGTTATATCTTGCAGATAGATTCTCACTGAATCGATGCAAATAACTATGTTTCCATGAAAATTAAGGAATCTCTGTAATAGTTTTCTTAAATTCTGGGCAATCAGTGAGAATTGGGTATCATTTCTTAAATGTTTTGATTTAACTTATAATAACAGAGTTTACGAAATTGTGGGTTAGAGATAGCTTTAAAATAGAGAAAAGGCATCCTCATATATCCAGAAAATAGAACATTAAAACAACATCAACAGTATTCCAGACAAATAACCACAATAAAATTTCCCTCTTCTGTTCATTCAGTTCTATGAATGAACTGTAATTAATTCTTGTTCTGATGGTTCTTGGTTTAGCAGTTCACATTCAAGAAGCCATCTGCATCCAGACTAAAAAGGGTCCAGAAATCCAAGGAAATCCTGACTCAATCCGCTGGCACAGCTTAAAAATTATCTAAGCAATGTCAGCTCAGCGGCCTGTGCCAAAGAGTCTGTTCTTTGAAATATCAATATTTTAAAATACTTAGTACAAATAGTTCTTTTCCATGAAACTCTGAGGCTGTCCTTTATTGAAGTCACAAACTCTATAGCAGAGCCTTCAGGCAAGGATCAGAATAATACAGAAATTATCTACAGATTATAGAGATTTTGTAACTTAAGGGTTAATTTGTAATTGTGACCAATGATATCAGAATGAGGGAAAGTAAAATTCCCCATTGGGATATGCTATATAACTCTTTCCTAAGAATTGTGATCAGTATTTCCCCAAGGGTAAAAACATATTATAGACAATAACGACATCAGGAAATCTCCACAGTCTTCCAATAAAACGTGTAATTTCTGAAATACTAATAAAATTTTTTACCTACTGACTTAACCTAGAGCAGGCTGAGGATCTCTTCTGATCTGACAATTATTCCCATTTACTCTTAACATAGTAACACATCAAACAAATGCAATTATTTATAGCATTTCTTTTTAAAATTTTTTTTCCTTTTTCAGACAAGGTCTTGCTCTGTCACCCAGGCTAGAGTGCAGTGGTATGATCACAGCTCACTGCAGCCTCAACCTTTCAGACTCAAGTGATCCTCTGATCTCAGCCTCCCTAGTAGCTGGGACTACAGTCATGTACCACCACATCTGACTGAGTTTTTAATTTTTGTAGAGACAGGGTCTCACCGTGCTGCCCAGGCTGGTCTCAAACTTCTTGGCTCAAGCAGTCCTTCTGCCTCAGCCTCCCAAAGTGCTGGAATTACAGGCATGAGCCACTGCACCTCACCACATTTCTCTTTTTGTAAGATGAGGGAACAAGTCTTTATGATTTTCTAGGACCTCTCTGGGAAATCTTAGGCATAAAACACATCCTAAAAATTTTATTTTTTCAAAACAGAGGTTCAGTTTGGAAAGGCAAAAACAGAGTTGTATACAGTAAGACCTTCTTCTTCAAAGGGTTTCCTTGTCCTTTGTTCCCTGCTTTCAAGGCCAGACTCCCTTACTCTCTGTGTTCCCTTGCCCTGGGAAACAACCTTCCTCTAGTCTTTATCTATAAAGCCCACATTCCACATCTGCTACTCACTCTGTAAATCACCCCTCCCATCACAATGCCCCCTCCCCCCACTGCCAAAACTGTTTTCCCACCAGTGTAACCACATCCCTGGTTGGTTAGCCAACCGTGTTCAGCTTAGATTGTGCAGTCCAACTCTAGGCAGTGGGGACTGGACACAGCAGTAGGAGCCAGTGCGTTAGTGATAAAGCTGCTGCTTTCCTTTGTTCGGTGTGCTCTTGTGGTGACCAGACTAATGAGCAGCACCCTTCTGCAGAAGTAAACTTTGCCTTGCTGAGAAATCAACTATCGGAGTGTTCATTTCATTTGTGACTTCGAGCTTTATTTCTAACAAGAGTTGTCAAGGAAATTTTAAGTAGGGTAAGACAGGAGCACAGGTGTTTAAGAAGCACTACCTGGTTATATAATCAAAGCAGTAAAACATTTAAAAATAAACATAGATGATAACACAATTTTAAATAATTTAAAATTCTTTTCACACGTGAGTACTCCTTGTTCTCTCTCTCTCTTTTTTTTTTTCTTAAGAGCATTAATCAAGTCAACATAAAGCACTGAAAATAATTCTGGTGAGACACAGAATGTCTGCTAGCTAGGCAGATTCCACAGAAGGTAAAGAACATCCTTTCACATTGTAGGCATTAATCAGTAAAGTAAGGAAGCAAGCCATCAAAACTGAGGGAACTTAGCCAAAATTGTAATGCGTCTTTTAGCTTTTTTTCAGACTAAAGTATTATAAGCCAAAGCAAGTAAAACTGACTTTCCGAGTTTTGTCCTTCATTTTTCTCTTTCATATTCCAGAACAAATAGACACTTTAGTAATTGCCCTTTTCATCTTCATTCTCTCGAAAGTATACAATGGAGTTTTCCAGAAGCTACATGATAAGTGATATTATGATTATGATAAATGCAGAAAGATGATTATCCAGCTCTCCTATTAAGCCAGACATTAGAAAGGCTTGCAAAAATATTAAACAATGTCATTTTTCTCATCAAAATTTTTTGTTTTGGAAAATATCTTTTCTTACAGAATATGTGACTTATGTGAAAATGAAATGGATTCATCATTGCTGTTTTCAAATGAATTAATATTTTAAAAATTTCTCAGTTTTAATTCCAAATACAGTAAAAATCATTATCACTTACTAAACCAAAGCTCTTTGGTGTCGTCAAATAAGTTGTAATAGTATAAAGGGATTGTGAGACCAAAAAGTTCAAGAACCACTGCTTTGATACAAAGCTACCCTGTTTTTATTTGAAAAACAAAAACCACTGTATTTCTTTTTCATTAATGCTCCTGGCATAATCTCAACCACCCATTTAAATTATAATAATTAACCAGAGAAACTAATTTATATTTCATAGAGAAAATTAGGAGGAGGGAGGATATGGACAATTGAAAATCGTCCCATAAAATCATTTTAGCAGACTAGCAAAACTCATGAACACACATTACTGAAATTTCCATAGTGACATAAGGCACTTTTACATTCCCTTAAGGTGGCAAAAAATGAACTCACATATTGACACAACTCAAAGGTATAGCGTCACTATAGCATAGAAAAATAAGAAGCAAACATATATAAACTTAATATTATACTTTATAATCAAAGTCACAGTATTCTAACTTACTTAGAAATTATCTAGGTATCCAATGATTATTGATTAGCTCAGGTTAACATTAGTCCATTTTGTTACCTAAAGATCTTGGAAATTATCTTTAAGTTGATATGCTACAAAACATAATTGCTATTCATATAAAAAGTTTGTCGGAATAGTTATTCAGTTCAGCTGAACACAAATTTATATTTTTAATAATCTTAAACATTATGTATGAGTTCATTTGGCCAGCTATCCTGAATAAATTTAGGAGAAATAAAAATAAAGTGCACACTTGTATTCTGTTCAACACTAATAAATCAGAGAAAGATGTAACATTTTAAAACCTATGTTACTAGTCTCATTTGCCAAATGAAACTTAATTTTATGAACTTGGATTCTTAAAATATTACTGAATTGGCTAGCAGTTTCTATTAAAAGAATTTTTATGTTTAAGTCTAGCAGGTTCAAAATATTAGAGGTTTGATGTTCTGTGATTTTAGGAGGATTCAGTTTATAAAAGCACTTGTTTATCAAACAATCAGAACAAGTTCTTTTAATTTAAAAGGTATCGTAATCCAATTTATTGACACCCTCTGGAAACAGGAAAGCATTCCACACACAGCAAGAGGTGAAGGCTTTTCTGGATTATAAACACATAGACACACAGAGCTTAATAGCTTTAGTTTTTCAACTTCAGCCACAGATCAAGAATAAATAGAAACACAAAAAAATCACCAGTCCAGATATCAAAGAGCTGTTCTCCTTCCCAGTAGAAACAAAATTCTTCATTGATTTGAGCTCAAAATAGACGAACATACAAAAAAAACAAAGACCAAGAAACTATGTACCCTATTCTCTCACCCAATAGAGAATAGATCTCTGTAATCCATTGCTAGCAATCACTCAGACCATAAAACTAAATTCTCCATCATTTTTGCCACCAAGAGGGAATAACTTGTCAGCCATGTACAAACTAGAAAGAAAAATAAAACAGAATCAGGAGAGAGAGAGTAAAAACTAGAGAAATGGAGAGCCTGTGAAATTCAAGTCTGTTACTGCTATGGATTCACTCTGGGAGCCAAGTAAAGGCATGCCTGGTCCCAAGCCACTTGTGAGGTGCACACCTCAGGCAACACAGTTTACCTGGCTGTGTCAGGTAAATCCAGTGGGCATCTCAATGGATGACCTCCAAAACTCTTCAAGGATAATTTTTTAAAAGGGAAAATCATGACTCTTGAACAAATGTGAAATGAACATACGCTACAGATTTTGATTACTTAAGGAAGGAGGGAACCAGTAAGAAGTTACAGCCCATTCAACAATCAGCTTTTTTCCTTAAAGGAAAAAAGTTGTAACTGACAGATTACCTCTTCCTGGGGCCTGAACATGCAAGGAGCATTCAGACTTATTTTAAATCCTGGATACTCTTCTGACCTTTAGCATGCTGAAAATTCCATCAGGTTTCTAAGATCTACACTTGGGGCTCAGAGCGAGTGAGCACGTTGGCTGACTTTGCTGAGGTTTCTGCTGTGAGGCCTTGCATCTGTTCTCCTAAACTGTCACTAACCCTTGGTTTCTTTCACAGCGACAAAGTCCAGGCCCTCTCCTATGCACAGCACACACGACAGCTCATCTCCTGTGGCGGTGATGGTGGGATTGTCGTCTGGAACATGGACGTGGAGAGGCAGGAGGTAGGTGGCACAGCAGGGTGGGGTGGGCCCTGTGGTTCTGGCCCCGCCTCCCTTCCTGCTTATTTCTTATTTCTTATTTCTTTTATGATTAAACCATGAAATAAGGCATGTAACGTCAAAGAATTATAGCATAAAAGGAGTTGTTTGGGTTGGTTTTTTTTTCCCTCACAAGTTGGCATGTAACGTTACTGTGATGGAGAGTTCGTAAGAATATTGACTGAGACTAAGCTGTTTAAATCTGTTACACCATTCACAGCAAAAGTACAGGTGAGGAAAAGAAACCATCTATTTCCTGGTGATTAGTCCTTTGGTATAAAATGCCCTACAAAAACAGAGGACTCACGTGATTTATGTCATGGAAGAAAATAGTGGCTAAGATGAAGCAAGAATCCTTAGTTTGGTATTAATAGAAATACTAGAAATAATTATTTTGTACTGTATAAGTCATGTTCTAAATAGTTCCCCAGATATCAATATATCCTTAGTTTTTTAGCATGTATTTACATGTTATCAGAACATTCTTTTTTATGAGCTTTCATTTTAATCTTTGAGCATCTTAACAACGAATATGTTTCCTGCATATCTCCTTTGACAAGTACTTTGAAGTTAACCATTTTCCGATTACGTTAGAATTATTCTGGGTAGACTTTCCCTTTGACAGTGCACATTCTTATAATTAATTTCTTGCAGGATACAAAAATTACATAGAAAAGCAACACTTTAAAAAGACAAAAGGGGTCTCCCACCTTCTTTCCATGCTCTCACCCCAGTCTCATTTCAAGAGAGTAGTCGCTATTACCCACAATGTCATGCCTTTTCAAATGCCAGTAATTATATGCTTAAGAAGATTAAAGCTTTATTTGCTCAGATCTTAAGTCCATGGGACTTCTATTAGTAACTAAGCAAAATGATCATTACTGTTAGAAGGTGGGGAATTGCAGAACATTGCTTTTGAAAACTATACTTGGCACCATTAATACAAAGGCTGGGATCGTTGCGATGAGTGCCGGTCATGCTAACCATGTTCCCGCATGGCTGGTGATTATGTCCTGGGTTGGGTTCTGCATGGTAGCCTGCTTTGGGTTAGGGACAGTCACACCTGGTCTGTCCTGACTTCTTTCTGGGCCCTCCTAACCAAACCAGGGGAGGGGAGAAAGACCCGATTCTTTTCCTTTGGTGCACGTAGCCTGGACCCTTTATGGACAGAGGCCAAAGGAGGATAACAGTGTGGTGTCCAGAGATGAAACCAGGTGGTTGATGGGCAGTTCTTTGAGCAGCCTTGTTTATGAGCCTATTGATATGCAGATATAGAGGCACCCAATACTATTGACTAATTTAAAATCTTATTCAGTGAGTCAACACTCTAAATAAGCAATGGAGATGGTTCCATTCATTTTTTTGCAAGTATCATTTTTATAAACATAAATTTCCTGAGATTTTTGTTTTACTCTTAGCCTCTGTGGAGCTGCTTTGTGGTTATGGTAAGTGCTGTGTGATGCTCACCTTGGGAGGTCTGCGACATATATTGAAGTCATCTCTAACCTGAAGTACTGACAGACTTTTTGGAAGAAAAGGCTTGTAGGAGGAAACTTCAGAATTCTATTAAATGGTGTAAATGATGAAATTATAGTTGATATATGCTAGAGCATCAGTGCTGGGTATTTTACAAGGGATGGAGTCATCATTGGCTAATGTTCCCAGTGAAGGACTGAGGGAGGAACATTGTGCTGAAGGATCAAGAGTCTGGATGTGCTCTGAGCAGAAGCACATGGGCTTTGCAGGCCAAGAAACAGCAAGAGTAAGGACAAGGTGAACACGATAGGTTGATGCAGTGCATTAATGCTCATGAGTGGTTTAGAGAAGCAATCAGAGATGAGAGGATGGCAGCTAGCTGAAAGATAAGGGCAGACAATGGAAGACCTTGAGTGGCTGGCTGTAGATCAAGTGACATCGCATAGGTTCAACAGGTGTTTTATACAGTTAATGAAATCCATTTTTGTTTTGTTAACTTTTAGCATTTTTTAAAAGTATATATTGTATATAACATTCTTGGTAGAAAAGTTACAAAATGCTCATTAGTAAATAGAAAAGATGTCAATTACTCATACTACCACCACCCAGAAATATCACTCTGAACGTGTTGGCACACATCCTTCCTAACATTTTTCTCTACACATAACGTGTATAAGACTTTTTTTTTTTTTAACAAAAAATAGAATCACAAACATGCTGATTTATTTTTTCCCCTTTATTGGTCCTTAGCTCCCAAATGCCTCCTCACAGATACCCACTGTGATGCGTTTGATGTGTGTCCTGAACACACATGCTTCCTTATAAAAGGTGTGTGTGTGTGTGTTTGTGTGTGAGTGTGTGTGTGTGTGTGTGTTTTAAAGTTTACATAACTCAGCCGGGCACGGTGGCTCACGCCTGTAATCCCAGCTGTTGGGAGGCCGAGGCAGGTGAATCACTTGAGGTCAGGAGTTCGAGACCAGCCTGGCCAACATGGCGAAACCCTGTCTCTACTAACAATACAAAAAAAAAATTAGTCAGGCATGGTGGCAGATGCCTGTAATCTCAGCTTCTCAGGAGGCTGAGGCAGGAGAATTGCATGAACCTAGGAGGCGGAGGTTGCAGTGAGCCAAGATCGCACCACTGCACTCCAGCCTGGGCAACACAGCAAGGCTGTCTCAAAAAAAAAAAAAAGTTTACATAATTGATGTACTATTAGTCTGGTTCTATTTCCAACTTTTGCCATTGAACCCTTTTGAGCTCTCCCATCCTGCTGTTTCTTGTGGTGCTTCTGCGTAGGACCCCATCGTGTGTACCATTCACATTTTACTTCTCTGTTTCCCAAGCAAAGGGCGTGTAGACTGGCACAAACTCCCTGGTACCACACACAGTGCCCAGATGACCTTCTTATATGTGTCCCCTCACAGACCTGCCCTGTGGCCATAAACCCAAGAGTGGGATCAATTGAAGGTATATTCTTGATTTTGCTAAATAACCAAACAGCTGTACTCATTTATACTTCTAATGGAGAGCAGGGAGTTTTCTGACATCCCACATCCTCACCAATAGTGATTGTTCCCTCCCTTTCTGGTTTTGCCCTTTTGGAGACAGAGGTAAAATAGTATCTCATTTTTATTTGCATTCTCTGCTTAACAGCAAATTTGAGCCTCCCTTCATATATGATAGCCATTCAGACTTCCCTGACTGTGAACTGCATGCTCCTATCTTTTGTATCTTCTGCCAGTTTCTCAACTGCTTCTTGTTATTTCCATATTGATTTTCCAGGGGTTATTTGTATACAGTAATTTGCAGGAGTTGTTTGTTACAAACTTTATAAATATCTTCTCCTAGTCTCTCTTAACTCTGTGCTATGATACTATTTAATAACCTGGGGTTTTTGTGTTAGTTTATTATATATTGAACATGTTCCATGTCTTTAAATATTTATTTGTTTTTACTACATAATTTTAATGGTAATAAGCTGGTATTTGAGAAATCGTTTCACAAACAAACATTAATACTGCCCCCTCCAGCCTCATCTCTTGTTTTCCCCATCTGTGCTCCAGCCATCCCCAGGTCTCAGTTGTCTTATTTGTCTGAGAACCTCAGCCTGGGTCAGAGGCTCCTGTGATCCCTCTGCCAAAGCACTCTGTGCTTCTCCCTCTTGAGCCTTCACACACTTATGCTTATGTAAATAATTATTAATCATATTTTCATGATGGTGGAGATTCTTATTCACCACTACATCCCATCCCCAGGGCCTGCCACAGAATAGGCATTCAGTAAATATTTTTCGAATGATTGACTGAGAAATCACACCTCTGTTTCTTATAAACACATCCTGATTGCTCCGTAAGTTTCATCAGGGTCAGTGGTTTCCATTGTCCTGACTGCTGGCCACAGTGATTTATAATAAACCACAGTGATTTAAATAAACCACTGTTCTGTGCTTTATTTGACAAGACCCCTGAATGGTTGGACAGTGATTCCTGCCAAAAGTGTGATCAGCCTTTCTTCTGGAACTTCAAGCAAATGTGGGACAGTAAGAAAATTGGTCTAAGACAGGTGAGTGACATGGATGCTTCATCAAAATGTAATTGTGTGGAAATAGCTCAACCGTGTGATCTTAGAAGAAATAACACCCCTGGGTGGGAGTTGTGGTGAGGGTAAATTATTATCCTGGAGTCACCTCGTGATTGCACAGTAATTTACTCTGTTTGTCTACCATAGCTCATTCCTACTGGATTCAGTTTCTGTAGTGGTTGGTTCCCAGTAAGCAGTTAGGGATGTGATTTTAGAATTCTAGTGGCCTCTATTGCAGTGCACCTTACAATTAGAGGTGTCATGCTTAGTTCGTATGGAAACCAGACCATGAAATTATATAAGTGGTGTTTCTCTCTCCTTATTTTACTTTCCCTCCTTCTGATTAATTTTAGTTATTTAGATCTACTTATAATACAGCATTTTCAATCTGATTCCATGGTTCTGTTTGGTCTTCCCCAAGGAAATCAAATGTTAGGTCACCTAGGCTTACCATGGCCAAAGTCAGCAGATTGAATCAGGTTTCCTGCATGTTCTCCTTCATCCAGCAGTATAATCTCCTGAGACGGCAGTTTCTCAGACACCCTGCTTTAAGATCACCTGGCCCCTGGGTGGTTCCTCTGTAGTTCCTAGTATGATCATTGGAAAGGACCAAGAGTAGGGAAAGCAGGAGAGTAGGGTGGTGTCCCTGTCAGGTGTGTTACCCAACAGTCCTTGTTGAATAAACAGAGCCCCAAAAAACACATCCAATGTGTTCCCTTTAGTTCTGGGGCTCTCTTGTTCAGCATCCTCACCTGGATGCAGTTGATTACACCTCTCTTTGCCAGGAGGGGTGAGGTGCGGGGGCCTCAGGAGCTGAGGGAGCTGTGATGAGTATCTATTTTATCTCCCTCCTCCAGCACCACTGCCGCAAGTGTGGGAAGGCCGTCTGCGGCAAGTGCAGCTCCAAGCGCTCTTCCATTCCCTTGATGGGCTTCGAGTTTGAAGTGAGGGTCTGTGACAGCTGCCACGAGGCCATCACAGATGAAGAGTAAGTTCCTGCAGCCTGCAGACCGCTTCAGGTTAAGGCGAGAATCTAATCTGAGCCCTGCGCTCAGCACCACAGCCATCACTCGGGTTGCTGTAGTTTCTGCTGGTTTAGAATCTGTCCACGGCAAGTAGTAAAAGCTCTCCTTTGCCACCAAGAGATTGTGGTGTACTGTGAGATGGGAGAAGAGAAAATACACTCAAAGAATTCATCTGTGTGTTCTTTCTAATTTCTAGGTTATGTGCCTTTAAAATAGCTGCTCTCAGAACAAACCCTTCTGTCTGCTCATTTACTTGAGAATTACCCAGGAGTGTAAGGGCTCAGGATTCACTTTCTGTCCCAAGCTGGTATCTTTACAGGAGTTGAGTGAGTCCATGGGTCCAGAAGTTTTCATTTTCCGGGAATAGCTAAGTCACTTTACCCAAGAGGCAAATATTCCCAGTTGCCCAGTTACTCAGCTGGCTGCTTGTCAGACCTGCCCAGTAACCCAGGACATAGGTTACTTACCCCTTGGTGTGCTGTGGAGGTGTGGGGGCAAATCTATGTTATCTCTTTAGTGTTGCCTCATTGAAAGCTGCCCCTAGATGTAAACACAGTGCACTGCAGCATTTCCCTAATTTTAGTGACTTACAGGAGGATCTGCAGGGTAGCTTGTCTTCCCAATCTTCCCAGCACCTTGTATTATAGTAAAATCATAAGTAGTCTTATTTATCCATATCAAATATAAAATAAGATGCCCTTGTGTAAGTATGCATTTATGTTCATTGATTATTTTCTACTCATCATACGTGATGAAATTAATGAGGGTTTTCTCATTGAATTAGAGAGTGCAAGAGACCTTAGAGATAGCCTACTTTAATTCTTCATTTTATAGCTAAAGACATAGACTTTAAGAGTTTAAGGGACTTATAGTTAAGCCTAAATCTTCTAAAAATTTAAAATAACCATTTTAAGATACTGAAGATCTATCCTGCAGATTTAGCTATAGAAAAAAAAAAGAAGAAGAAGAAGAAAAAAATTGTCCTGAGAGAGCCCACTGCAGTGGAGTGGGCCCCTTGAAGCATGATAAGAGCACTGTCTCCTAGACTGCACCCTGCACCTTTTCCCACTTCTGTTTCTTCTGCCTCTTCTCTGTGGAAGCACTTGCACTGCCTCTAGAGCACCTAGGCAGCTGACAAGCCTTCTTACTTAAAAAAAAAAAAAAAAGTATATTTTAAAAATCCAAAAATAATGATGTTTGTTTTTTATTTTGTTTTGCTTGTTACAGCTTTAGAATACTATAGAAAAACCAAGTCTGCAGTCATACCAGTGAAAAAGGAAAAATGAATGGAGGGGGATAGTTTTCCTATTAGAATGACACTTAGTAATATCATGGGACACTTAGTACTATCTTGGTCCTTTTTTTTTTTTTTTTGGAATTAGACTATTTTACTGGCAGGTCCTTCTGAACTCAAACTTAGCAAAAGCCCTGTGGTTTTAAAAGCTCGGGTGGAGATTATCACAGACACCATTGGAGCAACATTCTCCAGAAGGACTTTTAGAAATTTTCATCTCTTTCCCATTTTAACGACCATAAGATTTCTTGTATATTTTTTTAAATCATAACTGGTCACCAGGGAATAAAGGCAGATCTGAGGAGCATTCCTATCAGTGAAGCAGTTTTAGCCACGAGGCCAAAATTTAGAGCCTAATGTCATCCTAGATCTCTCTCATTCGTATGTCACCACCTTTTCCTCTCAGAAGCTTTCTTTGCTCCTTCTAGACGTGCACCCACAGCTACCTTCCATGACAGTAAACATAACATTGTGCATGTGCATTTCGATGCAACCAGAGGATGGTTACTGACTTCTGGAACTGACAAGGTTATTAAGGTAAGACGCCATCTTATTAAGAAGCTTTCCATCTTTGGCCTCATATAAATATACAGGAGCACCAAGAACATGGGAGGCACTGCTCTGAAGGTTATCCTTGGGTAGCCAGCCATGGTGGCATGTGTCTGTAGTCCCAGCTGCTCAGGAGATTTAGGAGGGAGGATTGCTTGAGTCCAGGAGTTGAAGGCTACAGTGAGCTTTGATCACATCACTGCACTCTAGCCTGGGCAACAAAGCAAGACCTCATCTCTTAAAAAAAAAAGTTACCGTTGAAGGTAAGTGTTTTTGAGAACCTATTACAAATCTGATACATGCACAGCCTCATCCCAGGCACTGGCTCTACACAAAGAAGTAAGACAGAGCTCCAGCCTGCAAGGAATAGATAGTCTACTTGGGACAGACTAAAAAGACTGTAATAGGTCACATGTGTAGCAGTCAAAACAGTAATACATATGAGAATTTATAGCGCACTGAGCTCTACCTCCCTGACCCATTCTTGGAGGTCACAGCAGGATGAGATAGCTAAAATAACCCACTTTGGAAGCTACCAGATCTCCATGACTTTGAGAGGAAGTTTAAAATAAACTCTGGGGCTGGGTGTGATGACTCACGCCTATAATCCCAGCACTTTGGGAGGTGAGACTGAGGAACACTTGACCCCAGGAGTTCAAGACCAGCCTGGCCACCATAGTGTGACCCCGTCTTAACAAAAAAATTAAAAATTAGCCAGATGTGGTGGTTCCTGCCTGTAGTCTAGCTACTTGGGAGGCTGAGGTGCAAGAATTACTTGAGCCCAGTAAGTCGAGGCTGCAGTGAGCCATGATTGTGCCACTGCACTCCAGCCTGGGTGACAGAGCAAGACCCTGTCTCAAAATAATTAATTAATTAATTAAAATAGGATAAACTCTGGCAGCCTCAGGTCCTTAATTTTTGAAAACGAGGTATCTTGTAAAATGGTTTGGAAGTTTAAATGGAAAGGACACAGCACGTGCTTGGCGTCCAGTTAATGGATTGAGTTATTTAATGGATTCAATCTATTTGGAGGGTGGGACAAATCTCTATTGTCTCTTTCATGTTGCTCATCGAATGCTGCCTCAGATGTAAACACAGTGCTGTGCAGCGTTTCCTTTGTAGTGACTCACAGGAGGATCTGCAGTGTAGCTTGTCTTCTCAGTCCTCTCAGCCATTAATAGATAGAATCTGCCATTATTCTTCATTAGCTGCATCAAAATTTCAAGCTGTCATTGTCTTGTTTTTGAGCTTTATTTGAACTTTCTTGATGAAAAAAATATTTTACAGATTTAGAAATCATGTTAGTATAGTATGTGGTTGGTTGTTAAATGAAAAAAATTTCCTTGAAGAATTCAGTTCTAAGGACTGTTATCCTCAACACAATTTAATTTTAGTTCATTCTGTATCTTCTTTTTCTTTTTGCAGTTGTGGGATATGACCCCAGTCGTGTCTTGATGACTCTCCCAGGAATCAGAAAGATAGTATTTACTAAAGAAATGGTTGTTTTAACCCAAATCATTACCAGAGTGGTAAAGCAGACATGTGAGAAGTAAGAAAGAAACTAAAGACCCTGAATGAATTTGCAGATTACCCATGTGCACAGTGGGGACCTGGCGAGTGAGCACTCGCAAGGGGACTCTTCCAACTTCTTCATACAATATAAAAGAAGCTATTTTTTTAACAAATGGTTTATACAGTCTGGCTGTGCTGCATTGTTTTGAGTATACCGAAAAATCTGTGTGGGGTGTTTAATTTTTATACTTTTCAACACCCCATTTTACTTGTTGCTTTGTCAGAGAAATAAGGGAAGTGTCTACTCAGAGTATTTTGGTCATTATAGTTTCTGTGTTTACTTCAACACGTGTCATGTGGCCAGCGGCTTTTTCTTCTCTTCCCTCTGCACCTACCTGCACCTTCTCTGCCTTTCCTGGAGGGGATGTATTTATGTTATTTATTCCCAGTGTTTCTGCTTTCATGTCCTCCTCAGTGGATAGATCTGGAAACCCATCATGTGGATTCACCAGCCAGCTGCTGGAATCGCCTGAAGAGCGATTTGTTTGTAATGTCTGCCTCATTCACGTTCTTATGAAGTAGAAAAGACTGTGTTTCTGCCTCAGTTGCCTCTGTCTTTCCCACATTAAAAAAAATGCTGTGAGAAAGCTGCTCCCAACCATGGTTATCACAGAAGTAGATTATTTTAACTCAGAGCTTCAACGATCAGTGCCTGGATCATTTAGAATTCAGTTGGAGCCTCCTGAGCCTCTTATGTTTTAGCTTTTTTGACGCAGCTCTCCCTCACTCATAACAATGAAAACAAACAACACACACACAAAATCCTACATCAGCGGCCCTCAACCTTGTTGGCAGCAGGGACCGGTTTCAAAATGAAACTGTTCCACCTCAGATCAGCAGACATTAGCTTCTCATAAGGAGCATGCAACCTAGATCCCTCGCATGTGCAGTTCACAATAGTGTTTCTGCTCCTATGAGAATCTAACGCCACCGCTGATCTGATGGGAGGCGGAGCCCAGGCAGTAATGCTTGCTTGCCCACTGCTCACTTCTGATGGGTGCCCCCATTCCTCCCAGGCCATGGACCGGTACCCACCTGCAGCCCAGGGTTGGGGACCCCCACCATACATGCTCTGAAAATAAGTGTCTTTAAGTTGTGTTTTTCTGTGTGACATCATCCCTGAACTTGAACATGTTCATTACGGCAAGATGATAATCCTGCTGTATTCCTTGCCCTCTGTATTCTATCCCTTTAAAAACTAGATATTTAAACATTTTATCCTAATGTGTTTCATCAGAACACTTTGCACACTTTCTTACTAAAACGGTATGTGGTTGGTCCGAGACAGAATGGTACCTGCAGCGCAGGCTGTGTTCCTGTGGAAATGGAAAAGAGGACTTTAGAAAGTGAACCTGAAGAGTTATTTCTAAGGGAATCCAATCAAGCTTGAGAAAATGAAACATTCTTGTGTGTAGTGATTCAACTCAGGATATTAAAGTCCCTTTTAAAAATCTTATTTTCACCTGTAAAAATAGAATAAAAATTAATGGCAAGCCTGCGCCAGGTGCCTGCCCCTCCTAAGCACTTTACACGCACAGCTCATTCAACCTCATGTGTCGGGAGCATCAGGGAGCTCACCAGTCTCTTGAGGATCACAGGCCAATTGCTTGTCCTTCCCGACCCAAGCCCCACCCCACAGTGTCTTGCTGTCTTCTGATTTTACAGGTTTTTTGGTGGTAATACACATGGGAGTGAAATTGAAATCCTCCCTATTATTTTCCCTCTTTTCCTGGAAAGCTGTTTTTTGCCCTCACAATCATTCATTACTTCTTTAACTAGGGGGAAGTACTACAAGCTGTCCTCGGGTACTGCCCCTACGTGTGCTTCCCAGGGATGGGGCCTTGCTAGAGGTGATTCTGCTGCCCCAGCATTGGGAAGCAGGACCAGTGCCTGTGTCCCATGCAGCCACGGTACATGGAAGCTGTCACCTGAGCCATCAGACCGGCTCAGCCCATGTGACTGGAGCTCTGAAGAGGCACACACGCATGCCCCGCACAGGCTGTTAGCACTTGTTGCCTCGCTGCCCTGGTCCAGAATACCCTTGCTTGCGTCAGTCAAAACTGTTATAACTACTTTGAGTCTTTTCTGCATGATTACTCTGTGAGAGAGGTTTAACAAGGGAATTAAATTTAAAATATTCAAATATCTATTTTGTAGTTTATTACTAGAAGCTGCAGCCACTTACTAAGTTGTATGTAATATAGGACTGTGTGTTGGAAATGAGTAATAGAGCTGAATCACTCCATTTTCCCTTCCTAAACTTTGAGCTTGGCCTGCCTACAGAGAGAGGAACACAGTATTAGGGCAGCAAAGGCCCAAGCACCCAGCAAGCCTGTATGGGTTCTGAGATGGGTCTAGATGCATTCAGACATCATTCGGGAAGCAGAGTTGTCCCCGTGTGATCACATATGTCCTCTATAGTCGCTCTGGCCTGTGACCTTGCATGCCACTCTGCCTTCTCCCTCCCAGCCCACAGAGCCACTCAGAGGCTGAAGCCACTTCACATCCCACTGGTGTTGAGAATCATGATCAGAAAAACACAGATATTCAAGGTATCCATTGCTATTTCCTTTTCTCTTATCTGTGTGGGTGCTTGAATTTGGTGAAATGCGTTTAGCAAACCAACTGTGTGTTTGTAATACTGTGAATTCTTGAGTTTTGCATTAAGTGTCTCCCCCATTTTTGTAATTTGTAGAGAAATATGTGCTGGTGTTGGGTGTCTTCCAAGCATTTTATGGAAATGGAGGCTCCATTCCTTAGGAGTAAAAGCTGGCGCCAGCACTTGGCTCTTGTTCTGTCTAGGTGAACTCTCATAATTCTTGTTTTACCCTGTTGGATTTGCACTTTACATATATTTTTGCTCTTATTACTTAAACATATAGCAGCTCTTACAAATAATGCCTAACATGCCTGCGCTGAGAAAGTGGCAGATCTACACATATCATACACAGAGTTGTTCTCTACCTGATGGGGCAAAACCAACCACATGCTCTTGGTTCCTCCAAACGAATGACATTACTTGACATTACTGCCTGAATGTGTCTTCACAATAGCAAAATGGTTTGAGATTAAGCATTTGGAATCTTATGTCATTTTGTATGAGGTCAATCCACCATAACGTGTTTCTTATTTGGTTGTTTTAATTATTCCAGAAATCATAAAGTCACAAAACTGGAAGGGATCTTCAGAGATCTAGAGTGTTCCAAGCAGAAAACACATTAGTTATACGGGGCAGTTAGATATGGCTGAGATGTAAACAAGAGAATCTAAAAGAATGTTCAAGGAATAGCTGTTTTTGAACATTACTTAGTAACGGCATGAGTGGGAGGAGAGACTTTCAGCACCTTGAGACAGGGCGCTCTCTGGAACCAGCTTTGTTCCTCTTATCGAAAGCATATGTGACACTTTTTTTGGCTCCAGCCCTGTGGTGGGGGAGGTAATTATTGCCTTCATCCACATAAATTCCTTCCTATACATTCCCCTCAGACCACCCCAGAGGCAAAACTGAAATGGAAATCCAGCGGCACTTAAAATTCCCCCTGCTCCATTTGGCTGCAATTCCCAGGCTTACAGCACTGCCCTTATGGAATATCACATTTTCATTTTCTGAGATTCATTTTATAAGAGTATAGGCCAGGTGCCATGGCCCACACCTAGAATCTGAACACTTTGGGAGGACAAGGTGGGAGGATTGCTGAGCCCAGGAGTTCAAGACCAGTCTGGGCAACACAGCAAGATCCTGTCGCTACCAAAAATTCAAAACTTAGTTGGGTGTGGTGACACACACCTGTATTCCCAGCTACTCAGGAAGCTGAGGCAGGAGGATCACTCGAGCCCAGGAATACAAGGATGCAGTGAGCTATGATTGCACCACTGCAGTCTAGCCTGGGCAGCAGAGCAAGGCCCTGAATAAATAAATAAAAGTATAATTTATTTTTGCCTGATATTAATCACTTCTTAAGGCCCAAATTTTTGTTTTTAAGCAAAAGGATAGCTCTAAGTGTGGGTTGCAGTTACTGGACATAAATATTCACTAAATGAGATTCCTTTGGTTATGGCTGTTCGTAGAATTTTAATTCTGTGTCAGTGTTCTTGTTCACTAAGATATTTGGAAGTGAAAGAAAGCATTTCACCAATACGTTCTTATTTTTTCTCCTTTCAAATATTGAATTTTTCCTGGTACAAAGACAGATATTAACTTGACTGGAAAACACAGAAATTAAGTTCATGTTGAACACTGAGTTATCTAGATGATCCCTGAGATTTGAATGTCCATGTCAACCGTGTTGAGCGCTCACCAGCCACCAGGCTTTAGGTACTGGCAGTGCAAGGTGTCTGAGGCCCATTCTCAGGCTGGGCAGAGGTCACACAGTGAGTAAATGGGTCTTTTCAGTGCAATGTGGTCATGATAGAGGCATGCCAGGGTGCCACTAATCCAGCAGGTGTGGCAGGAGGGGCTTCACAGAGGAAAGGGACTTTGAGCTCAGTGTTAAAGGACGAGGAGTGAGTCATAAGGGGGAAAAATGGAAATGACTTTCCAGGCTTCAGAAACAGCATAAACAAAGGCCTGAGAGCTGGAGTCAGTGTGGTGTGTCCAGGGATCACAAGTGGGCTGGAGCTGCCGGAGAACAGCCAAGTGGCTCAGCTGCCATCCCGGAACTGAGCTCGTCACTCTCAGATGCTGCTGCTCCCTGGCCTCAGAGGAAAGCAGCACACAGCTCACCGCCAGGGGTTTCCCCAGAGGCTCCTCCTGCAGCCAATGCTACTATTAGTTTATATTATAATAGTATCAGTTTCTTTTTCTTTGGAAATCCCTAGAACTGTTAACTGAAGGTGACCCAGGGTAACTAATTCTGGATCTTTGGGTGCACAGCCTCTCACTGGAGTCTGAGAGGAGGAGGTGGAGACTATTAGTGGACGGCCCACAACCAGGAAGGACTCACAGACTAACGCCAAAGGTGTGCTGGGCTCAGCTGCTCCACTGTGGAAAAGGAAAGCCCTGGCCCTGCGGCAGGAGGGGATTGTTCTAGTCAAGTGTGGCGTTGCACAGACAGGCGGTGCCGACTGTTTGGGTGCAGACACAGGCAGCTGCTGCCCTCCACTTCCTGCTCTTGCAAGTCACAGATGATTCCAGTACAATGTGGGAGGTCCTCCTTACAGGGGCACTTGCAAGGGGAAGGCAGAGAGTTTCATCAATTCAGGTACAGGTCTCTCTGGGAGACCTGGCCCTGTGGAGGCAGGAACACCGTGCAGGGGCATGGCAGCGCCTGTCTTTGCTGTCACATCATTTGCCTTTTCCTTGTAGGACTCAAAGATCTACTCAGTCCAAAACTGAGTCCAGAAACATCTGCATTCCTGTTTAAACTTCAGCTCAGTTTCTTAACCAAGAACCACATGTCAACCCTCCAGGGTTGTGGTTTGTATTTTTGCCTTTAAGCATTATCTCCTTTCCACCAAGAAGCCTACTTAGGTTTAACACATGAAAGCAGTGTCTAAAAATTAGATTGGTCCTAAATTGGAATGGGATGTCTTCCTTGCATGTCCCATACCAGGGAATTTTTTTAACACACAGTGTAGAGCCTTTGCCAGAGATGTTGAAAGGGAGATTAAAGGCTTGAGTGAGGGATGAATTTGATCATCATTCTTAAAGTCCCTTCCAATCCTGTGATTCTCTGATTCCCTGAGTGAGTCTCGTTTATTATTGGACGTGCCTAGCCCATCACCAGTGACCTGCCCGCATATTGCTGGCTTCCCTTGGATAACGGAGAGCCTATCACCACATGCCTTTGTTGTCTTCCATCGTATCAAGTGAGTTGCTTTCTGGACTTTTTCCATCTAGAGCCTGCTAGGTTTGGTTTTGGGAAAAGATGGTGAAGTTTCTTTTCATGAGTTTGTAGGGAAAAAAAAAATTCTTTTTAAAGATGGTAAGGGTGGAAATTAATCATGGTACCATCTCATTAAAAATAGATACCTCAAAATGTGTACCTTTACAAGTCAAGAAGAGTATCGGACTTGCTTGGAAGTGTCAAGAATTGCAGGTTGGCTGAAAAGTTAGATTGAGAATCTGACCTTGTTACTTAGGATTCTTTTTTCCCTTGGTTCTAGGGGATGCATGAGAAGGTGAGCTGTCACTCACAAAAAAAGGGAAAATGATTTGAAAAATGTTTCACATATACACACTCTTTTTATCATTTTAGTGGATGGCAGCCTTACGTCAGTAGTATATGCCAGTATGAAGTATGGACCAAAACACTAGTGTCACTTGTAACCATTGTACTCTTATGGATTTGTGTCTTATACCATTTGCCTTGCTTTTTAAATGACTTTGGTTTTCAAGGTACTGTCATTTTGCAAAAGGAAATCTTTATATGAAATGTACAAAAACTGTTACTAACTGGACAACAGGGAAGGTGCTGGCCCCACATTAGTGCCTGCCTACCACTCTACTTCTAACCAGGGACACGGATCTTCCATTCTCTGCATCCACCGGGCTGCAGCCCACATCTCTGCATCCACCTGGCTGCAATGGGCATATTACCATATGGATATACCTTTTTCTTTCTTTTCTTGAAGTGAGGAGATTCTTCAGGGGGGTCAGGCTGAGAATGTAATAAGCCTGACATTGGAACAGATTTCTCCTGTGTGGTCTAGCTGGACCCCTCCAGCATTTGCCACACTCCCTGCCAGTCCTGACATTGACTTCCTGAATGTGACTAGGTGGTAATGAGCAAGAATTTCCTAGGATGTTGAAACGTCTGTATCCAGGCCCCCATTCAAATGCTGCTGAATATTGTGAATGTTTTTACTCCGCTCACTTTCCCACTGTGCTTCCCTCTAACCAAAATATACGTGTAGCCATTACCAATGTACAACTCTCAATGCGGAGTTGCCTCCATGGTTTAAAATAAATCTCTGTGAAAACCTTTCTGCAGCTATGGTCCCGTCACTGTTACATGTGGCCACACACACCAACAACCTTGCTGTGCTGTTTAGCCCTGTGGGTTCTGTCCAGTTGGTGGGAGGGGGAGGTTCCAGACCACTCCACCTGCTGTCTAGATGCCAGGGAGAGCTGCTGTTTGGAGGTGAAGATGAGCCCTGTTCACCACAGTCTAAGCACAGCACACGGGCTCAAGCCATGGAGCCCTTTTTCTTCATCATGTAAGTAAGTCAGCTTTTTCCTGTGCTTAGTAAACTTTTCAAATGAGGAGAAATGACTTCGGGGCAAACATTGCCAGGGAAAGCCTCATTTAAAGCTTGTGAGGTTCATTTTATGGAGAAGAAAAATAATAGGTGCAAAGGCACCAAGTGACCTACATGCTATGGAATCACCGTTGAGGGGGTGGCTGGGTTGCCCCGTCCTGGTGCTGCCAGCACAGCCTCGCCCACACCCAGCATTGCTGAGGCCCGTCATCCTCCTGCAGAAAAGGAGGCATGCAGTTAAATGGAGCTAGTGCTTGCTTGATAGCGCCTCCTTTTGTCAGAAAGACGCTGATGTTTCAGGCTGGCACACCCAGAAAAATCCCTTCCTTGTGGTCCTCGGCTGATGAGCCCTGGGTCAGAGTGTCTCAAGGACCACTGAGAAGCTGCAGCCGTCTGGGTTTTCCTCTGCTATGGGGGTTGAGTTACATTTATTCCACCATGGACACCAAGAATGTATGTAGATGTATTCTAAATCTGCTCATTGGTTTTATTACAACTTTTCGTGGAGTCACTAAGAGGTAAAATGGTATAAATTAGAGGTTTTATCAAAGTGTAGTACCAGAATGTCAGATGCATTACTGAAGCCACTCCTAATCTTAAGCAAATGTAAACTAGCCCTCATTAAATTGTTTATGTAAATATGCATCATCCCTTGGTTATGTTGTGCTCCTGGGACCATGCACAGTAAAGGCAGTGTCCAGCCCTCTCCTGGGGTGGGGGGTGGGCACAGCACCAGCCTCTGACACTGGAGGAGCAGAGAAAGGGAGGGGAAGTGTAGTCCACAGGGGGGCATTCCTGCTGCCTCCACCCCTGCGTCCCCTAAGACTGACAATGATGGTTCATCTCAAACTTCTTTGAATTCTTTAGAAAACCACATTCTCGAATAAATGAGACTTAAAACAAGAAAAGAACCTGCTGCAGGAGTTCAAGGTGAGCCTGATCACAGCCTCGGTAGTATTTATTTTGAAATAAAAGTTCCCATCCCTTGTAGGCCTCACTGTAAGGCACAACGTCTTCGAGGGGAAGTTGAAGTGGGGTCTTATTCACTGGTCCCTAGACCGCACCTTCTGGTATTTTCTAAGGCAATTCTGGTACCGCACTGTGTCTGGGTTGGCCTATTTAAATGTCTGAACCAGCTGTTCCAGGATTTCAATGAGTTTCTCCTCTTCGGCCGGTGAGGAGGATGTTCTAGCGAGAGGCAAGTGTGTAGAAACTGGCTTCCGATCTAAAAGTGAGAGGGAACCGCAGAGAGGTGTGAGCTGCCGCAGCGTGGCTGGATCTATGTCCCTGTGCTGCTCAGGCCTTGAACTGACGCCTGCTGGAGTGGCAGCGCCCTATGGGTGTTAGACCCCATCCCTGCCCTCAAAGGTCCCACACGGATCAGGCAGCATGGATTGATATGTAAAGTGCAGTTTGGGAAGTGGGAGGCTGCAGCCAGGGCTGGACGGGAGACCACGTTTGGGTGATCAGCAGGAAGGGGTGCGGCCATCCTCCCGGATACCCCAGGGGTCACCAGCGCTTCAGAATTCCTCAAGCAAGCAAGGGTGGTTCTCATCAAGAACAGAGGAAAGAGAAGCCGAGCAAAGAGCCTGGCTTCCACCCAAGGTCAAGTGTGTCTTCGGATGGCGTCCACTCACGCCTGCCCCCTTAGGAGCCCACTGGGAAGAGACATGAACAGATCACTGCTTCCAAAAATAGAGAAGCAGAGTCTGTTACACCCTTTGCACTGCAGAGAAGCAGAGTCTGTTACACCCTTTGCACTGCAGAGAAGCAGAGTCTGTTACACCCTTTGCACTGCAGAGAAGCAGAGTCTGTTACACCCTTTGCACTGCAGAGAAGCAGAGTCCGTTACTCCCTTTGCAGTGCAGCTTTGAATAGCGCCCCTCCTGGGCCTCAGGAAACTGCAGAGAAAATCTTCCATTCCCAAGGTAGGAACTGCCTCTCCCTTTCTCACAGGACCTTGATGACAGGGTTATCACAAGTCTCCAAAGAAGCTACCAACCTGGAGTGAAGCACTTCCCAAAACTAACCTCAGGAGGCAAAGCAATCATCTCCCCAAAGAAGCCCAGGCACCCCCCAGGGGACAGTCCCACCCCAGGTTTCACGGAGGGGAAGGTGCACCTCAAAGGCCCAGCTGCTGCCCCCAGCCCTGTGTCAGCTGCCTTCACAGCCAGGGAGGAAGTCACCTTGAAAGAAGCAGCCGCTGGGCTGTGCGGCTGCGGCAGAGGAGAGGGCCAACCACAGCACAGTGTCCGCGCCCTGGGCCTCGGAGCGCAGGCGGTCCCTGAACCTGGCATGGAACCCCGGCATCGCCTGCCTCACACCTGGGAGAAGGAAGGGGCAGGCGGATTAGGACGGCATTCTCCAGCAAATGTGGTTGACTTCCCTTAATAAAAAAAAAAAAAAAAAAGTAAAAATGAAATGGGATCATAAACTGCTCTATTTTATAGCACTCACCCAAGCCACTCGGAACCAATTCCAAAGAACCTTGTTACAAAGCCCCCAAGGTGTCACCTGATGGAAAGTGCTGCTCACCAGAGCCTGACTGAGTCCCCATGTCCCTGGGGCACCAGCACCCAGCCCAGCCCTGAGAGCAGAGTCGCCCGCAGAGCCCCCCTTTCCATCCTAAGAGAGGATTCGAATGAGCTGTGGGGCTCACAGTGAGCTGGGCCCAGCAAACCACTTAGTTTCCTGGGTTCAGCAGCCCTCTCAAACCATCTAGGCTCAGAGGATCCTGGCTGTTGGTTCCTTGGACTGTTTTAGTATTTTCCTCTTTTAGGGAGGAGTAGATAAGAGGAAAGAATTCTTCACTTCCTCTGCCAAGCCCCTCGAGGTGTCCCACCCTCTGCATCCCAGGGCTACAGGGAGGTGTTTGCCTGGAGTAGCCTCTTGGGCCTGGCCTGTGCCGCAGCGTCGGGCACTCTACCTGCCCACGCCTTCGAGGACCCAGCCACACGCTCTGGCTCCAGTCCACACCCCATTTTCCCACAGACCTCAGGGAACACAGTGTCTCCACAGTGAGCACATTGGGAAACAAAATAGTTCTCTCTCGAAGCCAAGGAAAGAAAATAAACCAGAGAAAACAACAATTAAGAGCCTTACTGAGATCATGGAATTTTAGAGCTAGAAAGGATCACCTAAGCAAAAGCCCTCCTTTTTTAAATTAAAAATAAACATCTTTTTTTCTTTTCACAGAAGCAATACTTGTTTACTGTAGAAAAATCAGGATAAACTGATAGGCAAAAAGAAAAAATTTGAAAACCTTGTGATGTGTCACTCAGAGGTGACACATGTCCACATGCTCAGCCCTCCCAGGCCCCTGTGGCCACAGACAGGTTGTGTGCACCTGAGAGCTGCTCTGTAACCTCTGAACAACACATGGTAAACTGCACCTTGACCCAGATGATAGAGCCCGATAGTGGGCTTGCCAGGCAGATTTTAAACATCTGAGCTGATGTTGGGATTGTCAGAATGGTGTCCTTGGAGGGTAAGAGGCTGGGGGCCCCCCACGGCCTCCTAGAATTCACCCTGGACAGGCAGAACCAAGCATGTCTCCCATTAGGCAGTGAGAAGAATCGAGAAGCCATGCTCTCTGAGCACTCCCAGCCTGAGTCTCCCCTGGTATACTTTGCTGAGAACATCCTTTTTGTATTTAAGACAGGAGAGTCAGATCTGTATAGGTGAGGACTAATTTCTGCCAAATCTCCAAGCTGGTCTCCATGAGATGCCACAAAGCACCAACACACACCTCTTTCTATAGGGGTGTGGTAGTTACAAAAATAAGATCATGAGCCATGTACTATTCAGGAACTTGGTATCTTCATTTAATGATATAGTGCACACAGGGTTTTTCCATAGGCATGATTGACAGCAGAGTCTTCAGCCCTGAACAGATTTTGCACAGGTGTTCTATAATTTATTAACTTCATCTCCTACCACCAGCACTGTGATAAGCAACCTTGTTTTCCCTATCTTTATTTCTTAGGATGAATTCCAAGGCTTCTGATAAATAGTGATTTTCAGAAAGGCCATGCCAGCAGTGTGTGAGAGCCTGATTCCCAAAACCCCATGGCCAGGACCGACGGGGAGATCTTAGCCTCTCTGGGCCTCAGTTCTCTCATCTGTAAATGGGTGTAATAATAGACAGTAGTGGCCACCCCACAGGGGCTTGAGGACAAATGAGTTAATCCGCAGACAGTGCTGAGACCAGCTCTTGGCGCCGCGGGTGCGCCCTGGGGTGTGTGCTGTGGCTGCTGCTGCTTTCAGTTCCCTTGTTTGTGGAGGAGGAAAGAGCTGCAGAGAGCCCAGGTGAGCTGCCTGAGGTCACAGAGTTGGTGAGGCAGATCCGGAAGAGAATTCTGCTCCCCTCCACCGCTGCTCCAACACGCTTCCAGATCATTCGAGCTGTGTCCTTGTGGCTGTCATTTACCTTCATGCATCGTTATTTCCAAAAACCTGGGGAGTGGTCAGGCAGCCTGGGCCTCTCCCACTACCTTCCCCAACTCCTGCTCATTCCTCTCTGATGTGGAAATGACAATGGTCACCGGCTCCCTCTCTCACCAGGATATGCTGTAGTTAGGAGGGCACCCCAGGTGCACCCACACCCGTTCCCACCATCTCCTTCCCTGACTTGCACAGGGCAAGCTGGAAGCAAAAGCTCTCTGTCTGCATGAGGCTTCCCCCAGCTGCAGTCCCAGCACACCCCTGCCTAAATGGAAATGAAGCTACTCCTCAGTCCTCATTACGCTGGTTTCAGGTCATTCCTGGGGAGAGTCAATCCTGCGGCTGCTCAGGTATTTTTAGATGAAACGTAAGTGGCTCAGCAATTAAAGGCTATGACATACCTGGGGTGTCGGCCCAGCCAGGATGCATGGAAGAAAAATGGATGGCCGGGTGCCCTCGGGCCCACTGCTCCGTCAGAACCACTTGCTGCCTCTGGACAGGAGCGAGGGGGTGAACAGGAGGAGGCGCCATTAGGTGCAAGGGCAGGAGATAAGCCCTGCCCAGCCTGGCTTATCTTACACTGGACTCTGCAGTATGTACGGCCGCTTGATGTCACCCTCCTCCAGAATCAGTGTTTACTCAGCAGCCCTGAGTAGGACCTAGCAGGTCCTGCCCACTCCAAAGGAGGCCAGAACAAGCAATGAGCTAACCCAGCAAAACACTGAGAGAGAAGGAACAGCAGGCCCACCCCCCATGAAATTACACCCCTCAGTGCCCAGGTGTTCCCCGTCCACAAGTCGCCTAGGTGACTCTATTCTTTGCTGCTCACTGAGGGCAGGGGTGGTATCTGTCCTGTTCACTGCTGTACTTCAGGCCCCCAGCACAGACCGGCATACAGTGTGTGTTCAGCTAATATGGGAATTAAGGCCAGATGCGGTGGCTCAAGTCTGTAATCCTAGCACTTTGGGAGGCGGGCGGATCACCTGAGGTCAGGAGTTCAAGACCAGCCTGGCCAACATGGTGAAACCCAGTCTCTACTAAAAATGCAAAAACTAGCTGGGTGTAGTGGTGGGCAAATCAAAATGATTTGGATTTTGGAGCTGTAATCCCAGCTACTCAGGAGGCTGAGGTAGGAGAATTGCTTAAACCAAGGAGACGGAGGTTGCAGTAAGCATATATATATATATATATATATATATATATATATATATATATATATATATGAATTAACTCCTTCCTTAAGCAGAGCATAGCAAATGTACTGGACACAGAGAATACATCAGTTATAGACAATAAAAATCTTTAAATCCTCCCTTTTCCCAGCTGCAGTCACACTACTGCCCCATCCCAGGGTAGTTTGATCATGCTTGGCAAAGAACTCCATCTCTGGGCCTCATTTACAACAAGTGAATGGTTTATTCCCATGTCCTCTGGGAAAACTGTAAAGAAGTGCAGGTCTTTCAAATGTCAGGATTTGGAGTCATGAGATGTACTTCACCAGGATTTGGTCTGGGGTCAGGGAGCAAAATTGGGGCACACCCGGGGCATATAAGCAGAAGAAGTGGAGGTGCAGAGAGTCTCAGACAGGGCCACCTTCGGAAGGCACACAGCACCGACAAGGAAGGCGGAGGGTGCTGGCAGCCTTACAGACAATGTGGGCGCCCTACCGGGTGAATTTAAGGGCAAGAACTGTAAATATGGAAGTTATATATATCCGGCTTTTAAATATAGCTGTAATAAGCAGAGATACAGCAGTACAGGTTGAGCATCCTTCATCTGAAATGCTGAGGCCCAGAAGTGTTTCAAGTTTCAGATTTTTTCAAATTTTGGAATATCTGCATATACATAACGAGATATCTTGGGGATAGAACTCAAGTCTAAATACAAAATTCATTTATGTGTCATATATGCCTTTACAAATAGCCTGAAGGGAATTTCATACAATATTTTTAAAATAATGTTGTGCATGAAACAAAATGTGTGTTCATGAAACCATCAGAAAGCAAAGGTGTGGGATTTTCCACTTGTGACATCATGTCAGCACTCAAAATGATTTGGATTTTGGAGCATTTTGGATTTGGGATTTTCAGATGAAGGATGCTCCATCTGTGGAAATCTACTTTCTGTTCATAGTCGTCAAGGGTTCTGGACTGTGACCCCTTCCCTCCCTCAGGATTCAATGTGCCGCCCCTCCCAGTGAGCCTCCGGGAAGCCAAGAGCTGCCCAGAGGAGAGAGGAGGGACCGCTCGCTGTCCTCATTCCCTCTGAGCAGCACAGGGCAATGGATCCCCCTGCTAGGATCCTGTTCTGTGTGGGTCTGAGAAACACCGAGAGGAGACGCGGCGGCTTTGTGGCTCCTCCCAGGATGCTGCTGAGAGCCCACATGGGTCTGAGTAGAGCTGTGCTCCCCAAAGGGGAGCCCTCTTGGTGAGGGAACATTTTCAGGTGCTGCATGAACTACTAAGGTCCAATTAATGTGCATCCCAGAGTAAGCTTTCCTTGGAAAAGGGCCCGCACAGCCCGTGGGTAAAATGCAGTCTCGGGAAACACACCTCACTGACCTTGTTTTGTGCATAGACCATAGTTCCATCAAATGGTGTTCTTTCGGACTGGAGATCATTGGTGTTCAGTTTCTGAACCAACATTCCTCCTGAGGAGACGGTTATCTGCAATAAAGGTAACAGAGATGTACAAACTAAAGTCTGTGACCCCTTCCACTCTTCACCCCCTGTGGAGTAGTGCTTCTTGCTGTTGTGACCAGTGACCACAAAATTAGTGGCTTGAAGCAACACATTGTATTCTCCTACATGTATTCTCCTACAGCATTCTCCTACATGTATTCTCCTACAGTATTCTCCTACATGTATTCTCCTACAGCATTCTCCTACATGTATTCTCCTACAGCATTCTCCTACAGTATTCTCCTACAGTATTCTCCTACAGCATTCTCCTACATGTATTCTCCTACAGCATTCTCCTACATGTATTCTCCTACAGCATTCTCCTACAGCATTCTCCTACATGTATTCTCCTACAGTATTCTCCTACAGTATTCTCCTACAGCATTCTCCTACAGTATTCTCCTACAGTATTCTCCTACAGCATTCTCCTACATGTATTCTCCTACAGTATTCTCCTACAGCATTCTCCTACATGTATTCTCCTACAGCATTCTCCTACAGCATTCTCCTACAGCATTCTCCTACAGTATTCTCCTACAGCATTCTCCTACATGTATTCTCCTACAGCATTCTCCTACATGTATTCTCCTACAGCATTCTTCTACATGTATTCTCCTACAGCATTCTCCTACATGTATTCTCCTACAGCATTCTCCTACATGTATTCTCCTACAGCATTCTCCTACATGTATTCTCCTACAGTATTCTCCTACAGTATTCTCCTACAGCATTCTCCCACATGTATTCTCCTACAGCATTCTCCTACAGCATTCTCCTACATGTATTCTCCTACAGCATTCTCCTACAGTATTCTCCTACAGTATTCTCCTACAGTATTCTCCTACAGTATTCTCCTACAGCATTCTCCTACATGTATTCTCCTACAGTATTCTCCTACAGCATTCTCCTACATGTATTCTCCTACAGCATTCTCCTACAGCATTCTCCTACAGCATTCTCCTACATGTATTCTCCTACAGCATTCTCCTACAGCATTCTCCTACAGTATTCTCCTACAGCATTCTCCTACAGCATTCTCCTACAGCATTCTCCTACAGTATTCTCCTACAGTATTCTCCTACAGCATTCTCCTACATGTATTGTCCTACAGCATTCTCCTACATGTATTCTCCTACAGTATTCTCCTACAGCATTCTCCTACATGTATTCTCCTACAGCATTCTCCTACAGCATTCTCCTACATGTATTCTCCTACAGCATTCTCCTACAGTATTCTCCTACAGTATTCTCCTACAGCATTCTCCTACAGCATTCTCCTACAGCATTCTCCTACAGCATTCTCCTACATGTATTCTCCTACAGTATTCTCCTACAGCATTCTCCTACATGTATTCTCCTACAGCATTCTCCTACAGCATTCTCCTACAGCATTCTCCTACAGTATTCTCCTACAGCATTCTCCTACATGTATTCTCCTACAGCATTCTCCTACATGTATTCTCCTACAGCATTCTTCTACATGTATTCTCCTACAGCATTCTCCTACATGTATTCTCCTACAGCATTCTCCTACATGTATTCTCCTACAGCATTCTCCTACATGTATTCTCCTACAGTATTCTCCTACAGTATTCTCCTACAGCATTCTCCCACATGTATTCTCCTACAGCATTCTCCTACAGCATTCTCCTACATGTATTCTCCTACAGCATTCTCCTACAGTATTCTCCTATTCTCCTACAGCATTCTCCTACAGTATTCTCCTACAGTATTCTCCTACAGCATTCTCCTACATGTATTGTCCTACAGTATTCTCCTACAGCATTCTCCTACATGTATTCTCCTACAGCATTCTCCTACAGCATTCTCCTACAGCATTCTCCTACATGTATTCTCCTACAGCATTCTCCTACAGCATTCTCCTACAGTATTCTCCTACAGCATTCTCCTACAGCATTCTCCTACAGTATTCTCCTACAGTATTCTCCTACAGCATTCTCCTACATGTATTGTCCTACAGCATTCTCCTACATGTATTCTCCTACAGTATTCTCCTACAGCATTCTCCTACATGTATTCTCCTACAGCATTCTCCTACAGCATTCTCCTACATGTATTCTCCTACAGCATTCTCCTACAGTATTCTCCTACAGCATTCTCCTACATGTATTCTCCTACAGCATTCTCCTACATGTATTCTCCTACAGCATTCTTCTACATGTATTCTCCTACAGTATTCTCCTACATGTATTCTCCTATGGTTCTGGAGCCCAGAAGTCCGAGGTGGGTCTTGTGGGCTAAAATCCAAGTGTCAGCGAAGCCACGTCCCCTCTGCCGGTTTCAGAGGAGACTCCATTCCTTGCCTTCAACTTCTAGAGGCTGCCAGCACTCCTCGGCTCACAGCCACGTCTCCACCCTCTGCTTCCACGGTCACTTCTCCTCTGACTCCCGCCATCCTCCTTCCCTCCCATGAGGACCCTTGGGACTCCACCGAGCCCACCTGGATACTCCAGGACACACTCCTCATCCCAAGGCCCTGAACTGAACTGCAGCTGCCAAGTCCCTTCTGCTATATAAAGGTGACATAGTCACAGGTTCTAGGATTAGGATATGAACTTTTGGGTGGGGGGTGGCAGGGATCATTATTCTCCCACCACAGCAGAGAGAAGGCAGCCTACATTAACTGTCTTCTTCCTGCTTTCTCCAATTTATATTTCAACCTGCTGGGGGAGAACAGGCTCCAGTAGCCAGTCCCTTCCCCTCTGAGCAGGACAGTCCCCAGGAAGAGCAGCACCACCCTGACCTGAGCGCCCCACAAGCCACCCCTGCCCTTCGGAGGCCTCCCTCCCCAGTGCTTTGCCGACGCCCACGTGACAGCCGGAGTGGGGGTCGGGGGTTGGGGGAGTTCAGAGAGGGCTGGGGTCTGAATGTGCTCTTGGCATGCCTCTACCTCCCTCTCGGCCCCCTGACAGAATTGGGGTTTTGCTGTGGATGTGGACAGAATGGCCCCCCTTAGGGCAGTCTGGCAGCAAACCTAGGCCCACTGACTTCCCATCAGGAGCAAAGTCCATTACCCTCAAAACATCCCATAAGGTCAACTCACCACTCGGGGGTCGTGTTCTTTCTCCAGCACAGGGATCAGGCCAGTCGTGAGAATGTACACACCTGAGGCAGCACACAGCATCCCGTGAGGGGACCACAGGAAGCCCCACTCAGGGGGTCCTGCAGGACTGATGTGGGGACTGTCTGCCCGCACCCACCCCCCACAAGAAGGCAAGTGGCCACCTGAGGGGCAGTCCCTCCTTCTGAGGATCCTTCAAGCCAAATGTTCCTTTTCCCAGGACTGGAAGAAAGATGCCTTAGAGCCTCATGTATCGACAGGAAAAGATGTCCACACTACAGGAATACAGGAAGGGAAAAAGAAAACTGCCAAACAGTAGATGGGTCCACTTCGCAGAAGAAAAAATGCATCTATATGTCCATTCTGTGCACAGAAAAATATGAAGATGAAATTTAGCAATACCGCTAAATTAGGTCTCAAGGCTGGAATTCAGTAAAATTTTTCCTTCCTTTGCTATACATTTCTGCACTGTTTGGATTTGAGTATTTTTACAATGAGCATATAACTTTATGGTTATTTCTTCAATCAAGAAATATACATATAACATTTCTAATGGAATGAGAAAAACACTGAAGTGTATGTGACGTGGAAACACATTCCTAATATATATGGAATGAGAAATTACAAAACAGTGGGAACAACACTATTCCATTTTGGTGAGGAAAGATGTGTCAAGATGAAGAGAAAATGTCTGCAAGGATCAGAGTGATGCCCTGAAAGGTTAAAAATGCTCGTCTCTGAATGGTGGGATTATCGTTTCTATATTCTTCTTATACATGCCTGTATTTTTTTAAACAATGAATGTTTATTACTCTGTGTTTACAAAAAAGGGAGAGTTTAAAGCCCCTTACCCCAAAGTGAGGCAGGAATCAAGTCAGGGGCTTAAAGTGGTGAGCCCTGGGCTCTTTTCTGGGCTACGCCATGGAGTTTCGTGTGACCAGCTCTCACCACAGCTTCCTGCACTGCCCGCGACGTGGCCTGCATCCAGCTCGCAGGAGCTGCCTGGCATCGTGGGAAGGGTCCTGGAGGTGGATCCAGGGGCCTCCCTCTGAACCCTGGCTCTGGCACTTACCAGCGGTGTGACCGTAGGCAAGTGCAGTGGCATTTTCAGGAGATAATAGCTGGCCAGCCCACCTCACAGGATCAGAGGAGTTTGTGGTGAAATAAAAATGTGTGCATGTCCTGTGAGGACTGGAAAGTTCTCTGTGCAGGCCGCCTTTGTCCTGCTCTTGCTGTATTATCATTTGTGATTCTGAGTTGTGACTTTCATCCCAGACAGCATTCTTAGTTGTTCACAGCCCAATGTATTTGTAGGAGCCTGCCTTGTTCGTATTTGTGGATTTGTAAAGTCTCCTGAACCCTGGGTCGCTAACAGCTGTTAACCTCCAGCCAGTGGTCTTGGACTTTCTTTGTATTCACCGCCGGTGGCTTTCTCTGTGATTTAATTTATGACAAGTAGTAGAAAGGACTTCTGCCAAAAGCGATCTGCCGCATCAGCTTGCCCTGACGGATTGTCATAAATGGCTCTTGTGAGGAAGGGAAATGAAAGCCAGCGGCTGGGCTGGCTCTGCTGCCTGCGAAGGGCACCTCCTCTCTCCTCTCAGGATGGCGAGAGCTGGGGTGAGCCCCTTTGCACCTATCCTCCCTGCCTGGGAGGTGCTCAGCTCTCATTCCCAGTCACCTGCAGGAGGGCTGCCTGGGTCGCTTGTCCCTGCCAAGTACTCTCTCCTCTAGGGGACTGCCAAGTAGCAGGTGCTTTTAAAAAAACTCTTAGAGAAACACAGTAATAATCTGCTAAAATAATACACAATATATAAGTATATATGTGCATACATATGTGTGTACACATATATGTGGGTGTGTATATATATATAAACTCTTACTGAAAGAATTAGTTATAGAATCCCAGAGAGGTTCAGTGACTTATCCAAAGTCCCAGCAAGTTCATACAACGTGGAAAACAGATGGCGCATCTCCCTTTTCTTGAGTCACGTAGCCATGCTGCATGCCAATCCATGCCAAGGAGAAGGAAGGTACCCATTCTGCAGGTCATTCTTTCCTCAGTGAACATGGCGCCAGTTGCTCCTTGCCCACCTCACACAGATCCAAACAGGCCTGTCATTAACACGTGAGCCAACGTCACTCTCCTGCCCCCAAAGTCCTTCAACACTCTGGTCCCCCATTGAATTAAGCAAAAAACTCCTCAGCCTGGTGCAGTAGACTTCTTTGGGAAACATGCCCCATTCCCCCTTTTTAGGGGTAGGCCCCAAACACATCCTGTTTATAACAACAACAAACACATAACTGAGTCTTTGCCCTGGGCCAGGTGCTGCGTTTGTCCCATGTGCCCAGTCCACGGGCAGATGGACTGGGCCAGGGGGGTGACACCTGGTCCAAGCTGTCCCACCCAAACTCTCCCTACAAGAGTGTGAAAATGGAATGCTGAACGGAGGACAGGTGACTCAGTGGCAGCCATATGTGACCCAGATGCAAGGAAAAGCAGAGACGGAGTGAATGAAGCAGTTGTGACGAGAGTCCATGGACACAATAGTCCCAGGGAAACAGAAGGTCACCTCAGCTGCTGACAGGTTCTCCTGTCCTGTCCCTAGCCCTCCCAAAGCCCAGCTGTGTCTCTGCCATTGAGTTCTGTGAGGGCTGCCCTTGTAGCCCACTAATAAATTATTTTTTTGTTTAGTCTTCCTTTGTGGGTTCCTGTTACTTCTGACCACACAAAACCTAAGACACTTGGCTTGTCTCAGTTAGGAAGTCCACCAATTCTCCCAGGATAACCAGCTACCCTTTAAAATAAGAATGTCTCCTGGGCACGGTGGCTCACGCCTGTAATTCCAGCACTTTGGGAGGCCGAGGCGGGTGGATCACTTGAGGTCAGGAGTTCAAGACCAGCCTGGCTAACATGGCGAAACCCTGTCTCTACTAAAAATACAAAAATTAGCCGGGCATGGTGGCCCACACCTGTAGTCCCAGCTACTCGGGAGGCTGAGGCAGGAGAATCGCTTGAACCCGGGAGGCGGAGGTTGCAGTGAGCTGAGATTGTGCCACTGCACTCCAGCTTGGGCAACAGAGTGAGATTCCATCTCAAAAATAAATAAATAAATAAATAAATAAATAAGAATGTCTCTGGACAGACACAGGAGGGGCATTGTTATAAACGGTTAATGGGTGCTTTTAGTCATTCATATCTTCGTGTGAACCAGGTCAACAACTTCCTTTCCTCTAAGACTTCCTATTAATATCAGGGACATTTGGGTGATTCAAGGTTTTGATGAGAGAAAAAGATATTTTAGAGTACAGAATCCCACGGGAGGGCAGGCCTGGGAGGAGGGAAGGCACCTTCAGCTACTGGAAAAGTTGCCCAAGGTTAGTCCTGCTCCCAGTAATAAGGAAAATAATTCATTATCATTATGACTCATTAGTATTTTTAATTTACACAATGCCTTTCTTCCAAGGAACTCATTATGTCGATGGAGGTTCATTACGAGAAAGAGATCTGGCAGTGGAATTTATGTTGGACATAGTCTTCTAAATATGGCAACAAGAACTTTTATTACATGGGTACATGACTTGAAGCAAATCTCTCTATCAACTAATTAAGAAGGGAGGTAAAACTGTGTGGAGCACAGGTGATGCTGAAGGAGAGATGCCGCGTGTTCTTAGAGCACCGTGAAACCCATGTCTGCATCCTCCAAATACTAAATTCATAGTATTTCTGAAATTATATATCTTGAGTATGACATTTTAGTAGCATTAAAGGTAATTATTTTTAATGAGAAAAATATATTACAATTTGTAAATTTAGCATAGGAAAACTGATTGGCATTTCTATTAAGAAACCTTCAAAGCCACCTTGAATTAAAGCTACTTTGGTTACTAGCCAATGGGTTATGTGCTTCCATCCACGCTACTATCTGACAGAGAAAATCATGGTCTTGCTGTCCCTGGGAAGTTTCTGGTGTTAATTTTAAAGGAGCAGATAGCTGTACTGGTGAACACCATTTGGTACTTCTTTTGTACAGTAACAAAAACATAGTGAGCCTGGGGGGCTCACACACTAATCTCACACATTATATAAAGATGATTTCAAAGATTACATTACCTGGAGAAGACAGCAGGACAGAGTCCCAGAGGAAATGAGCTATTAGAAGACATTGAAGGCACTGGCTTCCTATGGGGTATTCTTGGTTTGGGCTCAGAGAGTGGTTAGCGTGAGTCAGGCCTTCCCCTTTGCCCCCAACCTCAACTCATCCGCGCCACCTTATCCAGTTCCATGCACTGAACAAGTATTTATCAAGGGCCCACTGAGTGCCAGACTCAGCGCTAAGTACTCAGGACACAGACTGAGGGCGCCCTGCCCTCCACCAGGCATTCGCAGGCATTACACATGTTACTACGTGACTAACCTACACTCACGGTCGAGGTAAGTGCTAGAGTGCTATGGGCACATGGGGGTGAGATGGGGGGGAGGTGTCAGGTTCTGCATGAACTGTGAAGGGACATTTCAGCTAAGACCTGGAGAAGAGGAGGGAACGGGCAGGTAGAGGGCTGGGGATGGGAAGAAGGGCTGCAGGTATGGAGCACAGCCTGTGCAAAGAGGCCCTGAGGCTGGAGAGTGCAACCAGGGCAGCTGCAGCCGAGTGAGCATGGTAGAGGGTAGGGCAATGTGCGGCTGCAGCCTCCAAGGGCAACGCCAGAGACACTCACCTCATATGAAACCAAGGGGTGACTTTAAGCAGAAGGAAACAGATTTGCATGCAAAAGGACCACTCTGTCAGCCTTATGGAGGAAGCTTCTGTTTGGGAGGTGGGTACAGGAGGGCACCCAGGGCCCCATATTACTCCACTACATCACAGTGATCACAGTGGCTTGGGCAGAGGGGTCGCAATGGAGCCGAAGAGCAGGAGACAGACTGGGGACACGTTGTGCAGGGAGTCCAAAGGCACCATCACTGCTTGGATATGAGAAGTGAGGGGGTGTCAAGGACAAGCGGTGACGGAGATGATGCTAGCCACTGGGGTGGGGCCCATTACAGGAGCAGACCGGTGCGGGACTAAGGCTTCAGTTTTGGACATGCTGAGGCTGAGGTGTTTGAGATCTGGACCTGGAACTCAGAAGAGAGATCTGGGCTGGAAGGGGGCCCTTGGGAGCCAGGCACATGATGGCACTGGGGCAAGGATGACATCCCAACAGAGAGTGGGAGGAGAAAGGAGGGTACAGGATTGGTCTGGGAGGGATGCCAACATTTAAAGTCCCTGCAGACACGCTGCAGCTGGCTAAGGAGGTTGAGAAGGAGCCAACCTCCGAGGGTGGAATCACAGGCGGCTCGGAGGCCATCGCGCTATGGGAACATGGACAGCTGTGCCCAGTGCTGCCTATGGATATGGTAGAGGTGCGCTCTCCAGAACCAGGAATATCAGGGCCATAGGTGACCTCAGCACGAGAGTGGCCAAAGGTCAGGGAGATAAGCCGACTGGAGTGAGCTGCACGATGCCCCGGACTCGGGGAGCATGAGAGGCTGGTGGAGGAAGTGCTGTGGAGGCTCTTCTCCAGGGCCTAGCCAGGTGACTGATGTCACCCCCTGCTGTCACAGCTGCAGTATGGGGGGGGTCCTATGTGCTTCACTGAGATGTATGAAAGAACCTGCTGTACTGCAGGGAGAACCCGAGTGTGGGCACTTGGGCCTCAGCTCATTAAAAGGACAAAGGTGCTTATTTGGGATTTTGTTTAGAAAATTCCTCAGATGAATGTTTGTTACCAGCACACCTTTAAAACACTCACCAAATCCCAGCCAGTTAATTAGGTAAGGTCCTGGCCCACAGGAGGACTTGGATTTGGAGCCGGTGCTCCTAGGCCAGGAGACCTAGAAGGGCAGACACCACAGAGCCTCGCAAGGACTCTGCACCGCCATGGAGCTGCCCAGAAGGAAGAGGGGGCCAGAGTGGGGTGCATGGCGTGGCCCAGGAGACTCAAGTCTGGGAAGCTTTTGTGTCTCATCAAAAGCAGCTTCCATGGCTGGCAGAAAACCAAAAATCAATGGGAATATGATCTCTGACTTCTGAGCTTGTCCATTCTCTCTCCTTAGGAGGGCTCCCCGGTGCAGTTTAAACCAAGAGCCTCACCTGGGACCCTTCTAGGGGTCAAGGGGAAATGGGGTTCCTAGGAGCTCCAGACTCCACCAGCCTCCCCTGTGGCCTGAAATCTGTCCCCACCTCAAGCTGAGGACACAGTCTCCCCAACAGCAGCTCACCTGTTACTGAGGACGAGCATCAAGAAACAATCATAATGAATAATATGCTTCTTAGGACGGAACAGACTCACTACATGCCAGGCATTGAGCTGAAAGTTACAATGCTTTCTTTTTTCTTGTTGATATAATATATATATAATTTTTTAACATAAAGTAAAATCTGTGTGTGCGTGTGTGTGTGCGTGTACACAGTTCTGAACTGTGACAGATGCAGTCATGTAACTATGCATTAGACTATGGTATGATTCAGAAGAACTCTATCACCCCAGATGTTCCCTCACAGCCACTCACATTCCCTTTGTAGTCACACCCTCATCCTGCCCCTAACCACTCCCTAATCCCACCCCTGCAGCCTCTGACCTCTTCTTAGCCCCCTAGGTTGCCTTTTCCAGAATGTCCTATAAATGGAATCACAGTCTGCACCCCTTGGGGTCTGGCTTGACTTTGGCTGGTGCATCTAAGAGTCACTCACATTGTTTTGTACACTGACATTTTGTGCCTTTTTATTGCTGAATCACATTCCATTGAATGGGAGTGCCAGTTTATCTATTCACCATATATCTGGGCTGACTCCTGTTTGGGGCGATTATGAATAAGCTGCTATAAACATTTGTGTGCATATTTTTGTGTGCACACAGGTTATTTCTCTTTGGTTAAATATCTTACAAGTCTTTTTTAAATCTTCACTTCTGGCCTATAAAAGTATCATCATCCCTATTTTACAGAATGGGAAAGTAAGGCTTGGGGAGGTTGAGGACATTCGTACAGAGTCAGGTAACTGGAGGAGCTGGACTTCAACCCTGCTCAGTGCAGCCACTGTGACTGAGCACCTCCTGAGAGCCAGGTGGATTCTGCCCTCAAGGATCCATGCTCTTTCTTGCCCATGGGTGGGCAAGAAACCCACCCATCAGCAGGTGGCTTCTGCTGAGCCACAATAGGCACACACAGGGGTCCATGGGAGCCCAGAGGGGAGCATCTGACCAGGCTCAGGGGGAGGAATGTGTCCAGCAGGGAGGAGCAGTATGAGTTAGCCAGGTAGGGGACATTCCAGGCAGGGGAGCAGCAGGACAAAAGCATAGAGATAGCACTGCCAGTGGCAAGTTCCAAAATTAGAGGCTGACTGCTACATGGTCCATGTAGGAAAATAATGGGAAATACATTTGGACAGGAGGTGGGGTCTGCTAACAAAGGACTTTAATTCCAGGTTAAGGAATCTGGATGTTAAAACAACATTAGCTGCCATTTCTACAGTGCTACTTCCCAGACTGTGTGCCTTTCTGGGAGCCTTGAAGGTTTGTGAGCTGGAAGATCTTAGGAACAAAACAGTGCATGAGGATAGCTCAGGTAAAGGTTATTGATAAGTAAGAATGCCTGGCACCAAACGCATGCCCTGTCTAAGGAAGCATTCTGCCTTGGAAGCACTGTTCTCTGTTTTCCTCTGAGTCTCCGTACCAATCTCCCTTCATGGATGAAAAGAGAGTTTTACCACATGATTACTGAAATCATATATGTGTCTAATTTCCCCACTAGGCCAGCAGTCCGTTCCATTTCTCTATCCTCATAACCGGTCACAGCATCTGGCATAAAATGGGCCCTTTATAAATGTTTATGTAACAAGCCAGGCGCAGTGGCTCATGCCTGTAATCCCAGCAATTTGGGGGGCCGAGGCAGGTGGATCACCTGAAGTCAGGAGTTCAAGACCAGCCTGACCAACATAGTGAAACCCCATCTCTACTAAAAATAAAAAAGTTAGATGGATGTGGTGGCATGCACCTGTAATCCCAGCTACTCAGGAGGCTGAGGCAGGAGAATTACTTGAGCCCAAGAGATGGAGGTTGCAGTAAGCTGAGATCATGCCACTACATTCCAGCCTGGGTGACAGAACGAGGCTCTGTCTCAAAAAAAACAAAATGTTTATGGAACAAATAAGGTGCCTTTGTTCATTAGGTATTTTGATTAATAAATAGTTAACATATTAAACTCAGGTGACCCATTTTCAAAGAATTAGAATGTAAAAAAAACAAAAAAACAAAAAACCCTTGTGGCAGATTATTGTTCAATATTCATTCTCCCCTCGCCACCTCTGTGGGAGAAGTACACTTCTCTGATTCTTGATTTGGAGCTCTGTGAAATGATTTGCTTTGATTAACTGGATATCTGCTGATTTCTGGACTGGTTAACTGGATATCATGTCCAGTTAATCAAAGGGGCTTGGATGCAAGCAGAGGCTTGGAATTGCTCGCACACCTGGGCCTCTGCCATTGCCCTGAGAATATACCTTGGCCAGAATACGCCTTGGTCCAAGGAGGATGCAAGATATTTGACACATACTCCATACCAAACCTGCAGCTTGGAGACACACAGCTGAGCCCAGCTGAGATCAGCCTGCTCAATAGATCTGCAGAAGAGTCAGCAAGAATGCATGCTTATCATTGTACACTCCTGAGATTTTGGAGTTGTTTCACAGCAATAGCTGACGATACAACCCTACACTAAAAAATGCCCCAATCACAATTTTGTTGTCCTTTGTTTAAGAAGTGAGTCACAGATTGGTTTTAGACTACCTCTGAGCCTCAGTTTCCTCATTTGTAAAATCTGTAAAATGGTTATGAGACTGAATGAGAGAATCCAAGAAAAGCCTTCAGTGCAGCCTGCAGCACAGGGACTGTGCTCAATATGTGCTATTGTTATGAAAGCGTCTCTGGACCTGGGGTCCCTGTGTCGGACAGCAGCTCTCACTAGTTACTGGGATGTGCCCTAGGAGGGCGCCACGTAACAGAATGTCAAGCCACAACACTCTCTGTCTCCCGACATACATCCTTCCAAAGTGACCTAAGGTGAACTTCCTCGCCTCCTGTCAAAGAGCTAAGGCACCACTGCCTGTTTATCACAGTCAATTAATTGGTGACGCAGCTGTCCTGGTGGAGATAGAATCAGTGTCCTCGTCTTGTGTCCTGTGGTGAGAGAGGCTAAGATGCGGGTGAGAGTTTTAATCTGCTAACGCTAGGCTGTGGCAAGCTGCCAGCAGGGCACTTAGCTCAGCCTCCCCGCCCTCCCCCTCCCATCTGTCTTCACTCCTCATGGACTCTTAATGCCACTGAATGCTAACAGGCAAAACGTATGTGACTGGAGGAGACCTGAAACAAAGGGGTGAGAACAGCCACCCAACAGAAGCTGTCTCCTGCAATCTCTTCCCCTCCATGGCTCAACTGCGCATCAACTGACCCAGGGCAGCTCGCTTTTGTCCCTCAGTAGAATATGAAAATCTCTCCAGTCCCCACCCGCCCCCACAAAAGGCTAAGAATTATTCTTTCCAAACTATCTAATTCATACACTGTGATGTCTCAATAAAGCCGTGTGCAGGCATGGGTGCTGAAGGCATTTTGCATTTAACTATTCTACCAGCTTCAAAACCCTTAGGATCCAGTGATAAATCCTGCGAATGCTGAGGTTTACACTCTCCTCAGAGTATCAGGAACCTACTGGTGTTTGGCTGGAGATTGCAAATGTTTCTGACGGCTCATGTGAATCTTAGAAAATAGAAAACAACCTATCCCACATTACATAATCAGGCCAGGAAAACATGTTTCATATTAGAATGGCAGCCAGCAATTTTCCAGGACTCGGACAAGGGTCCAGGTTTTTTGTCTGGCCTGGTCCTGCTGAGGAATGACAGCACTTTAACCTCTCTGTATCTCCTTATCTCTCAAGCAAAGACCCATGGAGCTGCCCCTCTGCGCTGGCATGCCTCTTTGTGTATTGTAGTATTTCTTTCATTCGAGGATGAATATCAAAGCCTGAGAATTATTACGCTTCTCAGAGAGGTTGGAATAATCAGTAAGATGTTTCTAACACAAACAGGAAATGAAAATGAAGAGATAGCAAGGTCTTTAGAAGCAGGCTGGATCCTTACAAAGGTGCAACATAACCAGCTGAATAAACAAATAGACAGTCCCCTTAGAGTCTATCAAGCCTGTCCACATTCCCAAGCAAGGCCAAGGCCCCCAGATTACCCTCCTTTTCATCTTCCAAAACCTTTGAGCTTCTCTGAGAGGTGCCCCCAGCCCCAGCCCAGCCTCCCCTGGCATAGCTGGTCACCCCCTCCCAGTACTTCTTAGCACTTATTTAGGATAACACGGTGATGGGGTGAGGGAGGACATGCTGGGATGGGTGGAACTGTGCGCTGGTAATGAGCGTGAGTCGTGGAGGAAGTCAGACCGAGGTTCACATTCTGGCTCCTCCACTTGACCTTGGGCAAGTGAAACAATCTATCTCAGCCTCAGTTTCCTCATCTGTGATGTAGGACTACCTCCATCATAGCACTAAATTAAATATAATTATATATCTTATATGAAAAAGTATAAATATATATAATTATATAAAAATATATACAAATATATAATTATATATTTCTATATAATTATATATTATAATTTATAATTTATAATTATATATTATAATTTATATAATTATATATTATAATTTATAATATATAATTATATATTATAATTTATAATATATAATTATATATTATAATTTATAATATATAATTATATATTATAATTTATAATATATAATAATATATGATAATTTATAATATATAATAATATATGATAATTTATAATATATAATTATATATGATAATTTATAATATATAATTATATAAAATACATAATTCTATATATAAATATATAATACATAATTCTATATAAATATATAATACATAATTCTATATAAATATATATAATACATAATTCTATATAAATATATATAATTACATAATTATATATAAATATATTATATATAAATATATATAATTACATATATAAATATATTTATATATTTAATATATAATTACATATATAAATATATTTATATATTTAATATATAATTACATATATAAATATATTTATATATTTAATATATAATTACATATATAAATATATTTATATATTTAATATATAATTACATATATAAATATATTTATATATTTAATATATAATAATATATATTATATTATATATTTATTAATAGTTATATATTAATATATAATATATATTATATAAAAATATATAATATATAATTACATATATAAATATATAATATATAATATATATAAATATAATATATATTATATAATATATATAATATAATTATATAATATATATTATATAATTATATATAATATAATTATATAATATATATTATATAATTATATATATTAAAATATATATAATATACATATATATGCAACTCTCACTCGTGGCCCGGCTGCAGCGAACACTTAGCAGAATTTTGTCAGATGGTGGGTGGATGGGTGAGCAAAAGAGCTGGCTTCATCCTGTGAGGTAGCACAAAGCCCAGTACTTGGAAGGACCCTGCACCTGGTTCAATGCTCTGTGGTCGCTGCATTGAAATCCTTAATAATTTTTTAACATGGAGCCTCGCATTTCCATTTGGTGCTGGACTCTGCAAATTACGTAACCAGTCCTGCAGAACAGTGCCTTGGGGCCAGCTGCGGCACTCTGGGAGTCTCAGCTCTCCCATCAAGTTATGAGCCAAACTCTAGCATGACCCCACATTTTGGTACTTTGGGTCATTTCAGCAGAGATACCATATTTGGAACAAAGTCAGTGACGAAAATATTTTGTACTAAACCTGTGCCATTTCATACAAGCTTCCAGGTATATTTGTTTTGAAAAATGCAACCTCATCACTGGGGAGAAGGCATCTTCCCACTCCTAGCCTTTCTTTCCTTGAGAAAAGAGTGCAATTAGGGTGAGTTCTTTCTCCCTTGGACCTTCTTCCATCTGCCAGGGAGATGGAGCATGTTTCCACAGTAAATTTAGGCTGGGCACAGTGACTCACACCTGTAATCCCAATACTTTGGGAGGCTGAGGCAGGAGGATCGCTAGAGGCCAGGAGTTTGAGACTAGCCTGGGCAACATAGTGAGACCCCCACCTCAACAACAACAAAAAATTTTTCATTAAAAAAATTAGGCATGGTGGTACATGCCTGTAGTCCTAGCCACTTGGGAGGGTGAGGTGAAAGGATTGCTTGAACCCAGGAGTTCGAGGCTGCAGTGAGCCATGATCACATCACTGCACTCTAGCCAGGGCAACAGAACAAGATCCTGTCTCAAAAAAAAAAAATAGTAAATTTAGTAAATTTGGGGACAATGAGCGGGGCTTGCTCAGTTCTGCTCATCCCCTTCTCCTCTTTCTGGGGAAGAAGAGAAGGGGAGTCCCCGGTGACCAGGTAGGTGAATCCTTCTAATTCTTGGGTTCCATATGAGGAAACCCATTTGGCTCTTGCACTGAGCCATGCCCTTCAACCAGCCTTATCAGTAACAACAGTGATATGTTGGCTTTCAACTGTTATTCCATCGGCTTACTCAATTTCTTCAGTTCTTGGTTGGGAATAGGGTTGCTATATATTGGACACTCTCAATGACTCCAACAACCACCAAAACCCCTGCCATCCATCTTGTGACCTAGAACAACACTTAATTAAAACACCCCCCTCACTACAAGGAAGTAGGATAGGTCCTGGGAAGAGTGTTGGATTCACTGCATCTCAAAATTGAAAGGCCCCTTGGCTTGAGAAGGAGAAACTCCAAGGAGACTAAAAGCATAGTACATTAGTTCTCAATCTTTAGTGTGCACCAGAATCATCCAGAAGGCCTGTCAAACTGGATTTAACTCTTGGCCTCATTCCAGAGTTTCAGATTCTGTAGATCTGGGTGGGGAATCTAAGAATGTGCATGTCTATCAAGTTCCCAGGTGATGCTGAGGCTGCTGGTCTGGGAACCCCACTTGGAGAGCCACTGGCCTGATATAAAATGACTTCACTCTGCTATTACAGAGTAGCAACCAGAGCCCAGGTATCCTGTGCTCTAGCCAATGCGCTTCTCGGTCCATCTTCTTGCCCATTGGTTGCACCTTCCTTAGCCCTGGCTGGAAGTTCCCTTGGCTGTAGTTTTTAGACTTGCACTCAACACTTAAGCTGAACTTGCTCTCCTCTTCAAAATAATGTCTATAAACAGCCTAGCGCTTCCTAGGAAAAAAACACTTCAATACTAAGTATTTCTGGCACCAACACCTATTATAAGAAACATGAAAAGAGAAAGTGTTTTATGAAGAAAAATAAGTACAATTCAGAATAAACTTAAAGCAAATGTCATCAGGCCCAGGACCAAGAACCAAAAAAGTTGGTCAATTTTTTTTTTTATCCTTCTATGGTACATTCTATGTTTATTTTGCTAAAAACAAATAAGAAAGCTTGTACTTACCCAGAGTATTGGTAGCAAAGTTTTTTTCAAGTCCATCTTCTGTGAGCTCTCTTTTATTGACCATGCAACCTGCATTATTGATCTAAAAATTATAGTTCCCATTTCAAAATAAAGAAAAATAGGGCCAAAAGACCTATTTCCATCCCCACACCTCCACTACCCCACCCCCAGCTCTTTCTCAACTTTCAAGTGACAATGACAATTTGCTCAACTGATTCTTCACTCCAAACCCTTTGCAGGAAAATACCACTTGTGCAAAGGATTCAGCCACAGAACTGTGCAAAGATCGCCAAGTGAGACAGCTTGGCCAGGCAACCTAATTCATGAGAGAGTGCTCTGGAAATTCATCTAGTCCAGAACGGTCCAATAGAAATATCTAATCTTAAGATTTCTAGTAGCCACATTAAAAAGGTAGTAAGAAACTAGTAAAATTAATTTAATAATATATTTAACCAAATGTATCCAAAATAGCACCATTTTAACATGTAATCAATATAGAATATTAATGAGATGGCATACATAATTTTTTTCAGGCTTTGAAACCTGCTAATTTATACACTTACAACACATCTCAGTTTGGACTAGCTACATTTCAAATGCTTCACAGCCATATTGGATAGCACAATTCCAGACTCTGGAACGTTTTAGAGCACATCAGAAACTCTTTGGATAGAAAAGAACTTACCTCAAAGTAGAGTATCTGGGAAGAGCACACTGGGACTCTTGCTATCTGAGTCTACCCAGGCTCTCCGTGGAGTTTTGTGCTAATTATGTTACTAAAAGATTTGCCTGTCTGCAGGAGGTATTCTTTTGGACAAAAACAGCTTCTAATTTCAACACACCAATCCCCAAATCTACAGAACCGAGAAATATTTATATACAAATCATCATTTTATAAAACATGGAACATATCTATCCTCCCACAACACCTACCCAGTGGATGGCCCGTTCCTTTCCCCACTAATCTAACCACACGCGCCTCCTCTTAAATCCAATGAGTAAACTTGATTCCATGAACAGCCCCAAGCATAAGAGAGTCTTACTAAGATTCTTCCATAAAGACACGCACACATACATATCCGTCCACATCCACTGACGGACACAATGGGCCAACATGACTTTATTCTCCACTTATGTTTACAAAGCTCACCAGAACATGGAGTTTATGTTCCTGCTTGAAATTTTCAACAAATTTCCAGATTTGCTTGGGATCAGACAAGTCCACAATGTGCAGAAAAATGTTCTAAACTAGAAAGAAAAAAAAAAAAAAAAAAAAACCCTTTTTAAAAAGATATAAACTAGCACTTTTAATTTTTAAAAAGTACATGGTTTTTAAAAAGCAAATACTTTGAAATGATATAAAACAGAAAATACCAGTCCCACTCCTCAAAAATAAACCATTGCTCACAGTTTTTTGTGAATCATCCAGAAATATTTTAAGCATATACTATATATACAATACATATATTTTAAGATATATATTTTATATATACACCACACAAATAGGATCAGACTATGCATTGTTCTACATTCATCTTTTTCACTTAACAATATGTCTTTTAGTTTTTGGTGGTAAAAACAATTTTTATTTTTTTATTTTATTGTAATAAGAATACTTAATATGAGATCTACCCTCTTAACAAAATTTCCAGCATGCTGACTAGGTACAATGTTGTACAGTGCACCTCTAGAGTTTATTCACCTTGCCTAACTGAAACTTTGTGCCCTTTAATAGTAACTCCACATTTCTCCTTTCCCCCAGCCCCTGGCAACCACCATTCCACTCTTTGGTTCTATGAATTCTGAGTACTATGGATACCTCACATAAGTGAAATCGAATAGTATTTGTCTTTCTGTGCCTGGCTTATTTAACTTGGGTTAGCTCCTCCAGGTTCATCCATGTCAATGCAGGATTTCTTTCCTTTTAAGGCTGAATGATATTCCGATGTGTGTAGGTATGTACCACATTTTCTTTGTCCATTCATCTGTCGATGGACATCTGTTTCCACATCTTGGCTATTGTGAATAATACTGCAATGGACGTGGCGGTGCTAATGGCTCTTCAGGATCCTGATTTCAATTCCCTTGGGTAAGTACCCAGAAGTGCAATTGCTGGGTCAGATGGTAGCTCTATTTTGAATTTTTTGAGGAACCTCCATACTGTTTTCCATAGAGGCTGCACCATTTTGCATTTCCACAAATGGTGTGCAAGGGTTCCAATTTCTCCATAACCTAACAAACATTTTTTGTCTTTTGTTTTTTTAACAATAGCATCCTGAGAGGTGTGAGGTGATATTTCACTCTAGTTTTGATTTGCATTTCCCTGACGACTACTGACATTGAAAGTATTTTTTCATATATGTGTTGGCCATTTGTTTTTTGTTTGTTTTTTCTTGAGAAAAAGAGTGCCATTGCACTCTGTCGCCCAGGCTAGAGTGCAGTGGCATGATTTTGGCTCACTGCAACCTCCGCCTCCCAGGTTCAAGTGATTCTCCTGCCTCAGCCTCCCAAGTAGCTGGGACTAGAGGTGCATGCCACCATGCTCAGCTAATTTTTATATTTTTAGGAGAGACGGTGTTTCACCATGTTTGCCAGGCTGGTCTTGAACTCCTGACCTCAAGTGATCTGCCTGCCTTGGCCTCCCAAAGTTCTGGGATTACAGGCATGAGCCACCGTGCCCAGCTTGTGTTGGCCATTTGTATATCTTCTTTGGAGAAATGTCTATTCAAGTCCTTAGACCATTTTCAAATCGGGTTATAAGTTATGTTGTTGTTTGTTTTGCTATCGAGTTGTAGGACTTACAAGAGGTCTTGGAGATGATTTTGTTATATATGAATCCACCCTATTCCTTTTAATGACTACATAATTTACCTTTGCATGGATATGTCAGGGTTTCCTGCTGCTGATCTTTTTTTTTTGGTCAAAAGTTTGCTCTTCAGACAGTATCTTAGGCACATCATAAATAAGATGACAACTTCTGCTGTGACCCTTAGTCCTTGCTCATGACACTTTTCAATCTCTGCCTTGTATCATGGTTATCACTGGACACAGCCACCTCCCCAGCAGGCTTAGAACTCCGTGAGTAAGGGACCCTGTCTAATGCACCGTTTCTCCTTATGGTATTACACACAGTCATAGGCATGGTAGTTCACTAACGGACCTTGGCTGTTTAAACCTTTTTCTCTGTACCCAGTACCTAAGTCCAAACTTGCATTCTTAGCATCCAACGAATGCAATGGCATCCTCTCTGAGCATCAGTGGACATACGTGACTTATCACTAACACAAGGCAGAGGGCACCTAAGTACTGAACCTACGTACTGAACCTACAGACGAGGATCTGAGCAAGAGCCACAACTCCTTTGACAAAGCAGAAAAGTTCCGTGCCCTGCCTGAGTTTCCCCATTAATCAAGCTATAAAACTCAAAGCTGTAGTCAGAATTTATTTCTACTCATCTTAAAACATATTGTTTTCTCACCTGAGACAAATGAAACAAAGCAACTCCACATTTTCATGACTCAGAAAGTCTAGTCAGGTTGAACACCATATTCAGCTTAAGCCTGGCCCAAATGAATATTCCTCTGCCTTCAAAGGATAGGAAAAATGTTGTCTGTACAGAGCTATCCTCTTTTAAAATGTCTGTGAAGGCCCTCACCCAGCCAGATCGAACAAGGCTGCTGAGTCATATCTGAGTCAGCCAGGAGCCTGTACCAATGACTGCAAACTGAGTCTAGACACCTAATCCTTCCATTTTGAGGCCTTGTCTGCAACCACCCTAAAACACCCTCCTACCAGAAAGCGCTGTGTAACATGTATACAAAATCCAGGTTAAAACAGCAACAAAACTCAAGTGAACTAAAAGCAATTCTGCTTTATACATTCCACAAGTTCTCTGAGCTTCCTGGAAGCACCTGAGATGTCTCAGAGTGAAAAGGAGGCAGCAGCAGGGAAGACAGAATCACTGTCCTAGACAAATCAGCCACGGAGCTGGTGATATGAAGCACCAAGAAAAGAGGAAGGAAATCATCTGTGTCCCTCTGAGGCAAAACAGGAGGCCACAAAGCACCCAGAAGGAGAGGCCGGCAGTCTGCTGTGGCCAGGAGAAGAACTGGAAACAGGTGCATGTGTGTAAAAGTCCCAATCTGCGGAGCCACACAATGAGAAGGCTCACCTTAGGAGCCACTGGCCCCCACTGTGATACAAGCATGGTTACTGAAATTGAACAAAACAAAACTCAACTGGGACCCTTTCTGCAGACAAGGCACCATCTATAGCGGCTGTGTGACCCAGGAGTCATGAGGTGACATCATGGGGACTGATCCCCCCATCAGAGCAGTTCCCACAATGAGCACGGTAAACAGTGCATGGAGGTGTTTTGTTAAGTAGAAATCATTCTGGAGAAATGAGGTGGTATTTCATAAAACCACTGAGGTCTTGGGAAGCTAAATCAACCATTCTCAAGAAGCCAGAAATCCACATTGGCCTGGAAGGGCTGGAGAGTCGAAACCCGTTTTTTATCGTGGTGTGTGATGTTGGTGGAGTCAATTCCCCACAAGACATAAGTGCTTTCACAGAAACTTCCAGCCACATCAGGAGGCCTGCAGGACTGAAAAACATTGCCCAGGCACCTGTCCCTCTGTGATCTTTCCCTCTAAAACCCGTAACCCCAGTGTAATCATGAGAAAGACATCAGACAAATCCCAACTGTGAGAGCCTATCTCAAAAAATAATAAATACAATAGAAGTTTTTTTTTTTTTAAATGTTACTCATGGAGATAACTGCTAGACAAAAGTCTGGAGCCAGGTAGTAAGGTGGGGCTGAACTGCAACCAGAAGCCTGGGGAAAAAGGTCCACCCTGTTTCTCCCCTAGGCCCTTTGGGAGCATCGTGTCCAGCAGACTGGTGAGCCAGGAGTCTGCTCTACAGTAACCAGTACTCCTTTCCCCAAGCTTAAGCCACACATAACCTCTCTGAAAGATCACCTCGGCATGATATTCACCTCTCTATATGGCCAAACACCTGATCTTATCAAGCCTGTGTGTACAAGCAGCTGAGATCCCCACATGACCTTGAGTCTTACCTGGTGCGTACGCTCCCTGGCTCAGCTGGCCTGCTGCACACCTCACCCAGACCTTCCTGCCCAAGGGACCTTCTTTCTTTGATGTTCACCCAACCATGCAGGCAGGACCAGCTACTCCACTGCCCTCACAGCTCTACCACACATCTCTTCTGCTTATGGGGGCTTGCAGGCTTCCACCTCCCACTGAGCAGGGCCTAAGCACTGATTAAACAGAACATACTTGAAGTAGAGAATGTAAGGTTGGGAGTGGTAATAATATTAGTATAAACAATAATGATAATACCAACAATAATAATAGTAGCTACTTCTATTGATTGAGAGCTGTTTGTTCTTAGGATATCCTGAGCTTCCCATCTTGTAGCCCTTATCATGTTATTTCAGTAACATCTAACAGACACCTCTTTCAACAGAGGGAACTGAATGCAGGGATTGATTTCCCAGGTGATTAAGGAAGGTGAGAACTCAACCAAGATTGGTGAAGTAACCCAGAGATTAGTAACAACAGGAAACTACCACCAGCCCTAGGCTCAAGGAACAAAGGGAGAATGCAGTGTGGCCTGAGCCCAGGAACCAGAAGGAAGAAACAGAGAAGAGATTCAGCCATCACCAGGGAAGCCAATATCTCAATTCCCCGCTTCCTTTCACCTACCAATCTTTCTCTAGTAACTGCCATTGGCCAAACCCAGCCAAAAGCTGTCTGGTTGTAGGAGCTGAAGAAACACATACCTTGGGGTTCATACTATTTGTCCCCCAACCCACCCCCACTGTGATACAGAGCATGGCAGCCAGGCCCAGGGCAGGCACACACACCTCAAGGAAACTGCTTGTTAATCACTTGTATCCTGGAAAAGACTGTCTGAGGCTGTGTCTGTCCCAATCACTGTGTCTCCAGCTGTTTGGCATACGGTTCACCCTTAAATACATGTTAAAAAACTAATAAAGTCAAGTTACCCCTATTTTTTAATGAGGAAATGAAGGTTCAGGGAAGCTAAGAACTTTGCCCAAGCTCACAGGCCAGAAAGTGCAAAACCAGGACTCGTATCAGAGCCCAACTCCCTCCTTCATACCATGCTTTTGTGTGTGGGCTGCCTACCAAAGGTAGACCAGATGAAGCTGTGGAGTGGGGACTCTTCATAAGCAGGGAGGGGCAGCTGATCCCTGGCAGAGACTGGAGGAGACACTGAGTCAGGGAAACCACAGACACTGGCATAAGCAGACAGGTACCCTCATCCTGGACACTCCACCTCTGAGTGCTGGAGGCCACTTACAAACCCGAGAGAGCAGTGAGTGTCCTGTGTGTGCATTCAAATCCCGCCGAGTGCATCTGTATGGAGGTGAGAGTGTATCTGTATGAAGCAAGGGCTTGCGTTCTCCCCAGTGTAGGAACATGCTTGCTCCCCTTTTCAGCTCTCTACCCCTCCTAAACATGGTGGAATTAGATGCAAGCCCAACAGATCCATATTATCATCGTTTTCCATTTAAATATACTTTTTAAAGCCTGTGGCCCACATCACAGCAGGCTGGAATCCAGGCAAACCTCCTCCTGCCTGTGGCCTGAGATTAGTATTCTTGTTGCATTCTGCAGCAGCACCACTGAAAGTTATCAACAGGCAGACAGCCAGCTTTCAATCTCGAGAACTGCAGCCCGCAGATCGCAGCGGCACTTGCAGACATTAGAGGAAGATTTAGAGACCCTCACACTCGCCGCCAGCACTAAGCCTCTGTAAGGCACCTGATGGCATGAGACTGGGGATTTCCACGAGAAAGGGAAAGGAACAGACACTTGGTGTGAAAATGCTATTTCAAAGTTGATGCAAAATATTCCATCCTAGACAGGGGCATTCTTCTCTTTGGCTAGGGTCCATGCCTGAGGGTGGGTACTGTCTGTCCCTCCCCAGCTCCCCTTCTACAGGCCCTCCAATTGTGGGGTCTCCTAGAGAAGACGCAGGAATGGAATGAGGATGTTCTTTCATGACAGTGAGCGAGCAGCCATGACTGAGGGTCCTTTTGGGGGTCAGGGTTTTCCATTCAGGGCCAGCCTTTTCCATTCAGGGCCAGCCTTATGGCTACACGACGTACCACGGGAATATGATCTATACAGCTGCACAGGCCCTGAGATTGGAAAGGCCTCAAGCTTGGTTTAATGTTCTGCCTTTGGTGTGTAGAAATTCTAAATAACTTTTACACAAGGGTCTTGCATTTTCATTTCGCACCAAGCCCCACTAATTATGTAGCCAATCCTGGTTCCAGCTCTTTCAGAAGAGAAAGACCACAAAACGTGAGGCAGCTCTGAAAGCTCGTGTCAGAAAGTAGCTCTCATCAAGACCCAAATGCTGCCGGTGTTTCTCTTTATTAGAAGACATCGGGTCAATGCATGGCTCCGTGGCACCCAGGTGACCCTTGCTGTGTGTTGCTGATGTGGGCTCCCTCTGAGGTGAGGAGGCTGGAAGTATCACTGTCCAGTGTAATGGGCCTCTGCCTGCTGGCCTCTGCTGGTTTCACAGGCAGCTCAGGACCATGCGGTAAAGCCTCAGTGCCCCCACTTATCCCCTTGTCAAACCTAGCCATTCAAAAGCAGGGCCCAGCTCTCTGCTGGCCGAGGCTGCTTCCAAAGCAGAAGCACAAACACAGGCCATCTTCAACCCAGGGAGAGCGGGCAGGAGTCCAGCCTCCTCACAGCTGACCATGGAGGTGAGGAAACCCAGCAGGAGGGGTGAGGAGCTGCTCACCTGGTTACCGCTCTCCTGGATGATCTCACCCCTGGCATCTTCTGCTCGGGCTTGATCTCGACAAACCAGGTGAACTGTGCCACCTGGTGGAATTCAATGAAACCATCTGTGAGTTACAGCGAGAGCTACAGAAACCAGCTCTTCCTAATGAAAAATGAAGATATATGGGCTCACAACTGACACTCTTCTGTTAAACCTAGATGGGTGGTTCCCAGAGTTAAGAGCAGCAAGGGTGATTGCGAGGGAGGTACTGGAAACTTATTGCCTATCTGTGCTGACAGTGTGTCTGGAATAACATCCTGATTTTTGAGGGCCTGAACACATCAAGGATAAGCAACATTGATCTGGGTCACATCTGCTTCCCTAGCATCTAGCATAGTAGCTGACCCAGATGTGTTAAACCTGGCTGCACTTTAGACTCACCTAGGGAGCTTTTAAAGATCTAGGCAATAGGCCCAGGCCTGGGTATGTTTTACAAGCTCCCCTGGTGATGTAATGTTCAGCCAAAGTAGACAGCCACTTGCATAGCATGTAGTAGAGACTCAAGTATTGACTGAATGTTGAATCCATCAGCAGCCCTCATATTATCCCAGCAAATGCCACACCATCATCAATCAAGGTCAATTTAAAGCAGAATGCCTTCGCCGTGGCAGCTAAGAGTGAATCATTATGGAGTCTGCTTTCTTTACTAAAAATCACCCACTTGATTAAATGGGGTGTTTCATGGGAGGCTACAGGCTAACCACAACACTAGCCCCTCTTCTCTCTCCTCCTCTCCATACTTCAGAGTGCTTCCCAGCTGCTAAGATGCAATTAATCCTCTCCCTGACTTGGCAGATAATTAAATAAAGCTTCAAATGATATAATAGTCCCCTGAAAAATGCCTAACTTGGATTTAGAGAGAGGAAAAAAGAAAACATCTTCAGCATCTTAAAAAGTGATAAATTCACAACCTAGTTCCCCACCTTCTGCTGGAACATCCATTTTTCCTGAGGAAGCTCTGGAGAGATGCAGCAAACTTTTCTAGCCACTGCAGAGCCATTTGGTGACCCAGGATTGTTGAGCTCATGCAGGAAATTCTGGCATTTACCATGAGGAAGCCTTCTGCTGACTCAAGACTTTACAGTGCACCTGAAGCACCTCTTTATAGTCAAGGTTAGGGGAGGGAAGCGGGAGGCTGCTCTAGCCCTGGAGGCTGGACCCCAGCAAGGAGGAAGTTTAGTTCAATGCACTCCTCTCTCCAGGTATTTTGGGGGCCTTGGTTCATAACTACCATCCACATCCAAATTGCAGTGGACTTCGAGGCTCTCCCTCCACCTGTCTCTCACCCCAGGAGATTCTCATTGAGAAGACACGAGTTAGAGACCAGGTGTTTTGTTTTTTTTTTAAATTAAATTCCACTGTGGATTCTGATGTCCAGGGTTTGCTTGAGCCCCTCGCTGTTCTTAATCAGAAAACACTGGGACACGTGGGCAGGACCCCAAGCTCACCTGTGAATTAATTAAGTGTTGAGGAAAGGGCTCCCATTGCTCTAGCCACCTGGAGCTCAAAACTCAGAAAGCTGGCAGCTGTGCCCAGAACCACGGGATCGCCATCCAGGACTTCCTGACCTGCCTGTGACACAGGGTGCCCTCCTCAGTATGGACCGGCCGCAGTCTGGCCATGGGGCTCAGTGGACACATGTGTTAGCAGCTGCTTACCTCGCTTGGCGATTTCAAGGGCAGTTGCTTTGCCAATGCCGCTGTTTCCTCCAGTGACCAAAAAGACTCTTCCAGGAACCTGGACCTCCAAGTCATGAGGGACAAAGTCTTTAGATGCAGATTCATAGCCACTCCTAGAAAGAGCAGACCCACGGGAAGACCAGCTGTAAGGAGTGGGGAACACAAACCCCTGCAGGAGAAAGCCTAATTCTAGGATGGGCATTATTGCTGTCTCCGCCTCTCCCAACACATCACGAAACTCCTTTCTCCCTCACCCTCCCTGCTCTCACAAACACCACTATCTCAGGGCCTGCATTTCCTGGACCATGATCTTCCCAAACTTTTGAAAATATTGGAGATTCCAACATTTTGGCATCCAAATTGTCTTCCTCTGACTGCCCCGATCCTGGGGAGTGGCAAAAAGAAAAAAAATCCCTTGACAGATGAATTGCTCTTTTCCCTTTTGTGGGGGGCAGGTTTCGGGAAGCTTAGGAGACCATTTGCATTATGCTTATTGCATTGCAGGACAGATATCCTTGCCTACTTGGAGAAATGGGGGAGATTTGCAAGTAGGGAATAAAGGAGGAGGACGGTAGAGTTATTTAAGCTCTGCACCCATCAGAGGAAGCCAAGGCTCCTTCAGGGACACAAGGTGTGCACTGCACAGCTCTAGGGAGTGCCATTCGGATCAGAATGATGGGATATTTGTATCTGCATTATGATAATGTTCTGGCAGGTGGCAGAAAAGCATATTGCAGAAGAGATATTTTTTCTGATTTGCACAAGGCATCATATTGGATAGGTGCAACTGTGAGTTCCTTAACTGTTTCTTTCTCCCATTCCTTTTGCAATACCTCTCTACCTTTACTCTTCTAGTATTTCCTGGCTATGAAATTGGCTAAGGGCAGTGGTGGCAGAATGGTGGGGTTGGCAGGAGGAGGCCCAGAGGGCAGACTCTGCCCACGCACAGGCAGGCTGGGGTCTCAGAGCTTACATCTCTCACCCATGGAGCTGAGAGATTTCTCCCCTGCAATGCAGGATGGGACTCTGATCTCAAGGCTCCACAGATGCTGAGAGCCCTCCCACAGGACCTGTTTACAAAAGGGTAGCCAACAGCTGGCCTCATGCCCCATGCCCTGGTACAGCACAACTGCCAGTTACATGCTCTGGAACTCGGGGAAGTGGCCAAAGGATGTTTATGAGCTTGGGTTTGGTTTGAAAGTCACTGCCACAGGGCAGGCATTGCCACTTGTTTCAGTCAAGCCAGATGTTCTTAAGAGAACAAGAAAAATGTTCCTGTTTTCACCATCTGTAACTCACCAGAACATGCAGGGCAGCTTAGAGAACACCCTACCCATTGCTTCTGCTGTGAGTGGCAAGCAAGACTTCTTATTCCAAAGCCTTCCTGAAAGGTTGACTTGAAACTAAAAAATATCAGTAACAAGGACTTGAACAACCTGAGTTTAAGTCACAGCTCAGCCTCTTACTAGCTGTGCAATCTTGTGTGTTGACTTAACCTTTCTGAGCTCTTATTTCCTCATCTGCAGAAAGGGAATAATAAGAGATACCTCTTGGGCAGCCTAAATGAGATGCTGCGTGTAAGGCACTTATGACAGCACTTAGAACACATTAAGAGCTCAATAATTAGCAGTTGACATTATTATTTTTTGAGACAGAGTCCCACCCTGTCGCCCAGGATGGAGTGCAGTGGCGCAATCTCGGCTCACTGCAACCTCCGCCTCCCGGGTTCAAGTGATTCTCCCGTCTCAGCCTCCTGAGTAGCTGGGGTTATAAGCGCCCGTCACCACGCCCGGCTAATTTTTGTATTTTTTAGTAGAGATGGGTTTTCACCATGTTGGCCAGGCTGGTCTCGAACTCCTGACCTCAAGTGATCCACCCACCTCGGCTTCCCAAAATGCTGGGATTACAGGCATGAGCCACCACACCCAGACGACATTATTATTATCACTATTAATAATGACAGTACCGTCCATGTTCAAACTTGAGCTCATTTGGCCCCCAAGCCTTCAAATCAGTAGGGACTTTGAGAGCATTTTAAACTACAAAGAGGAAACTGGAAGATTTTTTTTCCCCCTATACACAGACATGAGCCCTGGAATCTCTGTGAAAGGCTTTTCCGGTAGAGGCAAGGGCCTGAGTCAATGAATAGAGGCTTAGCTAGGAGGAGGCATTGTGGGGAATGAGTGAGAACTTCCCAAATACAATAGAGCCAGAAAAAAAGCAGTCCACAGGGAACAGGCCTGAAGAGCCCTTCTCCAGGGGCAGGAAGCTGACAGGCTTTTCTCTGTGATACCCAGCCAGAGGGGACATTAGCCTCTGGGCTCCACGTTGATCCGTATTAGAGACGAATGTTTGCTGAGGCTGGCTCCTCTGGGTTAAACCTCTTCCTCAAACTCCAGGCTGGGAGTGCTGCCAAGCAGGCAGTACCAGCCTGGCCTGCAGGACATGTCCCCGCCCTCTGTCCTCTGCCTTGGATCTTGCCTTCCATACAAGAATTCCATCCTGGTCCGATCTGTTGTTAATAAGACTTGTCTTTTATGTACCCTGCCCCTTATTGGGGCAGCATTTTATTTTCACAAACTCTAGATATCAGTCTCTATTTTTCACACACACACACACACACACACACACACACATACATGACTTTCCCAAGGTCACCAGAAGGTAGGTGATCAAGCCAAAGGCCGGGTGTTCCATTCTTCAGCACGCAGCCTTGGTGCCAAAGGGCAGTCCCCAGACAACCTGCATCGGCATCACCTGGAAACCTGTTGGAAATGCCCTGCCTACTGACTCAGAAGTGCCTGCTTGGCAACCTGTGGTTTCATGTGCCTTGCCGGTGATTTTGACTCAAGCTGAGAGGACATTTGTACTTACTGTTTCCTGAATCTAAGGTGACAGGGATGGGGAGGAGGAAGCTGGCAGGTGTCCGTGTCTCCCCACACCCTCAATTTACCCAAATATGAAATTTGCTTAGGACCCATCCACACTTGCCCAGGGTTTACAAGTCTGTTTAAAACTGCCCCAGGGAATTATTAGGTTCAGCAAAGTTTAGGAAACAGTGATTAGATCCTCCTGCCTTAGGAGCCCAATATAGGGAGGCTTTATAAAAATCCTTGTGCCAAGAGAAACGCTGTAAACTCTCTCCGCGCTCTCACACTGAAGTCAAAACAAGGTTGTTGTTTTTCTCTCCTATTCACTAAATCCACAACAGCAGGAAAACCCATCTAACTTTGCCAACTGCCTTCCCCTCCCCTCCCTTCCCCCACCAATCTGTGGTGGATTGGGCCCCTTGGCCTCACTTCTACCTTCCCTCAAGGTGGGGAAATCAGAGCGAGAGTCCCCGGAGAAATTTTTACAGCCTGCTTTCCTTGGGGCCCACCCCGGGTTGGAAACTGACTCAAGCTTTCATGCTGTGTAATGTGGAAAAATCCAGCAATTAATGGTCATTGCCAGAGGACACCCCTTTGAAAGAAAGAGGCTGCCACTGTATTCCCCTAAAAACAGTGGGACAGGGCTCACTCCCCACCATTCTCTGCAGCAGGGGCTCCTGAGACAGAGCTGAACTTTCCCAAAACGATGTGGGGTGAAGAGAAGGGAGTTGCAACTCCTACCTCCCCTAGGAGTGCTGGCCAGGTTGCCGTGGGAACTGATAAAGCCCCAGTGCAGGGAGAAGCCTCTCAGAGGTGAGAATCACCTGGGGCATTTGGATGAAATGCCAGTCCAGGCCCCTGTGCAGACCCACTAAATCAGAATCTGTAGGGATGGGGCCTGAAAACTGGGTACTTTTAATTCTCGCCCAGTGATTCTGATGTGCAGACAGGGTTGACAACCAGCGGTTAGCCTAATCAATTCTAAGAGAAAACCTCCATCTCTCCTCCGTCACAGGAACCTGTCACCTCTTAAAACCACAGTGAGGTGGAGAGCCAACTAGGGCACACTGAGCGTGGTCACGGGGCGACGAAACCATCAAGCATCGTTCCCCAGAAGCACACACTGGGTGCACGGCCACACTGGCCGGAGACCCAGACTGGAAAGTTCCAGCTGGAGCCACAGGTCGCAGTCCAGGTGCTGCATCTTCTTAAAGGAAACACACCCAAAGGTACTAGGACAGAGCCTTGGCTAGCGATTTAGATCCAGCCCTATCTGACGCCGCCAGCAGCACAACGAAGACACTTCCAGGAGCACACCCAGCGGGGCGCCGAGGTGACGCCCAGGAGGCTCGTTGGCGCCGGGGCCGCCTGACGTCAGTGGGACGGCCTGGGCTTGGGCGCGCCACAGCCCCGCCTCTCGGGCGCCAGTCTCGGTCGCGGGCGTTGAGGGGCTGGAGTCTGGCGACTGCCCCATGCCCAGCCGCGGGTCGCTAGACGGCAGGCGGTCCCGTCGTTCTGGACTCGCTTAGTCGGCCCAGCGAGAGGGCGAAGGAGCCGCGGGCGCGTCCCCGCCAACCCCGCTCGCCCGCGCCGAGGCGAGCCACGTGACAGCCCGGGGCCCCGCGCCCCGCGCCCCGCCGCGCCGCCTTACTTGGTGTACTCGCGCAGCCCCTTGGCGAACCACACGACGCTGCGGTACAGGGACGTGCCGGGCACGCCGCACGCCGAGCCCCGCCGCGCTCCGGGCGCGGCCTCCGCCCTGGTCCCACCCCCCGGGAGTCGCCGGCCCTGACATCATCCCGGTTATGTAAGAGCCGCGGCTTCCGGGTCCTTGCTCCACAGGGAAGGCGAGGGGTCTCGGGCCGGCCGGTCGACTCCGCCCAGCCTCAGAGGGTGGAGTGAGGGCGGACCGGCCCTGGTGGGGGCCGCAGTCGAGGTCCGCAGTCCCCTCGGGGTTGAAATCGGGCATCGGCGCCGTTTAGAGAACACCGTCCTGCTGGGCATGACCGGAATGCGAAGATGGCCCTGCAACGCGCCTCCTAGAATTTGGTTACCTAGAAAACCATGTAGAATAAAACGACGAGGCTTATGATATTTAAAAGACTTCTGCATCGAATTGGTGTTATCATAAGGGTTATTTTAATAACTGGCGTTCTCTAAGTTTCTACACGTGTTGGGGGATGCAGTACCCTGCCACATTTCCCGTCTCCAGCAAGCGCAGTCAGATTGGCGACATTGCAGGCAAGAGGCAGGGCTGGGGCTCCTACCCGAGAAGTAATTGTCTCCAAAGTCTGGACTTTTGCCACCCAGCCTGGTGTGACTTCATGTAGTGCCAGGGAGAGCCCCTTGATTTCCCCCAAATCCTCATCAGCCTCCTTCCACCCAAGCCCAAATGAACAGTGTAAGAGTGTGGTTGCTGCGTGAACCCAGATCTCAGACTAGTCATCCAGCCCCATTATGTAGGACTCAGACACCCCTGTCCACATCTAACCTCCAGCCCTAACGCCACATTAGAAATGGGGGTCTTACTGCTGCTGTCACTCCTAGTCACCCTGTTACATTCTATACCGGTTTACCCAAGTCGCCCAGAGAATGGGCCCCACTTACATAAGCTGAACAGAGACCAGCTGCTTTAATAGCCTCATTACCTAGGATATAGGATCACTGTCCAACCTCACTCCACAGTGGGCAAGTTTTTACTTCAGAATAACTTTTGAAATAAATTTCCCCAGAACAGCTCGCCCCTCCAAACAGGACTCTGAGGCTCCACTACGTTGCTGTTATTCCTGACAGAGTGATGAAAGGAAATTTAAACAAGTGGCATTTTGTAAAACCACCCAGCCTGGTGTGACTTTCAATGCCTGTCCGATTTGGCTGGGGAAATATTTTAGATCCCCAGGGCTACATACTGTTTTTCATACCCTCCTCTTTGTGTCAGTGATGGAAAACGTGTCAGTCTGCTCTGAATCTCTCTGACCACCTCAGGAAATAGGCTTTTGGCTCACAGAGAGGGGATGAGAAATAGTTTTGAACCACCAAGTCTCTTGCAGGTTGTCAGCAGCCCTTTGAAGTAAAAGTGTGGCTGCAAACCCAGCTCTTTGCATTAGCCAGGTGAACCTGAGCATGCTGCATACGCCCTCAGTCTTGGTTTTTTAATGTGTAAAATGGGGATGAATATGCGCACCTCGTGGGGTTGTTGTGATTAAAGGCATTCATTATAAAGAGCTTAGTTTCATACGAAGTGATCAGAAATGTTTGTTTCCCTCTTTAAGTTTTCTTCTCATTCCTTTCTCCCCTGCGCTTACAGCCATGCAGTGTACATTCAAGAAATGTTCTATGAGGGCATGAGGTGTCCAGTGTTGGCCTCAAATCAAGCATCCACGAGGTAGTTAGTGTATACATTATATACACTTAAAGAGGAGGTCTTGGGAAAAGCCAAACCCTGTCTCAAAATGAGCTTCCACTCTCACTTGGATGCCAAGTAACACGCGCAAACAAACAAAGGGCAGTATGGAGTTCACAGGGGAATGTTCCCGTTTAACTGGAGTCAGCCGAGCTGGATTCTAGTCCAATTTCTGCCAGTTATTCCCTGTGTGACCCGTGTGATAAAATGTATAGAAGTCTTAAAGTGTGCCAAGCATTGTGGATTATAGCACTTAATTCTCACACTGATCCATATGGTTACTCTTGCTATTATCCCCATTTTACAGATGAGCAAACAGAGAGGTTACATAACTTGACTCAGGTCACAGTAAATACATGGTGGAGCCAGGCTTTGAGGCCAGGTAGTATGATTCCAGAGCCCACACCTTCCCTGCTGCATCATACTACATGAGGGCAAGTCACTTAGCCTCTGGGCCTCAGTTTTTCTCATCTGAACAAAAAGGGGGCCAGACTAGGTGACATCCAGGGCTCCTTTCAGCTCCAACTTTCTACACATCTAATAAGAAAATTACATATGGATGCTAAATAAGTTAGGCCCAGGGTGCTTTTAAGAGAAACGTCAAAGTGGGTAGGGTTGCTTCATTTCCCAGGGGTGGAAAGCCACTAAAATATTTCTTCTGTGTTCCTGGTTCCAATTTGCCACTCAAAAAGCCAAACAAAGAAATCATCCTCCAGAGTTCCATTCCAATTGATTTAGATCCCTGAGGCTAATTTTGACCAGAATGGAAGGAGAAGCAGAAGGTGTGGAAATCCATGGCTTTCTGCACAACAGATACACATGATGAAAAGTCTGTATCGTCTTACACACACACACACACACACACCAGTGTTCATATCGCCTTCCACTGAAGCTCATACCAGTTCCTCTAGCCAAGTTGTCATGGCAACACCAGCTGCCAATGAGATCATGGAAGACAAGGTCATAATGGCAATGGAGCCTTAATATTTTACCTGGCAAAGCCACTTAGTTAATAAGATGAATAACCATAAATCATAAACTCATAGGAAGCCAGGCACCATTCATGTACATGTTTAGTGTACAATTGGGGGTGGGGAATGGAAATGACAGCGAAGGAAAAGGAACAAAAAGGAAGAGAGGATGAGGCAGAGAGCGGAGAAGAAGGTCTCTGATGCCGATCCTTATTTTTCAGTATGGACCATGCACAGGTGCTGACCCTGCCTGCACATGGATTAAGGAACTGGGCTCTTTTTAATGACAAGAAGTGGGGGGGCAGGTCATGGGATCCCAGCCTCAATCACAAAAGCCTTATCAGAAACCCAAGGTGACTGCCTTCTGGCATTCACTCCTAGCAGAAGAGAGCAGCAGCCCAGGGAAGAGGTATGTGGTAGATACCAGCCCGCCCTCCTCCCCACTCCACAGCTGACACAGTCACCGTGTAGAAAGGCCCTTCTGGCTGCCTCCCCATGTCCCTCGGTGCCCATCATCCTTTACAGACTGGCTTGCCCCAGGGCTGTCTGTTGCCCATCTGAACCAACTTCCTACCTAACAAATCAATTTGATTTAGGGGTTTCCTTCCTTTCACAAGAAGCTAATCACAATGTGGGCCTCTGGCCAGAACCTTGGCAGTGGGGAGCTGAGGCGGGAGACAGACTCAGTTTACATTGAATGCTTTCTGTGCCATTGCATTTTGTACCATGTGCATGAATCACTGACTTAGATTTAAAACACGCAGAGATCCTCCTTTCCCCAGCCCTGTGCACCCTCCAAGGACTGCAGACATTCGCAGTGAGAGATGGGTCCAAAGTGGGGCAGTAGTGAAGCCAGGGTGGTCAGCCTCCACGTAGCCAAGTTGATGGAGAAAGTGATTTTCCACAAACGGGACTCGTGTTCATCTTAAACTCTCATGCAGCCTGCTTCTAGGGCTTCGGTTTTACGGCAAGCAAGTTCTGTTCTGAGTGCAAAAGCCGTGGGCTTTCTCTAGTGGTGCCTGGGGCAGGAGTAGTGCGAGAGCATGCAGGCTGCTTGGTGAGGTGGTTGTAGCTTGCCCTACCCACACTGTCTGTACCAGCTGGTACCAACCGCTGGCCTCAGGAGAAGGGCCACCTACACAGGCGGGAGAGGGATGCAGACGGAAGGTGGGAACTGGGATAGTCAGAAGGCCCACATTCAGCTCTGAGGCATCTTCAGAAAAGATACTTTACCTCCGTGAGCCTCAGTTTCCCCTCTACAGAGGAGCATAACAGTCCTCACAGCATTGTAATGAGGGTGAAATAAAGAAAATTTTCTCTTATTTAACAAATGCTCTACCTACTATGTGCCAAGCACTGTTTTAATCTCCTTACAAATGAAAACGAGGCACAGAGAGTTTCAGTGGCACATCCAAGATCACACGCATCTGGAAAGGGGCAGAGCCAGGATCCCAGCCTGACGATCTGGGTCCAGATGCCACATGCTTAACCCCTTCTCTATAAGGATGAGGGACATGTCCCATGGTGGCGTCTCCTCATTTCGTCTTTTAGTAACTTCTGTGGGACTGGAAACTTCCACTACTGTCCCCTCCCCTTTTTTGGTTGGTTGATTTGTTCTTGGGTGTGACGGGGTAGCTTATAATTCCCACAGTTTTTTGTACCAGCATTCCTCCCACTCCCAAACCCCTAAGCCAGTGGCACTCAGAGCTGGGTGCTGAGCACTGCAGTCACTAAGAGTGACACTGGGTTTGCAGCCTGGCCCTGCATATGCATAGAATGACCAAATGATCCCGCACTGGCCAGCTATTTAATATTGAGCGACTGTGGAGGCTTGGGAGGACTGAGGAATACATTACTTATTTTTATTTTTGACTATGGTAAAATACACACAACATAAAATTTACCATTTTAACCATTTTTAAGTGTACAGTTCAATATTAAGTACATTTACATTGCCACGCAACGATCCATCTTCAGAACTTTTTCATCTTATCAAACTGAAACTCTGTACCCATTAAACAAGAACTCCTTATTGCCCCCTTCCCCAGCCCCTGGTAACCACCATTCTACTTTCTGTCCCTATGAATTTGACTACTCTAGGGACCTCACCTAAGTAGAATCACATTTTGCCTTTTTGAGGATGGCTCATTTCAGTTAGCATCATGTCCTCCAGGTTCATCCATGTTGTAGCAAGTTTCAAAATTTCCTTCTTTTTTAGGGCTGCATAGTGTTCCATTGTGTGTATACACCACATTTTGTTTATCCATTCATCCATAGATGGACACTTGGATTGCTTCAATTTCTTGGCTATTGTGAATAATATTAATATGAACATTGGTGTGCAAATACCACTTTAAGACTCTGATTTCAGTTCTTTTGTGTATATACCCAGAAGTGGAATTGCTGGGTGATATGGCAATTCTATTTTTAATTTTGGGGGGACCTGCCCTACTGTCTTCCATAGCTGCTGTGCCACGTTATGTTCCCACCAGTATTGCACAAGGGCTCCGACTCACCGCATTCTTACCAACTTGTTATCTTCGGAGTTCGTTCCCTTTTTTTATTTAATAGCATCCATCCTGATGCGTATGAGATGGTACCTCATTGTGGTACATTATTAATTTTTGTTATGTAACTTAAAATACATTTTATACTTTCTGCAATATTCAGGTGTTGTTTCTGTCTTGTATCTGTTGCTGAATATATCTCAGTTGTAGGTATTCACACAATCACATGATATTGGAAGGATAGTTTGGTCCTTAAGTAGGTGGCTTTGATTTTTTTTGTTTTGTTTTGTTTTGTTGTTTTTTTTTTTTGAGACGGAGTCTTGCTCTGTTGCCCAGGCTGGAGTGCAGTGGCGCGATCTCGGTTCACTGCAAGCTATGCCTCCCAAGTTCACGCCATTCTCCTGCCTCAGCCTCCTGAGTAGCTGGGACTACAGGCACCCACCACCATGCCCGATCAATTTTTTGTATTTTTAAGTTAGCCAGGATTGTCTCCATCTCCTGACCTCGTAATCCGCCTGCCTCGGCCTCCCAGAGTGCTGGGATTTTTTAATGGTTTCCTTGGCGATGGTGGGATTTTGTTGACTCTCACACTTCTGGGGAACATAGAGAATAGCATCCACCCTAATCAACCTCTCTCCTCTCAGGAGCTCGATGCATCATCGCGTCCAGGTGAGTCTCCCTCAGGTGCATCATGTGCCTAATCCAAAGGCCCTGCAACAAACTTCCCCAGGAGCCCGGTTCAGCCAGGGGCCTACTTAGGTACACGACAGGAGGAATGGCAAACAGTTTCTCAAACTGACCTCTCAGCTGTTCATTTGTCAAAATACAGTTTCACATTACTGCTTTTCCCATTTTGATTCACAGAAATGAGAGACCAGGCAAGTTACAGAGGATGCGCCTCTTAAAATGAGTCCTATGAATACATGTTAGTCGTGTTTGAGGCAGAGCTCTGCGCTGATAATGGAAAGAAATCCATGATCCAGGAAGTAGAAAAATGCAGCTTGCCGAATAATATGAATAGTCTCACATAATTTCTTTTCTTTTCTTTTTTTTTTTTTTTTGAGACGGAGTCTCGCTCTGTCACCTAGGCTGGAGTGCAGTGGCGCCATCTCGGCTCACTGCAACCTCTGCCTCCCGGGTTCAGGCGATTCTGCTGCCTCAGCCTTCCAAGTAGCTGGGACTACAGGCACACGCCACCACGCCCAGCTACTTTTTGTATTTTTAGTAGAGACGGGGTTTCACCATGTTAGCCAGGATGGTCTCCATCTCTTGACCTCGTGATCCGCCCACCTTGGCCTCCCTAAATGCTGGGATTACAGGCGTGAGCCACCGCGCCCAGCCTAGTCTGACATAATGTATGTAAAAAGTACATATATTTATGCTTAACGATACATAGACATATTCCAAAAGGATACTACAGAATTAACACTGGGTACCTTTTTGGGGACCAGGAGTTGGGGGGGGTGCTTCAAATCTTTTACTTTTTACTTCATACTCTGACACGATTTGAATCTCTAGCCATAGCATGTATCACTTTTATAATAAAAATAAAGCTTTAAAATCGTCATTTTAGGAAAATAAAAAGGGTTGTAAAAGGGGATATACTAGTAATTTATGTCATGCCTCCAGCTGTGGAGAAATAACCCTGGCTTAGACCGGCTTCCCTGGAAGCAGAGTCTGAGATGAAGCTCTGGGATAAGGGATGTGTTGAGGGTGTGGTCTTGGGAGAAACGAACTAGGGTAAGGGAAGAAGCATTGGGGAAAGGGAAGCACTGGGAAAGGATGTGGCTTTCCACGAAGCCGTGCTTTCACCTGATCCCGCGGGCAGCTCTGGAGCATAAATGCCTCAAGTTTGACCTGCCCTGAAACAAGGGAGTTGGGCTTTTCCTCCCTCTTCCCCGACTCAGCCCTTAGCTATGGCTGTTGGTGGGGTGAACTGGGAGGGGGGAGAACTCTCAGGCTCCAGCTGGCTCCAGTCAACCAAGGCGGCCCCCACAAAAGGGTGCAGGTGTGCGCCATTAGCGCCAGCACCTGCTGCTGGGGGCGGGAGGGGATGCTGGGCTGACAGAAGGGATCCCAGGGGAATCTGGGCTTCAACCCCTTTCCCCAGTGACTTGGGAATCGAACCCAAACTGGCTTCCTTATAAACAAATGTATAAACTGTAAATTGATGTAGGAAATGTTTTTCTTTTCTGTTTTCTTTTTGATGGCCATGGAAAGGTACAGGCTACAGGACACTGTATTAAATAGCAGCTTAAATAAAAAAAGATATAAAGAGTAAAAAACATCAGTTTGCAAGAGTCCGATCAGACAGCAAGAGTTTTGCAGTGGTGGGAAAATCACTGGAAGGCTGGAGAAGAGGATGTGCCAGCCTGCTCTCAGGAAGCAGGCGGCGAGGGTTCTGATCTGGCTACTGTTAGTGGTCAAGAAGACTTTTTTATTTTTTTTACTTCCTTGACAATGTATATCTCACCACTGATTACATCTCCCTTCCTACATTGAGAATTTGAGGAAATTCAAAGACAGATTTGAACCCAGGACTAGATAACCCAGGGAATAAGGCCAAAGAAAGGCAGGGGTGGCTCTAGGAGGCTGTATTCTAAGGCCTACAATTCTGTGGGCTGCCTTGACATCTCTGAGTCTCACAGAGGCCCAAGGGCTTAACTGTGAGTTCCTCTGTGAGTTCCCCTGCCCTCACCAGGCATGCCCCTGACCCAACAGGCAAGGTCTCCCACCTGACCAGTCCCCTGTCAGTCACCACCCCTCACCCAGGCACCAACCTAATGGGTTTCACCTCACTGCCCGTCTGTGAAATTACTCAAGCAAGACAGGAAACTCCTCCCATGGGAACACAGGGTTACCTGGTCCTCTTGCTACTACAAGGCATGACCCCCATGGCCCCTGCCAGTCCACTCTGTTCCCAAGTGCAAGCCCCATGTGGCCCTGCATAACATGCTGTGTCCTCCTCCCCCAGGCAGTGAGTCTAGTGACTAACAAGCTGCTGTCCATCTCATCTGTCCAGTGGGGGAAGGGGTGCATTTGGGCTTCTCCCAGTATTTAGGACAGGGACCCCTCCCTCACCAATAGGGTAAGTAGGAAGTGATCAGAACAGAGGGATGTTTTGAGTCACAAGGCTTTTTGGAAACATGCTGTATATGCAAACTCTTAATACCAGCAGCAAGCCCCAGTTGCTTTTCCTTTGCCTATGAAGCAGCGCTTACTTCTCTGAACAATGCAGCAAGTTTTAAAAGCTGACTGGTATAACAAAGGAAGGAAGTGTCTTAGAGAAAACAACAGGGCTGGATGAGGTGGCTAATGCCTGTAATCTCAGCACTTTGGGAGGCTGAGGCAGAAGGACTGCTTGAGGCTAGGAGTTTGAGACCAGCCTGGGCAACATAGTGAGACCCCCATCTCTTAAAAAAAATAACCCACAAAAAACAAAAAACCAACCAACCAAAAAAACCTGACTGGGCATGGTGGTGTGCCTATAGTCCCAGCTATTCAAGAAGCTGAGGTAAGAAAATTACTCCAGTCCAGGAGGTCAAGGCTGCAGTGGGCTTTGATTTTACCACTGTACTCCAGCCTGAGTGACAGAGCAAGACCCCATCTCTTAGAGAGAGAGAGAAAACAACAGATGTATTTGGAAACACTCCTCTCTTACTTCTCTTCTGCTTGCAATGGCAAAATGCTGTCTCCTGGGATATCCAAGATAACTTAGCTGCTGTGATGCTAGGCTAACCTGAAAAGTGAACTACTGAAATTCTATCTCTAGAAAAGACAAATTAGTTGTCTTATTAGTGCTATACTTATAAAAGATAAATTATCACTAGGATTACTAAGAAGAATTTTCTGTTAGATCATTTTTCTCGATTCTCCACTACAGACTCATCTACTCACCTGAGGATTATGAGTTTTATGGAGCAAAATTTGCCTAGAACAGGTTGTCAGCTTCTGTGGACACAGTCTACCCTCAGGAATCCCATTGGAAGAAAGAACAAATGAAGCATCCCAAGGACTGGAGGATTATCTTCCCCCAGGGTATTCAAGGAAGACACTGGGGAACAAATTGAACAAAGTTTATTTCATCAACAATGAAAAATGCCTAGAAGGAAATGAAGCACAAGATTCAGTTACACAAAGATGAAAGCTATTGACCACTTGGCCACTTCTCATACTAAAAGAGAAGGAAATAACACGAAGTACTGGAAATGACATTATATTGTCCTCATGGTGACAACCAGGATGGGCCCGACATAAGCCAGTCCAGGCTGTATGTGTGGCCTGAGTGTACACATGCGGTTTCTCTGGCCACCGAATCAGAACCAGCTGGGCCCCACAAATCAGTCTCTGGGGGCTGTGATTCTGCATTGCAAACAAGTCCTTGGGTAGCTCTGAGGGTTCACCAAGGTTTGAGAACCACTGGTGTGGCTGACCCCAGTAAAACGGTCCCACTTTTACTGCTTTCAACTGTCATTTACATAGATTCAGGCAAAGAATGGTTTTTAGAATGATGCCCTATGTAGCAAATAAAATGACCTCAACATATAGTTTATCTTTGCTGCAGTCTTTTCTCAGATGGGAACAACTGATTATCCCTCTCTGCCACATAATTTGTTTCCTTGAGGTTTCATAGCATCCAGAAAGTTCAGGTGTTCCCATGTCCACTTCCCATTGCCTTGCCAGGTTCCCATAGAGGAAGACAGCTCTTGGGCCAGTCTTAGATGGGCATTTTCATTCTCCAGGTATACACAGCACATTTCACACCAGTGTGGAATGCCTGCTTCAGGCCATGCCAAGGATTATAACTTCTTCTATAACCAGGAACTTCTTACACTCACCTCCAGCTCAGTGAAATTATACTAAGAGGTGATCACTTAAAGGGCATGCAGCTCAGCCCTTCCAACAGTCTGGATGTCATCCCTGGATTAAGCCAGACTTCAAAGAATCACAGTTATAGACCATTTGCCTTAGCCCCAGAGCCTCTTTCTTGAAATGTGCCTTATCATAACCATCTCACCATCTCCTGAGGGAGGCCTTAATCAGTTATCATTCAAAGCCTGCTGCGCTGAAGATGTCACCCACTGAACCACTCAGTGTCCCCTCTATGAATGGATGCACATGAACATTTTCTTTAGGATCTAACCTGTTTCTCCAGAAGGGGGTAATTTTGTTTTTTAGAGATAGGGTCTCATTCTGTCACCCAGAGTAGAGTGCAGTGGCACAATCATAGCTCACTGTAACCTCAAACCAGGGAAGATGTGTGACCTAGACAAAGAGATCATCACCTCTTCCTTACCGCTTTGGTGACAAAAAAATTCAAAGCTAAAAATATAGTCCAGATTTTAGCAATTATTTAGGACCTATGACCAATATTCTCCATTGCAACTGGGGGTGGGCTGGTGGGGTGCATATGAGAATTAGCACACTTCATCCACCACTCCCTCTGGGAAAAATTTCTGCAACACTCTGGTGATACTCATGCCTACCAGAAACTGGGAATGTCCAACGTTTGAGACCTAGCTACTGATGTATCCAAAGCACTAACCAGTACCTGCCATCTGCTAACAGAAATCTTCACGCCCATGGTTGTTCACAGCTCTTTCTGCCTTTGCCAAGGCCCTCGCAACAGAAGCCTCAGAGGCTTTCATGTGGGAGTCATGCAGGCGTCCCTGGGCCCAGGTCTTTGCTGCTCACAGATGTCCAAGCATTGGCTAAGTGACTGGGAATGGCTGACGAGTCATGGACTGGGGAAAGGAGGGTGGGAGAGGAGCCCATGGAACTCCTGTCCACCCCAGTATCATAGCCCACAGACTCTCCCCGGACCCCAACACAGAGAGGGCAACATGGGACACAGTGAGGATGGAATCGGGCATCATAGGTGAGGTAGGATCTGCAAACTGCACACCCGCTGGTCTTCTGCCATGGCTCAAGTGAAAATGAAAACAGAAACTGCCCTTGGGGACGGGGCTAAAAAAGGGCTGTTCTTCCTTTGTCCAGCAGATGGCACACCAAGCACTTTCTTCTCACCTGGGAGGAAAGGGGGACCAATGGTGACTGCCCGGGGAGTGCTTCTAAACTGAAATGGGAAGACCCCATGGGACTCACGGGGCCTTTCTCTTAAAGCTACGGAGAAGAATGAGCCTCTTGGTTTGAGCTGACACTTCTGATGAAGGGAGGTGCCTCCATTCATGGCCACTCAGGGATTGGCTTGATGAGAAAGCACGAAAACTTAACAAAGTTAAAAAATAAACACAGCTCAGCAGTGTGTAAATATACAGAAATGCTATGCACGTGGCTGAGAGAAGCACAGTTAAGCAGGTGCCACGCACCCCTGGGCACTGCCCTAGAAACACTCATGACAGCATCTTCATACGAAATTCTAAAGCATGGGACTTTGCCCATAAAGAGGCTCCCCAGCGAGCACTGACAACAGACCTGGACTTCATCTCTCAACAGCGGCGGCCAGAGGGAAGGTTAGTGGTAACTGTTCGGTGTCATCCTGGACTTCCAGCCATCTCAATTTACAAAAGGCTTCCAAAGCCTAACTGGTCATTAGGTTGAGAAGCTATTATTTAATATTTAAGCTCAGAAACCAAAAACAGCTACACTGACGGCACCCCAACTTGTGCAACCTGTCCAGAAACATACACAACTGGTTTATGCCACCCAGCCAGCTGCAGATCATAGAGAGGTATATGAATAGCCAGGGGCAGAGACAGACTCAAGGCCAAGCAAAGAATCTGCAGCAGTGGCACACGGTACACACGGCGCTGCACTCCGCAATGCCTGTAGCAAGCCAGCCCGCCCCCTAGGTGGAAGCTACTGCTTTGACGTTGGTAGGTTTTATAGCTGACCTTGGGATGTTCCACCCATCACATCAAACCTATCTGATATAGGGCTGGAAGAGATTGCTCCTTCACTTTCCCAAAAGGCAGCTAGAGTCACTAAAAGAATATCTTTTTCCTTTTAATAACAAAAGCCATCATAGCGAGTGAAATTAAGATATATCTTGTTTGAAAGTCTGTGCACTTTCTCTAACTTCAAGGTGACCATGTCTGAATGACAGCAGCAGTAGCAACAACCAACCTTGCTTTTGCAGCAGTCATTGAAATTGCACTATGATTTGAAAAGGTCTCCCATTCTTTGCCTCCCACACTTCATACCCTCAAAAACAATTACCCCTTTGAAAACTCTTGTGAGAACAAAATTCCCACTCTGAAAAGAGCAGAAGTGATTTCCCCATGTCTAGGAAGGCAAGAGTTTCTTTAGTCTGCTATCATATTCAGTGCATTTGGGTGGCTTTTTAAATGCCTTCAGGGAAGGTTTTATTACCTTTATGCCCTTCTCCTGAACCTGTGTGTGTGTGTGAGTGCGCGCGCGCGCACGCATATGCATACATGGCATGCTGGACAAGGCAGCTGTCAGTCTTCATCGGCAGCAAGTCTCCACCTGGAGCACAGGTAGACACAGCCGCTGCACAGCAGGAGCAAGACCAGCACGGTGTGACTGAGCGCCAGGACTCCGACTGCAAAGAGGTACAGGGTTTTGTCACAGTAGTCCTGAGGCTGCTGGAAAGGGGGAAGGAAATCAGGCAGGTACACAGAAAAGACCCAGTAGTTTCCCAGGATGAACCAGAGGAAGAGGAAGAGGCTCAGCAGGAGGTGGATGTAGTATCTGTGTGCATTCTGCCTCCAGGGGTATTCGTCATCGTCATCGTCATCAATCACCACAGCCTTGGACAGCAGCCGCCTCATCCTGGTGGAGTCGTACAACAGGAGAGACACCTGGGGTGTGGTGGGGAACCAGGGTGGCAGGGCAGAACAGCAAAATAGAGGCGAAGAGAGGGGATAGAAGGTAGCGGTGGCGGGGTGTTGGTAGGGAGAGAGAAAGAGAAGAGAGAGGAAGGTGTTATGAAAAGTGAACACACTGGAGTTAGAAATGCCATCAAGCAGCAAGATTTAATTTGAAGAATGAGAATTAAAACTGGCAAGAATGAAGGCATAAATTCATCGCCAGCATCCTCAGTGGCGTTTTCCTTTTAGATGTGTTTGTTGGTTTGGACAAGGGGTTAGCTGGGATAACTCATCTCTGCATCAAGGTTCAGACTGACTCTCCCCCATATTGTGCTAGCACATTTGCACCCACACATAACGTAAAAATGACACCTGGTCCGCATGCTAGAGGACCTTGAAATACATCCCTCTATCTTGGGAGGAACCCCCAGCAGATTTTCCCTGGTACTTCCAGGCCATGTAACAGGCTTGGCCGAATCCAGGTACCGTGAGCCGTTTCCTCCCCACCCCAGCCCCGCCCAGCCTGCTTTCTCTCTTCTTGGAAGTTTGTACCACTCCCCATCTCAGGCATCTGGAATTCCCAAGTGGGGCTGTGGACTGAGAGTGTTGTCCCTTTTGTCCTCGTACATCTTTCAAGTCAAGAGCACAGACCCTTGTCCTTGGAGTGATACTCTTGGGGGACAAAGACCATCTGGGCCCCTGGTAGATGGTCCCTGACTCCAGCCTGACACGCTTTTGAAATTCTGCTCCCACTTGGTTACACAAAGCACCACGACCCACCGGACTCTAATGGGCCACAAATGCCTTTGTCACAGGGGAGCACACTTTCCCCCGGAAATGCAGCGGTGGAAGGACACAGGTGGTCTTTGCTAAGGAATCCCTTAGCAGCTCCCTGTCTTCTCTGCCTAGCAACTTGATCTGTGATGTTTTTGAAAGCCTGGCCTGTGTATCTGCTCTCTCTGGCTTCCTAGGCTGCCTACCTCTCCTGAGGCCATGCTCATGGCACCCTTAACCCTGGAGAGCAGGGCATTAGAAAGAATCCTTGGATGACAGAGGATGTGGCCGACTGGCAGAGGCAGGGAGAGGTTCTGAGCTTGAGTGAAACGGAAGGGCAAGCAGGAGCCAGGAGATACAGCTAACTGGGCTCCAAACTGTAAAGAGAGGCAAGGATAAAATAAAGAGACAGATGGGAACAGCGAACCCCACGCTGTGCCTATGGATAGGTGATGACTCCAGGTTTGGACTTGTCCCATTTAAAATTCTGGATGGAAATGCAGGGCCTAGTGGACTGCAGGGGGCAGAGTCAGAGCCTGGAGGTGAACAGAGAGAGGTGAGGACTCCTGGCGGAGATCTGGGGGTTACCCATGAGGAGGTGATAGTGACTCTGGGAATGGATGTTGTACAAAAATAGACCCCGGTGCTGGGCAAAGCGCTTGACATACATTATCTCAATGAATTCTCCCAGCCTGAGGCTAAAGGTACTAAATAAACATGGGCGCAGGACCAAAACTGGAGCCATTGGGCCAAAGTGTCAACAGCAGTTTTCTCTGGGTGGTGAAATTTACAGATGATTTTGATTTTCTTCTTTGTGCTTATCTGCATTCTCTGATTTTCCACAATGGAGAGTTATTACTTATGTAAAGATACAAAACCTAAGGAGAGTGGTTAGTTCAATGCTTGGTATGTGTGATCTTTAATGTCCATCCTAGCCTGGGGCTGCGTATTATCTCTGTTGCCCAAATGAGGAAACTAAGGCTCAGAGAAGTTAAGTCACTTCACTGAGATCCACAGTGAGTAAGATAATGAGAAGGGCAGTGGTCCACACCTCTTTGACCACTGTCTACACCACAGTACACTGATGATTAAATCGGAGGAAATTAAATTGGAGGGTTCTCGCCTAAGACTTGCAGCCCGGCCAGGAGGTAGAACATCTCCATAAGAAAAGGAAAGTGAGGCCTTGGGGGAGTTCAGAGAGCCACCCACAGTAGAGCTGACTCATCCAGGGAGGGCTGCCTGGAAGAAGGGGCATACTTGGGACCCCTATGCAGAAGAAGAGGTGCGAGGGTCCTCCTCTGAGGGGGAGTGGTGTGGCAAAGGTGAAGGGTGGTGGGTTTAGGGTAGGGGAAAAAACAATTGCCTGTAGTAGGTTGGCTGACGGTGGCTGTGTGGTTGGGAAAGCCCAGGTTGAACACCAGCTCTGCCGTTTCCTCACTGTAAGCTGGAACTGAGAGTCCAGCTCAAGTTTCCATCACTCAGATGCATTTCCCTTCCTTGCAGGGCCCCATTCCTTGGAGGCATTCCCCCACCCACCACGTGTCCACAGATCTGGCTGCCCTCCCAGGACAGGTTCTTGGTTACAATGATGCCAGGAGAAAGGAACCAGCCCCAGGAGAGAGCCGTGGCAAATGGGTCCCACTGCCCAGGCTTCCTGGAGCCACCTGGCCCCCTTCTCTCCCACTAACCTTTGAGGTTGTGAGCTCTTCCAATCAATGACCTCTTAAGTTAGCCAGAGTTGATTTTTTGTTCCTTGTAGTCAAAGAATCCTTCCTGAAGCAAGTACCTGCCTCAAAGGGGCACGGTGAGGACTGAATGAGTTCCAAATGAGGACAGAGCCATCAGCATGGCATCAGCAAAAAGCACGTGCTCACTAGGGGGTAGCAATCGCCAACAGGAAGGGTGATGTGGGAAGATGAGGAGGAGTGCAGGGTAGGCAATGGTCACTGAATCCGTGTTTTGGAAACTGTCTTTTAACATGACCCTCAGTAACAAATACATTTTATGCCAGGTCCTAGTCACTGGGTAACTGCATGTCCTTGTTGGCTTAGAGAAGTCCTGGTTTATGCTGTTGTTCTGGCAGGATGATTATTAGAGCCCCCTTGTACTCTCAAAAGTGTCCCAGTTAGGATGATAAATTACACGGTCAACTCACCCAAACACACGCATGTCCATATGTAAGTATCACACAATACTTAACTTACTAGGCACTCTAATTTTCTATTTTATTTTTTAAAAAGCAGGTCACAGCCTACTTAATTCATTTCCTGATCTTTTAATGGGGCATGACCCTCAGTTCTTTCTGGTAGCTCCATGAAATGTCAGCTCACATCTCTTCAAGTTTCTCTTCATAGAATGCAATACTGTGAAGCTATCTGATGCATTTCACGAAGGATGTTGGGACCCCCTAGGCAGGTTGTGAGGTTGAATACAAACCATCATTATCACAGGTAAACTTCTGCCTCTGAGGACTCTAATCCTGTTTGCCACTGCTCTAATGGTTATGGACTCACTGTATATTACCTTGCCATCACGAGCACAAAAATTTAATTTGGCTTCAAACGGTTTTAGATTGCCGGGGCAAAAAATCAATGCTGCTTATTAGGGCCTTAGTTTGTTCATTAAAATAAATTACCTTTGGGTCCTGGGCTGGTTTTCAGAAAGGAAAAGTTTGCTGTTATTAAGAGGAACAGACCCCACGGACAGTAGCATCTCTAAAGGAAAGCTCCACTGGGCAGCTTGACGATGAGGCAGTCAAGTGAGAACAGGAGAGGCAGAGGTAATCACTGCTGAAAACGCTGCCCTTGTTTTAAGCATCTCTATGGCACTCAAACTGTCAGAGCCTTCCCTTAGCACTGTGGGGGCCATGGGGAAAATGTGGCCCCGCTGAGCCAAGAGCCTCTGGGTTTTCTCGGAGCTGAACAGAGTCCCGGGTAGATCCTGTGGGGATGTTGTGATGGGGATGATTGTGTGTATTTGTACGATTTAGGACACTGCCCACCAGATTGCTGTTAGGAGATGGGGACATTTAACAGTGAGGTTACCTCAGACACAAAAGCCTTCTAAGGTTTGCCCCAAATCAGATGTCTCCCACGACAGAGTTGAGCTTGTGGCTACCAATTGCATATGAGAACAGCAATTTTCAAGACGTTCCTTTGATGTCTTAGATCAACAGCATGACCAGCGCCACTGGCCAGGATCTCTCCAAGGATCCCCGCACCAGAAGGCAGCTGGCAAAGAAACCCAACAATGGGTTCGAATGAGAGTTCATACTTGGCACTCTTGACTCAGTTTTCTCTTGTGTTACGGCTTTGTTTTTATGAAACCATCTTGGGAAAATGGATGCTTGTGTTTTCTGGCTTTGATATAGAAAGTAGTGAGGTGGGCTTGGAAGGCTGGGAAGAGTTGTTGATAGACAGAGGCTGACCTAAGCTTCTCTTGGTAGGTGTAACATTTCTGTGGGCCAGGGATCTTGAAAACAACTGCAGGCTATGCACGCCCCTGATATTTCTTCTTCAGTTGCTTTTTCTGTTTAAACAAATGTCAATACAGCCCAGAAGCAGATTAACTACATAACTTTGAGAGTCACAGAGAAGCACTCCTACCTCAGGCATAAGAATACTTTAATAGTTGATTGATAACTGCAGCCAATTAATCCTATGTTAGTCAATTGAGAACTAGGAGGTATAGTTAAAAGCAGAAATAGGAACTGCTAAATCAAACATAGTTTAACCAGATGCAAACCCTGCCTTCAACAGGAAGCTTTTTTCCTCAAAAAAAAAAATAAAAATAAAAAAAATAAAAAAAAATAAAAAAAGCAGCAGCAGCGCAGAGAAAGACCATGATTTCACTGGCTGAATTCAATGGTATTAACTGGCAGTCAGGGACTCCTCTGCATCAACTCTTGTCAGACCAAAGCCACAGCTTAGCACATTGAACTCGACAGCAGGAAGGAAGCTCTTGCAAAGATGCACAGCCCTGGGTAAATGCCCTGCATCTGGAAAAATCTGTGTCTCTGGAGCTAGCCCCATCACTTAAGCAACCACGCTTAGGGGGAAGTTGTTTTGGCTCCCCTGTGAATAGCAGGCAAATAACAGGTGCATTCCAGGATACCTGTGAGTTAATTTCTACAAGGACTACAAACAACAGATAAAGATACGTTACCTTTAAGGTACCGACGATGCCACCCACTAGCAAATACAAAGGAATGAGGGGCTGTATAGGGCAGTCCTCCAAAAATTTCATTCCTACATAGGGCAAACAGAAGAGGATTGAGAGAAATACATTCAAGAGCACAAAGCCCGGTTTTGAAAATGAGTGGAACACCTTCAAAAGCCAAAATGTTAATCATGCAAACCATATGCTCGTGGGACCTGCTTAGCCTCACCAGTCACCTGATCCTCAGGATGCTCAGTGGATTGACACTGCAGAAATGGCTCTCACAGCGGAGTGGCGATAAATACTCCCCCAGACAGGGCAGGGACCAGGTGTCGCTGCACCTTTTTTCTGGGTATTAACTGGCTATGGGTTGCACTCTGCTTTTCTGAATAGCCAGTGTATGAAAACTCAAGTTTTCAAGGATTCAAGATTCAAAGGATCTCTTTAAATATACAGTTTTCTTGATATGCTTAAAATAAGGTTCAATTTATGAGTCATATTTCCAAAATGTGACTGTGTGAATGAGGTTCTCATCTACTCTGCTTCCAGGGGCCAGGTGGCAGGGAGGAGCCGCTCTTCCTCCTTGTGCAGCGAGCCCTCTGCCGTGTTAGTCACAGTCACCATATGATCACCATTGACCATGTCACTCGCTGAACCCCATGCTGGGAAACACGCGTGTACTCACATATCCTTAGCTACCAGATACAGAGTACTACCAAGCCAGCCTGCCCAGTCTACCCTTTCTTAGTGATAATTTTTCTCCCCAAAGCAATGCCCTGTCTACTTTTCTCAGGTCTTTGTTCCCTAGACCTATTAACCAATGATATAATGTGTCTATTTAAAATATAAAGAAGAAATGCCCATTTCCCTCAGGGACCAGTCTGGCTCAAACAACCAAGCTCCAGATGAATTCTAACACACACCTTTGCTGTGGGAGACACTGACTGCCCAGCATGTGCCCCCCGCCAACATTGCCCACCTCCCTTGTTGAGTAGCAAGGCAGTGTGACCAGTTCTGACCAGTGGGCTGTTGGACACTTTGGGGCCAAAGCATTTATTTATTTTTTTTGAGACAGAGTCTTGCTCTCTTGCCCAGGCTGGAGTGCAGTAGCATGATTCAGTCACAACTCACTGCAGCCTCAACCTCCCAGGCTCAAGTGATTCTCTCACCTCAGCCTCTTGAGTATGTGGGATCACAGAGATGTGCCACTATGCACAGCTAATTCTTTTTTTCTTGTAGAGAAGGAGGACTCACTATGTTGCCCAGGTTGTTCTCAAACTCCTTGGCTCAAGTGATCCTCCTGCCTGGGCCTCCCAAAGCGTGGGATTACAGGCCTGAGCCACTGTGCCCAGCCCAGGCCAAAGCATTTAAAAACTGATACATGATTCGTTGTTTGCTTCCTCTGCTTTGACCACCTGGAAACCATGGGTGGAGATGGATTGTTCTCAAGATTGAAGCAGCTTGGAATATTATGTCATCACATTGCCTGGGAAGTCCCCATGCCCCCTGACCCATGATGGACTTTGCATAAGCAAGAAATAAACCCTTATAGTGTTAAGCCACTGGGATTCCAGGGTTAATTTGTGACTGCAGCACACAGTTAAGTTACCCTGACTAATAAATTTGTCAACAGAGTCCAAGAAAGGGAATTCTTACTGTAGAACCAAAGCCTCCTGTTTAAATGACATTTAGACTTTTAGCTTTGATTTGACATTTTATTCCCTATAAATGCCTTGATACTTAAGCAGAGGGAGTAAACTGTTTTTCTATGACTACACCGTATTCCATTGAAATGAACAACATTTTCTGGGTATACAGAGAGCCATAAATTCAGGGCCCAAAACAGAGTTTAGTCAAATATACATGTTGATCCAATCATCAACCTATGGAGGCTTGTCTTTTAGTTATCTCTGATGTTTAGGTGAATTTGTTACTAAACGGAAATACTTTCCAAGTCTCAACACAGCCTTTTCACACAAAGACCTGTAAGTACTTGGTGCCAAATTTGTTGGACATGGACTGCCTTTCAATTCAAAAGCCAGCTGTGAAATGAACATTGAGTAATGGCTTAGATATCTGCTCATTCCCAATGAATAAAAACAGCTGCTATTCACAGGAGAGTCAATCAGTGCACAGATGGCTTAAAACGATCCTAATAAATTTAATAAAAGCCATCTTTCCTCACGTTCTCACGTACTGCTTAGGACCTACCTTAACTCTAGATTTTCTTTCTTGTCTGATCTGCAGTATCACGATTATTCTTTTTGGCTTTAGATCTCTCCCTAGTTCAGTTGATAACAACTACCAGATGTAGTGATTTTTAAAATATTTGTTATTGTGATAATATCTCAACAAAAATTGCCATTTTAACCATATTTAAGTGTACAATTCATCGGCATAATTACATGCATCATCTTGTGGAACTATTACCACTATCTATTTCCAAAATGTTTTCATCACCCCAAACACAAACTCTATAACCAAATATTGCTCTAGAAGCAATAACACCTCCAAAACCCTCTTTCTGCAGCGGATCTGGTGATTTTAATATAATATCCGTGGGAACTGGCTTGTGGGGTCTTGTCTCTTTTATGCAGCCTTATTGGTGGATGAATTGTTGCAGTTAAGTTCATTTGAAAGATAACTGGCTGGGCGCGGTGGCTCATGCCTGTAATCCCAGCGCTTTGGGAGGCCAAGGCGGGCAGATCACTTGAGGTCAGGAGTTCAAGACCAGCCTGGCCAACGTGGTGAAACCCTGTCTCTACTAAAAATATATAAATTAGCCAGGCATGGTGGTGGGCGCCTGTAATCCCAGCTACTTAGGAGGCTGAGGCACAAGAATCGCTTGAGCCGGGTAGGCAGAGGGTGCAGCGAGCCGAGATCGCTCCACTGCACTCCAGCCTGGGCGACAGAGTGAGATCCTGTCTCAAAAGAAAGCAAAAAGAAAGGTAACTAACCACAGAGTCCAAAGGCTAGGGTTCTCTTACCTTACAGACTTTGCATAGAATGCCCTCTGGAGAGTACCCCCGACTTCATAAGCAGGGTATGCCTAACATCTTGTGAACTCTTCTTGGAAGAACAGAGCCATATAATAAATGTTAATTTTTTAATTGCACTGTAATAATCATAGCACCAGGGCCCGCTGAAGTGATTGAATTGTTCACTCTTACACTAAATGGCCCCAGACTACTTGGCTGTTTCAGTTCTCTGCAAACCTTAAAATCTTATCTTCTTTTTTATTTCCTGTCAGGCTGTTAGCTTTCATGTCTTACAGATCTAACGATACTGTTTTTGTTTCCATTTTTAGTATTGTGGCTTTAGCAGGGGTGGCAGGGTAAAACTTACATAACAAACCATTTTAAAGTGAATAATTCAGTGGCATTTAGTGGATTCACAATGTTGTGCAACTACCACCTCCATCTAGTTCGAAAACATTTTCATCACCTCAAAAGGAAGGCTCCTACCCATTAAGCAATTAGGGTACTGGGTGTTTCGTTGTTGCTGTTTTGCAACAACTCCTATGCTCTTTTACTTTCTGCTCCAACATGCTGTGAGCTTGGACCTACAACACTGGGCCTGCTGAGCTGCTTCTTTTTTGTTTTTGTTTTTGTTTTTTTTTTTTGGAGACAGGGTCTCAGTCTTGTTTCCCAGGCTGGAGGTATAGTGGCACGATCATCCCACCTCAATCTCCCGAGTAGCTGGGACTACGGGCACACGCAACCACACCCAGCTAATTTTTAAGTCAAGACTTGCATTTTTTGGTAGAGACAAGGTCTCACTATGTTGCCCAGGCTAGCCTCAAACTCCTGGGCTCAAGCAATCGGCCCGCCTCAGCCCTACTAAGTGCTGGGATTACAGGCATGAGCCACCGTGCCCAGCCATGCTGGGCTTCTAGGTAAATAGGGGTAGCTAGGTCCTGTACACAGGGCTCCCATTAGCAATGTTCAGGAGCATGAGATTAATTTCACTGACATGTGATAACAATTTTTAGCTACTTAAGGAGCTTCCCCCATCCTGCCCCTCCCCTGACCTTCGCCAGACATCACACTTCTGGATTATGAGGTTGTTTAATATACGTGATTTATGGAAATATTTATTCATTCATTCAGAAAAAAAAAATGTATAGAGTGCCCATACATCACCTAGCGCCAGGTGCATTTTTTGTATTGCTTGCAACATGCTTCCACACAAGGGAACATAGGAACTGGGAAGGGACTTTGGGAAACCTCTAGCCCAGTCACTCCCAAACTTGGGCTAGAGGGATCAGAATCATCTGGGGACAGATTTCTAAAAGAGAGTGTCTGTCCCCACCCAGATATACTGCATTGATATCTCCCAGGGTGGGGCCCAGGAATGTGTATTTTTAAAATCTTCACCAAGTCATTCTGAGACAGCACATAGGTGTCTGGGAATCATTGGGCTGGCCAGTTCTTCTTAAACACATATTTAATGTTTAAAGATCACATGCCTTGGGTCCATGCCCCAACCTGGCTGACCTGTGGCATCCAGCAGCTTGGCAGGCAGCTTACCTATGAAGGTCATGGACAGCGGCAGAGCCAGGAAAGCACAGAGCACAACAATGAAGCAGGCTGCAAGGAGAAGAAGGGGCAGGCACTGGGTTAGAAACACACAGACCCCTGCATTTCCTCTTCACTGCAGATTCTTAAGCATCCTGTGAAACCTGACTTTCTCTCCAGTGGCAAGTCAGCAGACAGGAGGAGAAGGTCGCAGCTCGCCTGGGGCTCCCACACAGTGGATGCAAGCCAAGACTTACATTTCTCAGAGAGTTGAACATCTCTCGTGATCACTTTGCCGATGCCAAGGCCCAGATATCCTGCCGGACCTCTCCAAGTCTGACAGCTTATGGAAAAGGAGTTTATAAACTGCCACTGTGCCTGTGCCAGGATGCCAGGAGCTGCCGGCATCCACTGAGCCAGGCAGGATTCACCCTGTGCTTCCTGGGCGCCTGTACCCAGGGCAGATGGTTCTTCTTTTCCCTGGATAAAATTCACTGACAACTCACTTTATCACTTAAAGTATTTGCTTCACAAAATCTTCTTCCCTTTCCATTCACTTGGTTATATATTCCACAGCCCATGACATTAGATGGGCTCCTAAAACTTCTTGCTGACACACAGTATAATAGAGCTTTGAACTGGCTTGGGGTTTTTCTTTCTGTTAATGCCACCAATTCAACTTTTAGACATTGGGAAAGAACAGAAGAATGGGGGCTACACAGGCTTGGGTCCAAATCCTGGCCCTGTTACTCACTGGCCATGTGGCTTTGGGCAAATTCGTTGACATCCTGAAGCCGTTTTCCTCTTCTGTAAAAGGTGGTGACAGATGTATGCACGAGGACCTCAGTGTATGGCAACTTTTGTGATTAGGCAATTACTTCCCTGCTTTGCTTCTTGGTTTCCTCATCTGTTCTCCAGATCTGCAGACATATCTGCAGATATAGGTTTTGCTTGGCCAGCATTTTTTTTTTGAAAGTGTGAATTTGAATGCCTCTTGGGTAGGCCTGCCCCCCAGTTCCCACTGTCAGAGTCTTGACAGCATCACACATCTGTGCTTTCTGCTGAGTCCTTTGTCATGCTGAGAGCAGAGGATCTCTGAGTGAATGTCATGGTAGCTTCTGTAGCATCTACTCCTTCCTCTCTAGGTCATCACCTCAATTATTTTCGGGTACCCCCACCTCCCTACCCCCCCATTCTCCTGTGCTGTTTATGTGCTCTGGCAGAAGCTGATCCCACCCTGCCCATAGAAAAGGGCATGAAGTTTCACCCTCAATTAACCAGCAGAGCCCCACTTACGTTATTAGTGGATGGGCTCATGACTTATATTGGGAGATTTACTGAGAGTCAGGAAAAAGCTTTCTCACTCTGCTGACAGAACTTCCAGAAACAAGGTTTCTCCCTCCCTGGCCACTGGTGAGGAATTGAATTACTCTGGGGGTGGCTGGCAGCCTTCTAGCCATTATGAGGGGAAGCCAGCCTGTGAATGAGAACAACGCCCTGAGAGGCAAGAGAAGAGATAAAAAGAAACTGGGTCCTCAGTGACATTCATCACCCATGGAATCACACCACCCTTGATGCTAAACTACTTCTGGACTTGCCATTTATAGGAGCCAATAAATCCCCTTTATTACTTTAGCCAGCTTGAGTTGGGCTTTCTGTATTTATACAGAGCCCACTATACCTGGCTTAATCTGCAAGGTCCTTTGTGGTTTTGAATTGTCAAAGATTTAGGATTTATCTGGGAATTTGTCTTCTCTAGGGAAGAGCTCTAAGGCTGCAAGTGCCTCTGGCCGGGAGCCTCACATGCACACCATCAAATGCCGGCTCTGATCTTGCTACCCACAGCGGGTAGGGTGCACAGGGCAGGGTGCTGCCCCTCTCTCAAAGAGACCCCAGAAGTTGCCCTCCATGCCCATCTTGACCTTCACCTCTAGGAAATGTTGATGGGGGCAGGCATGCAGAGTGATTTGCCCCAATTTCCACTCCTCCCCTCAAACCACCCCTGAGTTGGATGTAATGCTATCACCAGAGCCAGCTTCAAAGGCGTGCACCTTAACGGCCCCAAGCATCTGGTTTGACGCTCTTCTATTGCCATCCTGAAATTCTAAATAAATTTCTCTCGAAATCGTGTATTGTAAGTGAAGTTGTACAGGACAGTGAGGAATATGTGTGAGCAGAGGGAGCCTGTGAAATGCTCGTGTCTGCTGCTCTTCACCGCCAATATTCACATTTACTCCGCAAGACTCAGGGCCAATATAAGGAAAGCGTCTTGTGTCTTCAACTGAGTAAGCAGGGGGCTGACAGTCCTGAAAAGATTTACTTCCACTGGACCAGAACTGGCTTCGGATGCAGACAGAAGGCAATGATGTTCTAAGAAACAGGAACAACCAAGGAACTCCTCCAACCCCTTTCTGAACCCTAAATTAGTATACCTTTTCCTCTCAGAACTTCCTCACCTATCTGCGAGCAGAAGGTAGAGAATGTGGGTAGAATGCACCCATATCAAGAAGCAAAATGAAGACTTGTTAGTTTTGTACAATGTTTCCAACGTTCCGGTAAAAACAAAATATGTGTAAGAGCTATTAAACACAAGTTGCGTCATTTCAGTGACTCAACATATGAGTTAAATGCTCTTAGATTTGCATTTAAAACTGGCGTTATACAATATTAAGATGAATGGTAAAATATATACTAATAATTACACATTTTGATTTCCCCCTACTTAAAAATGATATTAAATAGCGAATAAAAAGGCCAAAAGAGAGACTGCAGAAGAAAGGAACCAGCTTTTTATATTTTAGTCCCTTGAACAGTGCTTCTTTCCTGCTTTTTGAACAAGGTGCTTTGCATTGTTGTTTTGCTCCGGGGCCCTGCTGCTCACGGGTGACACAGTGATGCTGGCAGGTGTGGTGAATGAGAGAGAATTTCAGTTAATGTAGCCACATCTGTTTTAACTCTCAACTTAGACTGGGGGTCAAGGAAGAAATTTCTTGCTGGCAAAGGATAGAAAGTCAAGGGGTTCATGAATCCCACTCTGCATTTTTGACCTTGGAGCTTGTTACAAGGATGATAAAAAGTGATTGGCATCCTGGAAAATCCTTCCCTGTGCTGCAAGCTTGAGGCAGATGGTGCCACCTAGCCACATATATAATCCAGGCGGTGAGTGACACAAAGAAATGGAGCAGTCCCCAAGGAGGCACCTGCCACCCAAGCTTCCTACTGAAGGGTGGCAGAATATGCCACCCCAAACTCTGCAGCTGTGGCATAAGGGTTATTTGGAGCTAAAGGCACTTAAAAAATAGCAGATGGAAGAAGGGTACCCTGATCCTCCCCTTTTCCTTCTTAAAAGTGGGAAATAAAAGCCCCACATAGAGGATGTCCTCCCTATACCAAAGGAAAGCACCATTCTTATCATCAAGGATGGGACATTGAGACCAAAAGAATTCTGTACAAACAGATCTTGTCAAAATCACTCTTATCTTCCCTTAGCCTCCCCACATAGTTTGGTTCCTTTTCTACAATTACCTCTCTTTGTTCAGCCACGTATAAAAGCATTTGGGTTTTGCTATTTCTTTGGGTTTCCACTTCTTATAAAGGCTCTTGTGTCATGTAAAACTTGCACTAAATTAGTGTGCTTTTCTCCTGTTAATCTGTCTTATGTGAGTTTAATTCTCAGGCCCAGCTGAAAAGCCCTAAGAGTGGAGAGGTAAAATGTTACCTCCTCTTCACTACCTCCCAGCAGGGCTGAGAGAGATGGCCAGGGCCAGAACATTCTTAATGACCACCTGGAGGAGGCTGTAAAGACTCACCACCTGCAGCCATGCTGCCAAGCCACCTGAGTCACAGCCCGCTCCGCTCCTCATTACCTGCAGCATGGACTGCAGGACTCTTAACCTCTGAGGTTTCAATGTCCTCATTGCAAACATGGGCACGATTACAAGACTTTCCTAACAGACTTGTCAAAATCATCAAATGTCATAATCCACATAATCTGTGTAGGGCACTAAATGCAGGGTCTGGCACATAATAAACACCCATAAATGCTGGCCATTATCATGACTATTATTATTTTCCATTCCTGATGGAAGGAGACCCAGGCTTCCACTTTATTTCAGCCCCCACTTCAGAATCAAATGAAGAATTGAGAAAACAACAGGTGAGGTATACACTGTGGTTCTTATGGTCTCTGAGCAGAGATGAGACTGTTCTACACCTTAACTCCCATGTGGATGCAGCCTTACTCCCTGGCCCTGTTCTCAGGCTGTGCCCTGGCTTCATCCAGTGAGTCCGCTTCTCTGGATCACCACTCTAGGTCTAAAGAGGCTCACTCTTGCTCGAGGTCTAATGAGGCTCACTCTTGCTCGAAGTCTAATGAGGCTCACTCTTGCTTGAGGTCTAATGAGGCTCACTCTTGCTCAAGGTCTATTGAGGCTCACTCTTGCTCGCTGCACCTCAGAGCCATGACTCTCAGGGTCTCGATGGCCACTCTAGATCTCACAAACCAGGATCAGTACAAATGGCACCTGGGAATCTGCATTTAAAAGCAACTTCCACCCTGGCATGGTTGCTCACACCTGTATTTCCAGCATTTTGGAAGGTTGAAGCAGGTGGATCTCCTGAGCCCAGAAGTTTGAAACCCGCCTGGGCAACATGGCAAACCCCGTCTCTACAAAAAATACAAAAATTAGCCAGGCATGGTGGTGCACCTGTGGTCCCAGCTACTGGGGAGGCTGGCTGAGATGGAAGGATCGCTTGAACCCAGGAGTTCAAGTCTGTAGCGAACCGTAATCCCGCCTCTGCACTCCAGCCTGGGCAACAGTGCAAGACCTCATCTAAATAAAATAAAATAAAAGCAACTCCCAGGTGATCATGAAGTAGCCTGTTTCTGTAAGCTGGCTAGAGAATCTTCAGGGGCTTCCTAGAGCTGTCTACTCAGTGTGGTGTGAGGTGCTGGGGTTGGGCTAGGTTGTAGGATCCACTGGGATGGAAGTCATCAGCAGTTATCAGCACGAGGCCTTCTTTACCACTTGGTCCTAATAAGGACACCCAAGCTACAGTCAGGAATTGGGCAGCCCCACTCTCGCCTGATCCCCCTGCCTCCTGGGGCATCTGGTTACCCACTCCTCAGTCTTTGGAGCTCTCTGGAACAGAGGCTGAGCTTCCTGGTGATGCCACTGTTGCGATGGCAGCAGCTTGACAGCAGTGACCACCACTAGTTAATACTGTCCCGCCTTCTGGTCTGTTGAGCACCAATTCCAATGCAACTCAGAGTGCCACATTCTGGCTTCTGATGCCATGAGAGTCTCCATCTAGAAAGTCAGTTTGAAAGAGCTGAGTGAAAATAAACTCAACTTGAGGGTCCAAAGGAGAAAATAATTCAAAATTAGAGCAATAGTGGGAGGATATTAGAATCAAAACGTTGGAGTCAAGTCATTCTTTATGCCAAGAACACAGATAAGCTGATTCCTGACTTACTGAAGATTGGGAAAAGACGGACTATTGGGAAGCGTGCCCTCCTCAGGGTGGCTTTTGGGTTGTTGGCTCCAGATCCTCACTCCCCTCTTGCAGTACATTTCAGGGTGGGCTGCTCTCACGACTGCTGATTGCTGCTGCCCGTGATTGTCAGCGGGACTGGCATGGTAGCAGGTGTTAAAGATATGCTGCCATCCGGTTATCAGTCAAAATAGGTAGCTGGGAGAATTCAATGCATTTTTAAATGGGTAATCTTGGTAGGAAAAGTGAGTAGCTTTTGGTCTGTTCTCAAGGATCTCCAGAGTCTGTTTCCTATGAATAGCAAGTATTAATATATCCCCATATCTTTTGCTTAGTTTAGTGCAGAAACTGAGACCGGGACCCAGCAGTTTCTCTCTGCAACACCATCCTTCAGGGCTCCACTGAGCTATCAAATACCCAGAAGGCAACTGGCAAAGAGTGCAGGAAGAGAAACTCCAACTAAACTCCTCTTTCCAAACTGCCCTCTCCACCTCCCTGTATCTGTAATGGTGCCCAAACCCCAGCCACCCAGACAACTTCTGCCCTCTCCTGGTATGTTCAGTCATTTTGCCTCTGCCTCATGTTTCCACCCACCCCTCTTCTCCAGCCCTGCACAAGCACCCTGCATTGCCACAGCCACCCACTAATCCCCAGAGGTCACAGCCAACAGCAATTTGCATGAGGGGGTATTTTTATTAGCACTTAATCCACTTTTAATATAGATGAACTTCTTTATAGATATTCAGCTATTCATTCTTGCATTCGACCAAGGTTTGGGTAGATGCAAAGTGAGCATGAGAAGCCTCGGCAATGTGGACTTCACCACCTCTTAAGGGAGATGAGATGTGCACCCAAGGGACAGTACAAATCAGTGTGTGGAAGGGACCAGCAGGGGCAGGGCACAACACAGTGAGGAAGCCTGGAGGAGGAGAGTCCCCAGGAAATCAAGGAAGGCCTCAAGGAGGAGGTGATATTGGTACTGGGTGTTGATGGATGGGTAGGATTTTTGACGGGCTGAGTTGTGGGGAGATGGCTTTTCTGTCAAAGGAAAAAACCCAGAAGAAACAAAAGATTTGAGAGACAGAGACACTCAAGAGTGGTTTGGAGGAGTGGCAAATCATGAAATGGAGCTGAGCATCCATCATCCATCATAACAGAGAAAGAAGAGATCAGATGGAAACTAGATAGTCAGAAGAGAGGGCATTTCTGTTTTGCATAAGGGTATCTGGATTTTATTAGGAAGATAAAGAGAGTTGTAGGGTTTGCAATTGGAAAGCAGCATAATCAAAGCTGAACCTTTGGAGAAAATGGAGACTAAAGGGGGTGGCTCTGGGAGTGAAGAGACCAGCGAAGTGGCTGTTGCATAACAGCCTGGAGAGCAATTGTGAGGCTCCAGCAGCGCCTTGAGCACCCATTAGGTGTGGGAATGAAGGGAAGAAAGGAGTAAAGAATGACTGAAGTGCAGTGCTCGCGTGACAAGAATGGTGGAGGCACTGACAGAAATGTGAGGGACAGAAAGAGGAGGGGCTTTGGGGAAAGGATGTATTCGGTTCAGAATTCACTACATTTAATGTGCCAGGGGAATGAACTGGAGTATGGGTTTCTAAAACCACCTCCACTGCCTGCTTTTGAGATTTTCAGTTGTTCATGTAACAGGACGAGTTAGTAAGAAATATTGGACCCTTCCACAATACTGATGTTGCCATCTCTTTCTCTGATCTCTGAAAAGAGAGGGCAACCTTGTGCTTCTTGAAGCCCACCAAGAGCAATTCTATGGGATTGTCCCAATAAAAAGGGATGCAGGGGAGTCCCCCAAAGAGGAGGAGCAATGAAGAGGGGGCTGCTGAGGGTGGGACCTCAGGTTGGTGGCCCCTTCCTCGCAGTGTCCAAAAGGAATTGCTACTAGAAGCACCTAGGGAGGCGGCACCAGGTCCCCAGGCTCGTAGAGACCCCGACATCTCAAGCTTGACACCAGTGCTGACCTGACAGCAAGGACAGAGCGTGCTGCTGTGCGGTTTGTGCAGAGAAGAGAGTGCCTGTGTGAGGCTACGGGGCTGAGTGAAGGTTGGAAATCCTCTCTCTTGGAAGAGAGGCGCACTTTTCTTCCAATAAAAGCACCGTCTACTACCAAACTGTGTCCTGGAAGCCACCACTGCCGGGGGCCACCTTTTAAACATTGCACAAAGGGTCTGTAGAGGAAATAATGGCTTACCACAGAGCAGAAGCACACCCTGCTCCAGACCCCCAAAGGAGGAAAACGTGATTCCTCCTCTCCAACTCCCACACTTGAATTCTTGTGTGACCCACAAAGCCCAGGATTGATTTTCCTGGTACTCTGGCAAGTAGGAGCTCAGGGTCAAATTAATTTTATTTAAAGAGGAAGAAGTTTTGAAGTTTTAAAAGTACATTAAAAATAAATTAATGTGCTATTTCTCCTGGCCAGAATTGTAGAATAAAATCTACCACTCTCTGTTTAGTATGTTGAGTTGTGTAAATTTCTCTCATAGCTGAGGGGCTGCAAACAACACCTAGACTAACGGTTCCTTCATCCAGACCTGAGCAGAAGGTCTTTCTCCTGGTGTCCCCCTTGAACATGGACTTTGCTGGGCCCTTCTCTGCTGCTGTTTCCAAGTGGAGTTGAAGGGGACTTCCCACGACCCCCTGACAGGTGCAACGACCTGGGTTCACTGCACTTGTCTGTTTAATTGAGTTATCCTATGATAACTCATAGGATATCCTATGTGCAGGGCTAGAGCCCTGCACACGCTGCACATGTATTCATCAAGATTTCACTGCTGCCCAGTGATGAAAGTGATCCTCCAGGGTGGCAACAGGCCGCAGGGAAGCAAATGTTCCGCAGCAGAGAGCTTGACAGAGAGAGAGTGCCAGATGGGGAGGCTGAGAGCCAGGGCTGCGCAGTGGCCCAGGAGAGCTCCAGAAAGCTCCCCCAGGTGGTTTGCTGGGGTCTGAGAGCACAGAGACCACCCTACTCCCTGGATGAACGCCCAGATAAACAAGCCACTCCTCTGAGGCCGCCACCACTTAGCAAACTCCACATGTGGATAGGGACAGCACCAACCAATCTAAGGGGGATATCTGAAGATTGTTCTTAAAACATAAAATAAAATAAAAATAAAACTTTCATTTTCTTTCTTTCTTTTTTTTTTTTTTTTTTTTGAGATGGAGTCTCACTCTGTCACCATGCTGGAGTGTACAGTGGTGCAATCTCGGCTCACTGCAACCTCCACCTCCCGGGTTCAAGCGATTCTCCTGCCCCAGCCTCCCGAGTAGCTGGGAATACAGTCGCGTGCCACCACACCCAGCTAATTTTTTTTGTATTTTTACTAGAGACGGGGTTTCACCATGTTGCAGGATGGTCTCGATCTCTTGACGTTGTGATCTGCCCGCCTCGGTCTCCCAAAGTGCTGGGATTACAGGCGTGAGCCACTGCACCCGGCCAAAACTTTTATTTTCTAATTACATAAATATGTAGCTTTATAGGAAATGTGGAAAATGTAGAAAACCAGAAAGAAGTAAATTTAGAAGTCACTTGAAAGGAAAACATAGTATATGCATCTGCATCTATGTACTATTTTATCAGGTCTGGGATCAGGCCAAGGAGGCCAATTTTTCCCAGCCTAAATTCTAAAAGACATATTAATTATGAAAATTCTTAAACATTCATACAAATACAGACAGTAATAGAGCAAACATTCAGATACTTGCCACTCAGGTTTCCATCTGCATGCTTTTTAAGTTTTTTAATTTTTTAGTTGGAAATAATCCCAGTGTGCATTTCCTGGGGATATTCTCATATTAATATAGTACCTTAGTACAGCTGCAGCTTCTTAAATTTACATTGATACAATATTTTAATCTGCCATCCATATTCCAATGTTGATGACCTAATAAAGCCCTTGGCTCCAATCTAGGGTGAAGTATTGCATTTTGTTGTCATGCCTCCTTTGCTTGCTATGGTTTGAATGTGTCCCCCCCCAAAGTTCATGTGTTGGAAACTCAATCCCCAATGCAAAAGTGTTGGGAAGTGGAGCTTAAATGAGAGGTGATCAGGACCTGGGAGCAGAGCAAATGGGTTCATGTCATCACTGGAGTGGGTTCATTATAAAAGGGGGGAGTTCAGCCCTTTTTCTCTCACCCACGTGCTGCCTTCCTCCATGGGATGATGCAAGAAGGCCCTCCCCAGCTGCCGGCCTCTCATTCTTGGACTTCTCAGCTTCCAGAATGATGAACCAACAAGTTTCTGTTTGTTATAAACTACCTAGTCTGTGGTATTCTGTTACAGCAGCACAAAATGGATTAAGAGACCTCCCTCAAATCTAGAACATTCTCCTAAGCCCTTTTTGTTTTGTTTTCTAGGATGTTGACATTTTTGAAGAATACAGTCCTCTCGGCTCTTTTTTAGTAGAACATTCTTCACCTTGTATTTGACAGATGTTCCCTTGTGTTTGGATAAAGGCCGTGCATTCTTGGCTGGATTACTGCATAGGTGACGGCCACCTGTCCCTCACTGGTAATGTTCACTTTAAACCCCAAAGTGTGGCCCACTTTCTCCACTGTATGATTACTATTTTATTCCTCCCTTGCAACCACGTACTGCTTGTCATCAAAATTTCCTCTTAGATTTAGTGTCTATTGATGATTCTTGCCTGATCCAACCTTTATCTGCGGGGGCAGGTGGGAGGAAGTAGAAGTCTAGGCAAATAAACACACGTTGGAAGGCCTGGGGGAAAACAGAAGCTGGTGTTCTTAGGAAACTTAAAATGTTTTTGCCCGGCTGGATTTTGCAGAGTGAGAAAGGAAGAAGAAGGAGTGATTCAAGAGGTAAACAGGAACCCAATCACAAAGGGTTTCACAAGAGAGCAAAAGCTTCTGTTTTATTCTGCAGGAATGGGGAGTCACTGTGCAGTGAAGGACCTCCCCAGAGGAGGTGCTGAGGGATGGGCAAGAGACAGCAAGAACAGTTAGGAGGCCTTGCCATTGTGCTGGCTGAAGACGGAGTTATTCATACAATGAGGGCAGAGATCTCAACAATCAAGGAGGCCATCATTAGGCCAAGGTTACCCTAAACCTTGACCTGCAGATTTATAGTGCAGCCAGGAAACATCCCTTTTTCTGGGAAACCCTGAGCATAATACTTCCTCTCTTGCCAACCTGGTGTTGCCATCAGCACTTCTGTTGCATAAATAGGTAAGATGTGTGTTGGCGGAGGTGGTGGTAACTAATTTCCCGAAGATATAGAGCAACAATATAGCTGATGGTGTCTCCTTTCCCTGCCGGCAGTAAACCTATGAGTTTTCATCCTGCCAGAGCATCAGAGGCCCTGGGCAGAGGCTCCAGCACCACTGTCCCACTCTGGCCCCCATAGCAGTAGGTGTGCTCCAGGGATGAAAGCGGGGTGGCCCTTAGAGCTGTCCCTGGGAGTAAAACGTCAGGGCTGTGCCTTAGGAGAATGAGGTGGGCATTCTCCTAAGCGAATGGGGAAGCGGCGAATGGAGGTCAGTTGTATCTGGGAGCTGGCTCTTCACTCATTTACCTGCTTAGTCAGCCAGTGCCTATTTATTGAGCTCCTACTGTGTGTCAGGCACTGCTGGAGGTGCTGGCATGCAGCAGTGCAGGAGATGTCATGGGAGGAGAGGTGGGAGGTGGACAGTGTGTGCTAGGACATGGTAAGTACAGGTAAGGAAAGGTGCCCAGGCACCTGTCTGTCAGCCCCTTGTTCTGCTGACCCTCCACCTTAGTCCGCCACTACCCACCGACTGCAGCTTCCTGATATTAGTGCCTGGAGATGAGTTGCTTAAGGCTTCCAACAATGTTCCCTTTATTCATATTTCATCTGGAAAAGTTAGACCACACATCTCACCATGATGTAAAAGCTTTCATCCCAGGGACCCCCAAGGCCTGGGATCTGATTTTGAGATCACTTTTGGGATATTCCAAATACAAGACAGACTGGGCCTTCTGTAATATGGTCCAGCCCCACTGGACAGAAAGGACCCCAGCAGGTGATAGTGGGGGAAAGTCCAATTTAGCAAGGAGACAGGTTGAGGTAGGAGTAAGGGAAAGCTACCCAGGTCCAAAGTGTCACATTGCCCTGCCGTGTTGCCCAGCACGGCTGCCATCACACACTGATTGTAATAGCAGTGACTCTGTTCACACACGTATTTTTCAAACACGTATTACATGGAAAACACATACAGTGAACTATGGAAAGCTAAAGATCAATAGGTAAGGAACGGAAGGAGAAGGCAGCCAACCGAGAGCTGGACACTGTCTTCCCCAGCTCTACCACCCTGGTGCCACCCCATACCAAGCGCAGCCCACTCATATAATCCACTTCAGCTTTAGCTCATTGGGTGATCCCAGAGCTCTCAATCCTACAAAACCAGGGCATTTCTCAAAGCTGTGACTCACCATTGCTGGCGATTTTAGAAATGCACTGATGACACGTTTTCTCCAGACCTCCTGGCATTGTTCTTGCTCGCTGACAAAGTTCTGAGGATCAAAAATAATTCATTAGAAAGGATGGTGGAAGGATCTACTCAGCACCAATAACCAACCCTCTCTGTGCCTGTCAGCGGTGGCCTGCAGGGTGGTCTCAGTCAGCCCGGGGGGCCTGGGTGCCACTGTCAGGTGTGGCCTTGTTAGTGGTTAGCGGAGCTGAGAAAGAGACCCCCCTAGTCCACAAATGAGAGAACCAAGCTCAGAGAGGTTAAGAGGCTTGCCCAGTGATACCAGCCAGGAAGACACAGGCCTGGAGGGGTAGATGGTAACAGCTCTCACTTGCTGAGCAATGGCTGCACCCAGGTGTTGTGTTAACTCTTTAAATAGGTCATCTCATATTTAATCCCACAACAATCCTATCTGGGAAGTGTTATTGACTCTGTTTTACAGATGGTGCCTTAGAGACCCTGAGAGCTTAAGATTCACCCAAGGCCAGAGCTGGCAACTGGCAGAGCCCAAACTTGATCCAGGTATGGCTCCAGGTACAGAGCAAGGGCGCCCTCACTTCCTGACGCAGCTGCTGCACTCTCCCAGGGTCCAAGCAGAAGGGGAACCATGGACTTGACCAGAGCAGCCTGGGTGGAGACCTGAGCGGCCTGGAGCGCCACCCTGGCTCCCCTGCGGACCTGCTGTGGTCTGAGCAAGTTG